>NC_060149.1:732238810-732863810 GCF_021461385.2 Schistocerca piceifrons | reverse complement strand
CAGTACAAACATGTGGAATAAGCAGCATTACAGTGTCGAAAAATGAACCAATAAGTTAAACGAAGGTATGTAATGGAGTTACAGGAAATAAAATATGTTCTAACAACTGGGGTTATGTGAGGACGTGCTTGTTTTCAAACGTGCCCCCTCGTTGGGCTAATGTAGATCATGAGATCAGGAAAGAAACAAGATAACAACCATTAATGTTATTGTTATGTCCCCAGAAGCGAATAAAAATATGAAATTATTATAGTAAGTTAATAGGGCTTCCATAAACAGATCAGATGTACAGCCTTGAAATGCCAACTAACGGACTCGATATGTGCTACCGATGTGTGCCATATTGTGGCGGTAACAGAAACACCGGAAATACTTTAAACACTGGGACAGATCTTGTTGTGGGCTATAAATCAACAGTTGAAATTTACATTTTATGTTAAATATTTGCATGGTTATATATATTAGTGCTTAACATTAACTACAAATATCACGGCGTTGTTTTATAGCCCACAACGAGAAGTGTTGCATTGCTTAAAGTATTGCTGGCGTTTCTGTTATCACTACAATATGACCAATATGGCTCACATCGGTAGTATATATCGTTTCTGTGAGATTTTTGGCATTGCAGGCCGGTGCATAATATCTTTTATGGATTCTCTCATAACTTACCATAGTAATTTCATTACTAGTACCTCTAAGCGTGATTATCTTGTTCCTTGCCTGATTTCGTGGCTTACATTAGGCCAATGAGGGCGCACGTTTGAAACTAACCACGTCCTCACCTAATCCCAGTTGTTTGAACATATTTTCTTTCCTGTAACTTTCTCACATTGCTGTATTTTACTTATTTCTTCATTTTTTGTGCGCCGGTGGGTAGTTTCATCCCTTTCGACAATATAATGCTGCTTCATTCCACATATTTATACTGTAAATACAGAGACAGCGTAGATGTATTTTTACGAGTTGTACGACATTAGTTTGTCGCCAGAGAAGGCACGCCATGTTTTATTGTATTGTTTTCATTCCTTTATATTTTGAATATTTTGATACATTATTTTAACATTGTACTTTTCGCTGTTGTTTGGAATTGTAAATGGATCTTCTTCTATTAGTTTGTAACAACAATACATATACTCTCCTGTATTTACTGTCATTGAGGGGGCTATACTCACGGCTCCAAACATGTGGTTTTATTTTTCAGCACATTTAAAAAAAATTAACGATGTTATAGCTTTACCATTACTTTACTATTCACCAGTACCTGGATAGTGGGCGCCACACGCCTGTCAGTCAAATTTTCTTCCTATTTAATCATGTAAGGAAAGGATTCAGTTCATGTTCGACTCCTGTATGCTCTTCACCAGGCAATATGTTTACTACGAGACACTTTGGACTAAGTTACTGGATGGTTCCTTTCAAATTGTATGGCCGATTTCCTTCTCCCTCCTTCCTAAATGGTCCCGGCGGAGGTTCGAATCCTCCCTCGGGCATGGGTGTGTGTGTTTGTCCTTAGGATAATTTAGGTTAAATAGTGTGTAAGCTTAGGGTCTGGTGGCCTTAGCAGTTAAGTCCCATAAGATTTCACGCACATTTGAACACCCTTCCCTAATGCGACGGGACTGATGACCTTGCTGTTTGGTCCTCTCCCCAAAAACCAACCAACCAGCCAACGAATGCCATTTGATGTTATGTGGCACGTAACTGTGTGGTGCTCATGTTTTCTCTTACGATACGTTGAGCATTGATTTAAATCAGTGGAGAAATTTGTGTGGGACCGGGATTTGAACCGGATTCTTCTGCTCACTGGGTAGATGCTCTGATCACTAAGCCATCCTGACGCCATGCTCATCGCAGCTGCACTGAGTACCCTAGCACGCCTCCCGTCAGACACAAAATATTAACTTATTTACACACTACTAATGTAATGCCCATTGCCCATTATCCTCATTACTGGCGGCATTTCCCCGACTCCACTAACAGTTCGAGCCTCCTGTGCATCCGCATTGAAGAGATCACTGACTGTCTTTTTTTTATAATGTGTGTGTGTGTGTGTGTGTGTGTCTGTGTCTGTGTGTGTGTGTGTGTGTGTGTGTGTGTGTGTGTGTCCTTTCGGACATATCAAAAGTCGGCCAATGATCTCTTCATTGCGGATGCACGAGAGGCTCGAACTCTTAGTGGTATCGACGAAATGCCGCGAGAAATGAGGATAACGGGCAAGGGGCACTACATTAGTAGGTTTTGGATAAGTTAACATTTCGTGTCTGACGAGAGGTGTGCCAGGGTAGTCCGTGTAGTTGCGATCAACACTATGTCCGTATGGCTTGGTGGTCAGAACATCTGTTTGGTAAGCAGGAGACCAGGTCTCGAATCCTGTTCAGGCACAGATTTTCGACTTTCCCCGTTGATTTAAATAAATTCCCACTTGCAGCCAATCTCTGTAATTCCTCTGTGTCTTAATTCATAGTGGCAGCTGGATCGAATTGGTGTCTGTTGTTTCGGACATATCAGAAAGAACAGACACCACACATACACATCTTGCATTTGTTCCTGATTCTCCTGTTTTGTATTATTGAGCTGTGAAGGTTTTTATATAACAGTTAAATCTAGATCTGCAGTAATAAAACGACGGATTTGGCGATCGACTGCTGTTCCTTTTTCCATTGCCCATATTCAACCTTCGCTGCACACAATAGCATCAGATGGATTTAAATCTGATTAAAATATACAGGAAAGTTCAAACAGATGTCATTAAAATCAGAACTGAAGAAATAGAATGACCATGCATGAAGAACAACTAAGAAAAAATAGTTCCATGAGACGTGTGAACAAGCTGTGAAGGCCAGCGAAAGAGCAAGGGCGGTGCACATGCTGGACAGACCATGTGTGGAACAGCAGGAAGCACTTAAGACCGTAAAAGAGAAACAAACAGGATTCTGAGAACAGAAAAAAGAAATATCATGAACAATCTGATTGATGAAATCGAAAAGGCAAATACCATGATAGTCAGCAGGAAAATGTTTCAGCCGGCCGCGGTGGCCGTGCGGTTCTAGGTGCTTCAGTCCGGAACCGCGGGACTGCTACAGTCGCAGGTTCGAATCCAGCCTCGGGCATGGATGTGTGTGATGTCCTTAGGCTAGTTAGGTTTAAGTAGTTCTAAGTTATAGGGGACTGATGACCTAAGATGTTAAGTCCCATAGTGCTCAGAGCCATTTCGAAAATGTTTCAGATGTTGAAACATGTGAGGAATGGTCACAGCAACGAAGCTTTAGTTAATAATGATAAGGATTGAAATATGCTAACAGACAAAAAAAATTCTGAATAAATGGAGAGAATATTTTGAGGAGAAGTCGCAAACATTCAAGTGACTCAACAAGATGTAGAAAGAGCAGTGAGGAAACTAAAGAACAATAAGGCATCAGGAGAAGGTAGGATAATGGCAGTGATGTTGAAGGAAGGAGGAGAAACACTTCAGAAAGATCTATATAATCTCATAAAAGAAATCTGGGTAAAATAAGGAATCCCAGAAGAGTGGAAATCATCCGTCATTATTCCATTGCATAAAAAGGATTGTAACAACTACATAGGCATTTCTTCCATAAGTGTACCTTATAAAGTTATATCTTTAATAATATTTGAAGAACTAACGCTATTTGCAAAAGATATTGTAGGAGAGTACCAGGCAGGCTTCCTGGAAGGACGATCGACCATCGATCAAATACAACCATTGGTTTCTGGTGACGTTCGTGGACTTCTCAAACGCTCCACAGTATCCACAGATTAAGTACGTACAACATACTGAGAGAGCTTGGTATACCAATGAAGTTAATAATATAAATGGTCAAGGTGTGCACAGCGGAGATAAAAGCCAAAATCAAATACCAAGATGAGCTGTCCGAGGAATTCCATATCAGAACTGGTGTGAGACAAGGTGATGATATTTCACCACTGTTATTTAATCTGGTCCTAGAGAAAGTAATCCGAGAAATGAAAAGAGAAAACAAAGGGGTGGCGCTAAGTGGTAGGACATATTTATTGGGTTATGCAGACGACATCGCAATTCTAGCAGAATCAGAGGAAGAGAGGACAGGAACTGTAGAGGACCTGCGGAAAAATGCAAGTAAGATTGGATTACGGATTAATGCGGGAAAGACTGAGGTAATGGAGGTATCAAGAGAAGCTCCTAATGATATCCCATTACATGTAGGGATATGGAAATTTGCTAAAGTGGAAAATTTTAAATACCTTGGTACATTGTTTAACAGGCAATTTTAATTTAAAGCAGGAAATAAACCAACGTATTGTGAATGGGTCTAAAACTTATTTCATTCTAAAGCAGATAATGTCATCCAAGAAGCTGTCAATTAAGACCAAACTTAAAGCATACAATGCCGTGATAGTGCCAGTATTGTTGTACGGGACAGAAACCTCAATCACAACAAAGAAGGATGAAGAAAACTTGTTGGTCTTCGAAAGAAAAATTATAAGAATCATCTTGGGTCTGTCCAGGAAAGGAGCTCGTGGAGACGTAAAAAGAACCAAGAATTGTATGAGCTGATGAGGTAACCGAACATCGTTAAAAAACTGAAAACGTGGAGAATAAGCTTGGCAGGCCACATTGCTAGGAGACCAGACACCTCTCGGGCAAAAGCCGTTCTTACGGAAAGACCTGATGGTACCTGTCCAAGCGGAAGACCCAGAAAGCGATTGGAGGATGAGCTAGGGAAAGACCTTTACCAGCTAGTAGTCCGTCACAGCTGGATCCAAAGTGCACAAGATCACCATCTATGGACGAGCATTGTGAGGTCGACGCATGATCTACAGGGTCCTAGCTTGCCGATGTAATGATGATACTGATATGCATGAAAGTGAAAACTATGTACAATAAAAATAATTTTCTAAAGATGTTAAATTAAGGCATTACAACATTGTTGTAAAACCCGAAGTCCTCCATGTATCAGAAAAACTGCTTTATCTCTATGCAAAGTGATATTATAAAATTGAGGAAAGAAAGTAAAAATTGATTTTGCCCAAAATATTAGGTCCAATCAAGAACAAAGATGGCAATTAGGTCATGAGACCGAATAAAGGAACGTATCCATTCTGCTCTAAAATAACAAATGAGATCAGGGAAAAAACGTGTTACACTCTGTGAGTATCTAGAGACAATGGAAGAAGATAGATTAACGAAGAAGATCCACACATTATTCCGAAATAGAAATAAAGCCGAAGAAAATGTGGATGAGGAGATGAGATAAAAGATTTAGAAGACATGCTGACCGAACAAGAGACCTTGGTCAACAAAGACAAATTCGGAGTAAAAGTGAAGAGATTCAGAGGTTTGCAGGAACATAAAAAGAAACCACGGGTCAAATGATGAGATGAGAGGAAAAGAGCTCATTCTGAGAAAATAAAAGAGTTTTTGAAAAGAATGAATGAAAAGACATGTAAAAAGTTAACTTATCGTGGTCTCTAGTTGGTCTGAAACGAAACAAATAAATAAATAAATGATAATTCTATAGAAGCAACAAACAAGCGACGGATAAAACATAAATACAAAGTAAAAAATTATTTTTATTTCTACTACACAGTACATTTTTGAGCTTATTTATCTGTCTTCGATGATGCATTTTTTTGTATCACAGACTGGAGGAAAAAAGGAAAACGTTCATGAAACACGGAATTTCTGCATGTATAATCATCTTGAATAACTGCCATCAAGACCGGCGCCATTCACATTCTTTAACCATCTTGATTGCTTTGTAATTGAACTTATTTTCTTTTGGTTTTAGTTCCAAAAATGTCTGTTTCTTATAGCGATGCATCTGACCTAAGCTCCTGTACAATAAACATTAGCGTCTCGTGTTTTTGTTGCATATTCGATGGTCAGGAGCTGCAATTTAATGTAAGGAAAAAACTTCGTCAAATAACGTTGTGTGTTTTAAATCATGGATAATAGAAGAAAACAGATAAATTTAGATTTCCTCATTCAAAGTTTAGGAACTCATCTTTACAGCAGAGGCCCCCAGTCCATGTTACTGTCAATGACCGCAGGGATATTAGCTGCGGGCGTTGTACAAGAGTTTTGCTGCAGCACATACCCCTCGGCGAAGTCTATTGATCTGTCGTCGAGACGCCTATATTGTGGCTACTGGGGTGTGGTTTCCAGGTGCTGCATTGTTCTTCAGTGTAGCGGTTGTTCAATACCTCGCAACAGCACGCCTGAAGCAGATGAGACATTCAGCTCCGGAAACTGCCACTATGTTTCAAGAAAGCTTCCCACTATTCTTCCAAGAATCATCTAACATCTGTAACCTCTAACAAAAACTGGATGTGCTGACATAGAAAGTACATTGAAAAAGTGTTGAGAAATAAATTTACATCGATACGCGAATCCATTCGACAGTGGCCTGGAGGGATTAGGAAATTATCGGAACAGCTGAATTCTGATTTTAACCCCACTTTTCGTGGTATGAATCATTTCTCTTAAACATGACGCAAGTGGTTCTTCAACATTGGTAATTCGGAGACCTTTAAGACAAAACGTGATCATATGTTCCTTAGCGATTTTTTACTGTGACATTTCTTTCAAACTATCAGGTAAGTTGTCGGTAACACAAAACATACCAGGTATTTTCTTTTCGTCGTGGACTTTATTTGGCTTATTATATCATCATAATAATAAGGATAATGAAGGCGGCCCGATGGAGCACTGTCCAATGATTTGTAAATTACCGTATGAAGATCGCTATCATAGCTGTATCGCCAATATATGTGTGTACTTACATCTTCGACAATGATAAAGAACTACAGTGGTTTCCTTGATGAAAATTGATACAAGCATATTAACCTGACCTAAGCTTCTATGTTTGAGTTACTGATAGCAAAAAAATCATTCCACTTAAATGGTTCATAACGTTGCGCTGTGACTCCTTCCTTTTTGTTTATTTATCTCCGTTTCAGTGAATATGGCGTGGTGAGGCTGCAACTGAGAAATCTTGAATATGAAGAAATTTAGTTTTTCGCAACAGTGTCTGCTCTCCTATGATTTTATGTTTAAGTGCAAACCATTGTACCACGTGTTTATCGCGTTCTAAACAGTACGTCAAACTCTACTTCCTTTTCCTTGTCTATTATTAAGATTTACAAAATCAGATAACTTACTACAGTATACATTTATTGTTACTGCTTACGCGAACGAGCCTGCTGAGTACTGCGTAAAGTATCCAGAATCATTGGTCCTCATTTTTGGTCAATAGCTCTTTCATTTTTGTTGTATTAGCTTGTTTTCACGCACGAGGTCAGGATGTTCTCGTCACCTTCAGATTTCTTTTTTTTTTAATTTTTTTTACTGGTAAACTTGCCATTGTTAAAACATTATATCGAACTATTCGGTTGTCCTCGATATCGTCTTCACAGATATATGTCAATTTCAGACACATTTTTATTTCTGCAGTCCACTTTAATGTGTCAGTATGTACTTAAGTCCTATTTCATAAAATACAGCTGTCTGCCGTTCTCTTGATTTGACTTTAAGATTTTCATTTTCATTTTCTAATCTCGCTATGAATGTTCGTGTTGCGTTCGATCTCTTCTTTGCTTCTCAGCGTAAACTGATCGTCCATAGATTGTGGCCGAGGAGTCCTTTTATAATTTGTCATTCTCTTTTTAAAAATGTCTTGGATACTTACTTTCCTGTTTAAAAGTAATATCTCCGAGGCATAGAGACATTTTGGTTTAAAGACTTGTTTTTAATGTTTCAGTTTTGTGTGTTTGGAGATTCAGTTTTAGCCGTATGTATCGTGAATGAGACAGTTTCCATTGTTTTGTTAGCTGGATCCTTGTTCTTTGTAAGAGTTGAATCTGTCTTTTCTAACTAAATTTCCAGACCTAATTTTTCTGTTATTTTTATGACTTCCGTCTGTTTATGGGCTATTCATGTGCCCGAGGACAGGCTGCAAGATGATCTGCAATTAGCAATGAAATCTGCCCCTAACTTCCCTCTCTCTCTTTTTAATTTGACGGAAAGACTAATTTGCTTGCGTTACTCTTGTATTACTTTCTCAAGAACGCTGTTGACGCTGTTGAGTAATGAAGCGGAAATCTATCTGCCTGTCTGACCCCAATCCTTTATTCTCAAAGGTTCAAAAGTTGCTCCCCTGAATTTTGAGTATGTTAAAATTTGTTTATGAATTCAAGAACGATGGGATGTATATTTTCTGATCCTTCATTTTCATCTATTTATTACGAACTACTGACAAATGAGCTGTTTTTAAAGGCAAGAAATGTACTCACCTGATTTTCGTTCGCAGGTCCTTTGATACCTAGGATAAGTTCTGCTCTGAACGAGTTCTTTCATGTCTAAATCCTGCTTCATATTATCTGACTTAAGTTTCACGTGGTTTTTGTACTCTGTCAAGAAGACATTGCGATGAAATTTTGTTTGTGCGTAGCAGTAAAGATATTCCATTATAGATACTTACATCAGTTTCTCTTTATTGAAAACGAATCACATGAAGAAATAAGCGATGCCACATATTGAGAAGGTTGTTTCGGCTACGCTACGGAAGTTTTTCTGGGAAGCTCTTACATATCCTTCATACAGCCCCGATCTCTCTCCATGCGGCTTCCATATTTTTGGAGCCCTGAGAAAAAGACATTCGTGGCTGTCGCTTTGCTTCAGACGAAGAAGTCCATGCCTGGATATTATCATGGTTTCGTAGGGAAATGCAAACATTTTTCCATAAAAGCAAAGGCAGAATTGTCTCACAATTGTGTAAATATATTAACAGTTATGGCGATTACTTTTAAAATAATAAATATTTTATCTAATTTCGTCTGCCTTGTTTTCGTTCGACTGCTCCTTATAATTTTCTGATGTTGTGAAATATGTTCTACTAGCCAAAGTCTCTTATAATTTCCCTAATTTCCTCTTAAATGTATGTTCCGATTAATTTAATCATTTTTGCTGTAGTTCAGTCTTTACTGCTCTTTTTTAAGTCGCGTGGTTTAGCGATTTCATCTCCGTCAATGAATGTATGTTTTACTTTTTTGTGTTATCGAGATACTAATTTTCATGTTGATTGTGGAGAACTGTGTACTATTCCAGAGTGTTTTTAGAGGTCGTTGCAGTTTTCGTAACCGTTTAATACCAGTTGTCCGTTTTCGTTTTTAAAACAAATATCCTGTTCTTAACACCTTCTAAGTATGCTCTCGAAACTCTTGCATTTTTTGTAAGCCTTACTCAATGCCTAACAGTTCATCAAATACACAGAATTACTGGCCTATATCGCTGGCCTCCGTTATTACAGGATACAGGAGCATATTCTAGGTCCTAACATTATGACATTTATGTAACAAAACAAGTTTCTCCAGAGAATCGGTAGTGATTCAGGAAAAACCACTGTGCGAAATCACAAAGCAGTCTTTCATACATGACATCTGGGAAATAAATAAATACAGATGTACAGGTAGATTCTGTCTTCTTAGATTCCTGGAAGGTGTTCGACACTGTCCCGCATCGTTGACTGCAAACCAAGATAAGCTCATGCGAAGTATCTTCACAAATATGTGTTTCACTCGATGGATATTTGACAAATAGAATACAGCATATTATATTGATGGCGTATGTCCCACAGAAGCGGACGTACATCGGGTGTGCCACATGGGAGCATAAAAGAAATTCTAATGTTTTTAACAGGCATAAATGATGTATCAGATAGCACCGGTAGTGCTGAAAGAGTGTTAGCTAACGATGCTGTTGTCTACAGGAAAGTTCGTCGTTGGTCGTTGATAAGGAAACACAGACTTACAGAAAATTTCCACGCGGTGTAATTAATGGCAGCTCTCTATTAATGTAGATAAATGTAAGATAATGCCCAATAGAGAGAGAGAGAACACGATTACAAGATTAGTGGTGCAGCCGCGAGGGGTATCCGCGCGGTCTGGGCCCCTTGCCACGGGTCGCGCGGCTCCCCCCGACGGGTATGGGTGTGTATGTTGTTCTTAGCGTAAGTTAGTTTAAGTTAGAGTACGTAGTGTGTAAGCCTAGGAACTGATGGCCTCAGCAGTTCGTCCCAGAGAAACTTACCACAAATTTCCAAATTTATTTCCTTTCACTTTCAGTAAGCTATGAAAGCTCTACGAAATCATTGATCGGTGCCGCGTAGGGTGATGAGATACTCTTCGGACCGTGTTACTTAACATTGTTTCAGATTGGAAGTGCGAGTGGTAGCTGACTGTCTGGCGTTGCTGCCTTAGCTGAACGTTCGCCATTATGGGAAGGTAACTAATAATGGGCACCGAGAATACTTTCTTTTTTTTCGTAATTTAAGTAATTTTTGGAAACAGCCTTGTTTTGAGGGCTTTACCGAACGAGGAAGCGCGACCATATGGCGCTGTATTAGTATTCTGAGGACGGTGGTTCAAATTCTCGGCCAACCATGCCGATTTAGGTTTACCGTGGCTTCCATAAATCACATTAGGAAATTACACTGATGGTTCTTTTGAAAAAGACACGGACGCTTACCTTTTTAGTCTTCCGCCAATCCGAGTTTATGCCTCGTCTCTTATGACAGACAAGAGCAGCTACAGTGCTGGCCTTTAAAACTGCAGTGTCATGAATTTGGTATGCAACAAACATTAAAGTGGCACAAAGTGTATTTCATATTTGGATATTCAAATGATTATCCTGTCAGTGCACTCTCACAATATATGTAGGAGTAACGTAATCCGTATTTTGCATGTAAGGAATGATTATGTAGCGGGATTTTCATTGAGAGAGCATTTTTGCCTGTTGACTGCATAGGGTAAGACTGAGCAACGACTACCAGCACGCGTCGGAATGCCATAACGTAATGATAGTGGCCCATCGGACAGTGTCCGCCCCGATAGCTGAGTGGTCAGCGTGACGGATTGCCATCCTACGGGCCCAGGTTAGATTCCCGGTTGGGTCGGGGATTTTCTCCGCTCAGGGACTGAGTGTTGTGCTGTCTTCATCATCATTTCATTCCCATCCGGCGAGCAGGTCGTCCAATGTGGCATAGAATGTAATAAGACCTGCACCAAGGTGGCCGGACCTGCCCCGCAAGGGGCCTCCCGGCCAATGACGCCAAACGCTCATTTCCATTTTCCATGGGACAGTGCGAAGACGCCTCTAACAATACGGACTGTCAGCACGGCACCACAGCAGAAAGAGTCGCACCGACTGCTGTGCGCCCACACATGTGCGCCCGACGACAATAGCGGACACAGGAGTAGCGATACATCGCCTTTTCGGATGAGCCAAGTTCTGCGTACAGTATAACGACCGACGTATCCTTGTGCATGTCTTGGTCTTCTGGCGTGACTGTATGTAGCGCCATTAGGTACATAACACTATCACTACTGCTTCGCAAAGCCGGTAGGTGGACAGTAGCCGCCATATTTCTGGAGTCTTAAAACCACTGTCTCTAACCTATCTGCGACATCTCTGTGAAGTTATCGTCCAACCTAACGCAAGCCGGATGTTGCCCGTGCTTGCCCCGCTAGACCGAGTGTACGACTGTTTCCTCGGCCAGCACATCCGTGTGAATACTTCCTTTGGTGTAAACAAACCTGTTTCCTGACTCAAGGTACCTGTCGTCATTGTACTATTCTCAACTGTTGAGCGAACAACATGTCTGTTCTCTAGGTCGTTAATCACGTGGGATCGTTCAGATCGTGCATGCCGTTCAATGTGGGCTTCATGGAATCCCAGCCAACACGAGCACCGATATTTCGGATCATTAAACGGGAGTCTCGACACGCTACGATCCTACCACTGTCGTATCCGGTAAATGTTCCTCCCGCTTATACGAGGCATAACACTTTTCCCACAAACATTTAAATGCGATTTAGGAAAGATAAACCAGCTGTGTAATGTTTCCTTATATACTGAATGTACATGGCATGTCCTCTACCTACACTGTGTTGTTGCACTGATACGTGAATCATTTCCATATCTAAGTATGTAATATAATTCTGGCCAATATGTCGTTTTCTGCTTGTCGCACTTTCGAAATAAAGGACTGTGAAGTGGAGGAGAACCGAACCCGTTTGTCATATTACCGCACACTATTTGGCGTATTGGTTTGCCCTTACCGCTAATGATTAGGCTGTTTTCAGCGGACGCCCCTACAGTTCCCCATACCAGATTCAGATACACAACAGAGAAATAATCAGAATTGAGAAGTTCTAATTCTCTCCGGTTCCCGATACCCTAAATAAAAAAGCAATTAATGTGGGACGCTATTGAAGGTATCCGATCTTTATAGTTAATCTCATAATACGAATACAGGCTGTTCGGAAATTCCCGTTACAAACCTCTAGGACTTGTAGAGGGAAGTGAGTACACAATAGTTTGAACAGAAATCCATGTGCCGAAACGTACCATTTCGTTCTACGACGGTTTCGATTTAGATGTGCAACTCGTCCACGTCTGCTGAGGAACAGAGAAAAGTCTCAAAAGTTGCTTGTCTCGGTATGCATTAGGGTTTGACAGGATGAAGCGCACTACGTCAGACGGTCGTCTGATGTCACGTAACGTCTGTTGTATTGCAACAGTAATGTTCTGTATGTTGGATTCTTTTTTGCTTTGTGATAATATAAACACGTAATGTTCAAGTGTTAATACACTGATGAGCCAAAACATTATGACAACCTACTTAATAGCTTGTTTGTCCGTCTTTGGAACGAAATGCAGCACTGATTCTGCGTATCAGGGATCCGACAGTCTGAAGGTAGGTTTGTGGACGTACACGGCATTAGATGTCTACGCACAGGCCATGTAATTCGCTTAAATAACGGGCCGCTGATTCGCATACACGATGATGGCGCCCGATAGCGACCCAGAGGGATTCCATGTGACTTACATCAGGTGAATTCGCTCGCCGAGACATCAACGGGAGTTTACCATAATGCCCCTCAAACCAGTATAGAACGGTTCTCGCTCCGAGATACAGACAGTTACACTGGTAAAAGATGACTTCGCCGTCGGGGAAGACATCAAGCACGGAGGGATTCAGTTGTTTCGCAGCTGTCAGCTTGTCTTCGATTACTACCATAGACCCCATGCCAGTGCAAGACAACGTCTCCCTATAGAAAAAAGGCGCTCCCACCAGCCTGCATCCGTGGCGCACTGCACGTTTCGAGCCGCCGTTCACCTCGATGACGGCGTTTGTGGAAACGACCATCGAGCTAATATAGCAAAAATGTGATTCACCCTAAGAACCGACACGTTTTCATTGTCGAAGAACGGAGACGGTATGTTTCCAGACATGGGTTCCTATTCATAATATAATGTACTCACTCTCCTCTGCAAGTCCTAGAAATTGGTAACGAGAATTTCCAAATACCCTGTATTTGTCCCACTTGAACATACGACAAGTAGCAGCTTTCGTGGATGTCTTCCCATTTTTATTCGGTCCTTTCTCTAGCCATGGCATTTTCTATACCGAGTCGGTGACGTCCTGTCTGATCGACTTGAGCAGGAAAATGTCGTTCCTCAAGGTAGTGTTTTAAGGGGCTCCGGAACGCCCAATACTTGCAATGTTAAAATAACGCTTATAAATTACGCCTTTTCTCACAAAGTATTTGAGGTAGGAAGTTGAACTTTTTACAGATTATTTATTGGAATATGGGCTACAACTTAACACAGGGATTTTACAAAATTTTATTTCAGTTATTAAAGATGATTTTTTTTCAATTGTAATGAAAATTCACAACATTTTTTTGCAATTTTTTATTTATATATTCAAAAATATACAGTTTTTTGGAAAAAGGCTGTGTTAAATTATGCAGAAGGTACTGTGTAACATTTACTGAAAGTTTGAAACAAATACGTTTGGAAGATCCTTAGAAAACATGTAATTAGTATGAGAAAATAAAAGTTTTGGGAATCGAGCGACAAAGATTGGATTAACTTTTTAGTGCAGTCCAGGTCCATAGGATGGATTATCTTCATCCTCTGCAAACTCCTCCTCCAGCTTCCTCTTGTTCCTCCTCCTGTTTACTCTTGCTTGTATTTCTAGACTCTTTACAGCCCTGTCTGCAGCCCGAAGGCGTTCCTTGTCTAAAGCAAGCATCGCTCGTTGTTGTGTTCGTAGGTTTTGCTACCATTTTCTTCAGTTGCAGTTACTGCAACACTGTTCCAAAAGGTGGTCATGTATGAACACTTATCACATTTCAGTTGTATTTCACTAGCAAGTCCTACGTGCTTTATTATGGAGAGTTCCAGACCAACTTCACTACAATGAATACATCTTACACAGTTTGAAAAAATTCCTTTGAGAACCGACATATCAAATATTTCATTCACTTCCGATTCGCCCATAAAACATTCATAGTTTTCACTCATTGAACCAAGCTTCTTCTGTGAAGTATTTTCTTTCCCACTTTGACTGCTATGGGCAGGTGTACTTGAGAGGTTAGGTTCACTCACTTGGTTATCGTCTTTATTGTTTACAGTAATAACACATACCTTTGGCTTTCCAACATTTCTCCTTTTCTTAAAAGCCTTCAGAGGATTTCTAATAACTTTACTTTTACTCATTATTATACTTCAACAAAACAGAGACTCAAGAAACAGAATTAATTACGAATATTTTCGAGATAACGACAGAGTAAATAAACATGAAACAATCGACAATCACACCAGCGATATACACTCCTGGAAATGGAAAAAAAGAACACATTGACACCGGTGTGTCAGACCCACCATACTTGCTCCGGACACTGCGAGAGGGCTGTACAAGCAATGATCACACGCACGGCACAGCGGACACACCAGGAACCGCGGTGTTGGCCGTCAAATGGCGCTAGCTGCGCAGCATTTGTGCACCGCCGCCGTCAGTGTCAGCCAGTTTGCCGTGGCATACGGAGCTCCATCGCAGTCTTTAACACTGGTAGCATGCCGCGACAGCGTGGACGTGAACCGTATGTGCAGTTGACGGACTTTGAGCGAGGGCGTATAGTGGGCATGCGGGAGGCCGGGTGGACGTACCGCCGAATTGCTCAACACGTGGGACGTGAGGTCTCCACAGTACATCGATGTTGTCGCCAGTGGTCGGCGGAAGGTGCACGTGCCCGTCGACCTGGGACCGGACCGCAGCGACGCACGGATGCACGCCAAGACCGTAGGATCCTACGCAGTGCCGTAGGGGACCGCACCGCCACTTCCCAGCAAACTAGGGACACTGTTGCTCCTGGGGTATCGGCGAGGACCATTCGCAACCGTCTCCATGAAGCTGGACTACGGTCCCGCACACCGTTAGGCCGTCTTCCGCTCACGCCCCAACATCGTGCAGCCCGCCTCCAGTGGTGTCGCGACAGGCGTGAATGGAGGGACGAATGGAGACGTGTCGTCAGCGATGAGAGTCGCTTCTGCCTTGGTGCCAATGATGGTCGTATGCGTGTTTGGCGCCGTGCAGGTGAGCGCCACAATCAGGACTGCATACGACCGAGGCACACAGGGCCAACACCCGGCATCATGGTGTGGGGAGCGATCTCCTACACTGGCCGTACACCACTGGTGATCGTCGAGGGGACACTGAATAGTGCACGGTACATCCAAACCGTCATCGAACCCATCGTTCTACCATTCCTAGACCGGCAAGGGAACTTGCTGTTCCAACAGGACAATGCACATCCGCATGTATCCCGTGCCACCCAACGTGCTCTAGAAGGTGTAAGTCAACTACCCTGACCAGCAAGATCTCCGGATCTGTCCCCCATTGAGCATGTTTGGGACTGGATGATGCGTCGTCTCACGCGGTCTGCACGTCCAGCACGAACGCTGGTCCAACTGAGTCGCCAGGTGGAAATGGCATGGCAAGCCGTTCCACAGGACTACATCCAGCATCTCTACGATCATCTCCATGGGAGAATAGCAGCCTGCATTGCTGCGAAAGGTGGAAATACACTGTACTAGTACCGACATTGTGCATGCTCTGTTGCCTGTGTCTATGTGCCTGTGGTTCTGTCAGTGTGATCATGTGATGTATCTGACCCCAGGAATGTGTCAATAAAGTTTCCCCTTCCTGGGACAATGAATTCACGGTGTTCTTATTTCAATTTCCAGGAGTGTATATTGAACCATCACAGGTTAGCCACAACACATACTTTATCTCACATCACTAAAATGTACCTGATGAACACGGACGTTAATAATAACACCATTTGACAGCAGTTTAACAGCGCCACAGTGGGTCACGCCCATGTAGAACACATTTCAAAAAAAATTTAAAAATAGTTGTAGTCTTCGGAATTGAATAAATTATATATCTATTAAAAGGTAATAGTCTGCAGATTCAGAAAACGCAAAAAAGTAAAAATTTAACTTTTCATGATTTTGAGCCTTTCCGGAGCCCCTTAAGTGTGACTTTCTTTGACACAGCTATTAATAGCATTACGTCAGTAGTGAAAAGTCCTGTCCAGTATTATTTGTTTGTGTATATCTTCTCTGTGGTTTACTCTTCTTCAAGCCTTGCATCGACAAAGCGTCAGTTGCGACTAACTCTTCGGCGTTTGGGTGAATCTGCGCAGAAGAGTGGTTTTCAGTTTTCAACCGAGAAGTCTGCGTGTGTTCTTTTTAGCAGTTCTCGTTCCATTTTAAACTTTCCTGAGCTGAGGATGAGGGACACTGTTCTTAATTTTAAAGACACGGTGCGGTTTCTGGTCCTCATTACGTGGTTGCCACATACTAAGGACCTGAAAAAACGGTCCCTTAAGGCTGTAAGTATTTTAAAATGCCTTAGCGACCGTACGTGGTGAGCAAACAGGACATGGCTGTTTCGGATTTCCAGAGCCTTTGTGCGATCTCGGCTAGATTATGGGTGTACGGTGTATGGGTCCGCCCCCATAATAAGCCTCTATGCAGAGGCTGAGGAACCGCCCTTCACATCAGGCGAGAGCTACTTACGGTTCGCCAGGCATATAAAACACTATCCACACCATACACATCTGCATACCATACCGTTTCTCGGCCTCCAATTGAAAGGGATTTTCGTAACCAGCAACAAGGCCCTGTGCGATTCGCACAAAGGATTGCCTTTCAGAGATATGTGTGGCCGGTCTTAACGTTTTTACAACGAGATTGGAGCAGATTCCCACTTTGGCTCCTCCAAAGGCCAAGGCTTATATTAGACTCGATCAGTTTTAAGAAAGAGGCTACACCAGATTTTACATTTCAATATCTGTTACTTGACGTATTGGATATGCAGTACAGTTTCACAATAGTGTACACTAATGGCTCCCAACAAGGGAATTCCCTTGGTTGTTCTTTAGTGTTCCTCGACCATGTCACCAGGATTCGCCTCCGTGATGAGTATACCTTTTTCTCGGCGGAGCTCCACGCAATCCAGTCACTGGAGCCTGTGCGACGTATTCAGGCAAACGGTTTCTCAGTTACTCCTATTACCGTAGCGCCTTACTGTCGTTACGGAACCTGTACCCAGCTGAGAAATTGGGCTAGATGATACATGACCAACTATACTTGCTCCAACGGCCGGGAAAACAGGTGTCATTCTGCTGGGTGCCAGGGCATGTGGGGATACGCACAAATGAACAACCCGATCGGGCTGTCAAGGAGGCCTGCAGAGGACAGGATGTGCCATAGTGTCCTATTCCCCTCCAACCTGTCGTATCTGCATTACACAGCAAGTTCATGCAGTTGTGGAATGAGGAATGGCTGGCAGTAACGGACAGTAAGCTGCGGTTAGTGCAGTCAACTATCCGGCCGTGGCATTTCTCCTGCCGGTTACTCAGGCGAGATTAGGTGATCCTCACACGTCTTCGAATTGGGCACTGCCTCCTTACACACAGATTTTTACTACGACGAAAGGCCCCTCATTTTGTGATGCTTGTGGCAAGCATATCTCTGTACCCCATATTTTTACTGGAATGCAAGGGCAGAAGCAAATATCGGTGGTGAAATGTGTGGTGTCACCGCCAGACACCACACATGCTAGGTGGTAGTCTTTAAATCGGCCGCGGTCCGTTAGTATACGTCGGACCCGCGTGTCGCCACTATCAGTGATTGCAGACCGAGCGCCGCCACACGGCAGGTCTAGTCTAGAGAGATTCCCTAGCACTCGCCCCAGTTGTACAGCCGACTTTGCTAGCGATGGTTCACTGCCTACATACGCTCTCATTTGCAGAGACATCAGTTTAGCATAGCCTCAGCTACGTCATTTGCTACGACCTAGCAAGGCGCCATATTCAGTTACTATAAGTACTATCTTCCAGAATGTATTTCTGAACAGATAATATTGTCAGTCATGTACCGTCAAGGCGACGTTCATCATTAATGGACTAAAGTTAAGCATCAAACTAATTACGTCCGCTTTCTGAATTCTCATTCCATGTCATGTTCCAGACCTCGCGTCAGTATGGTTCTTCCCTCCTCACGCCAGCCTGCGTGAGCTAAAACGCGTGCATTTCGGCCTCCACTCGTAACACGGTGTTGGCACTTCTGCTAACACAAAAATATACCCCCTATTTGAGCTGATGATGAGAAGAGTGTGACTCAAGTGTTAAAAGTTATGTGACGTGTCTGGACTCTGGCCTAAGCTTATAGGCTGGAGGTTTTAGAGAGTTGCAGAGTGGCTGGCTTATGCTTTTTTATTCTTGCGGTCAGCCACCCACGTCCATCTGCTATATTGTTTTAACTCCTTCTAACACTTTCTTCCTGTTTAGTTAGTGTTTTACTGTTGGTATGATACTTCGTTTCGTGCTTCCATGTGGGTACACACATAGTTTTCCGCATTTTATAACTTTGTTTCCGCGCTGCTTTATACTCGTGTTTACTGTAGATTACCGACAAATATCTCAAACTGTTTTCGCGCGAACGCTGACGACCTTGCTGTCGTGCGCCCATACCACCATAGCCATCCATCCATCAACATACGGTAGCTCTCATCGATCGCCATGTAGCCTGCAAGTACAATTCGACGAGCAAAATTCAATACCGTAACCAATGCAATAAATTCAAGAGAAAAAAAAAAAAACAAGAAAATCTCTCTGTAGCAATAAACAGAAATAAATGATTTGAAAATTGAAAATTACGAGAAACATTGTGTTTGTAACTTCAACCACAAATTATGTCTTTTATTATTGGCTTATGGAACGACAGACAACCGTATTTCACGTGTGATAAGAGGAAGAGTGATTTCAGTGTGGCTGAGATGAAAGGAGTTCTCCCGCGGATGAAGCCGGAGGGGTGTGGGTAAACAAGTAACTTCTGCAGAGTTAAATTAACGCCTGAGAGCTCTGCTGCTGGCTAGATGACCTCGCGACCAAACTCCGTACTAATGAACCTAATTTTTAAGCAATTAGTTCGGGCTCCTGTGTTATATTTTACTAGCTAATGAAAGATGCGTAATCACATATTTGACATAAATGTCAGAAACGTGGTACATGCACACATACGTACCCCCCCCCCCCCCCCCCCCCCATTTATTTTTCAAGGTGAATCCAATTTTGTGTTTCTTCAGATCATTCATCGTTAGTGGTGTATAGTGAAAAGCACCCAGGTTTACTGTAAGTGCAACAGAAATTCATGTTTGTACCAAAATCAAGTAATTCAGCTTCCTATAGTAGAGAGGTAACTTGAATTTATCAGATATTTGTCTTATTGTGCGAGGTATCCAAATTACTTGAGGACGAGGAGGTACCCATACTTCGGTAGAGATGCTGCGACTGCAGAAATGAAACACAATTTAATATTTAAAAAGAGTATGTTACAGTTGGGAGTGAAATAATTACGTTTAAATGTGGAGTTAAATACCACATACAAGCAGCAGAAATGAGTTTTTTGTGTGTCATTAATGGACCGTATAAGAAATGATAACGCACGAAAATAAGTAGACAATAAGAAACGAATTTGACGAATACCAAAACTATAAGACCATACACTTACAGAGAAAGGATTACAACCGCACACAAATCTAATTGTTCTTAATATCTAACAGGAAGACGTAGCGTGGTAAGTCCTGTAAAGAGACTACCTAGTAAACCGGAACCGCCCAGAGAGCCTGACCTATGTTTTATCATGAAATTTTCACTGTGCCAGACGAAACTCTGATGTTTTAAATGATGTGAATCACGCACAACATCGTCTCATGTCGTTATAAATATAAATCCAGATACCTTACTTTATATCGTGCATTTTCGTTGGGTTTTTATTGCATGTAAGCCCTGTGCCTGAGAAAAGTAAAACTCTGTTTACAAGAAAATGAAATTAATAACAAATATCTGTAAAGACATGCTGAAATTTGCTTAGTAGTTGTGAAAAAAACAGCACTTCTCACGCCATGGTTGACACGACACTAGGTAGTGAGTTACCTGGTCTCTGCAGGATAGAAGTGTAGACGTCTTAAGATTAAGTAGTGGCAGTTAAATTAACAACAGTAGTTTTTCATAGTTTATTGATTTTGTTTCTCTCATTACAATATTTTTCTTCTTGCTCTCTGTTTTGTGTTTAGGGCGTAACAATATCTAGGTTCTTCTGAAAATACAGTATGAGTGTAAAACAATGAATTTTAATTCAGTTGATTCATATGGAATTAAGTAAAATTACTATATGTTGTGTGAACACCATAGCAAAGCGGCAATGCTTTTAATGACTGGTATTATTTATTATATTGCAGTGCCTTTGTTTTTGTGATATACTCTGTCATGTCCTTCAGATATGCATACATGTCTGAAGGTACAGGCACTACTTCGACCGACAGCTGTATGAAATATAAGAAATGTAGTCCAACTGCGAATTTTATCAGACTCCAGCTGTACAATATACTGGTGACAATGAAAATTTGTGCTCGGCCGGGACCCGAACCCAAAATTCCCGCTTTACGCCAAACATTTCCTTAACCGCCTCGGCCATCCGGGCTCACCTCCAGTCAAATTGTGCAATAAATTTCTTTTGTCGTCCAACCTGACGTTGCCTTCAACTCTTCCATCGCTAAATCTTGTAACTTGTCTGGTTAGCTCGGGGCATTAATATTTACTAATTTGTTTTCAAGGTTTGATTAAACATTATTTTACTCTTATTGTAATAGGTTTTATGACGTGCTGTAAATCTTATTCAGTTACGTTGTTCCAGTAGCTGTCTAAGGTTACCTGCACTAATCAACGAAGTGTGTATAGTTGTTGCGATCTTCAGTCCGAAGACTGGAGACTTGTAACACTCCACGGTATCCTATACTCTGCAAGCGTCGTCATCTCTACATAAAGTGAGGCCCTGGTCTCCTTTAGCCCCACATTTTCCTCCCTTATAAAATTAACATTTCCTTAATGTTTCTAGATGTGTCCTATAAAGTGATCCTTTCTTATAGTTAAGTTGTACCATTAATTTCTTGTCTCCCTGTTCGATCCACTAGTTCTTCATTAAGTATTCGACTTACCAGTCTAACCTTCAGTTCTCTATTGTTGCACTACATTCCGGTAGCTTCTGTTCTGTACTTCTCTGAACGTTTCACTTCCGTACAAGCCTACACTCCACACGAATACCGTAATTCCTAAAACCAAAATTTATAGTTGTGTCAACACAGTTATCTGTTTCGTAAACACTATTCTTGTTATTTCTAAACTGCATTTTATATCGTCTCCTCTTCGCCATTGTCAGATGCCTCTAGTGCCTCACTTCCCAATTCAATTCTCTCAGTACCACCCTATTTAATTCATCTGAAGTCCATTATCCTTATTTTACATTTTCTGAAATTCATCTTATGAGCCCTTTCTACGACACTGTCCATGCTGTTCAACGTATCTTCCAAGTCCTTTGCTATATCTGACAATTACAATACGATTAGGAATTCTCAGAGCACTAATTTGTTCTCCGTGAACTTCTCGAACAACTGATACCATGCCAAAGAGAGTAGCGATTTGCGTAGTCTAGAGCCAGAGTCAGTTGCGACATAACCGTATAACGGAATTCTGTGATGGTCAGCGAAGAGCTTCGCTCCTTTTTGTGTCGGTCAGTTCGACGCCAACGTGTCTGTAGATCACCTGATGAAACATAGGAGGAACATTCTTCTCCAACTCCTGGAATTATGATGTGATAAAGAGGTCATTTTAGCGTAGTTAATGAAGCAGAATAGACACACAAACTGCAGGGGGAGCTAGTGGCCAAAATTTGGCGAAGTACAGTACAGCTGGAAAGGAGACAGCTTATGAGATCCATGTACAACCTATTTCTGGGTGCTACTCGATATATTAGTCCCTCAACTATTGGAATTGTATTAAAAATTCTAAATAATTCAGAATCGTTCGGAGAGATTTGTTATTGGCCGGCTAAGTTGAGAATGTATTGGAAATGCGTTATCTTTTATTTGCGTATCTATCAAAGAAAGTACACCTTATTTTTCTGAACGTTATTGGAGCAGTTTACCTTACCCTCCCGCGGAAGGAATTCAAAAAAGAATTGTGAGATACGAATGTGAACTGAAGCATAAAATATAACATTTTTCCCGCGAAAGAAATGGAACAGAACAGCGAGGAATATTTGCAACTTAAGCGTCTGATATAGGCTATTGGATGTGAGGCCGAAACAAAATGTATATGTAGTAAACGTTAAGAATAATTTTCTGTGTAGCTTGGTGTGATAGCGTCCGAAGGTACAGTTTGGTGCAGCTGGTATGAGTAGCGCAAATGCTAAGAATTATGACGCTGATATGTTCATCAGCACTGGATTCCGAGATAAATATTTTGGACAGGTTTAATGTGATAGAAAACTGTGGTAGTATTAACTATTGCAAAGTGAGTATTCTGGCTTAACTGTAAAGCACATTGCGAAATCCAGCAAATATCAACTCGAGCTGTTCAGTATTTGCATAAAAGAAGGTTGTAACACTAGGCTTAAAAAACAAGTACTCACTTAATTAAATGGTATTGGTCCTTAGATGATTCTTTTGCACATTATCATCATAACGATAAACAGTTTATCACATTTTATATTTGACAGACATTATTATTATTATTATTATTATTATTATTACTATTATGAGGTGCGATTGGTCCCCATCGGAACATGCAAAGCTACTATGTTTCAGTCTTCGTAGTTTTAATGCAGTCTCATTTTTTCTTCATAGATTGTTTTTCCTTCTGCAATCCACTTCGTGCTTCATGTGGTGGTGACTTCATTCTCTGGCAGTAATTCCCATTATTTCCTTTTCTGTCTGTATAAGTTTCTGTTGCAAATGTCTGACACGTTAGCCTTTTGTAAATCTTTTTGACCTGTTGGAAGCAGGGTGTAGTTTTGGTCCATTCTATGTGCCTCGCAGTTTTGAGAGAGAGCACTGTTGCAGAGTGTATGTGGAATGCTCATTACATTCCAGTATTTTTTTCAGAACTTTGCCGCAAGATTCCCCAGTTTTTTTTCTTTTCTTCCTTTTTTTCGAGTTTGTAGTCTGTATCAATCTTCCGTTCTTCTGGGACCAAGCATCTATGTTGGAATTTTGCGCTCTTCTTTTAGGATACCTTCCAGATCTCCTGCATTTCATCTACATCTACATCATACTCCGCAAGCCACCTAATGGTGTGTGGTGGAGAGAATGATTGTCGTTATGCCACTGTATTGGCTCTAATTTATCGAATTTTCTCCTTGAGGTCTTTAGGTCATTACGCGCGACGATTGTGTGTGTGTGTGTGTGTGTGTGTGTGTGTGTGTGTGTGTGTGTGTATGTTGTCCGGGTGCGGGGGTCCGGGGGGAGGAGGAATTAATATGTTCAAAATGGTTCAAATGGCTCTGAGCACTATGGGACTTAACATCTGAGGTCATCAGTCCCCTAGAACTTAGAACTACTTAAACCTAACTAACCTAAGGACATCACACACATCCATGCCCGAGACAGGATTCGAACCTGCGACCGTAGCGGTCTCGAGGTTCCAGACTGAAGCGCCTAGAACCGCTCCGAATTAGTATGTTGTCTGACTCTTCGCGGAAAGTGCTCCCTCGAGATTTCAGTAGTAAATCTCTCGGTGATGCACAATGCTTCTCTTGTAACGTCTGCCAATGGAGTTCGTTGAGCATCTCCGTAATGCCCTCGCGCCGGCTAAACGATCCTGTGACGAAACACTCCACTCTTCTTTGAATCTTCCCTATATCTTCTATCAGTACTACCTGGTAGGAATCCCAGATTGATGAACAATACTCAAGAATCGGTCGAATGAACGCTTTATAAGCCACTTCCTTCGCTGATGACTTACACTTTCTTAAGATTCTTCATATGAATCTGAGTCTGGCGTCTTCTTTTCCCACGATTTGTTTTAGCATCTGCTGTTCTCAATGTTTATTTTATGTGGTAATTCCACTTAAGGTCGCCCTGGATAATTACTCCCAGATATATTAAGGTAGGTACTGTTTCCAGCGGTTTGTCATCGGTACTGTAGCAGTGCAGTAGTGGATTTCTTTACCTATGTATGTGCAGTTCGATACATTTATTTTCGTTCAGGGTCAACTGCCAGAGTTTGCACCATTCATCAGTTGTCTGGAGCTCATACTGCAAATCATTACTAACTCCTGGCATTGGTACTTCGTTATAAGTAACTGCATATCTTCGAACAGCCTCAAAGAGCATCCGACGTTTTCTAATAGATCATTTATATATACTCTAAATCGCAACGGCCCTATCACACTTCCTTGGGGTATTCTGGAAATTACCTTTACATCTGTCGATTTTGTTCTGTTAAGAGCGACGTGTTGAGTTCTATCTGCAAGGAAGTCTTGAGTCCAGTCGCAAAACCCGATATGCTCGTTTATTTTATTTTATTTTTAACTTAATGGTAGTGCGGGACGGTGTCAAATGCCTTTCTGAAGCCAAGGAACACGACACATCAACCTGAGCGCTGTTGTCTAGGGCGCTGTGGATCTCATGGAGGAACAGAGCGATCTGAGTTTAGCAGGATCTCTGTATGCGGAATCAGTGTTGATGTTTATAGACATATTCATTCTCCGCAAACGTCATAATTCTTGAGCAGAAAACAGTTCCATAATTCTTCAACAGACTGATGTCAGCGATATAGACCTATAATTGTGTGCAACTGTCCTATGGCCTTTCTTAAAAACGGGAATGACCTGCACTTCGTTCCATTCTCTAGGTACTCTTTGTCGTTCAAGCTGTCTATGATAAATTACTGCATCAACGACAAATTACTGCTTGAAGGGAAGCAAGTTCTTTTGCATAATCTTTCTAGAATCCTGTAGATATCTCATCTGGTCCTGACGTCTTTCCACTACTAAGCGATTGTAGTTGTTTTTCTATTCCGCGATCGATTATCTCGATATATACCATTTCGACGTTCGTACGGCGATTGAAAGAAGGGACCGTGTTACGATCTTCCGCGGTGAAACAATTTCGGAAGACCAAATTCAGTATTTCGGTCATCTCTCTGTTATCTTACGTTTCAGTGCCAGTATGGTCACTGAGTGTATGAATGAATGATTTTGGGGACTTACTAATTTTACATATGACCAAAACCTCTTAGGGTTTTTACTCAGATCTGTTGAGAAAGTTTTACTTTCAAAGTCATTGAAAGTTTCTGTCATTGCTATCCTTAAGCTCATTTTCGCGTCGTTCAACTTTTGTTTCTCAGCTAGGTTTTTACTTATCTTGAATCTGAGATGAAGTGCTTTTTGTTTACGTAGCGCTTTTCTAACACGGCTATTAAACCATGGTGGATCTTTTCCAGCCCTTAAAAGCTTACTCGGAACATACTTGTCTAGGGCATATTGAACGATGCCTATTATTTTTTTCCATTTGTTCTCCACATTTTCGTCCTGATCACCGATCATTTGACGCTGACTGCAGAGATATTCTGAAATTTGTATCCTGTCAGCCTTGCTGAGCACATATATCTTCCTACCTTTCTTAACATTCTTTGTAAGAAATGGTTCAAATGGCTCTGAGCACTATGGGACTTAACTTCTAAGGTCATCAGCCCCTAGAACTTCGAACTACTTAAACCTAACTAACCTAAGGACATCACACACATCCATGCCAGAGGCAGGATTTGAACCTGCGACCGTAGCGGTCGCGCGGCTCCAGGCTGTAGCGCCTAGAATTTCTCGGCCACCCCGGCCGGCTCTTCGTAAGACCCATTCTCATACATGCTTTCACTACCTTATGACCACTGATACCTTCCCCTAGGTTAACTGATTCGATAAGTTTAGATCTGTTTGCTGCCAGGAGGTGTAAAACGTTATCGTCGGCCGGGGTGGCCGTGCGGTTCTAGGCGCTACAGTCTGGAACCGCGTGACCGCTACGGTCGCAGGTTCGAATCCTGCCTCGGGCATGGATGTGTGTGATGTCCTTAGGTTAGTTAGGTTTAAGTAGTTCTAAGTTCTAGGGGACTGATGACCTCAGATGTTAAGTCCCACAGTGCTCAGAGCCATTTGAACCATTTTTAAAACGATATCCTCAGTTGTTGGTTCTCTATCTGCTTAAACTAATTTTAGGACAAAACATCCAGAACAATGTCACACGAATCCATGTCTCTGGCACTACTTTTGGTAGCATGACACTCCCAATTTATACTTGGCAAGTTAAAGTCATCCCCTATTACAACAGAATGACGAGGGAAATTATTAACGATATTCTGCAAGTTCTGTGTGAATCGCTCTACCTCTAGAGCTCCCGACACAGGCGGTCTGTAAAAGCATCTGATTACCAGTTTTGATCTATTTTTGATACTTAACTTCACCCTGATTAGTTCGCAATATTTATCCGTGATAACCTCGCTAGATTTTTATATGTGACTTTTCTGTGCCGTTTTCTCTCCCGCTGGAAGTAGAAGGATTTCGCCTAACTACTTGAAGTATAGAACTCTCTGGTTTTGTCAATGTTTTGTGATTAGTTATTGAGCAAGATGTTTCGAGCAGATGCGCTTGATTTTCTGGAAGGATACGTGGAGGCCAACTCTTTCACCGCATTCCTGGACTGTTTCTCTCTGTTTACGAGTATTTTCTGTTGTCTAGTCATATGATACTGTTGCCATATAATCTGGTAAGGTTAGGCAAGAAATGTGGATGTCATTTTTACGTCTTCCAAGTAGTATAGGTTTCAAATACTTTGGATTTTTGAGTTATTTGCCCCACTCGCCGAAGACTTTGTCCAAAAACAAATTAAAGACGATGGGCGACAGACGGTCGCACTACCGATCACGGGTTTTGTTCAGAAATAGCTCTGACACCTCACCCATCAATCTTACTTTTTAGGTTGTTTGGTTAGCATATTTCTGACGGGTTTTAGGTTTTTGAGGTCGAGTCCATGTTCTTTGGGGACGACAAAAAAGGATTGCCGATCAGCTGTTTCATACGCTCTCTTGAAGCTCACAACGGAGCATAAAATCAAGCTGTTGCTGACTGTTTTGTATTTTAATGTTGTTTTTACACGAATATTTTATCTATACAATTTCCATCAACGCGGAATCTGCGTAGGAATTCACCATTTTTGTGATAAGAGTTGCTCTCGTAATTTTTGGAGGACATATGCTGACAAAATTTTCATACGTAACTTATAGAAAGGAGATTCCTCGGTGGTTATTTAAATGCGTTTTGTCGTCTTTCTTGTGCTATGGGTGTATCAGAGCGCATATCCAGTTTTCGGGAAGTTTTTCTATGTGCATAATCTCGGTCCCGATTTGTGTGAGCTCTTTAAAAGAATAGGTTCCATATTTCTATATATATGAATTACAGACCTCTCTGCGTTCTTCTGTCTGTACGTGAAGGATAATCTCAGGAACTACTGTAGGGATTTTTAGTACGGCTTTCACTAATGGACATAATGATTCACGAGGGAGTTTCCTGTATGTAAATTACTATCGCTACGCCAGACAAGACGTTCGGCCGTACGTACTTAGTGCTACCCGTTCAAGGCATGGGCGGGTCGCTAGTGCGGTAGTAATTCGAAATGCATTTAAAAGTGAAACATCTTTGTATAAGTTACCAGGCTTTATATAAACTGTCCATCCTACTCCCTCGGCAATACGTACTATCAAATGCGAAACTCTTTATGTGACGACATGATTTAGTTGTGTACTTGTGTCGACGTGATTATGTACTCTACTAAAAAAACTATTAATACAATGACGATATAAATGAGATATTTAGTAAAAACATAGTTCTGGAAAGTAAATACAGTCCTCTGGAACCACTGGGAACTTTAACAAACCCTTTTCTACATAAAAGGCTCAATTCACAGAGGTTTTTCATTGTTCGAAAGCTGCGTAGGGTTTTCTTCCAAGCTATTTTTGTTCCAGTGTGCTGTTCGTAAGTATTGACTTCCTGGGGAATCTGATAAACTGCGTAGAGAGTGGCCTTACCCCATGAGTTTTTAATAGGGGTTCCATGACCAATAAGTAGGTCAATAAGTAGGTTAATGTCGGGCTATGACGAAATCTTTGACATCCCAAGCAATATTTCGTTGCTGTTTGGTTTGTTCGAATACAGTCTCGGGAGTGTGCTGAGAAAGTACACGACTTTTTCGCTCTGAAACTTACCAAATAAAGCAACACGTGTCTAGACCATCCTCTGTTAGCGATATTCGAGATGGACGGTAACCCCAGAAGTACACATTTCATAGCTCCTGTTGTTTGTCCAGTGTGTCACACTGAAATATATGCAGAAACTTAACCATCATTTCACATGTATGTGTGTTTATTGCAGCCAATGGTAAAGGGAAACATTCCAACAATGTAACTTGTTATCAACTTATAGTCTCAAATCTTACTGGCTTAATTGCATTTATTTCATATCATAAAACTAGTACTGTTCCGTGTTCTATTGGAACAATAAATCTCTAGTTCTGAGACGAATTATAAGATAATTGCTGCTTTAATCCACATTACTTTGACATTATTCCGTATTAGTGAATGAAAGTGCAATCCACCACTGGAACTCACTGAATTTAATTAGTGGCAGTTTTAGAGAACAGATCCATCTTTTCTCATGACACTTTCACACAAGATAGCTGGTGACAAGCAGTGACTTCAATTGCCACCATTTTTGCGTTCTTAATGTTGTCGCACGTCTGGCGCGCGAAATGCCTGTAATTTGTCGTCAAGCAAGCAGGGAGAGGACACTGTATGTGACCAGAAGTGCGCAGCATTAGTTGTCTATTCGTAGGTCACAACATTCCTTTACATTACAGATATCACTCTAGAAATATTCGGTAAACGTGATATCCGCTGAATTTGAGAGTGAGTGCATCAACCCACTGAGGCTTGAACAAATGTTACAGACTTCTCACACCTTGAATAACGCTAACGTAGTTTGTATTTCTAACCGTAATTTCTGTAACAACCACAGGGAAGAAGAATATCCATAGGACAATGTTGTCAGCGATGACCTGCGTACGTCTTACGGTACGTTTGTGGAACAAATGCTTTTCAGCAATGCAATAGAGCCTGATCCGACAATCAACGTGACTCATAAGAGAACAATATACTTTTCAAACATGTGGGGATAAAAATCTTACGTTAAGATCGCAAATTTTCGGCTCATTAACGAGCCATCTTCAGATCAGTCTAAAATGAACGACATTTTAGATTGACCTGAAAATGCACGGTAATGAGCTGAAACTGGTAACCAGTAAAGAAAATTTGCGACCTTGAAGTAGGATTTTTATCCACACATGTTTTAAATCAACAGATCGCGTATCTCCCTCCATTGACAGTATAAAAGAATAACTATTCTACTCCATTTTTCGGTACGGCAATCACAATGTTCTCTCACTCACTGCAATTTTAAGGTGCGATGTCGTTGCTTCTTAAAAGATATACAAACGAATCGTTTACTCCGGAGATCAAACCGAGTAAGCTGGCGCAGTGGTTAGCACACTAGACTTACATTCCGGAAGACAACGGATCAAACCCGCTTGCGGATATCCAGATGTAAATTTTCCGTGATTTCCTTAGGTCACCCCGGGCAAACGCCGGGATAGTTCCTTTGACAAGGCACTGCCGAGTTCCTTCCCCAGCCTTGAAACAAACCGAGCCTGTGCCACGTCTCTAATGACCTCGATGTCGACGGGGCGTTAAACCCTAACCTTGCTTCCTTCCTTCTGGAGCCCACCTGGATTATGCCCTTTGAGCGCAGTCCTCGAAGTAACTTGTAACTTCTCCCAAAATTGTCTTCCCTTCTTGGTTGCTTCACCACTTGACATCTAAGCAATACGGGCGAGATTCGGCAGGAAAAAAGGAGAAGGTCAGAAGTAAAGGCACCGTAGATAGTATGGTCATTGAACATGGAGAGCATACACAGTGCGCTGAGGCTGATGCAGCAGAATCGTCGCATGTTTCGTAAAATAAGAAGTAATTGAAGGAGACTACATAAAACTTTGCGAATATAATCTCAGTGCAAGTGCCTTTCCTGACATCTAGCTTTCAGGGGAGAGCCCACGTACTTCTACTAAAATTGAAAGCTGCAACATTTATTAATTTTAGACCACATCACTTGCATCTGCTATCTGTTGTGCTCACCCTCGAAAACTAATTGTAAGACATACATTCTCCGAGAATGTCTCCTATTTCATTAAGTATTCCATTACAGGTAATCATCATTTAATGATGTGCATAATGAAACCGAGAAGACTTTTTCATATGTGTAAAAGAAACTTCATTGCACAATCAGCAAGGCATTCGCAAATGCTAACCAGCTGCCATGTAATACATAATTCATGGTCAAACTATCTATAGCACTTCTGCCTGGTGGCCCTTTTTTCCGAGGTAAATCTGACGGATGCTAATGGTAGAATACATTTTCGTTATTAGTGTTTAACAAAGAAAATATGTCCTCATTCCGAAGTTCGGAGATAACACAGCAATGCTTTACTCGACATCGTTCTGGACGACGTTTCTGCGACCTTTGAAATTACCTCCCCAGCCACTCACATGGGGATTACGTTTTAAGTTGGTTCTTCACCATGGAGCAACCTGGAATTTTTCGCAGAACCAAACCACTGTCAGAGGTACAAGGCGTGACAAGTAACAATAAAAAGAGTGTGACCGACTAAGGATCGAACACCGTACCTATGGGTTTGTTGTCTGCCTGGCAATTTTCCCATAAGGACATCACCGACAGAGATCCAAGACGCGATAAGTGACAGACCCTTGGAGCAAACGGCGATGGAACATTGTACCTGTGGGCTTGTTTCTTACAGAGGTTTTCGTATTTTGCGCGTTATACAAGCACCAGTATGAGTGTATATCGATTAACGGAAATACTTGTTTATTTGTTGTTACAAATTAATTATAAATTCTTTTTCATTGTCCTATATCAGACATAATATCTTGGGTCAGTTGTAGACGTTGTTGCTGTTTGTATGTGCATGAAGAAAATTCTGTTCATCCACACAACTCGCTCATTAAAAATGAAATAAAGTAAAGAAAACTTTATTAATATATGTGAAGAAATGAAGTTCATCCTTTTTATTTTATGTTCTTTGAATCCTGTGGTCTAGTCCGTTAATATGAAGAAGTTGCACGTTGCCAGGAATATCCACAGCGTAACTGATATGATAATTAGAATCTCACTGCCGCGAATAATGGTGTCAGTTTATTTTTCCAAATCAGATTAGACGCCTAAAAGGAATCACTTCATAAATCTGTGTGCATTTCCTCGAATCTGATATTGTGAATTGCGGTAACTGCAGAATGAGACGTGTCAAAAGTGTTAGAAGCACGCCCGCATCTTGTGGTCGTGCGGTAGCGTTCTCGCTTCCCACGCCCGGGTTCCCGGGTTCGATTCCCGGCGGGGTCAGGGATTTTCTCTGCCTCGTGATGGCGGGGTGTTGTGTGATGTCCTTCGGTTAGTTAGGTTTAAGTAGTTCTAAGTTCTAGGGGACTGATGACCTAAGATGTTAAGTCCCATAGCACTCAGAGCCATTTGAACCATTTGTTAGAAGCATAGCTCGCTGTGAATTAATTATGGTCGTGACGTTTGACTGCGGGGTATAACACCCAGTGGAGTCGTGGAATCGTAGAATGTCTTTAAAAGTTACTATTTTGTGGGTTGTTCAGTTCGATTACCTCTAATTTTTTCCTAAACCACATTCCGATCTGGTTTTGTTCCCTGCATACAGCCTTATATGCTGGCGTTGTTATGAGATGAGTTCTTGCACATGTTGGTCTCCTCCAAGGGCTGTGTGGAAAAGTTACTCCCTAGTCGAATTCATCTTAAACAACCGTATACAACTATATGACACAGGTTCGCATCGTGAGAAGAGTTGATTGAATCGTCGCACATATCCCCTCTCAGCTATACGTTGCCTGGTCATGGCATCATTGATTGTGTGACAGTATTTTATTAAATAAGTGCGCTTTTTATAGCTGAAGTGTGTCTTTTCCTAGGTAGATAGCTTCCAAGTAATATTGGACAATAATGTTGAGATTATGATTTATATGTGGTAGATAAACTGGCGGGCCCATACTGAGAAGACAATATGTATGATAGAGATACTTTGTTATATTGTCTTGAGCTGAGTAACGGTAATGGCAGATCCATTTAAGAAATCTTAACTTCCTCACCGCCTGTCCCGCAGTGTAGCGAGGTCAGTTCTTTTTGTTTTCTGTCTCAACTTGACACGATCTTGTTCTTGGTTACAGCGGAGGTCCGCTATCTTGAGCTCTATATGGAAGGTATCTAGCCAACATTGTCTCGATTTGTTGATAGGTCGTTTACCATCGACTTCCAACGAAAATCCATGTTTTGCTATTGCATCTTAGTCTGTTCAAATTACGTGCCCGTACCACCGCAGGCGGCTTTCCCCTATCTTCTGAACAACAGGTACCAATCTCCACTGGTGTGTATTTCGTCATTTGTCATATGATCATGAAGCTTCAGGCCAGATGTGAATCCAAGCAATTTGGCTTCAGCTTTGGCTCTGCACCATACAAGGAAATTGGGCGGATTGCAGAGTGATATATTTTTGACTTGTCAGTCCTGGGTCTTCTTATCACAAAGCACACATGTTCGTTATCCTGCCATTTAAACCATTCAGTGCGAATATGATTTGTGGTTCCACGAGCGACTCAGCTATTTTCGAGCCAAGGTAATTGAAGATGTTTGTCTTTGGAAGATTTACACGATCGATCTTGACTGTGTCCATAATGTTTGCATCTGGTGACAGTGTGGGGTTTAGGTTGTGCTGTTTAGCATGCCCCGAAGGTGCTACACTCCGATCTCTGGTGACCTACAGAGAAGGGAAGCTCTCCATAACATCATAAAAATTTTAAGGAAGGGATAATGTTGCGCAGCGGAAACGCCTTATTTGAATTGTAATTAATAAACACTGGCTCAATAAAACATGAAAATACGGGGACGACACCACATATGGATATGTAAGTGAGAGGAAGGATTATCTATCTATAACAGAAACATGTGGTCACTGTGACAATGAAGTTTATTGTCGTAAATCATCAACATATGAATTACTCAAAATGGTTCAAATGGCTCTGAGCACTATGGGACTTAACATCAGGGGTCATCAGTCCCCAAGAACTTAGAAATACTTAAACCTAACTAACCTAAGGACATCACAAACATCCATACCCGGGGCAGGATTCGAACCTGCGACCGAAGCGGTCGCGCGGTTCCAGACTGAAGTGCCTAGAACCGCACGGCCACACCGGCCGGCTTAATAAGCTCACAAGCTGTCATAATCGTGAAATATTAGCTTTTCAGAGATGGGGGGAGACCAGATAGCGAGCTGCCGCAGTGGCCCAGCGGTTCTAGGCGCTACAGTCGGGAACCGCGCGACCGCTACGGTCGCAGGTTCGAATCCTGCCTCGGGCATGGATGTGTGTGATGTCCTTAGGTTAGTTAGGTTTAAGTAGTTCTAAGTTCTAGGGGACTGATGACCGCAGAAGTTAAGTCCCATAGTGCTCAGAGCCATTTGAACCCTTTTATGAACCAGACAGCGAGGTCATCGGTCTCATCGGGTTAGGGAAGGACGGGGAATGGAGTCGGCCGTGCCCTTTCGAAGGAACTATCCCGGCATTTTCCTGGAGCGATTTAGGGAAGTTACGGAAAACCTAAATCAGGATGGCCGGACGCAGGATTGAACCGTCATCCTCCCGAATGCGAGTCCAGTGTCGTAACCACTGTGCCACCTCGCTCAGCATATTACAGAAAGGACATGGAAAAATAAGAATGAACACTAGTAACATCGCCAAAGTGCATGACGAAACCAACTAACTGGCTGCGAAACGTTAAAACTTCACAGTTGGCTTCTTATGGGGATTAACTAACATGGGATTAACTAACATCGTGTCCCTACCAAACCGGTGATTGCAATGCCGACCTATTCTTATCACGCTCATGAAGTGTGAATGCGTATAGTGAAAGCGGCAACAGCTGGAGATCCTGAGTCCATCTCGTCCTTTTTACTCAGTACTAAATTTTAGAAAACATTCTACAAGGTCGTAAGAGCGGACTCATCGGTCCCCCAATGACAAGCGTTCTCTTCCGTCCTCTGGTAGCCACAGCTCTTCTCACTCCTCCAATCGCAAGTGTTCTCATCCTCAAAACCATGAAACTTAGCTGTTTATGCCAAAGCAGGAGTCTTGCTGGCCGTTAGTGGCAGATATTGCGAGTTCTGTCCAGTAATAATTTTCTAATAAGGTTAATCAAAATCCCACTCCTGCGGTTTGAATTATTATCAACCAATAGTGCTGTGTGCCAACTGCCTTGCCGCAGTGGTAACACCGGTTCCCGTCAGATCGCCAAAGTTAAGCGCTGTCGGGTTGGGCTAGCACTTGGATGGGTGACCATCTGGTCTGCCGAGCGCTGTTGACAAACGGGGTGCGCTCAGCACTTGTGAGGTAAACTGAGGAGCTACTTCATTGAGAAGTAGCGGCTCCGGTCTCATAAACTGACATACGGCCGGGAAAGCGGTGTGCCGACCACATACCCCCTCCATATCCGCATCCAGTGACGCCTGTGGGCTCAGGATGACACGGCGGCCGGTCCGTAACGTTGGGCCTTCCAAAGCCTGTTCGGACGCAGTGCGAATAATGCTGTGTGGTATGGAGGAGACCAGGAAGTCTCTCCCACTCCATGGTATGATTATGAAGCTGATAAACAGGAAGGCTTGTACGTAGACATAAACGAGAAAGCACTCACTCTACAGTATATAACACCATGGAAGAAAGAGGAAGCCTGTTCCAAAATTTTAAAATAAACATTCTTCTGTAGTATGACTGCCAAGGTAAAGGTAAACGACATTTCTCAAACTGCAGCATCTCTGAAAGGCTACACCTGGTTTAGATTTTTATCTTTCTAAAAGGATATTTCCCAGACGTCAATAATACTGTTTCCTGGCAGGTGGCTGGTTCTTTCGATCTCCAGGAGAGTGGGGGCGAGTTCCGCTCTCGTGTACCTACGCCGAAATTCGGCCCTCAGCTCTGGCGCGCTTATGATGTTCCTCTCTGTACCTTTACGTAAACTCCTGCCATGTTCCAGCTAGCTTAGACACTTTCAGGTGCGCGTAAACATAGCAAGACCCTAACCGTAATAAAAGAAGGATATAAAAGAAGAAAGTAGCCAAATAGTCACTGGTAGTGTTGAATATTGTGTGCAGTTATGATGTAGCGTAAGAGTGCGACTACGTTGGCCAAAGGGGATGACTATATAATACCATGAAGTATGCTGCATAACAGTTTTGGGGCAAAGCTGCCACAGAGCAACAGGTACACAGTTTTCTGTATACTGAGACGTGGTGTGGCATATTATCCATATGTGGACTTGTTCTTGAAGGTTGTTCTTGTGTGCAGTAGCAGTTCGATAGAACAATAGAGCCATCTATCGACCCGTTCTCCAGACGTTGGCGTAAGGCTGGGTCGTATTCTCGAAAATTAACTAAGGTTCCGTTAAGTGTAATAGATGTCTGTCTCGGCTTACTTTGTCTTTCTCATCTCTCACCCGTCACACCCCATCTGGCCGGCGGGTCGGTAAATGTCCACCTCAGATAATGAGCGATGTCTTGCCTACATTTCTTATGCTGTTGCAGCTTCACGTGTCCGTCCAGGAGAAAATGCCAAAAATCATTACGTCCTTTTCCGATTCGCTGTAGACGTAACCAGTAACCATTCCCCGTACACATGTCACTACATTTGTTTTATGGACCGGAAAATAAGATTTTTGGGGGAAAAGGAGTGCGTCCGATAAAATTGTGTGAGAGGCGGTGTGTAACAGGAACGCCAATATCTGTCGTGCCAAGCGCCATACCGGAGCCGCCCCACTACATCTAAACGATGTTCATGAGTGTCCACTGTTGCACAGCTTAAACATAACGGAGTGTCTGCCATATGAATCGCATGCCGCCGTTGGTTCGTTGAGAACTTCCTATTTACCACCACATACCATGTTGAGCGTTCCGACGTTGGGAGGTAAACGTTCCGTATAATCGTCATATCTGTCGCCAGTTCTTGTCTGGGTACATCTTTCCAGGGTACTCCTGGGGCACCGGCGTAGTAATATTTGGTACACATCTCGCGTCGTCGGCAGTCGTGTTGTTGGGAAGGTTACTCTGCATCGGCCAACGCACTCGAGATACTGCGAAATTCACCGCGCCGTTGTCGAAAAACCGTACTGACGAATAGCGCCCGTGCCTCTCCATATACGTTCACCAGACCAAGTCCACCCTCTCCAGGTGGTAGCGTAAGCGTTGTGTATTGGATCTTAAACAGGTGCTCCACACTCACGTATGTCCCGAAAGTTGCTTGTATCCGCATTGCCACTGTGCACGTTAAAGGCAGGACATGCGCTACGTGAGTGAATCTCGGTGTTAGGTACATGTTATGTAGGACACCCTCTGAATAATATCCAACGTTCGTAATTTCTGTAACAGCACCATTGTCCGCATCAGCTTCAATATGCTTCGGTAGTTATCCGCTGCTGTTCGCTGCACGTCTGAGTGGAACGTGACACCTAAACTTTTATGGTGTTAACTTACATGAGCGGGCCTTCCTCCCCCGGTCGCAATCCTCGAAGCCGGCTGCGGTGGCCGAGCGGTTCTAGGCGCGTCAGTCCGGAACCGCGCTGCTGCTACGGTCGCAGGTTCGAATCCTGCCTCGGGTATGGTTGTATGTCATGTCCTTAGGTTAATTAGGTTTAAGTAGTTCTAAGTCTAGGGGACTGATGGACTCATATGTTAAGTCCTATAGTACTTAAACCCATTTGAAACATTTTTTGTAATCCTCGAACGACATTCACGCAGCGTAACGTTTGTAGATTAAGCACTCTCCTCGCCACCATCTCGTATCGCTGTATCCACGTCAACGCCGTACGTACTTCGTCGCCCGTCCGTGCCAGCAGCATCACATCGTCAGCATAAGCGCGGCAATGAGAGATCAGCTGCGGGAACTGCACTCCCCCCAGCCGTCTTCGGAGACCATATAGGCAAGGTTCCAACGCCATCGCATGCAAAAATATCGAAAGGGGGCAACCTTAACGAACTGACCGTGAAATGACAATGTAGTCAGTGCCCCGCCCATTCAATGAGACCTTGGATCGCACACCGTGTAACAGTCGCATGATCACTAAAATGAAGGCCTGTGGGATTGCCAAACTGCCCATCACGACGTGCAAAAAAATATGATCCACCCTGTCGAACGCATGATCGAAATCAATTGAGACTAGTGCCCCGCACAGTCGTCACGCCGCTGCTAATGCGAGGATATCTCGGTAATCACCAAGGGCGTATGGACATTATTCTTACCGCCGAGGCATGTTTAATCTGTGAGGAGTCTATCAGAATTGAAAGACTTTAGGGGAGCCCCAAGGATGCGCGCGAAAATCTTGTAGTCGCAGTTCAGGAGAGTTAGTGGTCTATAATCTCCTGGCCTTCTGCCACCGCGTGGTTTGTGTATTGGGATGATGATGCCCTCCGATAATTCGACAGGTATCTCAGTCTGCGGTAACAGTAGCTTGCTATACATCTGAATCCACGTCTGTCCCATGAGGTATGCGACAGCGCGCTAAAATTCAATTGGGAATCCGTTCTGTCCTGGGGACTTACTCGCTTCGTAGCTACCCTGGGAATTGCGTCTGTCAGCTCGTCCTCCGTTATCTCTGTGATGAAAGTCTCTGCATCCAATGGTGGCCCTCTATCTGGCATTACGGAGATGACATCATGTAGTGTCTCATGGTACACTTGTACAGGGCCATATAACTGGCGGGAATAGTCGGTAAACACCTGCGCAATGTCACGTTGGGCCACAACTTGCTGCCCAGTTTCAGAGATTATTTCCCTGATCAATGTTCTTCGTCGTCTTTGGCGTTCACGTACTACGTGGTGCATTGAGGGGGCTGTGTCCGTCAATCTTGCCCGGACCATTATCCCTTCCTACCGTATCAGTCCCTTCCATTCTCATTCTCGTCAGCTGTAATAACTGGGATTTCATCCTGCGCATGGCCGTGTGCCTTTCCGGCGATGGTTGTTTGGTCATCAGCTACCTCAGATCTGTAAAATAAAAATCCGCCGTCCCCCGGTTCCACTGCGATTTGTCCTGCCCCTACCGTATCAACGTTCTCCGTAACGTTGGTTTTGCGCATTTGATCCACCACTGGAGAACCGAGATGAATGCCCGTTGGCGGCGAACGCAGGTCTCCCAGACCACCTCTATCGAACGGCGACATGCAGCGTCATGTAGAAGTGCTCTATTCAGTTTCCAGTGACCCTTACTCCGCCATATCTTCTCTCGGCCAGAGCGACCTTCTGTAAGCAGAAGCATGTCAAAAATTGATATGAGAGAAAGGGAAATAGTTCTCGTCGTGGCAGTCCGGTGATTTGAAGTGCAGACTTCCATCCTGTTCACAAGATCTGGTCCGCTCTGACTTCCTCGAAAGAAATTTATGACTGGAAAATCTCCGTTTAACGAATAAGCTATATAAACCGTACATCAATTAATCTAGGTCTTCAAAAATCGTACTTATGGGGTTGAAATTACTCACAGAAAAATATTAAAATAATTGCATTTTTGACCTAAGGATAAGTAACAGTCTATCGCTCTCTGACAAGAAACGTCCGACGTGATTCTCGTACCTCTTCCTTTCCATATTACCTTCTCGAGTGTAAGGCGTCAGAAAATGTGAGCTGCCATGTTACATCCAGTCCCTATTTCTCTTTTTCAGAAGTAGTTCAGTGCCTCTTATCTGTGGCAGTAAAGCTCCTGTTGCGAAGGATAAAAGGAGCGTACATCCTAGTCAGTTTTTCGCGCTAGCTTGGCGGTAATTATTCTTGATCGTCTAGTAATTGGATAGCAGAAACCTATCGCCGGTCAGCTTTAATCAAGTCAGCTGTAATTCACTTAATCGTCGTCTACAGTTTAGGCGGCGTTACTTATGGCTGGCGGGCCACATGGTGAATTCCCTCGTGGGAGGTGGGAAAACCCTAATGACGTCAGCAGAGGCCCAGCAGAAAGAGAGGGGGCAACCGCGTCAGGCTGCCCGCTGCCCGCGTGTGAGCAACGCACTGGTAATCCCTCCCACTAATCCCCTTCTGCTTATTGACACAGCGGTAACATGCTACGTTCGCATTACGGACTACTTGGGCATCAAGTTTCGTCTCGCTGATGAAGCATGCCCGAGGCAATGAGTCCAGCATAAGTGTACACACACCACCTGTTTCGACGGTAGATAATTATATTTTCCATTACTCGAATTCGTATCAAATGGACAATAACTTCAGTAGTGGGATTGTATCAGACACGCATATCGGACACTATACATATTATACTCCTTATTACTCGTAAACTGTGGAAACGATTACTCAGCTGAGAAGAATTAGTGAAGAGAAATCTTATTGCGTGACACATTTGTTTTCCTTAGTCTGCTAGTATGTTTTCGTATTGCTCTAACAATGTAATATAGTGTTTCCACTTACTTTATAAAGTTACTTATTTTCGCTCCGTTTGGCTCACGGCCCGGTGTAAGTCATTCTAGCTCACCAAATTTGTTGTTTGCCGTGCAGTTTCCTAAGTTTAACTGTTTATTGGACAGGATGATAAGTTATTGTGGAGTACATTAGAAGTATGGTGGTCAGCACCTCGAAAGTGTTGCATCAAGGTGATTTTTATGTATTTATATTACATTCTAGAATGAGATTATCACTCTGCAGTGGAGTATGCGCTGTTTTGAAACTTCCTGGCAGATTAAAACTGTGTGCCGGACAGAGACTCCAACTCAATTTTTTTATTACAGAGGGCATCCATCTGAGCTACCCAAGTACGACTCACGACCCGTCCTCACAGCTTTCGATTCTGTGTAATTACAGTCTTATCGATCAAGTTTCGGACACGACGCCGATCTCCGGAGCCTTGATTATAAATGTTCTTACTGCATATGATGCAACACATGGCTCTAAGCACTATGGGACTTAATTTCTGAGGTCATCAGTCCCCTAGAACTTAGAACTACTTAAACCAAACTAACCTAAGGACATCACACACATCCATGCCCGAGGCAGGATTCGAACCTGCGACCGCAGCGGTCTCGCGGTTCCAGACTGAAGCGCCTAGAACCGCTCGGCTATCCCGGCCGGCGATGCAACACACATGCGTGTTTTAGCTACTCCGTAAAAAGTATGCCCGGAGTGTGCTCAGTTAAAAACATGGCAGTCAACCACTAAGCAAAATTGTAACGTGCAAAAATGTTGTGCACTTTATTAAGCGCAAAGAGCATCTGTTGCGAGAAAGCGAAAATGGGACATAGTGCCACAGTGAAACCATTGTAGTGTTTATTGAAAAGAATTCTTGCATCCGGTCATTAATTTCGTGTCTGTATAGTTGGTGGTGATGATCCGAAAGAACTGATTGTGAAACTTGTAGCTGGCACACAACCAACTTATCGAGAAAAGCAGCCAAACATCGTGTCTCATCCGACGAACGGGACACCATCAACAAGACCTTAGGGTAAAAGCTGGTAAATACAAACTTTACATGACCACGATCATCCCAGTGCGGGTCTTATAGTGGCGATATTGTTTGCTAACTTTTCACCGGAAAAACGGCAGGTACTCTGCACAACAGAAGTCGTTTCTAGTGTTTGTCTTAACGTTTTAGACGTGAAATGTGGTCCAGTTGAATAACGCTGAACTACTCATTTGAGTTTCTCTTCCTCTCAATGTAGATGTTGACGATAGTAGCTGCTTGAGTGTTCGACATCTTTTTGTTTACGTACGGTTTGTGGAATTAACAATTAGTTCTTCACATTTCTTATGTATGTAATACTTATGGAGTAAACGAAAACGCACACTAAATAGCGTGCTCTAATGTGGATATGTGTCGATCGAAAAATACGCTGATAAAAAAAAAAAAATCGCAAAAGTCAAGAACTTTTTGGTAGGCATGTTTCTACACCTGAAAGATGATGTCTATTCAAATTTCGCGCCAGTTACGAAAGAGTAGCGCTAGTAGCGCCTCTATGAGCATGTAAATCAGGTTTGTTTTAAATACATGCTGTAACGGTCGTGAACGTTAGTTATCTTTGTGATAGGACATTGTGAGTTGATGCAAGTCAAGAATGCCTCTAAGGCGACGAAGACGTCGTTATCAACACCTAACTGAATTTGAACGAGATCGTGTAGTAGGGCTACGAGAAGCTGGATGTTCCTTCTGCAGTACTGAGCAAAGATTCAACAGGAATATGGCCACTGTACATCAGTACGGACGCAGGAAGACCGGGCTTTGGACGGCCACATGGCACTATCGAGAGGGAAGACCATCGTGTTCGGCACATGACTCTGGCGCATCTAGTGCATCTGCAGCCACAATTTTATCAGCTGTTGGCACCATAGTGACGCAACGAACTGTTCCAAATCGGTTACTAAAACGACAGCTCCGAGACAGACGCCCTAGTGTGCATTCCACTGACCCCAAACCACCGCCAGTTGTGATCCGTGGAGTCAAGCGAGAGCTCATTGGAGGGCAGGGTGGAGGTCTGTTGTGTTTTCTGATGACATCTGGTTCTGCCTCGGTGGCAGTGATGGCCGTGCGTTGTCAGAAGGAGGCCTGTTGAAGGTCTGCAACCAATCTGTCTGTGAGCTATACGCATAGACCTACACCTGGAGCTATGGTCAGGGATGCGATTTCGTATGAAAGTAGGAGCACTCTTGTGGTTATCCCGTTACTCCTTCTTCGTGTTGCGATTTTTTTTCCCGTCAGTGTAATATACTACCGACTTGGCTGAACCTCCGATCCGTTCGCAGCAACTCAACGACGATGTCTCCAGCAGGAGAAAAAAAGGCAATCTGCAAACCAACAGGCTTCACAACAGCCTAACCGTGTACCCAATATCGACGATCCGCCGCAGATCAAATTATAAGTTCCTTGTCCCAGTTACTTGAAAAATCCATAAAGGAAACATTAAGCTGTAGCAGATTCTACCTAGGAGATAAGGATAGACGCAGAAAAATTCACCAGTCCCTGTTGTATAAAGTTTTATCGTAAAAAAATTTTCTGACAGTTCAACAAAGTCACAGAGTTTTTATATGTTCGTTGTGCGGTCTGACACTCCTTGATATCTTTGCCAGAATAAATTGAAATTCTCCTAATTTTCCTTAAATAATTAATTAATGTCACTAAAGAATCAATCTTGTTCACATTTAACGGAGTATTCCACTTTAAAACCGATTCTCTTGACCAAAATCGCCGATAAAGTTTTAAAACCGAATTTTAATACACTTCACAGTATCGATTATTTTCAAAATTTCAATACGTGTCGACTTCTCATTAACAAAACTTTAAACTAGTTAATTATTGAAGATCGTCCACACTCCTGATAAAATTCTGCCAGAATCTCTTCAAGAAGTCTGAATTTTAATAAAATTTGCCAATTTCACACATAAGTAATATTTACGATGTATGTCGTAACAACAGAGTCAACTGACTGTTTTAACTTCCGACTCGAAGTTTATTTAACAGTTGATAACCAATTGACATCCAATTACAAACATTATCATTCCACATTCAACATTGAACTCGTTTTTCTTTTATAAAAAAACATAAAACCTATTTTAATAATGGTCAGCATGATGTTTCAACGGTTCTTCCAGCCGCCGGCCGTCGACTACGATGCAGTAGTGGTTAGCTCTCGTCGTCCGCCGCGTCTGGAGTCCCCACTGGATCATCTTGCTGCCACACTCGACATGAAAGAAAAGAAACAAAATCTTTTTAAATAACAAGTCTCCACTTAACATACTACAAATAAATATATATTAACATTTCTTACCTGGCGTCGCTCAAGCGGTGAGGAAACGCGATGCTTCCTGATTAGACTTTTGAAGCACCACACAACTCATTTCAACATTGGAGCACACTATTTAGTGTTCGTTCTCGTTTATTCCGTAAATACTAGGTACGTATGAAATATTATGAACTAATTGTTAATTCCACAAACCGTAAGTAAACAAAAGGGTTTCGGACACGCGAGCAGCTACTTCCTGACAGCAAATTTGTACGACAGTTTGGTGATTCGATCAGTTGTGATGCCATTCATGAACAGCATTCCAGGGGTGTTTTCCAACAGGATACCGCTCTCCCATATTCCCGTGTTGTAATCCAGCATGCTCTACAGAGTGTCACCATGTTACCTTGGCCTGCTCGATCACCATATCTGTCTCAAATCCAGCACATAGGGGACATAATCGGATGACAACTCCGACGTTATCGACAAACTGCGTTAACTGTCTCTGTATTGACCGACCGAGTGCAGCAGACGTGGAACACGCAGTAACTCCATCTCACAAACTGACATCCGGTACCTGTGTAACAAAATAAGTACACAGTTATGCAGGATATTAATGTACCAGCATTTCATATTTGCCATGGCTAAGCTTGCTCTTACATTAACCTGTGGTCTTGCAATGTTAATCACATAAATATGATATCTAGGCAAATGTATTCTCGAAATTTCATTACTCTATATCAATTACTTTTTGCTGTGCGATTTTTTCCGTCAATGTAGTTTGGTTCTTACAATAAATGGAACCCTCGTGAATTGTTCATATCTTGTAAAGAAATTTAAAACTAGCAGATTCCACAGTACTGAGCTATTATCCTGTTTTCCAGAAACTCATTTTACCATCTTGTATAAATCGAGGAAAACCTTGTCGTTTTCGCAACCAGGGTGAAAGTTTCTAGGAATGTTACGATAGCACTGCGTCACATGAATATGTAAAGAAAACATTTATAATATCAATGCTGTCTGTATAGTTCCAGGCGAAATTTGAAAATCAGAGGGAAGAAAATATATCATTATGATAACCATGCGAAAACTGTGTCGTAATTGTGACTGTAAAAGAGTGTATTTTAATTTTAGAAATCGAAAACAGAGCAGTTTTTCTGATGACCTCCTCCCGAAGTCTAAGTCGTGGATCACCAAATAACGATATAGGAAAATGAATCTTTGTGTGCTGTATCGACGACTGTTGATGTCTCACAAGACAACCTGAAAGTAGGTTTTACACTGTTTTCCATACTATTTCATGATAACATCGTGATTTTTCTCAATATTCGCTTCAAAACCACTTCATAATTCATCTAAAACAATCCGAATGCTGTTTATACGCTTGGCAGGGAGGTTCGAAGATAAACTTCGTTCTCCTAGAATCGGGTGCTTCGTTGTGGCGTTCGGAAAGGCAACTTATAACGTTACCCTTGAATGTTGGCTTTTTTTAGCCTAGCAGTTGGCACTCGTTTTGATGTTTACAAAAATGCTGGGACTGTGGCTGTTTATCATGACGATATGAACCTAATGAATGCATGCCTGTTGCAGAGGAAGAGGCATTAAAATCACTTAAGAACAGTGAGGTTTAGCATTGTGACAGATACACAAAAGAAAGATAGGAAGCATCGTTATTAGATTCAGAAAAACAGACACATTCTTTAGATTATAACGAACAACGTAACTACAGGTCAAGCACCGTAAAGTGGTTCTGCAACTTCCGAACAATGTTTTCGAACACATTTTAAAATCTCAGCTAGTGGGTTCTTACGGGGGACCAGGCAAACAATCAGTTTATCAAGAGGGGAGAAATGCTCAACGCTAGATGAGTGACAGTAACTCACGGATTGTACTTTGAACGCTTCTCCAGCTAACAAACATTAGGTTTAAAATTATTTTGCATACTGTTTTGCTTATACCCTTCGTAATGACAACAAGCTACAGTTGTTTTATTACGCCTAAATTTCTGTCCCGTATAAAGAGCGTTTTTTTCTTTCATAAAAGAATTCTCAAGTACACGTCACACGAACTATGCTCCCAGATAGTTGCATGATCTATTAAGGATGATTCTACAATTCTCTGTCCGTTATCACATGCCCGAAATCTGCAATCGAGACTGTAAAAGAATCTCAGGGGGATCTAAACTAATTTTAAGTTCCGACTTGGTCTCTCTGTAAAAACACGACGTACTGGGCCTGTTAGCTAAAAATCTTCACTTGTCATCTGCGTGGGCCTCAAACACGGTTACAACTACGTATAGGTTTCTGACTCTTTCAATGAACAGAGCAAGTTTAGTTTCATATTGTCGATGATTCCGTCTTGGAACTGTTTGGTCTTCAGAAATAGTCATCATACGCGAGTACCAGCTATGTTCCATAATAATAAACGAAACTGAATTAGTGAGAGAGCTCAGTCTGTCATGCGACCCTTCTGTAACAACCTTCGCCGTTTTTCAAGTGCGTCGGATACTCTAATATTCTAGCGACCTACGGTCGAATATTGCTAGGACAGGGGTCAGCTCTTCCACATATTCAGCATGGTTCAAAATGACTCTGAGTACTATGGGAATTTACTTCTGAGGTCATCAGTCCCCTAGAACTTAGAACTACTGATACCTAACTAACCTAAGGACATCACACACATCCATGCCCGAGGCAGGATTCGAACCTGCGACCGTAGCGGTCACGCGGTCCCAGACTGTAGCGCCTAGAACCGCTTGGCCACTCAGGCCGGCATTCAGCATGGAATAAAACTGGTATCCTAGCTAGTCCAGAGGCTTTTCCTCTGTCGAGTGTCTTCAGTTGTTTCTTAGGTTCACTCTCTCTTTGTTCTGTGTGTGTTATATTCACATTCGTGCGATGGTCGAGCGCAGAAACTGTATTGTGATCTTGCTAGGTGACATAGTTTCAGAAGGTAAAATTTAGTATTTTGAAATTTGTTTTCTGATTTTCTATTTATATTCCTTGATGGTCAACGAACATCTGGGCAGACGAACTTGATCTATCTAATTATTTTGTTTAGGATCAAAACTATTTAGGGTTTCTTGGTAATTCAATAGCAAATAATTTTTTTTCGAATTCACTGAACGATTTTCGCATAGTTTATTTCTGTTTTCTCAGCTTCATTTGTGAGTAAGAATTCAGCGACCTGTGCTTTTGTAACAACTTTTTCATGCTGTTATTAAATAATTTTGGGTCGTTTTTGCGCTCATTATTTTCCACAGCTGAATTTGTCTAGCACGTGGCCAGCACTCGTTCTGCATGTGAACCATTGATCATCCACGTCAATCCCCCCACCCCCAGAGTCAACGATTGCTGTTTTCATTATGTAAAATTTTGTGGAAGTTTTACTTATATCTTGCTGTACACATGCTATAAATAGACAGCAAAACGTAAACAACGCTTGGGTATTTTTTACATTTACATCCATCTGTCGCGATCTCTCACACACTGAATGTCTCACACAATTTATTACGGATATTCGGTAACTAGTAAGTGAGGATCATGAACTCATTATAGCAAATATTCCAGCAAACTTGCTGACCAACCACAGCGAGTTTAAAATTTCACATTTTCCATGTATGTATCAATGTCTGGGCACAGGCAGGAAAGCAATGCAGTTTCCTCTGTCAATATGTTATGTAAATTATACACGGATCCACCACTTTACGCCGAAAACGAAACAACAATCACAGAAACAGATTGAGGCCAGTGCCCGAGCTTCAATGAAGGCGTCTATTTCATCTGGACGAAACTTAATGGCCAGTATTTTCTGGGATACAGAAGTATTCTTACTACCCCCCAAAGGTGAAAATAACAACTAGCAAATACTATAGAAGTCATCCAGAAGAACCGAATAAAAACTGTATGAAAGTGTGATGCATCCAAAAACAAAAGAAATATCCTATATGATCAGAATCGTTGCACATTAAATGGTTTGACGAACTGTTGAAAGATCCTCCTTATTTACTAGATCTGACACTACCTACAGTTATTCCCGTAGTTATAAGAACTGAAAACGTTTTGCGTCCAATGGAGACGTTACGACATCCATAGTTACGTATTTTGCAAATAATCCCGAATCTCAGTTCACAAGCTTGTTCTAACAAATAGAAAAAAACGTTAAACATGATTAGTTGACCTAAAACATTATTACACCGTAAATAAGTGTATTTTGGTATGGAAAAAGACTACATATTACTACTGGACCAAGATATTTTCTTATTGTCCTCTAAAACAGGCAGAAAAAAATTGCATTACTTTGCAGGTACGGAAAGAAATAATCTAGTTCAATAAACAGCGAAACTTATCAGCTTTCGTAGCCGGCTTTCAAAAATTAACCGTAGTAAAGTAATCGGCCCAATAATATTTTCACTACAAAGAGTGGTGTTGTAAATTCATCACTAAACAGCCGCGTAGTGAAAATGGTTGTTTCGCTCATGTTATCAGCATACACTTCTCTCCCGCGCTAGTGTTAACTCTGGCCCTCTCGGGTCTTTGTCCGCAGCGGCTTCCATGGCCGGAAGCCAGAAGGGTCGGTAGCTCCATTGTCTACGTTTCACAAAGAGCCAGCGACTAACGCACGTTTCAGACTAGCACATTTATCTCATTTTGTTGCCTCTGGGAATTTATCCACGTTTAACACTAAGGTACCGTACGTTGGCTGACAACGAAGCGGATAACTGCAGCTGGCGAGATAAAATTAAAATAACTCCACATAGTCGAGTTGAACGATGCCGATTCAGGTCAGTTTCCTCACTGCACAATTGCCTTTCTCTGTTCGAGGGCACATTCGAAATTTAATTTTATTAGTAGCAGCTGTAGCTAACACGGATTCTGTGCTCAAGGTCATTGGTCTGGCACGTCAGCCAGCCTGATGGTGGTTTTTAGTCTGATTCTCACTCTAATTTAGGTAAATGCCACGATCAGTAAACTCGATAAACAAAAAGTTGAAGTACGATTACACACAGAAAAATGTTTACGCGCTTCACAAATAACTCACGCATATTACTTTGCTCCAGTAAGTTAGAATGACGACACTAGCAGGAGATATTCGATTCGAGTAGAAAGCTAAAACAAAAGATTCCCAAAGCATGATACACTGATGAAACGAAACCTTAGGACCACTGCATACCGCGGGAATTAATTCCGCTTGGTGGTGTTGCAGGCACGTAACACCTTAAGTACAGTACACTACTGTCTGTAAAAAGTGAAACACTCAGAAAAATAATTAGTGATTTATACGGCAGAGGGGTGACGTCCACGTAGGCCCAACAGCGTCTCTTTTGTGTGACTGGACAGGTTCCGCAACGTTCAGCCGGTGTGGAACCGTGATACGAACTGGAAACGTGTAACCAAGTGCCACTGTATCTCGTCGACATGTGAGTGCGCTCGAACGGGGCAGAATGATTGGTCCTCGGAAGACAAGTTCGTCGTTCCGTGACATTGCGTCTCGTACAGGGTACACTGCTTCAACAAGTGAGGCGTATGTGGAACCAGTGGAGAGAGGAGGGCCTTACATAGCGCCGACACGGTACTGGACGGCACAGTGTCATCACAGCGCGAGATGTCCGTCATCTTGTCCGCTTGGCTTCATCCACAGTGTTGGTACGACGTTGGAGCACTGCAACGGCTGTCGACATGTCTACGTCGACGGTTCGACTACGTCTTCTGTGGGCTGGACTGATGGCACGCATGCTATTGCGACGGCTTCCACTGACCACCACAACTTACCAACGCCGCAGGCTGCAATGGACACGTAAACGCCGACATTGGCGTGATGAGTGGCAAAACGGACAAAATGTTGTAACTTCGGACGAGTCCCGCTTCAACTTGGCCTACAGTGGTGGCCGCATACGCATTCGACGCCGGCATGATGAATGCTGTCGGGCAGACTGTATTCTTAAGCGGCGTAGCGGACCAACTCCGATGGTTTGGGCACCTTTGCCTATAACGCGCCATCTCACCTCGGACGTCTTGAAGGCAATGTTATCAGCAACCGCTGCATCAGGGAGGTCTTATAGCCCGAAGCACTGCCCTCCAAAAAAATGGTGCAAATAGCTCTGAGCACTATGGGAATTAACATCTGAGGTCATCAGTCCCCTAGAACTTAGAACTACTTAAACCTAAGTAACCTAAAGACATTACACACATCCATGCCTGAGGCAGGATTCGAACCTGCGACCGGAGCAGTCGCACAGTTCCGGACTGAAGCGCCTAGAACCGCTCGGCCAACGCGGCCGGCTCACTGCCCTCCCCACATGCAGTTCCACAAGCAATATTTCAGCAAGACGACGCTCGGCCACATGAAGCAAGGAATGTACAGGCCTTCTTCGAAGAACGATGGGTACCACTACTTACCTGTCCCGTTCGTCTGGTATGTCGCCCACGGAACATGTCTGAGATATGGTCGGTCAGCATCTTGTTCTTTCAGGTCCTCCTGCGTCCACAGTAGATGCTTTGTGGTCACGCCTACAAACTGCGAGGCAGAGTATTCCCCAGAAGCACATTCAGGCGGTATTTGATTCCATGCCACGATGTCTAACGGCTCTGATTGCATCACGTGGTGGCGCTGCTCCGTATTGAAATTCCACAGTCACAGTGCACGTATATTTTTGTAACGCTAATTATTCGCGTAGTGTCATGTCCCTAATCGGTGGAGTAAATTTCATTCTGATCACATCTCTCGGTCTTGGTGTTACACTTTTTCCAAACAGTAGTGTATATAAGTGGAGCAGGGAAGAACGGGGAAGCATTCTACTGGCATAGGAGTAAATACGCTAACTTCAGCATCTCTGACAAAAGACGAGTTCTTAAGACCTTGCACCTAGGAACGAGCATCGATACATAGAAGCTGATCGGCTCTTTTCGCCCTTCTGTCGTGAGTATATACATAAATTTGTTGGAGGTCGATAAAACGACAACTAGGTCATAATGTTTTGGACATCCACACCTCATAACAGAACGTGAAAGTAGACGGATAGCTGCTCTGTGAAAAAGGACAGATGGCGATCTATGGCGGGTGTGATGGGAGAATACAACGCTAGTGCAGACACAAGTGCTTCGGGCCATACCGCTCAGCACACTCATTATATTCAAATGTTGACGCAACGACGTATTAATTACGATTTCAGTGGGCACGGCATCATCGATATTGGACTGTGGGTCAATGGCAACGATGTCATTCGGTCAACCTGGGAAAACGTAGGTGTCGTCTGTTGTGGAGCCCCATGTTCAAGAGCGTTCGCTGAATGGTGTGCTGTAAAGCACTTTGAACTCCACCAACACTGTACTGTCATCAGACATTATATGAATAGGTGGGGTCTGTTCTTTCGAACCGAGCGAGGGGGCGCAGTGGTTAGTACACTGGACTCGCATTCGGGAGGACGACGGTTCAATCCCGTCTCCAACCATCCCGATTTAGGTTTTCCGTGATTTCCCTAAATCGTTTCAGGCAAATGCCGGGATGGTTCCTTTGAAAGGGCACGGCCGATTTCCTTCCCAATCCTTCCCTAACTCCGTCTCTAATGACCTCGTTGTCGATGGGACGTTAAACACTAACCACCACCACATGTTCTTTCGAACGTATCCGAAAGAACAAACACCACGCAGACTCTGCATCTGTGACACCTATTATGTAATTGAAGACTGAGGATAGAAATGAAAGGGAAGGAACTAGTGATATCAGCTGCATCAGTACTTTATGCGGGATCGGTCGCGGCAAGTGAAAATGTGTGTCGGACCGGAATTCAAACCAGGGATCACTTGCATAATACGCAGCCAGATTAACCTCTGCACCACCAGGACAGTGTATCTACTGTAACGTGCGTACTATCTCGGTACACTCTCCAGCTGACCCACATTTCCACCTAGTGACACCTAACCGTAGTCCTCGTTCATGCCCTCCATGCTCGCTAATTTTAGATTCCTGCTGAACGTCGAGAGTAAATGTGTATCCGTACGCCCGGCTAGCCGCGGAGTCTAACGCGTTGCTTCCCCGGGCGGGAAGGCGTGCCGGTCCCCTGCACGAATCCACCCGGCGGATTTGTGCCGAGGTCCGGTGTGCTGGCCAGCCTGTGGGTGGTTTTTAAGGCTGTTTTTCATCTGCCTCGGCGAATGCGGTGTGGTTGCACTTATTCCGCCTCAGTTACACTATGGTGGCAATTTCTGCACAAAAACTGTCTCCACAACGATTACTCTACCACGCAAACATTTTGGCTTACACTCTTCCGTTATGAAACGTTCCCCCGGGGGAGGGGGGCGGGGTTCACTGGGGGGGCAAACCGCGCAATAACCGCGGGTTCGGTGTGGAGCGGCAGTCTGGTGGGTGGACTGCTCTGGCCTGTTGTGGGGTTGTGGACCATTGCGGGCTATGGCGGGACGAAGCCTCTCCGTCGTTCCTAGGTTCCCCAGTTCAATACACAATACAAATATGTGTATGCGAACTGAAGGCTGTGGGTTAATTGCACATGCCGAACCAATTATATGAATTCGTGATGTCTGTTCTTTTAGGCATGTCCAAAAGAAAAGACACGATGCGGTCTCTGCAGCTGTGACACACGTCCAGCAGGAATCTAAAATTAGTGAGCACGTAGGACATGGAAGGGGAGGTATGAGTAGTTGGCGCTAGGTGGGAGTGTGGGTTAACCAGGGAGCATACTGAGGCAGTCCGTGCATTTGCGCTAAACACAGAGTCTAGGTGGCCTGCCTGGAAATCAGGAGGTCTTGGTTTTGAGTCTGGGAATGGTACACGTTTTCGCTCATCGTCGCTGATTCCACATAAAGTCCCGATGAAGCTGATATCATTAGCTCCTCCTCTTTCCTTTAATTTCCTTTAATTTCTCCTCTCTCCATCTTCAGTTACATAATATGTATCAACACATAGACAGAACAATCTAGTTGTTTATGCATTTCTCTCAGTTAATTTGGATATTCAACTGGCCATTAGTGCATATATAGTGAAGAATCATTTACCCAGAGTTTGCACGCGGCTCTTCATTCCATAACAAAATCTTGCAAACTAATGGCTCATCACCTTAAAGTTTTCGTAGACGTAATTCCCTGAGCTGAAATCGATTTCGAAAGTCATTTCCATAAACCCGTTGGTGGAAAGAAATGTAGAAATGATGAAATGCCTTGGAATATAGTATCTGCAGAACACGCTTGTGGGCGAAGCCCCTTTGCACATTCTGCATGCCTCGTAGTGTCATGTGGATTGTGTGTAACCTGCGACGATACCTAAAGACTACTGCTTGAGTAATTGCTCTTCGAAACAGCATCCCATACGAGCAAATCAGTTGGATCATTACGTGCGGTTACTCGTAGTTTGGCCGGCCGCTGTGGCCTAGGCGCTTCAGTCTGGAACCACGCTGCTACAATGCCAGGTTATCAAAATTTAAGAGAGTTTGAACGTGGTGTTATTTTCGCGGTACGAGCGATGAGGCACAGCATCTCCGAGGTAGCGATGAAATGGGGATTTTCCCGTACGACCATTTCATGAGTGTACCGTGAAATCAGGAATCTGGTAAAATATCAAATCTCGAACATCGCTGAGGCCGGAATAAGATGCTGCAATAAAGGGACCAACGACGACTGAAGACAATCGTTCAGCATGACAGAAGTGCAGACCTTCTGCAAATTGCTACACATTTCAGTGCTGTGCCATTAATAAGTGTCAGCGTGCGAACTATTCAACGAAACATCATGGATATGGGCTTTTGGAGCCGAAGGCCCAAAAAAATGGTTCAAATGGCTCTGAGCACTATGGGACTTAACATCTATGGTCATCAGTCCCCTAGAACTTAGAACTATTTAAACCTAACTATCCTAAGGACATCACACAACACCCAGTCATCACGAGGCAGAGAAAATCCCTGACCCCGCCGGGAATCGAACCCGGGGACCCAGGCGTGGGAAGCAATAACGCTACCGCACGACAACGAGCTGCGGACCGAAGGCCCACTAATGTACCCTTGATGACTGCACGACCAAAGCTTTACGCCCCGAACGGGACCGTCAACACCGATATTGGACTGTTGATGACTGGAAACATGTTGCCTGGTCGGGAGAGTCTCGTTTCCAATTGTATCGAGTGCATGGACGTGTACGGATATGGAGACAACCACATGAATGAATGGACACTGTATGTCAGCAGGGGACTGTTCAAACAGGTGGAGGCTCTGTAATGTAATCCTTCCTAATTCTTGACTCTTATGAATGAGATTCGATCCTCAAAGGCGTCTGCAATCACTGAGTATTTTAACTGCTGTGTAGTGTCTCTGAGCTGATGCTCTTCACTAAAACGACGGGAGAGGGAACTGCTGCTAGCCACAGAATCTATTACTACTCTATAACTAGATGACTAAGCCGCTTCAGGTGGTGTGTTGAGAGGTATGTGCCGTACTCCGCGATATAGGCGTGGATGAGGAGGAGCTGATGTTGCGGAATTAGGCCAGTGCAGGCACACCGGCTGCTGCTGCTGCTGCTGCTGCTACAGCCCTGACCTACTTGCCAGAGGGAGTGTCACCCGTGAACGCCAGGGCGCACCTGGTGTGAGGGCGGCGGCGGGAGCGGCGGTGGCGGCTTCTCGTGCGGTGGCTAGAGACGTCCTTGCTGGCGAGGCATGCATCACCGGTCCCCGCTATGACGAAGCAGGCATCGCCAACCCCGTACCCGTGCCACGCCATATTGAGTGAATTGTCTCGCAGACGCAGCCACTGTAGAAGAGGGAAAGAACAACGAGCACAATTAAGACCGGCCGTAGTGGCCGAGCGGTTCTAGGCGCTACAGTCTGGAACCGCGCGACCGCTACGGTCGCAGTTTCGAATCCTGCCCCGGGCATGGATGTGTGTGATGGCCTTAGGTTAGTTAGGTTTAATTAGTTCTAAGTTCTAGGGGACTTAAGACCTCAGCAGTTAAGTCCCATAGAGCTCAGAGCCATTTTTTTGAGCACAATTAAGTACAAGGTTCTAGACATCGCCTGCTGCAGCAAGGAAAGAAAGATCACTGATTATTTGTAAGCAAAGTGAGTATGTATTACCTGCTTCGCTCTAGCTCCTTGGTATGTCCCTCATCTCCTGATAAAAATTAAGATCTCTCTCCATTTCCTCCACCCAGCCGGCGGAAGTGGCCGAACGGTTCTAGGCGCTACAGTCTGCAACCGCGCGACTGCTACGGTCGCAGGTTCGAATCCTGCCTCGGGCATGGATGTTTGTGATATTCTTAGGTTAGTTAGGTTTAAGCAGTTCTAAGTTCTAGGGGACTGATGACCTGAGAAGTCCCATAGTGCTCAGAGCCATTTGAACCATTTTTTCCTCCACCCACTGCAGCATTTCGCCATCGCTTGCATCGGGGTAGAGCCATTGATTCATCTCACTGATGTCAACTGCAACGTAAAGATCTAATAATAAAAACATATACACACCAAAACGACCAGAAACAAAAAAATTTTTTTTTAGAATATAAGCTTACATGAGATCTGCGACGGCCCCTGCATTTCCCCAGCACAGACCCCTCCCCGTCCCCCTACTTCATCTGCCAGGAAATCAACTGCAATAACAAATAATGTGCGACATAGTGCATATACGATGAAATTTAATTACTTATACACAGTACTATGGAGATGAAAAAAAATTGTATATACTGAAACAATGTGAAATTCTTAGTGAAAAGAAAAGAAGTAACGTTTCATCGATTTTGATCCTGGAAATCATCTACAAACTCGCTGGTCACGCCAGTACCACAAAGATGGAATATATACTTACAATGCTGCCACTGAGCCAGGTGGCGCAGTGGTAGCATACTGGACTCGCATTCGGGAGGACGACGGTTCAATCTCGCGTCCGGCCATCCTGGTTTAAGTTTTCCGTGATTTCCCTAAATCACTGCAGGCAAATGCTGGGATTGTTCCTTTGAAAGGGCACGGCCGACTTCCTTCTCCATCCTATCGTAATCCGATGAGAGCGATGATCTCTCTGTCCGGTCTCCTTCCCCAAAACAACCCCAACTTAGCTGTTTGGTCTCTTCCCCCAAACAACCCAGCCCAACAATGCTGCCACAGCTGCGGCTGCTCCCACTTTCTCTGCCATTGCTGCCTTTGCTGCACCTCAGCATTTATTTCGTCCACAATTTCGTGTTGGCTGATATACACTAAAACAATCAGAAGAAATGTGTTCAGTAATATGAAGTTTTTAGTGGAAGAGAAAAGTTACAGTTACCAATCTGTCTATGATTAACAGGTAGTTCTCCATCCTATTCTAGCGGTCTCTGCCGCTTGCTGCACTGCAGTATCGCTGCTGCTGTTTGATACCGTTCCAGAACGTTTCATGGTTATCTAAACTGGTAGCACGCACACGAAGAAGGCGCAAACTGGCTTTTAACGCACACGGGCGAGAACAAGACAATCGACGGCACACTATGATGGTTGACGATAGAATGAGGTCGACTAGGTGTGGAGTGGCCTTTGTATGCGCTCGTTGTCTTGCCATTAGCCAACAGGAGAGCGGTATTCAGGACTGCATGTTTGGACACGCAGGTGCACGCATGCACGGACAGGACGTAAAGTGAGGTTCAAATTCAAGTATTCCACTCTAGGCTAAGTGCAAATTGAGACGCGAATAGCACGTGTGACGTGTCCCGATATTACAGCGCGACGCGCACATTCTGCATGTCTTACGCTGGTTTAACGCATATTGAGAGGCGCACACATACACTACTGGCCATTAAAATTGCTGAACCACGAAGATGACGTGATACAGACGCGAAATTTAACCGACAGGAAGAAGATGCTGTGATATGCAAATGATTAGCTTTTCAGAGCATTCACACATGGTTGGCACCGGTGGTGACACCTACAACGTGCTGACATGAGGAAAGTTTCTGACCGAGCGAGGTGGCGCAGTGGTTAGACGCTGGACTCGCATTCGGGAGGACGACGGTTCAATCCCACGTCCGGCCATCCTGATTTAGGTTTTCCTAAATCGCTCCAGGCAAATGCCGGGATGGTCCCTTTCAAAGGACACGGCCGACTTCCTTCCCCAATCCAATGAGACCGATGACCTCGCTATCTGGTCTGCTTCCCCAAACAACCCAACCCCAAAGCAGTTGACCGACGTTGCCAGGTAAAACGTTGATGTGATGCCTCGTGTAAGGAGGAGAAAGGCGTACCATCACGTTTCTGACTTTGATAAAGGTCGGATTGTAGCCTATCGCGATTGCGGTTTATCGTATCGCGACATTGCTCCTCGCGTTGGTCGAGATCCAATGACTGTTAGCAGAATATGGAATCGGTGGGTTCAGGAGGGTAATAAGGAACGCCATGCTGGACCACAACGGCCTCGTATCACTAGCAGTCGAGATGACAGGCATCTTATCCGCATGGCTGTAACGGATCGTGCAGCCACGCAGATTGGAAGCGTGTATTCGACATCGCCATACTGGCGTTTCACCCGGCTTGATGGTATGGGGTGCCACTGGTTACACGTCTCGGTCACCTCTCGTTCGCATTGACGGCACTTTGAACAGTGGACGTTACATTTCAGATGTGTTACGACCCTTTTCTCTCCCCTTCATTCGATCCCTGCGAAACCCTACATTTCAGCAGGATAATGCACGACCGCATGTTGGAGGTCCTGTACGTGCCTTTCTGGATACAGAAAATGTTCAACTGCTGCCCTGGCCAGCACATTCTCAGATCTCTCACCAATTGAAAACGTCTGGTCAATGGTGGTCGAGCAACTGGCTCGTCACAATACGCCAGTCACTACTCTTGATGAACTGTGGTATCGTGTTGAAGCTGCATGGGCAGCTGTACCTGTACACGCCATTCAAGCTCTGTTTGACTCAATGCCCAGGCGTATCAAGGCCGTTGTTACGGCCAGAGGTGGTTGTTCTGGGTACTGATTTCTCAGGATCTATGCACCCAAATTGCGTGAAAATGTAATCACATGTCAGCTCTAGTATAATATATTTGTCCAATGAATACCCGTTTATCATCTGCATTTCTTCTTGGTGTAGCAATTTTAATGGCCATTAGTGTACTTTGCATGCCCCCGTTGGCGTCGCTCTCCTCTGACAGAAACGTCGCGCGCGCACCCTGCAATCTTACTCAAAGGTTTTTACAGAAAATATTCAGTAAAAATTTTTAATTTTTGCCTTTCTTGTAGCGTTATATGTCAATTTCGTGGCGAAGTGCCCATCACCACGCCAATGACCATACCTATTGTGATATACATATTTTAGTAAAAAGCTACGCAAAATCCGGCAAGTTTGTAATGAAAAATATGGGTCGCTATGATTTTGCGTTTGGTGCGTATTATACCATATTTTGCTGTGCATGAAATTTAGCTAACATGTTGAATTTTCTTTAGACTTGGGAGGAAATGGATCCTATGTAGCACGCTCACTCCCGATCATACGCCCGTGAAAGTGAAATACATTATCCTTCACATCTCCTAAATCGCTCGAGACATCGAAACCAGATTGTAGCCAATGATAGCACACAAGAAGGAGAGTATTTTGCCAATTCGTAAACGCAAGGGACTTTATTGTCTATGGCGATATATCAGTAGTTATACTTCCTTTTATATTTTTATCAGTCCAGTGGCTATAATATTTTAAAAGTTATGGAGAGCTGGTGAACCAAGAGTTTGATAGCATGAAAATGAATATGAAACTTCTTCTCTCATATTACTGCTAACCGAAGGCCCGCCCGGTTGGTCGTGCGGTCTAACGCACGGCTTTCCGGGCGGCAAGGAGCGCCTGGTCCCCGGCACGAATCCGCCCGGCGGATTTATGTCGAGGTCCGGTGAACCGGCCAGTCCGTGGATGGTTTTTAGGCGGTTTTCCATCTGCCTCGGCGAATTCGGGCTGGTTCCTCTTATTCCCCCTCAGTTACACTCTGTCGGCGATTGCTGCGCAAACAAGTTCTTCGCGTACGCGTACACAACCATTACTCTACCACGCAAACATAAGGGTTACACTCGTCTGCTGTGAGACGTTCCCTGGTGGGTCCACCGGGGGCCGAACCGCACAATAACCCTGGATTCGGTGTGGGGCGGCGGAGGGGTGAAGTGGACTGCGGTAGTCGTCGTGGGGTTGTGGACCACTGCGGCTGCGGCGGGGACGGAGTCTCTCCGTCGTTTCTAGGTCCCCGGTTAACATACAATCCATACAATACAATACTGCTAACCGACACTATGAGGTTTTTCGTAAGCTGTTGAACTCTCTGATTGCCAGTTACTGTCGTGCCGGGTAGCCGCGCGGTCTTGGGCGTCTTGTCACGGTCCGCGCGGTTTTCCCCGTCGGAGGTTCGGATCCTCCCTCGGGTATGGGTGTTTGTTTCGCCCTTAGCGTAAGTTAGTTTAAGTTAGATTAAATAGTGTGTAAGCTTAGGGACCGATGACCTCAGCAGTTTGGTCCCACAAGACCTTACCACAAACTTTTAGCCGCGCGGGGTAGCCGTGCAGTCTAAGACGTCTTGTCACGGTTCAGGCGCCCTCCCCCCCACTCTCCCCCCCCCCCCACCCACCCCCGTCGGAGGTTCGAGTCCTCCCTTATGCATGGGTGTTTGTGTTGTCGGTAGCGTAAGTTAGATGAAGTAGTGTGTAAGTCTAGGGACCGATGACCTCAGCCAATTACATGTTTAATGAGGCACTCTGTTTCAGAATTCTGTCGCAGTAGCTGGTGTAAGATGAGTATGTGTAAATTATACTGTGTTTTGGCAAAGGAAGTACAGTTAAATCTGCCAACAAGAGAAATGCGGCCGTTACTCATAAATGGCTTCTTCGAATAAGAACAGAACGATAAGAAAAATGAAATGCCAAATCTGATGGAGTTTTGGTTGAATCCCCGTAGCCCATCGTATTTTTAACACTGAACGACTGCACTGGAAATTTAATAAAGGATTCTATTCCTTTTCTTGATCTGAGTAGTATTAAAATAATGACGAGCGTTCCCTACAGGCTGAATGATAGGCACATGCCAGATGCTGGTCTCTCACCTACAGCTTGCCGAACTGACAATGTGTGATTCGCGAATAAAATAGTTGTATTTGAGAAAAATAAACAATTGATATGTCGCACAACACAATGGTTAGAGTACTGTCAGCAGCTGAGAATAATTCGCCGAACAGGAATGCGGAAGCTAGCCATGTGTGCCTTATGAACGGTAGTTCACGTCATTCGAAAAACATTGTCATGAAAATAGATCTGCCTTTGTCAGCAATACATTTCAACAAATTAAATATACTGAATCACAACACTCTTTTAGGATACTCATACTATCGTAGAAACACCGCTCATTTTTTTCACTTGTGTAGCCTGTTGTATAATTAGTTTATTAATGCTGATAATATGTATGCAACCGCTGAAATACTTTTTCTCGTCACGGCGAGCCAATTAAAACATCGTTATCCGTGAGGGTTTCTCGACTCTTTCTAGCTTGCAGTGAAGATGTGATGTCCACATGTACGTAGTATAATGCCTCTTATTACGTCCATATCCAAGTAACGGTAGTGAAACCTCATACCTTTGACGCTTTTTACCAAAAGCATAAAGGAGTCATACCTATGGCAAATACGCCTTTTCAACTTTTTGCAACAGATCGTAGAGATACATCAGCATATCGAGCAGCAAGCTGATAACCTTGTTTTATTTTCTGGTCTTGATTCTACCAGGTGTACCGGTATGAAATGAGCGTTAACATACAAATGTGTCGATAGGAAACATTTGTTGTGAACGAGCCTTAATTTTTTTTTTGTTTGGTTGGTATGACATCTGTCAAAGATATTTAGTATACACCAAGTCATGGAACAAACAACATCATATATTTTCATCGTGTTAACAATGTCGAATTTTGTACCAGAAAGTGATGATTTGCGGAAAGCATTAATTTTTTGTTTTCATTTGAAAAAAAGGGCTGCAGAGTCGCATCGAATGCTCGTTGAGGCTTACGGTGATCATGCTATATCAGAAGCAACATGCAAAAGATGGTTTCAACGGTTCAGAAATGATGATTTTGATGTAAGAAATGAAGAACGTGGAAGACCAGCAAAGAAGTTCGAAGACGCCGAATTGCAAGCAATATTGGATGAAGATGACACTCTGGGTCAGGAGGAAATGACAACAATGCTAAATGTTGCACAACAAACAATTTATGACCGTTTGAAAGCTATGGGAAAGATCCAAAAGTGTGGAAAATGGGTGCCACATGCATTGAATGAAAGACAGATGGAAAACCTAAAAACCATTTGTCAAATTTTGCTTCAAAGACATGAAAGAAAATCAATTTTGCATCGAATTGTTACTGGCGATGAAAAATGGATTTATTTTAAGAGTCCTAAATGGGGAAAAATCATCGGTTAATCCGGGACAACCATCAACATCGACTGCAAAACCAGATCGATTCGGCAAGAAGACAATGCTCTGAGTTTGGTGGGATCACAAGGTTTGGTGTGTCATGAGCTTCTAAAACCCGGTGAAACTGTGAATACTAATCGCTACAGACAACAAATGATCAATTATAACTATGCATTGATCGAAAAAAGACCAGAATTGGCCCGAAGACATGGCAAAGTAATTTTTTACACGACAATGCACCTGCACACAAAGCAAAACTGGTTAAGGATACAATCAAATCACTTGACTGGGAGCTGCTACCCCACCCGCCGTATTCACCAGATTTGGCCCCTTCCGACTACCATTTGTTTTCATCAATGGGACACGCATTGGCCGAGGAACACTTCGATTCCTACGAAGAAGTCGAAAATTGGGTGTCTGATTGATTTGCTTCAAAAGACGAACATTTCTATTGGCGTGGTGTCCACGAATTGCCAGAAAGTTAGTCAAAATGTATAGAAAGCAATGGTCAGTACTTTGAGTAAAATGTTTTTACTTTTCAATTCAAAATTGGTGCTTCATTTTTACAAAACGAAACGCTCATTTCATATCGGTACACCTGGTAGATCACATTAATTTGTAATATTCCTTACTTCTTTATTCACTATCCTCACAATGAATCGTCTGTCCCTTCTTACTATCTGAAGACATTGTGGAGGCAGAAGTTATAATCCCAGTGGCTAATGGCTCATCAGTTATTGAACTGTGTGTTGTTCGTGACAAAAGAGTAAACGAAACAAAAGAACTGTACAGATATATGTAACTGAAAACTTATATACTAGCGAAAGAAATGGACCACATAAACGGCTGAAAACGAAACACTGTTCAGTGATGATAAAATTCGATATATTGTAAGGCTGTATTTTTCGGATCGGCAGCACTTCCACCGCCTATATGCGCCATGCTGAAGTGAGCATACAGCAGGACTGCCTTCCTGCTCCCCGCCCCAACCATCCCGTAGTGCTCGCGTGGCGGGGGGCTCGAGAAACTGTGCCACAACAACAACGCCGTACGACTTGGCGCAGGCGCGTCTCTTGTCCCCGTCGCGTCGCGTCCCTATTTGCGCGGTCCCATTTGAACCGGTGAAGTTATAAAAATACGCGCTGCACTGCGCCGCGCCCCACGCGCTATACCAACACCTTCTGATACACAGGCCTCACGCGACACCCCCGGGATAACAAGGCCGTCCAGCAGTGTTGGTGACGTCACACTAAGCGGCCCATACCCGACGCAGCAGTCCACGGACACCTCCGTACAGACGCGCCTGATGCTAACGATCTTCATTCCGTCATACAGAAAGGAGCGAACTATAATTCGAACCAAAGGCCAAATTATATATATTCTTGTAAACAGCATAAAGGTTTATACCGAAATACCGATTACATATATGGGCAGGAATAGGTTCTAGAACTCCTCTGAAAAGTGTTTATCTTCAGTACCAGAATGAACATCAAATTGTCAGGTTTTCTAAATAGAGAAGCACTTTGTTAGTAACAGACAGCAATAATGAGACTTTCAGTTGGTGATTTCTACGTGGAAAAGGAAATAAGCTGTAGAGAGATTGAAAATGGTAAGTGAAGAGAGCCTCAGCCTTTTGCTCACATTCTTACATGTAATGCACTTGGTTGTTTTTCATTTCCGTACCTTTCATAACATTTTTAATATTGTTTCAAGAAGTGTATCTTCAATAGCAGAGTGAACTTCAAATTGTCAGGCATTTCTTAAAGGAAAAAGCAGTCCCTTAATATCACAGTGCAAGACAGAATCTTGTGTTCAGTGATGTCTATGTTAAAAGGAGAATATTTGATATCTATCTTTTGTTTCCATTCTTTATTACTGGGGATACGTTTGTAAAAATTCTTGAAAAGAGCTGTTACCATGAACATATGAGTAAATTCACAATAGTCATGTGTTTTATGAGATAAAGCGAACTCTTGTTACCTTATTGTAAACGAAAGTTGTGAGGGTTTTGCTATGTATGACAGTATTTAAGATAACTTACTTTCAGTGTAATAGCTTGAAAATGTAAAGTCCTGCTGTCAGTTGGCATTTGCCACCACCTGTATGCGAGTTTTAAAGCTAAATAGTGTTCTGACAATTATAAAATAGTGGCAAAGTTCCTCAATCGATTAAACTTATTCCTGCCCGTATATGTAATCGGTATTTCGTTATGAACCTTTATTCTGTTTACAAGAATATATATAATTTGGTCTTTGGTTCCAATTATAGTTCGCTCCTTTCTGTATGACGGACAGAAGATCGTTAGCATCAGGCGCGTCTGTACGGAGGTGTCCGTGGACTGCTGCGTCGGCTATGGGCCGCTTAGTGTGACGTCACCAACACTGCTGGACGGCCTTGTTATCCCGGGGGTGTCGCCTCACGGCGGAACTATGACGTCATCAGCGCTAGGCTAACACCTTCTGCCGCTGCAAGACAGCCTGTGCGCTAGAGCCGATGAACGTGTATTTCTTTCGTGAAACCATAACAAATTCACTGATCGTTAAATTTGCCCTTTACAGAGAAATTGTGCCGCCCTTGTATGATATAGCGCGCAATGTGGCACACTGATCACAACACAGTGTGATCTTCTGTTGTGTTTAAAATTGTATGCAAAATCTGACTTACTTGTTAAGAAAAACGTCGCTACAGAAACCTAGATCCATTAGTCAGTAAATGACACTAACGGAGATACTTCGTAACAGTTAACAGACAGGATGACGAAATTATTGTAGTGATCATAAGTTTATTACTGGGGCAAAAATGTAATTCACAGCGGCATGAATGGCTCATCAATGATCGCATAGATATTGGAGATATTGTCACAGTGAGAAGTTTAATTACAAACGCTCATTTAACCAATGCAAAAGCGTGAAGTAACTCATTTGTGGTGTACATTCAAGAACATAATGTATAAACCTACTCAAAGAACTGGTTATTTTAACCACTGCTTCTCAGTATATTTATTCCTTAATGCAATTTGTTGCAAACAATATGTCTTTACTTCCAACCATTAGCTCAATACATAGTATCAATACTAGGAATAAGAACAATCTACATAAAGACCTAAAATCACTTACCTTGGTCCAATATTCAGGAATACACATTTTCAATAAATTACCAGCAACCATTAAAAACTTGATTTAAGATAAATCACAGGTTGAAAAGCTTCTTGGTAGGTAACTCCTTTTGTACTCTATAGATGAATTTTTTAACAGGGACTGTTAGAACAGCTGAAGTAAAAATGTCTGTTAGATTTAAGCTCTGACAGCACTTGGCCACAACAGTCAAGATTAGGTAATTTGTGTATGAGATATTTAGTAAAAGTGTATAATTATGTTTCGTTCTGACTGTGTACATTCTGTAGAAAATGATTCAAATGGCTCTGAGCACTATGGGACTTCACATCTGAGGTCGTCAGTCCTCTAGAACTTAGAACTATTTAAACCTAACTAACCTAAGGACATCACACACATCCATGCCCGAGGCAGCATTCGAACCTGCAGCCGTAGCATTTTGTAGATATTAGCAGTTTCAGTTTATTGTAAAGTATCTGGATATCTTGACAATCTACTGGCAAAATGATCAGGGAAGTGAGTATAATATTAAAGTGTCCTATGTTTTTATCTTATATCTTCTGACATGTCCCACACCCATGAGACTCATATCATCTTTGAGTCTACAGTACAAAAACTGAATCTACTCTAACCTTTAACCCACAAAGCAAAATCAGGGATTTTGTAAGTTTGACACCTTTGTCTGTCTCTCTCATCAAAACTCTCAAATATTTAACAGAATATTCTTGATAATGATATGACATCATTGTAAATAGAATATAGGCCTAATTTTATGCACATTCATTTTAAGCAATGCAGCTACACACATCAAGTAGAGAAAAGTAAGAATTAGGAGAGAATGACAAATGTAAATGTTTGTTAACCTGTCACAAAATTTATTCTAAACTACTTTACAGTTGACAGTTTTCTCTTTTTCATTTTACTGCCAATATGGCTGTCATTAATTTTTTAACATAATTATTGAGAAATGTATTACATGCTACTTTTACTACAGACTGAAGAATTTTGTCATCAGTGTGATCTACCTGACTACAAGAAAATTCCCTTAGGAAAAAGTCTTCCCTTTTAATTACATCAACAGCTAATCTTATAACTAGATTTCTCTGTGATGTACATCTCATGAAGGAGAGCTCATGTTCTCCAGACACAAAGTTTTTAACAATAAAATAAGTGAAAATAACAGCATTAATGACCTCATTATTAGGGCAATACAATCCACCTCTATCTACGTTTCTTAGATGTCCATAGCTTTCATCACTTTCTATTACTGATAATGTTTTATCAAGCACTAAGTATGTTTTACATGTTTCACACCTCAGCTTCTTAAGAACAGCTCTGGCACAGTATCCTGACAAGTATGTGAAAACAGGCAAGTATTCCTGAACAGACTGAACTTGTTCTTCACTGAAATCCATTATGCTCTGAAAGTTTGATGGTGGTGGTAAGGTAATATCATCTACACAATCACTTTCAAAAGAATCTAAATCTATGCCAACTTCACCAAGAGCAGAGGATGAAATTTTCAAGGAAAGCAGAGTCTGAATTCTTAGCTCGGATTCAATTTCAAATACCTGTCTCAAAGATACCAAATACTGAGATCCTGCCATTGTTCGATATTTTCCAAATCTTGCTTCTAGAGCATCTGTCTGAACCTTACCTGGCAAAAGATATTTAAAATTCAGCTCCTCTGTGCAATACTTGGTCAGTTCTAGAAGGGCATGAGTGGTATGTGATATGGCCAAATGTGTATCACTGGATAATCCAAATGTACTATCAGATATGTGTTTCCATTTATCCAGCCATGATAGAAATCTTTCTAAATATCTGATATTTTCATTACTTGTGCTCGAGAGTGGTTTCAGCAGTGCATCCTTGAAACGTATATCTTTACCAGGTGAGCTAACATTAACAATGTTCCACCATGTACAAATTAATTTAATGAATTTAGCAGTGCTCTCAAAACTTTCAATATGATGATGTTCCCCCAAGGCTAGCAAACCTTGGACAGTCATCTCTTTGAAAACATGAAGTACAAGTTTGACATTCTGTCACTCCAGGTTACTTGGAAAAAGAGAATTTAAATTAAGCTTATTGGCAAATTTTGCTATCTGTGTACACTCTATGTCATGAAGTTTTTTAACTGAAGAGAATCTGGCCATATACAGCTGTGTATTTTCTGAATCTGTTTCAGACTGGGGGTACATAATTGTCTGATCAGGATCTTTTTTATTAATCCAATTGTTTCTGACACATTTTAAAATGTGAACAGAATCTAAAACATAAAAAAGAGGATCAGTGTCTTCACAGGGGTGTTTGTACACAATTGCCAGTTGAGGAGGGGAAGCAAAGAATGACATTGCCCTTCTGTTAACTGCATTGTTGTCACTAACAATACAGACTACCTTAAAACCTATTGCATGCAGTCCGGAAATTGTTTTCTTTATTACAGTGAAAAGTCCTTCACCATTTATATTTTTTACTGGAAGAATGTGGACTACATCTTTATATGAAGACAACAAACTCTGTATCATAAAAACCTGAGCACTAGTTGTCACATGTTTAGAACTGAATGCAGCACCCAAAATGTTACCTCCTGTGAAGTCTAAATAAGGTTTCAAGTGTATTTCATCTAACATTAGTGAAACAACATGATCTGATTCGCAAAGAAACTGGAATTTCTGTTTTATATACATCAGAAAATTGCCACCTAGCTGCTCAGCTGCTGGGTTTGTTTGAAAATGTGAACAGATTTTATGCAGGGTATTAGGATGAGGTAGCACAAGATACTGTGTACTTCTTATAAACTTATAAGCATGTGGTGATATTGAAAATAGAATACTACAAAATATAATACAGTCTGTTGAGTATCTGTAATGGCTCTTGTGGACTCCCATTAGATTCAGTTGCTCACATAAAAAACTTATTTTGCTACTTTCACTCTCATCAAAATGTTTTGCCATATCTTTCAAATAATCAGTAATGAATAGCAAGTGGTCTTTTCCAGTGCTACCATTGTTTTTCCTAGTAAAGTTCTCCAAGTTATCAATAGTGTTAATTAAGTCATTTAAATGGTTTATAGTTAAAGGGAACTTTCTTGTACAAAGTTTTGAGATTACACTTTTACCCTCATATAAATACATGCTCAGGTCAGTAGTCACCACAACAGAACACAAAAGTGTAGGAATAGCTTTGACGTCTATTAGAACAAAAGTTATGGAACTTTCTGACTTCATCAGATGCCAGTCATTAGGCAGCTTGATACCCTCTAAAAACTTAACAAAACCATTAAAGTCCACAAAATGTCTTTCCTGTTCATACTGAGCATGAGTTGCTACACTCGCTGCAATAGCTATTTCTAAGTCTCTATTTTCTAGACGCTTTCGTCTCTCATCTCCACTTTCCCTCGAACAAGAAGCTGACGAAAGATACTTCGGACAGTTAGGCAGAATGGATGGTATGGCTCCTGTTTTAAGGCGAGGTTTTGGAAGTGGCACAGAATATTTCTTCCCTGTGGAACTGTCGAAATATTCACTGTGTTTCAGAATGAGGTCTTCAGTGAAGTGGAGCTCGCAGACCTTGAAATAATGAGAAAATCTTTTATCAGCTACATGTAATAATCCCGAGGGGAACTAATGATAACACATGAGATTAGTCTCAGTTATCTTGAGATCAAATCGATTATTGTTCACTCGGTATTTCAGGTTAAAAGGCTAAAGCTATTCTTGCATAAGTAAATCACAGTTTTCCAGTGACTCAGTAATGTATGTAATGCAGTTGATCTTCTAGAGAAGGGCATCAAGACAATCGAATTCAGCCGTTAATGAACATCTAAAGAGCGTGCTACTTAAATATGTGATTAGTTGCTCCCGCTCTCTAAATTAAAGAACACACACCCTGAGACAATCTAACTGAATCCTAAAGAACCTGGGCTTACCTTCGAATTCTGTGTAACCTTGAAATTTTCACGATGTATTGCAGATATCCATTTCTGCTGTAGTTCAGTGCTTTTAGGAAAAGAAAACACCGCTACTCGTGGCCCATTTTCGTAATTTCCTCTACAACGTGGAACACAACACTTATACACCATTTCGAACGATTAAATCAAATCTCAGAGTTAAACGGAGATGTAATTTCGACGAATCAACCACTATACTTTGAAAGTAAACAGAACACAAGTTTTGTTTCCCGGGTAGGTTAGCCAACATAAACACAGAATTTCGAATTGCTTATAAAGGTAAATCCATACAAATTAGGCACAGCATCTCGCGGTGCAGATTTCTTATCGCAAATTGCTTTGTAAACGGTGCTACTTTTTCTTGCAGTGCTTCATATACTCATTTTCAATTAAACGAACAATGTATTCTACCGGTGCCTTTTGTTGCATGGTTGGTATGGCTATTAGATCCAGTTTTGGCCACCAGCAGCGCTAGTTGTAGCAAAATCTGTCTTTCCACCACTGGCCTAGTGAAAGTGACGTCACATGGCCTACTCGTCTTGGCTGGGAGGCCTGTATGTTAGAAGGTGTTGGCTATACGCGTCTCAATTTGCGCCTAGCGTTAGGTGGCGTGATCTATGACGTCACCTGACTTCCGGTCGAAAGAGGATGTGCTGTAACTGGAAATAGCCACTTTGACGTGCTGACGCTGAAGTGCTTGAAAGACCTCGGCTATGCAGTGCTTGCTGGGAATGTCTCAATTGTACCAATATCTTCTGCGTATGCCATACCTCTAAATATAAACTGTCCACACTCATCATCCTAGAAACCGTGAATTAAAGGAAAGCAGTAGCATCTTCCTTGGCTACAGAAGAGACATTATTATTATTTTATTTCGCTTATTATTGATCATTCAGCTATTCACTCAATACCACACACCTTTGCGTAAAGCAGGGCTCATACTTTGAAATGAGTCATCCCTTTTAAACACATAAGGAGGCAAATAAAATCTGTGTGATATATGTCACATGGTAATGGTACAAGTTATGTAGGGAACATATACTAATCAAAAGCGTTCATGTGGCGCCACACTTCATCAGTTTTATATAAATATGCGATAGCACATTACGCACATTTCTTGATTTCACCCGCTCAAACACGTTGTAAGCAGTAACATTCTCTTGTCCTAGGGAATTTGTAGTCCTCAAGACGAATTGGTGAAACATATTGAGGAAGGATGAGCTCTAGAATATGTTTGTAATGTGTAGGTACAGCTGCGTTCTTGAATAAGCGGTGTTGTGCAGTCACTATCCCCCTTTAATAGTGATTACTTGAGAATGACCATATTTTGCGCAACACACTCCCTGCCATTCCTGAAGCTCACTTTTAGAATAAGCCAATCTCTTATTCACAGACATCCTGCACACGCCTGATCTTGAATAACTGAATGACGATGTATTCATAGTTATTCAGTTATCCAAAGCTGGTGCGCTGAAAGGGACGTACATAAGTCTGTTGTACGCTAGGAATAAAGCATTCTTTGCATTCAAGCCTACAGGAGACTTCTACAAAACATGACATTCCTTTTGAAAATTCAACTTTCACACACACACGTACATGATTTGAACAGGTATCATTAAATAGTCGTTTCTTGCACAAAAAACAGACAAAACCTTTGTGTGACGCTGTAACAGGCTCTTTTGTTTTTTCGTAACAAACTCAGTTTTGTCAGTTGCAACAACAGACACATCTCGCGGTGACCCCCCTCCTGCTCCAAAGTGTTAAACAGGTACGGTGCTAAGCAACGGGAAACTAATTTGTGCTTAGACTCGATACAGAATTGTTTCGTGGTTTCTCCACCCATCAACATGACCATGAAATTTAACTCTGATTTTTATTGTTAGTCTGGGGAAATTTATAAGATCTGGATGCTAGGTCTACGGTAATTATACATGGAATTCACTGACACAAGCCCCGCCTTGGCAGTATGAATATGCGTCAGACGCCACTGTGTTTCCTGGCTCTGAGCACTATGGGACTTAACATCTGTGGTCATCAGTCCCCTAGAATTTAGAACTACTTAAACCTAACTAACCTAAGGACACCATACACATCCATGCCCGAGGCAGGATTCGAACCTGCGACCGTAGCGGTCACGCGGTTCCAGACTGAAACGCCTAGATCCGCACGGTCACACCGGCCGGCACCAGTGTGTGTTTGCTGGATTTAAAAGTATTAATAATACGAAAAGGTTTCGTGGAAGTGGTGAAATCAATAAAATAAAGGAAGTTGTTAGGACTTTTTCAAATTTTAGCTACACTCTTTATTCATCGACAAATATGTGATGGCGGGAGGCTTTTTCGCTACTGGGTAGTGCAAAAACGACACCCACGTGGTGTGTGAGTATCGATTCACCAGGATTTCCTTTATACACCTGTAAGTGATAGTCGAAAATGTTACAATAGCCATAACGCAATGAGAGATTTTACTCATAAGGAGGTTATATAGATATTCCAGAATGAGATTTTCACTCTGCAGCGGAGTGTGCGCTGATATGAAACTTCCTGGCAGATTAAAACTGTGTGCCCGACCGAGACTCGAACTCGGGACCTTTGCCTTTCGCGGGCAAGTGCTCTACCAACTGAGCTCAGTTGGTAGAGCACTTGCCTGCGAAAGGCAAAGGTCCCGAGTTCGAGTCTCGGTCGGGCACACAGTTTTAATCTGCCAGGAAGTTTTATATAGATATTGATATTTCTACGTGAGATTCGTTTCAGAACCAAAGCGTCAAGAGGAGACATTTCCAGTACATCGCTCGATGTCAGACTGCATCAGCAATCATAATATTTGATAGTAATTATACTGGTAAATATGTGCCTGGTTCCCTCTGTAGGACAACTCCTATTGGTGTCTTGGTGCATCGGGAGATGAGCGCCCAGCTGTGGTGAGCAGAGCTATCTCAACCTGTCTTTATCTTCAGAATCTGAAAGTTAATTCGCGATGGACGAATCATTTTCTCAAAAAGTAAATATTGTTGTGAGCCTTTGCACGCCAGTTCGGAGGAACCTTCGTATCTACTGTGGCTTATGCCGATTTGGTAAGCAAGTGGCTACAAAAAAAGTACCTACGCTATGTCATCAAAAGTAACCGGACACATGGCTGAAAATGACTGACACGTTCGTGGAGCGCTCCATCTGTTATGCTGGAATTCAATAAGGTGTTGGCCTACCCTTAGCTTTGTTGACAGCTTCCACTGTCGCAGGCATACGTTCAATCAGGTGTTGGGAGGTATCTTGGGGAAAGGCAGCACATTCTTCACGGAGTGCTGCACTGAGGAGAGGTATCGATGCCGGTCGGAAAGGTCTGGCATGAATTCGGCGTTCCAAAACATCCCAAAGGTGTTCTATACTATTCAGGTTAAGACTCTGTGCAGGACAGTCAAATGGTTCAAATGGCTCTGAGCACTATGGGACTTAACATCTATGGTCATCAGTCCCCTAGAACTTAGAACTACTTAAGCCTAACTAACCTAAGGACAGCACACAACACCCAGCCATCACGAGGCAGAGAGCAGGACAGTCCATTACAGGGATGATATTGTAGTGTAACCACTCCGTCACAGGCCGTGCATTATGAACAGGTGCTCGATCGTGCTGAAAGATGCAGTCACCATCCCCGAATTGCTCTTCAACAGTGGGAAGCAAGGAGGTGCTTAAAACATCAACGTAGGCCGGTGTTGTGATAGTGATACGCAAAACAACAAAGGGTGCAAGCCCCCTCCATGGAAAACACGATCACACCGTAACACCCACGCCTCCAAATTTTACTGTCGGGACTACACACGCTGGCAGACGACGTTCACCGGCCAATCGCCATACCCACACCTTGCTATCGGATCGCCACATTGTGTACCGTGATTCGTCACTCCACACAACGTTTTTTCACTGTTCAATCGTCCAATCTTTACGCTCCTTACACTAAGTCGTCGTTTGTCATTTTCCGGCGTGATGTGTGGCTTATGACGAGCCGTTCGACTATGAAATCGAAGTTTTCTCACCTCCCGCCTAACTGTCATAGTACTTGCAGTGGATACTCATGCAGTTTGGAATTCCTGTGTGATGGTCTGGATAGATGTCTGCCCATTACACATTAGGACCCTCTTCAACTGTCGGGGGTCTAAATCAAATGGCTCTGAGCACAACGGGACTCAACTTCTGAGGTCATCAGTCCCCTTGAACTTAGAACTACTTAAACCTAACTAACCTAAGGACATCACACAACACCCAGCCATCACGAGGCAGAGAAAATCCCTGACCCCGCCGGGAATCGAACCCGGGAACCCGGGCGTGGGAAGCGAGAACGCTACCGCACGACCACGAGCTGCGGACGTCGGGGGTCTCAGTCAGTCGACAGAGGAGGACGGTCTGTACATTTTTGTGCTGTACGTGTCGTCCTTTCACGTTTCCACTTCACTATCACATCGGAAACAGTGGACCTGGGCATGTTTAGTAGTGTGGAAATCTCGCGTACAGACGTATGACACAAGCGACAGCCAATCACCTGACCACGTTCGAAGTCCGTGAGATCCGCGGAGCTCCCCATTCTGCTCCGTCACGACGTCTAATGACTACTGAGGTCGTTGATATGGATTACCCGGCAATGGGTGGCAGCACAATGCACCTAATGTGAAAAACATAAGTTTTAGGCGGTGTCCGGATACTTTTGATCACATAGTGTAGCTCACGGCTGCTTCTGGACGAGGGAATAGCGAATTAATACTCAGTATGCGTTAGTGGCCTTCGCGAACGCGCAAGTTGGGAGTACACTCCTTGGAAAACTGAGCTGTTGAGTGCTGAATGCTGACAAGTGTTGGCGCTGGGAGTATTGATAGCATTCGAATTCATACCACCCCGCGTTTCGTGGAGACCTCTATGGTTGATGGTCCTGTCTCTCTGGCTGACACGCGCTTTCGCAGCTGCATCCGTGGGCCGCGTTTACGCCTATGGCCTTTCGTGCCTCTGCGCTTTGGCGCCGACACACGGGCGGGCTGTTTGTGGACGTCCGGATGGTAAGCACGTGGGATGTTCGAGTGTTTTCAGCAATCTCAGACATCTAGACATGAATGAGGAGTATTTCTCAATACATCGCAGCGCAGTTTGTTGTTGTTGTTGTTGTTGTTACTGTGCTACTACACAGTATACCATTTCCTACCTCGTTCTTTGTCCTAGTGTAATTGATAAAACCAGTCAAGTTAGGTATTGTGTAGAACTTAAAAAACATACACTTAGCAGACCTGAAGAGGCTGGAAATTCTATAACTGTGACGGTATGAATTCACGTCGAAATCTCAAATTCCAGTTATCATTTTATGCATCACCACTTCCATTCATGAGGTCAAATAATAATAGGTTTGGATTATTTAATGAAATTTCTCGTCATTAACATAACACTACTGTTTATGCACGCAGATTATTGTGCAGTGTCGATCCTTTTATTCTGCGTTGTTCTAAAGTGTGTGTGTGTGTGTGTGTGTGTGTGTGTGCGCGAAGCAAATTGTTTACACACATATATTAAATATGTAATTAATACTTCCTGTGGGAAGTCTTTTGAGACAGTATTTGCAGAGTTTCGTGACATTTTCAAGGTATGTATATGTTTGCAATACTCCGCACATTGTCTAATACCACATATAATAACTCCTGAAGCAAAAATGGTTCAAATGGCTCTGAGCACTATGGGACTTAACTTCTGAGGTCATCAGTCCCCTAGAACTTAGAACTACTTAAACCTAATAACCTAAGGACATCACACACATCCATGCCCGAGGCACGATTCGAACCTGCGACCGTAGCGGTCGCGCTGTTCCAGACTGAAGCGCCTAGAACCGCTCGGCCACACCGGCCGACTAACTCCTGAAGCAGTTCATGTTCAATGGCAAGTGTACTGGAAAGGAAGGGCGCCAGGAAGGCTGGGGCAGTTTAGAGCCCACGGTGGCACGAAAAAGTGTAATTGTTTAAACATTCCAAGCTAGTTCCTATGGCATCTGCAAGGCAAACTACAGCTCTCTCTCTCTCTCTCTCTCTCTCTCTCTCTCTCTCTCTCTCTCTCTCGCTCTATCTCTCTCTTAGTTCTAATCTTTTTTAAGTGCATTTCGATTCATGCTGCTACTAGTTTTGTGACACTGTCAATTTGTGTGTGTGAAACAGTTATCGCATCTGCCTTATATCCCCTAATGACGATCATGCGACCGGCAGTTAATTATTTATTGACTTCAGAAGTATTTCTGGCTCGATTCCAGTCAGGCATTTGCTTTGGGAGGAAGGAGTCTCAGGTGTTCTGGTATCTGAGAAGTTGGTTCACGCATGCGGAAACATTACGCGACCATTTGAGATTATGGAAGACGCCGACAGGATGTGTCGTTTTGTTCCGGGGAGTAGCACAGTACTTCACGGAGCTGTGGGGCATCAGACAGCCGACAGTCGTGTGACCAACCCACTGGCGCCTCCAAGTCCCCCGTCACACCCTGTCGCCAGGCAGCCTGCGTGGGTGGTGAGATGCAAGAAAGTTTTTCATATATTTTTAAGTAATCTGTGACAGTGTAATTACGTGTTTACCTACACGGTCGGGACGAAAAAGTGCAGCAATTGATTAAATATTCCACACACTGCAATCGATTTCCTGACAATTTCCTAAATAATCTATATTCCGTACACCACTTTGCACCCCGTAAATTGTTTAAATACACAATATTCCACACATTATCTAAAGTGTTTAAACAATATTCTATACACTGCAATCGATTTCCACCAATCAATTAATATTTCCAGAAGGGAGGGCAAGGAAAACTGATGGGTATCGATTTAATCGATTCGTCAATCAAATTGATACAGAGGAGAGAGTCTATTTGAATAACCTGGCGCAGCTCATGAATATCGAAAGTGGTACAATTGAGTCATTTCCTGCCAATTTTTATTTCAATCAGTTTGATTAATTAGTTAATTTGAAATTAGAAGTGGTGCTGTGTTTTCGAGACGGGGTGGGGAGGGGGAAGAGGTGACATGTAAAACCACTTAACCGAACAATAGATTAAGGACGGATTATCCCCAGGGGCTCTTACACCACTTGACAGAACAGTAGGTTCAAATGGTTCAAATGGCTCTGAGCGCTATGGGACTTAACAGCTGTGGTCATCAGTCCCCTAGAACTTAGAACTACTTAAACCTAACTAACCTAAGGACATCACACACATCCATGCCCGAGGCAGGATTCGAACCTGCGACCGTAGCAGTCGCGCGGTTCCGGACTGAACGCCTAGAACCGCGAGACCACCGCGGCCGGCGAACAATAGGTAATGGGCGTGTGAATCAAAAGGGGACAATAAGTTTGCCCCTGAATGTATGCTTGCCACAGATGTAAGCAATCCTCAATATGGAGTGATACGAATTTTGTCCCCCTTGAGACAACTTCACCTGACGACGGGACAGTCGCTTGCAGCGCTAGTGCCTTGTTACTGTTCCAGCAGGGTCTACATATGTCATATCGTTGAAGACGTCTCCGAGTACTCTCCCAGTGACTGAGGAAAGAGGATATTATTCGGTCAAATACATAATGGTGCCATGATTCCTCGGCTATAACCGTTAAAAATTTCTTTGCATACAATACTGTCCGGTATTGCTTAGAAAACCGCAATTATTCATTATGGATATATTTTATATAACCTGTCTCTATATATCAAATATCGTATCCATTGATTTCTAGCCAGCTTACACAAATATACAATACAAACGTTTCAAGGTACTAATCATATATGGGTAACAGTAGAGCGATAAGACCAATTTGTTAGAAACGCTAGAAGTATGGTGAGAAACAGCCTTGTAACAGACATATTTTACATATTGTAATGTATACTATCCCGTACGAGTGGGGAAAGAAGATGCTCGAAAGTCGATGGGTGACTGCAGTCAGTACGTGCTATAAGCTATCAAATTCCACAGGTTAGTATAGAGACGAACAGTTTTTATTTTAATAATTATCAATCAGATAGATTATCTCTTTGTATAAAATTATCATTTGTACGATAACATGAATGCAGTTTACAACGCTCTATTTTCATACATGTAACGCGTGTCGATGTGCAGTTGGTCCCGGCGGAGGTTCGAGTCCTCCCTCGGGCATGGGTGCGTGTGTTTGTCCTTAGGATAATTTAGGTTAAGTAGTGTGTGAGCTTAGTGACTGATGACCTTAGCAATTAAGTCCGATAATATTTCACACACATTTGAACATTTGATAGCGTGTCGACGTTTAACATGGCTTTGTTGGTAGATTGTTACTGGCTCGTTATCCTGCCAGACAAAAATCTGTGAACTACGAAACCAGAACTGATACTGATGTGTTCCTTGGTTTGCTCTGTAGATCGATTTTCTTAATGTCACTATTTACGAAAGCATCGAATGTACAGCAATTGAAGGCGTGTCAACTACACAAAAAAAGACGACAAGCGTCAATAAGAAACCAAAAGGTTCTAACCATAAATCATTGAGGCTTACAAATTTTAGTAGCTTTTAAATTAGAGAACCAAACGAAAAATAAGAACTGTGCTGAACAGAACAGAATAGCTGTTCCGATATAATTTCTTCATGCTTCTTTTTTTTATATACAGGGTGAGTCACCTAACGTTACCGCTGGATATATTTCGTAAACCACATCAAATACTGACGAACCGATTCCACAGACCGAAGGTGAGGAGAGGGGCTAGTGTAATTGTTTAATACAAACCATACAAAATGCACGGAAGTATGTTTTTTAACACAAACCTACATTTTTCAAAAATGGAACCACTTTAGTTTTGTTAGCACATCTGAACATATAAACAAATACGTAATCAGTGCCGTTTGTTGCATTGTAAAATGTTAATTACACCCGGAGATATTGTAACCTAAAGCTGACGCTTGAAACCTCCGACGTTCAGTTGCGTGTTGTAACAAACACGGGCCACGGTCGGCGAGCAGCATCTGCAAGGACATTTTTACGGTGACGACCGTGTTTACGAGTGTGGCTGTAGTGCACTGTTGTGGTTTGGTCTAGCTGTCGCAGTGTCCGCATGTAGCGCTTGCTGCTATTGTTATTCTGCATTCGTCTCCGCACGCAGACCAACTGCAGTACACCGTGTTACCAGACGTTTGTGATAGTGTAGTGTTGTAGGAACTGTGACCTTGGTGTATTCGAACTCTGAAAAGGCGGGGATGGTACTCATCTATGGCGAGTGTCGACGAAATGCAGCAGAAGCCTGCAGGGTGTATGCAGAACGGTACCCAGACAGAGAGCATCCAACGTGCCGCACATTGCAAAACATCTACCGCCAACTGTATGCAACAGGTATGGTCGTAGCACGCAAACGGGTCCGTAACAGGCCCGTCACAGGAGAAGTGGGTGCAGTTGGTGTGTTAGCTGCTGTTGCCATGAACCCACACATGAGTACACGGGACATTGCGAGAGCCGGTGGACTGAGTCAAAGTAGTGTCATGCGCATACTGCATCGTCACCGCTTTCACCAGTTTCATGTGTCGCTACATCAGCAATTACATGGTGATGACTTTAATCATCGAGTGCAATTCTGTCAATGGGCATTAACAGAGACTGCGTTGCAGTTCTACCTGTTGACGGATGAAGCGGGTTTCACAAACCACGGGGCAGTGAATCTACGGAACATGCATTACTGGTCCGTGGACAGTCCTCGCTGGCTCAGACAGGTAGAGCGACAGCGACCGTGGACTGTAAATGTATGGTGCGGAATCACTGGCGACCACCTCATTGGTCCTCACTTCATTGCAGGGGCCCAAACAGCTGCAACATACATCGCGTTTTTACCGAATGATCTGCCAACGTTGCTCGAAAATGTCCCACTGGAAACGCGTCGACGTACTCGTATGTGGTATCAGCATGATGGTGCACCTGCACATTCCGCAATTAACACTAGGCTGACCCTTGACAGGATGTTCGAGGGGCGTTTCATAGGACGTGGAGGACGCATAAATTGGCCAGCCCGTTCTCCTGATCTTACACCTCTGGACTTCTTTCTGTGGGGTACGTTAAAGAAGAATGTGTACCGTGATGTGCCAACAACCCCAGAGGATTTGAAACAACGTATTGTGGCAGCCTGCGGCGACATTACACCAGATGTACTGCGGCGTGTACGATATTCATTACGCCAGAGATTGCAATTGTGTGCAGCAAATGATGGCCACCATATTGAACATCTATTGGCCTGACATGTCGGGACACACTCTATTCCACTCCGTAATTGAAAACGGAAACCACGTGTGTATGTGTACCTCACCCCTCATGGTAAAGTACATGTGCGTCAGTGAAAAAGACCAATAAAAAGGTGTTAGCATATGGACGTAATGTGCTGTTCCAGTCTCTTCTGTACCTAAGGTCCATCACCATTCCCTTTGGATCCCTACGTAATTCGGTGCTCTCCGATACACACGATCGAACAGCGGAGGAGTGGTACTCAAGCGTCAACTTTAGGTTACAATATCTCCGGATGTAATTAGCATTTTACAGTGCAACAAACGGCACTGATTACGTATTTGTTTATATGTTCAGATGTGCTAACAAAACTAACGGGGTTCCATTAAAAAAAAACGGGGTTCCATTTAAAAAAACGTAGGTTTGTGTTAAAAAACATACTTTCGTGCATTTTCTTATGGTTTCTATTAACCAATTACACTAGCTCCTCTCCTCACGTTCGGTCTGTGGAATCGATTCGTCAGTATTTGATGTGGTTCACGAAATATATCCAGCGGTAATGTTAGGTGACTCACCCTGTATACAACTGAGCAGTTGTGTCTCGTATGTAGAAATTCCCAAGCTTAGAAATATACTCATCAATGATTATGTTATATGCGAACCCCAACCACTTTCGGACAGACATGTGAACGTGGTTGAACAGTTATAATTAGTACGAACACAGGAAGATAATATAGGATTTTAAGGCGAACCACTGTGACTTAAAGAAAATGGCGTCATAAATTTTAATTGGTTTCGGTTTTAAACTGGTTGATGGATGTGTATTGACCTGTAGAAGGGGACTCCAGCTGCACCGAGACATGAGGAGTCCGGGGTGCCTCGATAGACAAGGAGGGTGTGGACGCCTTCTGCAGGTTCACTGGAGAGGGAAGTTAGAGAGATCGAACGCAAGGCCTGTTTTCATGCATGTTGGCGATAGTGAAAAATGAATTAACTGAGGAAAAGAACATGGAATTTTAAAGTATCAGAGAAACTAAAAAGTAGTCTAGATCATCCAGGAATGCTTCTAGGGATGGAAAATTCTTGGCGAGAGTATGTGAAACGTCCCCTTTGAACAATTATACAAGACTGTGGTTAAACTGACACACAATATTTTTAGCGCAACGCAGTCTGACTTTCAATAATCCCTACAAAAGAATGGCCCTGACTAACATTAACCTATACCTTTCACAAATCACTTACCTCACAAAAATCTTCGTTACTCGAACTACTGCAATACAGCGAGCGCCACTACTGCCAGCTAAATAAAAGATTCAAACTACTGAAGGCACTAACTACTGATAGGCATAGTTAGCAAATGAAAGATTTTGATAGAGAACAAACAATTATTTACCTTAATAGTGTTGAAAACTCATAATATACATAGCAGTTCATGACATCCAGTCTTACAAATTTCAAAACTCCGCCATCTCTCTCCCCACATCCACCACTGCTGGCGGCTCACCTCCAACTGCGCAACGCTACGCGCTGTTCACATCCAGCTGCCGCTGCCCAACACTACAATGGCAGACAACAATGCAAACTAGCCACAGACTGCACACAGCACAGCCAGTGATTTTCATACAGAGCGCTACGTAACGTTGCCAATAAGAAAACATAAACAGCCTACTTACATATGTTCCTCTTAGGGAGGGAAAAGTAGTCTGTTACTCGGTACCAAAGAAAGCTGCACACAAATATTCGATCGAGGAGATAAAGTATGCGAACGGACCAATCAGGTATTTGGGCACTTTCAGACCACACTTCGCAGATCAAAAATGGTTCAAATGGCTCTGAGCACTATGGGACGTAACATCTGTGGTCATCAGTCCCCTAGAAATTAGAACTACTTAAACCTAACTAACCTAAAGGACATAACACACATCTATGCCCGAGGCAGGATTCGAACCTGCGACCGTAGCAATCGCGTGGTTCCGGACTGCGCGCCTAGAACCGCTAGACCACCGCGGCCGGCTTTCGCAGATCGCTAGAGGAGGAAGAGGCATGATGTGAGGAACTTCAACTACTGTTATTTATTACTTTTAAGCTTGTTATCTACAGTTTAAACACAGGCTGTATTTACTTTACGCAAATCATCACTACCGGTAGCAATGTCTTCGTATACATCGACAACTAGTAATGCAATATGCATTATTAATCGAACACAGTGCTGCTTCCCGTTACCGTAACTATATCCATTTCGATATATCTCTCTTCAGCTATTGTTCAGAGATCGGTGAGCACTTTATTTCTGAGTGAAATGACTATCTGTTGAAGCCATGGCCTCAAATTTCTGGCAAAATACAGCCGCCGTCTTCGCGTACAGAACCCGAGGCCCCCGAATGTTAGCTGTGGCCTCGTGCACACACTCAGCAGGTGCCGCTTGCATACAAATCGCTGTCCGATAGTAAAATACACTACTGTAGTCGACCTACCACTATTCCGTGTTCCTGAAAGCAGTTGCTAAAACCTACGAATTAGTTTTGCAAATCATTTCCGCCAGCAATCCACCTTCAGATGAAAAATAAAACCACTGCAGTCCACCACGTTTACATTCCTGCAACTGGTGCACCTCATACTTCTGTTTGTTATTAATTACAAGTGCAGTTGTTTCGTGATTTATAAATATCATTATCATTAATTCCCTTGCCATCCTGGGGCCTAACAAAACCACCAAAATATAAATGATGCCCAACGAGAAATTCAGCTCTGTGTACAGTACGATGTTTAATAATTTTGGATATAAAGTAAAATGTATCGACCTCACTCTACTGATACACCAATTGGATCAGTTGTGCATACAACCGTAGTTGCCTATCTTCCATTACTATACCGTGCATTTTCTCAAAGTTTTCGCCCGAAACTGCAGTTTTCGAACATTGTTCGCATGGATCACTTTCAAGAGATGTTCGGTATTGTTTCAGTTAGGACACCCAATTCCTGGTAGCTGAAAATGAACTACTTAACCTTCACCAACTGTGAATTACACTCCTGGAAATTGAAATAAGAACACCGTGAATTCATTGTCCCAGGAAGGGGAAACTTTATTGACACATTCCTGGGGTCAGATACATCACATGATCACACTGACAGAACCACAGGCACATAGACAGAGGCAACACAGCATGCACAATGTCGGCACTAGTACAGTGTATATCCACCTTTCGCAGCAATGCAGGCTGCTATTCTCCCATGGAGACGATCGTAGAGATGCTGGATGTAGTCCTGTGGAACGGCTTGCCATGCCATTTCCACCTGGCGCCTCAGTTGGACCAGCGTTCGTGCTGGACGTGCCGACCGCGTGAGACGACGCTTCATCCAGTCCCAAACATGCTCAATGGGGGACAGATCCGGAGATCTTGCTGGCCAGGGTAGTTCACTTACACCTTCTAGAGCACGTTGGGTGGCACGGGATACATGCGGACGTGCATTGTCCTGTTGGAACAGCAAGTTCCCTTGCCGGTCTAGGAATGGTAGAACGATGGGTTCGATGACGGTTTGGATGTACCGTGCACTATTCAGTGTCCCCTCGACGATCACCAGTGGTGTACGGCCAGTGTAGGAAATCGCTCCCCACACCATGATGCCGGGTGTTGGCCCTGTGTGCCTCGGTCGTATGCAGTCCTGATTGTGGCGCTCACCTGCACGGCGCCAAACACGCATACGACCATCATTGGCACCAAGGCAGAAGCGACTCTCATCGCTGAAGACGACACGTCTCCATTCGTCCTTCCATTCATGCCTGTCGCGACACCACTGGAGGCGGGCTGCACGATGTTGGGGCGTGAGCGGAAGACGGCCAAACGGTGTGCGGGACCGTAGCCCAGCTTCATGGAGACGGTTGCGAATGGTCCTCGCCGATACCCCAGGAGCAACAGTGTCCCTAATTTGCTGGGAAGTGGCGGTGCGGTCCCCTACGGCACTGCGTAGGATCCTACGGTCTTGGCGTGCATCCGTGCGTCGCTGCGGTCCGGTCCCAGGTCGACGGGCACGTGCACCTTCCGCCGACCACTGGCGACAACATCGATGTACTGTGGAGGCCTCACGCCCCACGTGTTGAGCAATTCGGCGGTACGTCCACCCGGCCTCCCGCATGCCCACTATACGCCCTCGCTCAAAGTCCGTCAACTGCACATACGGTTCACGTCCACGCTGTCGCGGCATGCTACCAGTGTTAAAGACTGCGATGGAGCTCCGTATGCCACGGCAAACTGGCTGACACTGACGGCGGCGGTGCACAAATGCTGCGCAGCTAGCGCCATTCGACGGCCAACACCGCGGTTCCTGGTGTGTCCGCTGTGCCGTGCGTGTGATCATTGCTTGTACAGCCCTCTCGCAGTGTCCGGAGCAAGTATGGTGGGTCTGACACACCGGTGTCAATGTGTTCTTTTTTCCATTTCCAGGAGTGTAGTTTCCATTGACGACGAATCGGTAAAAACGTTTTACAGATACACTGTAATCCATTTATTTCAACTAAACAGGTACGACAAGACTACTTAAAAATGTCGTTTGAATAAAAATTTTCGGCAGATCATGCTTATACTTGATTTATGTTATAGTTTGAAATATATCGACGTAACACAGACAAAACTTCATTGATATTACGGAGTGAGGTGGCGCGGTGATTGAGAAACTGGATTCGTATTCGGTTACACCAGGATTCACATCCCTGCCCAGTTGTCAAAATATAGCTTTTACCGTAACGTCCCAAAATCGTGTGAAGCACATACAAATATGGACAAAATGGTTCAAATGGCTCTGAGCACTATGGGACTCAACATCCGTGGTCATAAGTCCCCTAGAACTTAGAACTACTTAAACATAACTAACCTAAGGACATCACACACATCCATGTCCGAGGCAGGATTCGAACCTGCGACCGTAGCAGTCGCGCGGTTCCTGACTGAGCGCCTAGAACCGCTAGACCACCGCGGCCGGCAAATATGGACACTTTGATAATATACGTAGATAATATTTAGCTTACCCTGAGACGTGGGACTTAGGGAAAGCAGGAAAGGTGTGGACTGGGCTTAATCAGTTACTGTTGATTACACAGGAAACACATATACTTTATTTAAAAAAGACTTTCAACAATCATTTTTAAAAGATTTTACTACACTGGCAGCTGAAAGCCTTATTAGAAGAATTGCAAGTTATTGTCTGCTGAAGGCCACGAGCAATGTTACACAGAATCAATGGCCGCAGGCCTGATTGAGAAGGTTCAAAATCATTCATTGGCCGAAGGTTAGAAGCAGTTTCAAAATACACAACGGCTGAAGGCTTGAATCACGAATAAGGTGGGCAATTACACTTTAAAAATACTAAAACCTCTTCTAATAATCTTGATAACTTGTAACAAGCTATAGTGACGGCTGAAGGCCTCACAAAACAGGATTGAAAATTATTTGTTGGCGGAAGGCCACAAACAGTGTTACAAACAATTAACGGCTGAAGGCCGGCTCTACAAGTGGGGAAGGCAATAACATGTTAAAATATTAGGGTAAATTTTAAACAGTTATGACAACTTGTCCAAATAAGATGGAGTGATCCACAGATAGTGCTCCCTGGATCGACCTGAGGAAGGTGACTACAGCTGAATAAGCGGTGAGACAGTCAGGAAAGAGTAGTACTCACGTAATAGGATTGCAACTCACACTAGGGATAGCTTAAGCGCCAACCGACCGATTAACCAATCCACCTAGCGTCCGATCACCGGTACCAAGATGGAATATTTTTTAGGCAAGGGCTAAGAGACGGACATCATCACGTCGTCAGAAACACACCCAAGGCCGAAGGAAACACTAGAACCAAGGTAGATCTCCAAAAAACATATGCACAGTACAATTCAAGAGGCTGTCGAATTCACGCCGTGTGGGACAGCATCAACACGACGAGGAAGGGTACACCGCCGGAAAAGTTCGCTAACCTCCAGGGAAGGTAACTGAGGCATTAGCGGCCACAAGGCAGAAAATACCGCAGGTAGCCCTTCACTAATAAGAATAATACTAAATCCAAACTAACATCAAGGATCAGGAGGCAGCTAATAGCTTGCGCCAACCAGACAGCCTCAACTTGTTGCGGTTGGTCTCACTGACCCTGGGAGCAGCAACACGCAAACAACGGCGAGATGTCAATCAGTGGAGGTTTCTGTACTGCGCACGGTTCACTCAACTTCAAACGTCATGGGTTCGGTCGTCGGCTACAGCCCCTCGGTCCGACAGTGCCTGCACGCTGCTAGCGGTCCCGTCCTGCCCTAGCGCTGTGGACCTCCTCGCTGCTTCGTCCGAAACCAAACTCCTCACCAAATCCAGTACGCAGGCAGCATTAAAATGACTGCTCATTCAAAACAACAAGATACACACGCATCCGGGAAAACAATTCCACCAACAACTCACAATACTAAAAGCAGTCACAGCAAAACCACACGGACGAATTACAAGTCGGCACAAACACAGAGAGGCCAAAAGCGGTCGGAAGACCAAATGCAGGTCGGCCACTGCGACGACCGACGGAACGACCAACCAACGGCCGGCCCCACTCAAGTCAGACACGGGAAAGATCCCAGTATAAATCGTCGACTAACAACTTATTGCCAGTAGGTCACTTCAACTGGCGGACACACACACACACACACACACACACACACACACACACACACACACACAGGTGCAAAGTTGCACTGCTCGAATATCAAGGTACATTCAACTAAAACTCGCTGAATCCCATCCTTGAAGTGGTCGTGCACTCTCGTGACCACATCCTTCCGTCGGACAGTGTATGTGTATCGCCAGCGGTCGGTCGAGTACTGATGGTTCGGAGCTCACTGCTGCTCCGTCCCAACTCCTTGCTCGACACACGACGACTCGGAAATACTAGAGGCCGCTCCAAAGATGGTACCACAGTACGTGCTATCGATAAGCGCTGCTGCTGCCACTCACGGACAGAAAAGTTAGCAACTTAGTGACGGCAGTAAATCGAATAAGAAACGAGATGCCATAACCGCAATGAGAAGATGCCAACGAATAAACGGCATGAACACGAGCCGCGCACGGCTCATACACGTACACATAACTAATACATGCCTACAGGATAACGTTATTCTTTGTTGTGGTTCTAGTTTCAGTAAGACATTGTTTTATTTAGTTTTATTCTCAATTGACGTTACTGGACATGTTACAAAACAAACTTCCTGATGTGCCCTGCAATGCAATGGATACCCTACACGTTTGCTGGTTCTAAAATATAGTGCAATATAGCATCCAAAAAATTCCTGTTATTAGCTAGGTTTTTTCAGGGTTCTATTAACTTGTATTTTAAAAGTTTTAACCGCTTTTAGCTATGAATGTTTTAAAAAAGAAGTTTGTAGTGACCATATAACACGTAATAGTACGTAAAGCAGACACAATATAAAGCCAACCTCCATCTTTCTTGTCATAGATAGCATCAGTTCGGTCCGAAATTCGCGCTAGCGCCACCGCGCACACGTGGGTCGTAATACAAACCCATCAGTGCAGTTCACGCGCGGCACCGTGCACACGTATGTGCTGTGTAGGACATGATAAGACATTCACGGCTGTCTTATACATATCTGTCGAAGTTAATACAGTTAATGTGGTGTTTTTAGTTGGTTCCCATAATTATACGGGAGTCAGAAATTTAAACAGGTTTACTCAGCTTCCTATCAGTTATAGGTACTGTGTAGTTGTACTAAGATTAATCATGTTATTGTTTTGGCCTTCAGTCCAAAGACGGGTTTGATGCAACCCTCCATGCTACTCTATCCTATGCAAGCATTTTCGTCTCCGAATAACTACTGCAACATGCATTCCTCTGAATTTACTCACTGTATTCTTCATCTCTTGGACTTCCTCAACGTTTTTTATCCGACACGTTTCCCTCTGGTACTAAGTTAGTGATCGCTTGATGCCTCAGAATGTGTCCTACCAACCGGTCCCTTCTTTTGGTCAGGTTATACCACAAATTTCTCTTCTTCCCAGTTGTATTCAGTAACTTCTCATTAGTTACGTGCTGTATGCACCTAAATTTCAGCATTCTTCTGTAGCGCCACATTTCAAAAGCTTCTATTCCATTCTTGTCTAAACTGTTCATCGTCCATGTTTCACAAATACTTTCAGGAAGTACTTCCTGACACCTAAATCTCTACTTGATGTTAAAAAACTTCTCTTCTTCAGAAATGTTTTTCTTGCCATTGCCAATCTACATTTTATATGCTTCCTACATCGACCATCATCAGTTATTTTGCTTCCCAAATAGCAAAACTCATTCATTACTTTAAGTGTCTCATTTCGTAGTCTAATTCCCTCAGCATCACCTGACTTAGTTCGACAACATTCCATTATACTCGTTTTTCTTCTTTATATCCTGATTACAAGATACTGTCCATTCCGTTCAACTGCTCTTGTAAGTGCTTTGCTGTCTCTGAGAAAATTGCAATATCATTCTTCTCCCTGGACTCTAGTTCCTACTCCAAATAGTGCTTTTGCTTCCTTTACTGCTTGCTCAATATGCACATTGAGTAACATAGGCTACAACCTTGTTTCACCACTTTCTCAACCACTTCTTCCCTCTCGTGTCCCCCGACTCTTATAACTACCATCTGGTTTCTGTAGAAATTGTAAATATCTTTTCGCTCCCTGTATTTTACCCGTACTACCTCTATAATTTCAAAGAGAGTATCCCAGTCAACATTGTCAAAAGCTTTCTTTAAGTCTACAAATGCTAGAGTATTCCAGTCAACATTGTCAAAAGCTTTCTCTAAGTCTACAAATGCTATAAATGTAGGTTTGCCTTTCCTTAGCCTATCTTCTGTGAGAAGTCGTAGGGTCAGTATTGTCTCAAGTGTTCCTTCATTTCTACTGTTTCCAAACTGATCTACTCCGAGAGCGGGTTCTAGAAGTTTTTCCATTCTTCCGTAAAGGATTCGTGTCAGTAATTTGCAGCCTTGACTTGTTAAACTGATAGTTCGGTAATTTTCACACCTGTCAGCACCTGCTTTCAGATTAATGATACACAGTTGCAAAATATGGAATACAAACACCAGTTGTGGACGATAGTAGTCGAAAGCTCTTGACCTAGGTTTCAACCTATATAAATTGGCGTTCTTCAAAAGTCTTATTAGATGGGGGAAGTGTGCAGGAAAGATGATCTGGCAAACGCTACGGCAGTGGCAGTTAAATGCGCTGAATTTTGGCGGGACGTGATATGATTTATATACTATGTTTGTCTTTATATTGTAATGTGACTCCCCATTTTGGGTTTGTTTTATTTATACATATGTGTATTGTATTTGTATTTGTGTGTATATGTAATATGTGGGTTGTCTATGGCTTGGACACGATAAAATAAAAACAAAATTACCTAAAAATAAGTTCAAAAATTATGATGTTATAAAAACACAACATACATACAGTGGAGGTTATTATAATATGCATTAAAAATGCGTTCACTTGCCATCGTAAATGCAAGCTGAATGGCCACGTGCAAAACATAGCAGATTGGTCGACTGGCCAAGTGCCTAACATGGCCACTAAGACATCTCAAAAAAGCCAAATGTTATTAATTATTAAAATAAGCCACAACTTATGTTTTACATGCTGACCATGATATTCCACCAGTAGACCTAGTCATAATTAAAATTGACAGTCTTAAAAACAGCCGTTTGGCTTTGCCATACATAAAATAATACACATATTAGATGTGGCGTGTGTGAATAATAATGGATAAACGGCAACTGACTGAGCAACATTCATGTGTGAACAGAAAGTGAGAAGACTGCGGTCTCTTGCTACAGCAAACATCTGATGTAATTGTACCACATGCTAAAATCTAAACATTTGTAAAACATTAATTTTGAAGACAGTGAATGACAGAAAACAGCAAAAAATTTTAGAATAGGACGATTAGGCTTATGAAAATTACACGAGAAATGACGTGATTATACAGACACGTACAGCATTTTATTGGTAACACGAAGAGTTTGGCGTTCAGAAAACTGTATAGTAGCCCAATGTAACAATTATTATGGCCAACGTTGAAACTGTGATATTTGAGAACGATCCTAAGCACAGTTCAAATGGTTCTAATGGCTCTGAGCACTATGAGACTCAACATCCGTGGTCATCAGTCCCCTAGAACTTAGAACTACTTAAACCTAACTAACCTAAGGACATCACATACATCCATGCCCGAGGCAGGATTCGAACCTGAGTCCGTAGCAGTCGCGCGGTTCCGGACTGAGCGCCTAGAACCGCTAGACCACCGCGGCCGGCGCCTGAGCACAGTCATGAGTTCTGTTCAAATATTCAAATGTGTGTGAAAGCTTATGGGACTTAACTACTAAGGTCATCAGTCTCTAAGCTCACACTCCACTTAACCTAAATTATCCTAAGAACTAACACACACACACACCCATGCCCGAGGGAGGACTCGAACCTCCGCCGGTACCAGCAGCACAGTCCAATGAGTTCTGTATTTTCAATACAGTTATTTTTCTAACCCACATGAAAATAACTGTACTATAATTACAGAAATCATGGTCCTGTTCAGGATCGTTCTCAAATATAACATTTCAACTTTGTCAATAAACTGTACACACAGCCCTTTGGTTTAGCCATGAGTATCGCCCAGGAAGGCTCGCTAGCAGAGATCTTAAATTCTTTAAAAGTGAACTATTTAAAATCCACAATACGGCGATGACATAATAATCATTTTTGAAGTCACAAACTGTTAATTAGGTCAACTGTTTCTCAATATCAATCAGTTTCACGAAAAAATTTTGTTTACAAAAGAACTGGAAAACAGCAGCAGAGAACTGAATTACCTTGGTCTTACATTACGAGTACATGACGACAAAGTAAACTTCAATGTTTTTCGAAAGAAAACTTTTTCAGATAATGTCATTTCATCTGACTCAGCGCACCCCCAAGACCATAAACTGACCTTTCATTCCCGTATCCATCGAGTACTGATTACTCCATTAACATCTGAGAGATTGCGATATGAGATTAAATTAATGAAATCTACAGCCACCAATAACGGCTGTAGTCCTTAATTAGTCGAAAACGTTTTGAATGAGAAAAATCTATAAAAATGTTGAACATTATGTGATAGTAAACGGGAAGCTATGGATGGGAAAAATGCTTTACTTCCATACCATTTCTAGGTAATATTTCGCATAAAATTAGACGACTTCTTTCTAAGAAATACAGCTGCATCATGTGTTTTTCAACTAATAACAAGTTGAGAAGTATACAACTTAAAAAGTAAAGAAGATCCATTTTCATAATCGGGGTTTCATAAGAAAAGATGTAGTGAAGGCCCACGTTTGAATGTATAAGGTCAGACGGTGAGGGCAACTAAAACTGGGTACAAGGAACATTAACTGGCCAAAGGGGGTATTAATGTTCATCGCTCCACTTACGCTGAACATCTCGTTCAAGGCGGACATTCCCATAGTAAGTTAGAAGATAGTGTTATTTTGCGTAGAAAGGAGAGGAGGAATGGGCTGGGTGTCTTGAAAGATCTTTAAATTTTTAAACACAGTTTAACCAACAACGATTCAGTTTCGAACGACGTTTGCAACTGAAAAATAAAAGTTTCTTCGATGGTTTTCGTCCTGTGCTCGAATTAACATAATTATTACATCAGGATTTTATGCTATTTTCTGAATGCCAAGCTCATCATAAGCGTTCGCAATAAAATGTTGTACGTGTCTGTATAATCACGTCACTTCTCGTGTAATTTTCATGAGCCTAGTTGTCCAATTGTAATTATTTTTTATATTTTCTGTCAGTCTCTGTCTTCAGAATTTGTGTTACACAAATGTTTGGATTTTAGCGTGTGGTACAGTTACGTCAGCTGTTTGCTGCGGCAATAAACAGCGGGGTGTATCATTGCCATCTAGTCGCAGTTTTCTCAAGTTCTGTTCATGCATAAATGTAGCTCCGTCAGTTGCACGTTTATCCGTTGCTGGTCCTACACGCCATATCTAATATGTGTATTATTTTATATATGACAAAGCCAGACGGCTGTTTTTTAGATTGTCAATTTTAATTCTGACGAAGCCTGTTGGCGTCACATCACGCTCAGCATGTACAACGTAAGTTTTGGTTTATTTTGTTAATTAATAGCATTTGCCCTTTTCGAGATGTATTAGTGGCCATGTTAGGCACTTGGCCAGTCGACCACTCTGCTGTGTTTTGCACGCGACCATTCAGCTTGCAAGTACAATTACAAGTGGACATATTTTATTGCATATTGTAATAACCTCCACTGTATGTATGTTGTGTTATTATAAAATCCTTATCTTCTGAACGTTGCATTTATCTGTATATACCTATTTATAGATAATAGGATTTCTGAAGAAGATCCGTTTATGTGGGTTGGAACCTAGGTCAAGAGCTTTTGACTACTACGTTTCGCAACTAGGGCCTGTTTTTATTCCATATGTTACGTTTGCTAAGTTGCTGCTGCAGCCCTGCTTAAGATTCATACACAGTTTCTTTTAGCGTGTTATCTGTTTTTATCTTCACGATGAACGATGGGATTTGGCTCTAAGCAATCACTTTGCTGCGCGATGACTGTTTAAAAAACCTGTGATTACTCAGTTCACATTGATATATGGCGCTTTATGTGGTACACATCTGTTTTAAAATCGCTATAGTTCTGTAACGTTTTAATTTCTTGTGCAGGTCACCTGAAGACGCATCTCTACTGATGCGAAACCAGCAGTGATTTTTTAATGAAAGTAATTCAACAGCCAACACGGAAGATTTTATTCACCATAGACGAACATCGGGCCCGATCTTCCGCAGTGCGATCTTGAGCTTCATTTCTAATAATGTTATCGTTAACGGGACATTATATCTGAAACTTCCTCTCTTCCTTGATTACTGTCTACGCTGTATCGGTGACAGACCGTGAAATTTTCACCTTGTCATGCTGCAGTAACACACGCCTCCTCTCTTACTGTGGGTAGAAAAATATTAAATTCTGTTTTCGTCAGAAAACTTGTCCTGTCTGTTTGTGTGTGCGAAGGGAAAGACGTCAGCGGACGTCAACCTTTCAGCTGTTGAACGGCTGGCGCAGTCACGTTTATCGGCCATTACAGGAGCCTAGCCGTCGTGAAAGGATCATCGATCGGCTCCGGCAAAAAATAAGGAAATTAAATCCGCGCTCAATTTAGATACCGCACATGTTGCTGGTGCTGACGTCTATTGAATTTATGATGGGCGGATCGTTCCTTGAAAGCGCGACGTCAGCTGCACCCCTGGTCGTCCTTCCTTGCGACGAATGGCAATCCCGCGATAACGCCTGTCTGCTCTCCGTGTAGTCTTGCTCCTGCGCAGCCAGCAATAACTTTAGCATTGCGGCAGTATAGCCGCAGCGAGCATTGCAGAGGCGTATGAATGCGCTACGCAGCGCAGTGCGCATTATTTAATACTCTCAGGAACAGACATGAATATCTTTCCTCTCAAAAGCTCTCTCGCATTCATGTCGTCAGATTCCAATTCGGAGGGGGGGTTTAGTGCTCGGAAATGTCTTTTGCAGCCAGCGAATGATTATGCAATCAGAAACGTATAGTCATTTACCAAATGAATATAAACATCTTATTAACACGATTTTGAAAAATCATACACAGAGCGTTACGTTCTGATGTGTCCGTGCACGGATCACGCGACTCGTCAACTCTACGCATTCCGGCAGCTTTCGCCATTGGCATTTCTGGCCGAGTAGAGCTGTGTCAGTTTCTTTGATGTGAATCAACAACAGATGCTCAACGACTCTCTTAGTCACAGGATTGCGCATTCTTACGTTCATCAGATAACGCCTGAATGAAATTTAACATCCTTGCAGGTTTCAACAGCGTGCCAGGCCGGAATTCGAACACAAACTGTTTCGTTTCGCACGTAATATTCTTACGATTTGGCAAATTTGGACACGTGTCAAGTATCTACTCAAAGCTTCCATCTGCTTCCTCTACCCTACTTTCGAAACGCCACAAAACCTTTCTTTAGTATCTCACTGAGATTGCAAAAAATGTTCAAATATGTGTGAAATCTTATGGGACTTAACTGCTAAGATCATCAGTCCCTAAGCTTACACACTACTTAACCATAATTATCCTAAAGACAAACACACACACACACACACACACACACACACACGCACGCCCGAGGGCGGACTCGAACCTCAGCCGGGACCAGCCACACAGTTCATGACTGCAGCACCTGAGACTGCTCGGCTAATCCCACGCGGCTCTGAGATTGCATCCCTGAGATTAAGAATATAGACAAAATTGAGTTAGCTCTAACGTAACCATTTCTTCCATGGTTGATATTTACGTCGTTGAATATACCCTTTAATGAATCATTTGACAAATCGGAACTGTATCGTTGATTGGAATCTAACCCTGACATCGAATCTGACATCAGAGAATCTACCTCAGCAGCATTGTATTCATTATAATTGTCTGTCTATAACGCTATTTAAATTTTTATATTTCAAACGTATGCAACTCAACTCTTTTCCACCACAAACATAATCAGAATCTGTCCAATAAATAGAACAAATAAGATGTTACAGGTCTATTTGTACTACAAATACAATAATATATTGTATGGAAGACATGCAACATTTAAAATCTCTATACATTGCAACTCATCAATTCACTTATACCATGAGTAGTGCTCTTTAGCGAGGCAGCCTCCTTTATATAACAATCTGCGGCCTTTAGATGCCGCTAAATGGAATTGAATTTGTCATCTAAATTCAAATTACTGTCTAAAATTAAGCATACCGTCATTTCAAAAAATAATAAATAAAAATAATAAATTCTGTCACACTAAAGTAAAATAACGATTGCAAAACTGAGACATAGCCATTTGATTAAAAATAGTATATTGACGTTTCATAAAAAGAAGTTCACAAAAATATCTATAAAATGGACAGTTGTGTTGTTAAAAATAATATAAGGTATGACTTTAGAACTACAGACGGCAGGGCTTAATGTAACTTTTTCTCTATGGTAATTTGTTTAAAGGTGCAATGTAACCTTGAAAGTATCTACCCAAAATTGTATCCTTTTATTCTGCGAAAGCATCAGTGATAAGATTGTTCTAAATTAATTATTCAGCAAACCTGCATCTGACTGCGACTGTGAACTTTTTTCTTGCACTCCTCCATTATGACAAAAATGCTACATGCATTTGACTGAGCAATAAAATTTAAGAGAATAATGCCATTTGTGCAATGGCATTAAGATGGTACTGGAATATTGACTTTTGGCCCTGATGTTTTACTTGGTTCTTTCATTGGTGGGTAGATTTACTCTACTACTCATTTTCATATTCAATTTAAGCAAAGGATCTGGATTATGATTCAGGCTGTTAGAAACACAATGTTGCTCTCAATATATATATTGTTAAAATTTTAAGTCATACACAAAACCTACCGTAGCACGAAACACTCTTACAAAAATTTTACCAAACGCTTACTGTGTCAAACCTTGGACATACGAACCCTAACTCTGAATATTATCTAACAAAACCAGTTTGAAATCATTATATATCTTCTCTCGTGTACATGCTAAGGTTTGGTCTGGGGCAGTGAGCATGACCTACCTTACACATGTCACCACACTTCTGCTTCCTCCGGGCATCTACCTGAGACTTCTCAGTTTTTTAGTGCCGTGCCCAGCTCTCTTAACCATCAAAGAACCTCCTACTCGAAGATATTATACTTGTTCAACCTTGCAGTTGGCAACTACCAACTATTTTCTGGAGCTACCCTGATCAGACCTTAGCACATACCTTTCATAACCACCTGGTCCACTGGACCAGAATTTTGTGGGGGGATCTGCGCAGTTAGCACAGATTTCCCCACGAAATTCGTAAAAAAAATACAATGTAAGATACAATACGAAACATACATAGCATTCCAATTAAAAGAGTATTATGCAGCAATAAAATTCACCAATAGAAACATATAATGTGAAGTAAAATGCATAATATCATTAGATTGTCAAATTGCAGTGAATAAAAGAACATCAAAATGTACAAAATAGAAACACATAAATTTAGGGCAAAGATATCAGACATTACATTATTAAGAGAAGTGTATCAAATACCATCAAAATTTAGAAAACAGAGGAAAACAATGTGAGGTAACATCGATAAGGTATTTAGATTTTGAATTGTCTCAAATAACATCAAAATTTATAATACAAAAATGTTGACTGTGGGGTAAAATGCAGAATTTACTTAAATTTCTAAAGGGAAGTGTATCAAATAGTATTAAAAGTTACAAAATAGTATAAAAAACATAGAGACTCTATATAGAAGCATATTAATGTTGGGTAAAATACCTGAAATACCATCAAACTTATCAAACAGAAAAGTAGAACGTGAGGTAAAATAAATAAAATAGTTAAATATCCACTAGAAGTTAACAGCAAATATACATGAATGCCTCATAAAGAACTCTTAATGCTAGTAAAATAATGCAATAAGATACTTTAAGTAATAGTGACTTTAAATATAAAATATGTGTCACATTAGGTGAAAGCAGATATTGACTTTCAGTTACAATCATTATATTGTAGTAGACCTAGAGTACATGGCAAGTTTCATTGACAATAGTAAATGAAGAAGACATGTTACATTAGGTGACACTTTACATTGAGTCTAATTGTAAACTGCAGTAAAATGTTGGGCATCTGGTGAAGAAACACACTGAGCCACAACTAGTGTCAATTGTACAACCCATGTCACATCAGGTGACAGTGTACACAGATTCTACTTGTAAACCATAGTAAAATATGGGGAATCAGGTGATGAAACACACTGAGCCACAAATAATGTCCATTGTACAATACCTGTCACATCAGGTGATAGGACACACTGACTTTAATAGTGATCAGTAGTACAATAAGTTGAAGAAGAGTGGGCATCAGGTGATGGGACACACTGAGCAATGGTGGTATCAATTGTAAAGTATATGTCAAATCAAGTGACAACACACACTGACATTCAGTTACAATTATGATATTCTATTAGTCATAGAACACATGTTATGCCAGGTGATAGCTCACACTAATGTGCTATTAAAGGCATGATATTCAATTTGTTATAGGACACATTTTACGTGAGAAGGTAGCTCAACTGACTTTTGTTATATTCTCATAGACTAAGACCAGTTATTATGTCAGGTGACAGTTCAGTCTGAGTTTCACTTATATTTATGTAGACTCAGGCTACTCGTTATGAAAAAAATATACAATAACTGTATGCAGTGGAGATTTGTTGCAAAATTTTTATATATCTTGATGGTAAGAATAATGTCACCTACTCTGTAGCAATAACAGTAATTAGTTTTATGGAATCTATGTACAAGAAAAATTCCTACTAAAGGTAGTATACCATAATAATAACACTATTCAGTGGACATTTGTTACAAAATAAATGTTTGTATGTATTTAAGGTGAATAGAATCTCATTTGGTCAATAACAATGTTGTATTGAAATTATCATTAAGACTCTATTTACAAGTGAATATCAATGATTACAATAACCTGCACAATCACAGTGGCCGTTTTAGAACATCACATACTGAGTAAAAACACGGTATTGAAATCATGGTGAAAACTATATTTACAAGTGATTCATATATATATATATATATATATATATATATATATATATATATATATATATATATATAGTATTAATGATTACAATAGTCTGCACAATCGCAGTATTCATTTTAGAACCTCACATACTTGATGCTGTATTGAAATCGTCATAAAGACTCTGTTTAAAAGTGAATCATAATCATATATATAATATTAATGATTAGAATAACCTGTGCAATCACAGTTTTTATTTTAGTGTTAACTTTACATTAAGTATTGACGGGTAATACTGTAACATATTTTATAAACCTTCTTAAATAAGAGTTGTGATAAAGTGTGTATAAGTATTTTAACTTCACAGTATAAATCTTACTTATTTTCAGTAGAGTTATTAAAAATGTTGTTTACCTATCAGAGGACAGTCACACAGATATCTTAGAAAAATAAGAGAAATGTTTAGAATAGAAAGAAGAGTAGACTGAGAACTCAGAAAGGAAGAATGAGTTTTACAGAGCTCAAGGATACGGGGCACCAATGCCATATGGTGTGTCAGTTAAAGAATAACCAACCCTCTACCCCACTAGGTTTTTTGTGTAGAATACAAGGATAATCTGTTATCAAGTGTTGAAATAATATCAATAATGGGAATTATTTGTGAGAAAAAGAGTAAACAAATTTACTTAAATAAATGATAGACAGAGACAATAAAGAGGATAGTAATTGCTGTCACTGAAAATGATGGTAGTTATGGTACACCAAAAACATAACTGTCATGGAAACAAAACAGAATAATGTTATTTTAATGTAGAATGAAAATACTATCACACTTAAGGAACAGGCTTTAGGAAAGGACAAAACGCTGAGCTCAGCAAAGGAGAGGTACTGTCATGTCTCGGAAAATAATAATGTGACAAATCAAAAGCTTGCATAAATAGAACAATATACATATAGTAAGTGGCAACATAATTAGCATCACAAAGTACAAAGGCAAAAACATTCTTTAAAAGATCTGTAATCAGTCTAGCATAAACAAAAAATAATAAGGACTCAGAGAAAGTCCGGAAGTAACTGTAACAAAAAGTAATATGTCAACATCAGATAATAAAGCAAAAATAGGATGCCAACACAAAACAAAACTTTTAACTGAAACCATAGACCATAACATTATCTTAATCCTGAAATATGTAACACTACCAGAAAAAAAAGTGTAGCAACACATAAAGCAAAGCATAGCACAAGTGATAAAAAATGAAATACTAATGGATGATTGTATCTTTAGTTGAAAACACGTGAAAAGATAAAAGGCAACGTAGAAGGTAGCACAGAGACATCGTAAAAGGTAAGAATTATGAGACTTGTGGTGCTGTAGGTATAAAAAAAATGATTAAAGAATGCTTGTAGTATCTCATGACGTAAGCCCTAAGAGAATCCTCAACAATGAGCCCGAAAACAATTCCAATTGGACTCTAGTAATCCCAAGTCATCATATTATTTCATTAATGGCATCTGAAACATAGTTGAAAATTAATAAACAGTATACAATTGGAGACAAAGTGTTAAGTTTCCCGAGAAAAGTATTTGCTTACTATAAAACGGAAAGGGTCAGAAACGAAAGTTACTTGGTACATTGTTAAATAGTTGATACTTGTTCTTAAAAGCTGTGGAGTAAATTAATTGTTAAATAGTATTAAAGTTAATTATGAAACTCGTCAGAAATCACCACCAACATTTCTGGAAAATGTAGAACAACATCGCTTACACTTCATGTTGCTTTGGTCATAACTTCAGCACACAGTATTTGCTAATCATCACTTGTAGTATCCAAGATTCCGAAGTCTCAAAAAAGGAACTTAAATCTAACAATATCTCATTCTGCTCATAAGGTTCAAATATCATCTTAAAAACTCGTATGAACACACTGTTTCTTCAAATATCTTAAAAGCATCAAAATTATTATTCTCATCTTCTTGTACACGTTGTCAGTACTCATACTACATCCTTTAGCACTAAAACCCTAAATAAACTTCAGAAAAATTGGTACCACTAGGTTAACATCAACATACAAAGTGACCTTCGTTACTACAATATCTTGTTACAGTTAGTGTCATTATGTCATGTAAACATAGTTCACTGTAATCATCGCAAAGTAACAGAGGTGATGCTCCAACAAAAAATAGGAGCAAAGATATCATGTATAAAGTATCAACATCAATTTGATGACCGAAATTTTCTACTGTAATGTCAACTTCAAACGCCAGTATGAGAAAAGTTTCACAGAAAACAATAATGTAGTTAATCAGTAATGTACTGAAATAATCCCCAGTTATTACAATAAGTAAGAAACCTATAACGCCCTGGAAAGAAAGCAGGTCACACTACTAAGCTGTCTCCAGAAAATGATGTCTCCGAATTCATGTCTTTATCTAATGCCAGAACAGCACACAGGTGGTGCTATTTGGAGCTTCTACACGGGGAAATATTCTGAATGTTTGCACGCTGGAAAAGAAATGCGCGCGACCCAGGCCTAACGACGTGAAAAGGGTCTATCCCGCCAGCGGTGCGTGTTGTTTCCATTGTGGCCTACCGCCAACTGTGACAGGAATTTGTGCCACCCAGGCCCTTAGGAGGGTTCCAGGCTACCGCCGCAGAAGCACTACAAGTCCGCAAACCATGCCCGACACAGGGAGAAATAATATAAATAAAATAGCTGGACATATGTAGCTGTGATTTACTGTAATAAACCGAAGTAGTGAACCCTAATTGTTACCAACGAAAACGGTACTGTCTATTCATTGAAATGCTTGCAGTTTGTGATATGATGTACACCACTTGATTTTTTGTACGTAATGTTAGGATTCCAAGAGCATTAGGATGTGCTATACGGACTACTCGATATGGACCATTACATAACAGAAAGAATTTTTGACATAGATTGCGGGCTTTATGGAATAGCCTATGGGAGCGGACCAGAACTTTGTCTCCTACTTGAAAAGAAATATTCCTCTTTGGTGACTTCATTTGGCGCAGCCGTTGGTCAGCAGCTCTCTTAATATTGTGTAATGCAATTTTAAATAATCTCGTGATGCCGTAGGCAGCGAGACTTCGGGAAACATATGATTTCTTTAATCTTGTCAAGTGCGTGTTGATTCTTCAACACAAGATGTGGAGACAACTGTGTGGAAGTATTTGGTAATGAATTTATTACATCCTGAAAAATGTGAAGGTATTTGTCCCATTCATTGTGCTTTGCATGACAAAAGATCTTAAATAATTTCACCAATTCCGTCATTAACCTTTCTGAGGGATTCGATGAAGCATGGTATCTGGAGATATAAATTGGGGAAATTTTGTGAGTCTGAAGAGTACGTCGCTAAGTGCGAGAACGGAACTGCGGCCCATTGTCGGAGACCCACTTCTTTCAGAAAATGTTTAGTAAAAGCACGTGAAACAGTGCAGGCCCTAGCTCGACGTGATGGAGTGAAAGTGACGAATTTTGAAGTCAATTCCACTCAGACAAAAACATAGCCGTAACCTCACTTTGTAGTGGGAATTGGGCCAAATAAATCAGCGGCCGCTAGCTGACGAAGACGTAACGGGATGATGGGGAATGTTTGAGCAGCAAAGGATACAGTGGGTGGTTTTGCTTTTTGACAAAGTGTCCATCTGACTGCGTCTGTGAACTTTTTTCTTGCACTCCTCCATTTTGCCAGAAACGCAACATGTATTTGATTCAGCAATAAAATTTAAGAGACTAATGCCGTTTGTGCAATGGCATTAAGATGGTACTGGAAAATTAACTTTTGGCCCTGATGTTTACTTGATTCTTTCATTGGTGGGTAACTTTACTCTACAACTCATTTTCATATTCAATTTAAGCAAAGGATTTGGATTATGATTCAGGCTGTTAGAAACATAATGTTGATCTTAATATATATATTGTTAAAATTTTAAGTCATACACAAAACCTACCGTAGCACGAAACACTCTTACAAAAATTTTACCAAACGCTTACTGTGTCAAACCTTGGACATACAAATCCTAACTCTGAATATTATCTAACAAAACCAATTTGAAATCATTATATATCTTCTCTCGTGTACGTGCTAAGGTTTGGTCTGGGGCATTGAGCGCGACCTACCTTACAGCTGTCACCACACGTCTGCTTCCTCCGGGCACCTAGCTGCGACTCCCCGGTTTTTTACTGCACGCGCCCGGCCCTCTTAACCATCAAAGAACCTCCTACTCGAAGATATTATACTCGTTCAACCTTGCGGTTGGCAACTACCGACTATTTTCTGGAGCTACCCTGATCAAACCTTAGCACACACCTTTCAACCTCTTTTTCTTTTATTAAGTTAAGGATATAGAATATATGGAAATATGTAAAAATATATAAAATTTAATTAGTACCCACCGTTGCTGACTGTGTATTTATTCCAGTCTGAGACTAGTCCTTCTCCTCGTCCCCCCTCTCCCCCGTCATCTCCTTTTCTTCCTCTTCTCTGGCCATTTCCTCCTCCCCTCTCCCTGTTAATATGCTCCTCGCCCCAACTTCTGCGTAGCTTCCTGCCCTGGCTCTGTCCGTCTCCTGCTCTTTCTTTTCTCTGTCCACCTCTCCCACCCTCTCTTCTCTCACCATGTTATGACTCTCACCCCAATAGGATGATGATGTTTGGTTTGTGGGGCGCTCAACTGCGCGGTTATTACTGCCCGTACAAGTTCCACACTTTTCTCAGTCCAATCTCGCCACTTGCATAAATGATTATGAAATGATAAGGACAACACAAACACCCAGTTATCTCGGGGCAGGTGAAAATCCCTGACCCCGCCGGGAATTGAACCCGGGACCCCGTGATCATGAAGCGAGAACGCGACCACGAGCTGCGGACACCCCCCCTCCCCACCCCCCCTCCCCCCCGCCCAATAGGGGGCCCACGGTATTTCTTTTGCGAACGTGACTTACGTGTTTACCACAATTATTTGAAATTGTTTCAGGGGTTTAGGATAAGCTTTTTACCGGTGTGTTTGCCTGCTTCAGTACCAGATATACGTATTTCACGTATATTTAACACATATTTGCCCACGTATTGCACCTGTATCTCTACTGAATATCGCCCTGCAGTTTTATTTTCCCGTAGCTCATTTACGACGTCGCATATCCTGTAATATATGTCGTACAATGATATTATTTTGCAGGTACATCCAGTGGTATCCTGTCTGCGAAATGCGTTGCTAATAGAGTTAGTAGTAAGGAAGTGATAAATTAAAACTTAATTCAAGATGCGGTAGATTTCCAATGTTGTGGATTGGCAAGAGAGCCAACCCACTATGAGAGGAAGCCGAAAGGCACGCGTTTTAGCTCACGCAGGCTGGCGTGAGGTCTGGAACAGGACAAGGAAGTTAGACTTTAGCAAAAAAGGACGTAGCTGTTGGAATACTTGACTTTAATCCGTAAATGGTGAACATCGCTCTTGACGGTACATGTTTTACAGCATCAATAGTAACTGGTAATGGCGCCTTGCTAGGTCGTAGCAAATGACGTAGCTGAAGGCTATGCTAACTATCGTCTCGGCAAATGAGAGCGTATTTTGTCAGTGAACCATCGCTAGCAAAGTCGACTGTACAACTGGGGCGAGTGCTAGGAAGTCTCTCTAGACCTGCCGTGTGGCGGCGCCCGTTCTGCAATCACTAATAGTGGCGACACGCGGGTCCGACGTATACTAACGGACCGCGGCCGATTTAAAGGCTACCACCTAGCAAGTGTGGTGTCTGGCGGTGACACCACATCCAAGCATTTCAATATTTGATCTTATATCTCCTGAATTGTGTGCCGCGCAATGATATATTTGTCTAGGTGCATGCAGCGGCATATGTGGATACTGTTGGACAAAAGCGTTGCGAATAAAGTTAGAAGTAACGAAGTAAGAAATTTAAACATCTTGTATGATGGATCAGTTTCCCACGCATCTCCTTGTTTATGACGTTGCATTTCCCGAATTTTGCATCATACAGTGATATAATTTTTCCGGTACATTCAGTGGTATATGTGCATTCTGCCTGTAAAATTTGTTACTAAACCAGTTAGTAATAAGAAAGGAATAAATTTTAACGTCATGCGGCAGTTTTACTGCTTGAACAACGCAACTATAGTAAGTGATAAACTGTTTTCCTTTCATGTCTGCGGCAAAAAGGTTCTTAAAGATCTGAAAGTAGGTGTAAAACTTCTTGAAAGTCATTCACGTATGATTATCCGCGTGTCTTTAGCTAGACTGCATTTTCAGCACCCCCCTCCCCCTCATCCCCAGCGATAGATAGGTGTGGTCTTACCGGCATAGAGATTCTGTACAGAGAGTAAGTGATGCGTGTAGCAAGTTTGGTTGAAATCGGTCACGTGATTTGCGAGGAGAGGGGGGAGGATGTGGAACATACTTACATACGTACATATGTACATCCGTTATGATAATATGTAGGGATATAGCGAGAGCATTAACATTTTAACGTAGAAAGAGCTATCAGCTTTGGTATCGTCACCCTCTTTAAGTTGTTGTGTTTACTTGTGGTGCCAATACCAGTATCGTGGCCACATTTGCCACGGCCCGCAGCCGATGCACACACCACGGACGACAAGCAAGCACCATCCTTGGCCCAAAGCGCCACGCTGCTACACTAGTAAGTCTTGGAAGATGTCAGAGTAGCAATTTAATCTGAAATCATTTTCAGAATGATATTTTCACACTGTAGCGGAGTGTGCGCTGATATGAAACTTCCTGGCAGATTAAAACTGTATGCCTGAGCGAGACTCGAACTCGGGGCCTTTTGCCTTTCGCGGGCAAGTGCTCTGCAAACTGAGCTACCCAAGCACGACTCACTTCCAGTTCTCATGGCGTTACTTCCACCAGTACCTCGTCTTCTACCTTTCAAACTTCACAGAAGCTCTCCTGCCAACGTAGAAGACGAGGTACTAGCGGAAGTAAAGCTGCGAGGACAGCAGTTAGGCGTGCTTGGGTAGCTCAGTTGGCAGAGCACTTTCCCGCGAAAGGCAGAGGTCCCGAGTTCGAGTCTCGGTCTGACACGCAGTTTTAATCTACCAGGAAGTCTGAAATCATTATGTTCGTTAAGCAGATGGTCTGATTCTCTTTTACCGTGAATAAGGATTTCCATTTCTTCTAACATGTTTAGGTTGTAGCTTGTAGGCGCCGTGTGTAAAATTTCTAAATTATCAAGCATGTGGCCTATTTTATGTCAATCGGTGTTCAGATGATTATCAAGGGCACTGCTCTTCTGATCATTTCTGATCATATGTGTGCTCTCTCCATTTAACAGCTGCTGCCTCTGGATCACGGGGTCCATGGTTCTATTCCCGGACGGGTTCGGGATTTTCTCTGCCAGGGGACTGGGTGTTTGTGTTGTTTTCATCACTTCATCTTCATCATCATTCGTGACAGTGGCTATATTGGACTGTTTAAGAAACTGGACTGCGAAAAAGTGGCCGGCCGAAGTGGCCGTGCGGTTAAAGGCGCTGCAGTCTGGAAACGCAAGACCGCTACGGTCGCAGGTTCGAATCCTGCCTCGGGCATAGATGTTTGTGATGTCCTTAGGTTAGTTAGGTTTAACTAGTTCTAAGTTCTAGGGGACTAATGACCTCAGCAGTTGAGTCCCATAGTGCTCAGAGCCATTTTTTTGCGAAAAAGTGGGGACTTTGTACGGGCTCTGATGAACGCGCAGTTGAGCGCCTCACAAACCAGTCATCATCATCATCATCATCATCATCATTTACATTTACATTTAACAGCAAACTTCCTGTCTTTTGGTGAACATAAAATTTATTTCATTCTTGACAGTTTATTATAAACACCCGAATCCAAGAGGCTATTATGTTTTTTGACGTTCCTATGGTGTCGATTTTCCCCGAAACATCCTTGTAAAGGAGTCATTGAATTAAAGAGCGTACTTGGTCTCCTAAATTCTTTAGATAATCCGCGAGTTTACTTTGTCTTTACGGAAGAGGGGAAATACTGGGATAACACCATAAAACTACTTTCTGTTTCGTCATGATGACACTCCAAGTTCAACGGCAAGGGATGCTTAATGATAAGCTCTAGACCGGCACAACTCAGTCTGACAAGGTCGCGGAATAATATCGTAAAGATCCTTCCAAGCCGTCGGTTGAAGTAATTTAAGAAACAGCGTAAAACCCTGAGATCGTGACATAAATCTTAGGAGATTAGGCTCCTTTATCTTACGTGGTAATAGGGCTACTAAAGACTTATTTGGTTCACGAACAATTTCAAAAGCTGGATTATAGAATAACATCAAAAGTTTGAATGCTGTTTGTATAAAAATTATTTTTTACGTCATATACACTCTTATCCACTCTTAAGGGCACTCGTAACTAATGGGAAGCTCGTCGATATTTTCCTAAAGTAGCTGGACTCTTAATGGAATCGTGCAGGGTTGGAATAATCGCCGAAATATCTTTATTTATCTTTGGGAGATGCACCATTCAAACATTACTGTTTGGTTACTATTATACTTAGAAATGTTTTTGGAAGTCCGTAAAAAGGACCAAGATTACAATTTCGGTCCATTAAATCCTTCGTATGTCACCCGCACAAATTACCATAGCCATTACAAATGGCGTCACTTCTGTCTCTCAACATGACTGTAATTCACTCGGAAACTTTGCAGATGGTGTGTGCGTAGTACTTATAAAATGTTTACGAAACTTTTTCCATTAAAGATGAGTTTAAGCTTGCTCCATAACCTAGCAGTGCAGCGCTAGTTTGATACTGGAGACAAAAATTAACGAGAGAGGCTCGCTGTTCTGACAACACTTTTATTCCTAAAGTTAGCGGCAGTATCATCTTCCGACGTAGGCTGACAAGTCAAAACTGCCGGCAAGTGAATTAGTGGTCGTTGTGGCACTCATGACAGATTTCCAAAGAGCTTGCGAAAGGATCTTGAAGTGAAACAGGAGAAATCTAACAAGGGGGCCTACTGATACTGTTTAGGGCGTATTTCATCTGCATCTACATACGTACTCTGCAAGCCACCTTACGGTGCGTGGCGGAGAGTGCCCTATGCCACTACTAGTCATTTTCTTTCTTGTTCCACTCGCAAATAGAACGAGGGAAAAACGACTTTTTGTACGCTTCCGTATGAGCCCTAATTCTTTGTATCTTACCTTCGTATGTTAGCGACAGTGCAATCTTTCATCAGTCAGCTTCACATTATGATCATCTAAACTTTCTGGACAGCCTTCCTCGAAAACAACGTGGCCTTCCCTCTAGGGTTTCCCATTTGAGTTCCAGATTCATCTCCGCAATACTTACGTGTTGTTCGATCCTACCGGTAACAAATCTAGCAGACCGCCTCTGAATTGCTTCGATGTCTTCCTTTAATCCGACCGAGTGCGCGTGACAAAGAGTCGTGCAATACATTAGAACAGGTCGCAGCAGCGTCCTATATGCTGTCTGCTTAATAGATGAATCACATTTTCCCAAAATTATCCCAATAAACGGAAGCCGACCATTCGCCTTCCCTATTACAATCATCATATGCTCCTCCTATTTCATATCGCTTTGCAATGTAATGCCCAGACATTTAAACGACGTAAGTGTTTCAAACAGGACTCTACTACTGCTGTACTCGAACTTAACGGGTTTGTTTTTCCTATTGACATGTTTCTATATTTAGAGCCAGCTGTCCACTCCAATTATAAATTTTGTCGAAGTCATCTTTTATCCTCTAGCAGTCACTCAACTTCGATACCTTCCTGTACTCCACAGCATCATCAGCAAACAACCGCAGACTGCTGCCTACCCTATCCGCCAAATCGTTTATGTATATAGAAAACGGTAGAAGTCCTATAACAGTTCCCTGGGGCACTCTTGACGATAGTCTTGTCTCTTATGAACACTGTACAGGGATGACGTGCACTTTTTTCCAGTCGCTGGCGACTCTGCGCTGGCCGAGAGATTCCTGACAAATGCAAACTAATTTAGGAGCCAGTACCATAGAGTACTCTTCATAAAACCGAATGGAATTCCATTCGGACTTATTTGTTTTAAACTGTTTCAGTTGTTTCTATATGCCACGAATGTTTATTACTGTGTCGTCCTCATGGGAATCCGTTCGATGATCAAACGACAGTATGTTTATACGATTCTCATGCGTGAACTATTTCTTAAACGCGAAATTTAAAACTTGGCCTTCGTTTTGCTATCTTCACCTGCCACTGCAGACTGGTCAATGAGGGACTGGATGGAAGCCTTAGACCTTCTTAGCGGTTTTACATAGGGCTAGAATTTTCTCGGGATCTCGGCCAAAGAATTTTGCTAAGTAGTGACCGTGGTAGTGTTTGTATGCTTTTAACATAGATCGTTTCACAGACTCAGGAATCTCTACTAACGTTTGCCTGTCGTCATTTGCGGATTTTCTTTTGAAGCGAGAGTGCAACAGCCTTCACTTATTTATCATTTTCCGAATGCCGACGAGACCCATCGAACTAGTGTCACAGGAATGAACGCACTCAAAATTAAATAATGTAGACGCGTATAAGTTAAAACGATTCCGTTCTTGAAAAATATTGGGTTAAATGTCAGGACACAGGAGGAATATAAGCCCGCTGGAATCATCTGAACATTCGAAAATAAAGTAATTTTGAGTATACATGTTAGATCCTAAACCCGAAAGTTAAAGAGAAATCAAAACTCTGGCAGGATGTTTTATGCTAAAGGACGTTTAATTCAGCATTCTCATTGGCTAAATGTTACCTTTATTTCTTCAAAAATGGTTCAAATGGCTCTGAGCACTATGGGACTCAACTTCTGAGGTCATTAGTCCCCTAGAACTTAGAACTACTTAAACCTAACTAACCTAAGGACATCACACACATCCATGCCCGAGGCAGGATTCGAACCTGCGACCGTAGCGGTCTCGCGGTTCCAGACTGCAGCGCCTAGAACCGCACGGCCACTTCGGCCGGCTTTATTTCTTCATATTGAGTATGTTGTGGACAATCTCGTCTTACACTACGACAACAACAGTGCTCACAGAGCTGCACCCATACGTTCCTGATTCGACGGTAACTCGGACACCTTGTCACACTTTGGGAGGCCCCCTTAAATCACCCCATTCAAATATCATAGAAAACACCGGGACAATCTGAACTAGCTGGTGAAATGTAAGATTGAACATAACAACTGCTTGGTGGGTCTATGGGATCTGATCGTCAATTGTGGTTTCAGCTGTATGCATATTACTGGAAGTAACTTGTCATCTGAAATGTGTCCATTGTCAACGTGAGAGCTGGTGTCACACGTTAATAGTGTGACGTCTCTTTGTGGTGGCGTACTTTGTGTCTAGTATGACTAGAACAGATGCATTTTTCTCTTATGACAAATGAATTTGGGAATACAGGAAGAGGAACGCAAAAAAAATCGTTGTAAACACTTGAAAATTGTGATCAGGACCCAAATTCTTCAATTTCCGTGCAGTAACTTTTTCCTCGCCCTACCATTCTGTGGGAAAGCAAAGAGAGATTTTGGTTGTACCCCAGAACATCGGCTGTTATCTCATTCACAGCAGTTCGTATTGCGATGAACATAACTCCAGTTACGATTTCAACTATTCACGTTGTAGTCGAGCGCTACAGCTCTGTTCCAGTTCCGATTTGTATACCATTTCCCTTTTACCAGGGATGATAATGTTGAGAATGAGAGGAGTATTTGTGTGGGGAGGAGGATGTGCTGTTGGGGGGGTGGTGGAGGAAATTGTGATGATACTGATTCCTGATGCTGCCACACGCTGAATAACTCAGAGAAATAGTATTGTCCCTGGACAGACTTGCGCTGGAAACTACTCTACTGAAAATCTCAAGAGCTGTCGTAAGGACTTCGCAGGAGTGAGAAATTCTTTGACGAAGTTACTTATTTTCATATTCAGTCACTGTTGCCATGAGTGCTTAAATACTGTTACTTTATACATGTGGTAGTCGTCCCATACCTGAGCAGCTTCAATTGATACATGGCGCACATCAATTACACTCAAGCTGCAACGGGTCTTTCAGCAGGAGCTATGATATCTTCTATAAAATTCATGTCCCTAGGACAAGGTTACCTCAGAATTACCGTTATACCCGGTATGTCGCTCACATTGAGCTATAAGTGGTCTAGAAATATTGCTCTTAATAACTAAAGAATTACCAGTAGACCAGTCGTGAAATTGAACGAAGGATCCTAGAATCATTTCCTAATACCTTTCAGCATCGAACAACCTGTTAAGATTACGTGGTTTCTACGCATTCGAAAACTGTTCCCTGTCTGCAGAACCTGTAATCTAACAGTAGAGCAGAAAAATAGTCTACCTCAGGGAAGCGTCATGGCCCCACTTCTCTTCAACATCTATACCAACGACCAGCCATTGACCCCAGGCACAAGGACATTCTTATATGCAGATGACCTAGCCCTTGCTACGCAGAACCCATGCGTTGAAAGAGTGGAAAGAAACCTAACAACAACACTTCGAACACTGTCAAGCTACTACAATCGGAACCAACTCAGACCAAACCCTTCGAAGACACAAGTGTGTGCCTTTCATTTAAAAAACAGGGAAGCTAGTCGTGAGCTACATATTGCATGGTCAGGCATCCAACTCCAGCATCATAACGCACCTAAATACTTGGGAGTCACTCTCGATAGAACTCTGACACGCAAAACTCACTGCAAGAACACCAAAATGAAAATCTCCGCTCGAAACAACCTAATTCGCAAACTAGCAGGGACACAGTGGAGATCACAGCCACAAACTATTCGCTCTTCTGCAATGGCACTGTGCTTTTCTACTGCTGAATATGCTTCTCTAGTCTGGTACAGGTCGCCTCATGACAGACAAGTAGACATTGCTCTCAACGAAACCTGCAGGTTGATCACAGGTTGCTTAAGACTACCCCAACTGATAAGCTCTACTGCCTGGCTGGAATAGGAATGGGTACGCAGAACAGTGGCTGCCAACAAGGTGAGACTGAAAGTGGAACAGGACAGTGCCCATCCACTGCACGGACATAATCCACCACAGCAACGGCTGAGATCGCGAAAGAGCTTCCTGAGAACATCCGAGAAGCTCACCATTTCACCAGAGAAGGCAAGGCTGGAGTTATGGAGGAAGTCGACGCCTCACCTGCAGACACCAGAAGCTGAAGAACTACCACCTGGACACAACGAGAGCTGGCTGGTGTGGAAATCTTTAAACAGATTACGATCAGGAGTTGGACGATCCAGAGACAACCTGAAGAGATGGGGCTTCATAACAGAAGATACGTCCTGTGATTGTGGACAAGAACAAATGACAAGCCACATGCTCCAGTATCCTTTGGGCCTTACATCCTGCACGAAGACTGATCTCCTACAAGCCACTCCAAGTGCCTTGGAGGTTGCAAAGTACTGGGCACATGTAATATAAATACAATTTGTGTATATATATGTACATATATGTTGATGTGTATGGCTACCGTAAATTTGTATGTTTCTGATTCGAGAATAAATAAAATTTATGTACGAACTGAAAAGTTTCAGCCCATTGTTAGAATGGCCCATCTCATTTTTGTAATGGTTAATTCATCTCATTATGAATCATTCTCCTGCCGATTAATAAATATTTAATGCTGATTATGGGTAATAACAGTGATTGCAACTATTAAGCCGACAACTCCTGTGTTACTATTTTTCCTACTCTGGTGGTAGTGTGCACGTTGCATATTTTATCTGGTTGATGATGAGCCGAGGGAAGAACAGGTGATTAGGGCAGTGACCCGGAGCCCCGCCAAGCTCCCTGGGGATCACAGACCGGCCTTCATCGGGGAAATCACGACAGGTGAGGGAGATGTGTAACGTCCAGGGGCCACACGCCAAGTATGGTCAAACAGTGGCTGCAGAGCTTCTCCACTACCTGTGCCCTCTGCAGTATGGGGGTCACAGTCTCTAACGAAAGAAGTCGAATAACGAGTCTTTAAGTGGACCTGGCCCTGGGCGAAATACTGCCATCATACAACCCGAGCCATACAGCCAAAGCGCAGTTTTAAAGAATGTACCTTTTACTACTGGCAGCTTCCTAGAAGTACATGGAATGGGAGGCTAGTCGCATATAGAGATCTCCTTTGGCTCGTGGGAACGGAGGGTTATTCAGCTGTGTTTTGTTTAGAAATTCTTCCCTTGCTTTGTAAAGACTATGTGCTGATTTGCCGGCGCCACCCTACACGACGTGAACAACCGCAAATGTAAAAAATAGAAGAAAGAAATTTTGTTGTGTAATCTTAAAAAGGTAACAGAGTGCCAGTCAGGACGCCAGTTTCGGAGAATTTCAGGCACGGGAGATCAGCGTGTTGGTTGTAGTGGACACTTAACTGAAGAGTGGAAGATAGACAGTTGTATAAGAACGATATGCACGGGAATACAACCAATTGACTAAGGTTCAAGATTGCTCTGAGCACTATTGGACTCAACTTATGAGGTCATCAGTCCCCTAGAACGTAGAACTACTTAAACCTAACTAACCTAAGGACATCACACACATCCATACCCGAGACAGGATTCGAACCTGCGACCGTAGCGGTGGCGCGGTTCCGAACTGTAGCGCCTAGAACCGCTCGGCCACCCCGGCCAGCAATTGACTAGGGTTATAGAACTTTTCTCAGGTGGGGAGTCAGTTGGTTTTTAAAAGTAATACCACTGACCAGCGTTAACGGAGTTTTTCATTGCAGAAGGAGAATTATGCAGATTTTTCTGAGAGGTAAATTCAGTTTCGCTCGAATGCATTGTCGGTCTGTCGATGGCGGAAAGAGCTCCAGCGTCTGATGTGTTGTTGTAGGCAGTCTGCTACATCACTCGCAACTTCCCGCCCTCCATGATGCAAAGTATGGTTAGAAATTTCAACATAGACGAGGCAGTGACAATAGTTATTAACTATCGGTAGGCGCACTGATTCAGGTTGAATTGGTTCTGAATTTTCTGTATTTTGCTTCAGAGATTGCGGGCCCATTAACGACCGGATACGTTATGTTATTTTCATGTTTTAGTCACACTCCGTTCTCGCGACATCGAGGCAATCACTGTGCACCCATGGCGGTATTCTCTCTTCGTAGATGACTTATGGGAGATTGTCATTCCCATCACCTATACCACGCGAATTAGCCAAAAATTCATTTGTTTGATTTGGTTTGTTCAATATTTGCAAATGTTAGCTCTCGTATTCTCTGTACTTCGTCGATCTCAATAACTATCTGTCATTAGCTCGTGATCAAGATTATAACAAAAAAACTGTAATAAATTTCCTTTAATACATCTACCGAGCCTTTATTTAATTACTTAGATGGTCTCCTTTGCAAATATTTATTTCTTAACAGTTTTAGGGGAGGACCAACTCCCTTAACTTATTTGCTGCATTCGTCCTGTTACATATCGTTATTCTGTTGCACGATAGTTTCCATTACCGCATCTGAATCTGTGGGGAATGATCTGTCCACGTCCAGTCAGAGCGGATCATTGTGACACCCAAAAAGACATGTCAGGAGCTCAGTTACCGTCTCTCAGAATGTTTGTGACATTTGTATTCCACACTGTTTCCATATACAGACACACCGGAGGTCAGGGTCGCCACTAAATCGCAACCCATCAGATAGCAAACATTGCATTATTTCCTCCCTCTTCTTCAAAGTCGCTATAACGTCGGCCACGTTGTCCACATAGAAGATTCATGGAATTTCGCTACTTCTCGTAATTATATCTAAGGAAAACATTTTATTTACAGATTCTGGTCTACTTTGTGTTAGCTGCTGAGAATTCTTCCGGGTTGTGCGGCCGTGGTCCATGGAACTCTTCTATCCCTGCCGTTTCGTCGAAGGCTACCTTGGACATCTTCGGAGGTGCTCCTGGTTGCGCTGAGTCTTGCCGACTGACGAGTCGGCCGTCGAAGAGCGGCCTAAATACCGAGGAAAGTGGGAGTGGCCTGGATTTCACGTGATAGCAGAGATAAACCTTGTCAAAGATAAAATGTAACTATCGATCATAGCACGTCAAAGATAAAAACTTGTTATCGATTCTGTAGAGCCACAGTCTAACATAACAGTCGCGACACTTCACCTCGATTTTGTTGCCTACAGCGCCAGCAGCGCCCCAAGCGGCTGGTAGGTTAAACTGTGAGTTCGGCGCGATCGTGAAAGCGAATAGTAATTGATTATTTTGATTTATACAATGGTTTTTACCATCGGGAGCGTTTGTAGCGCAATAAATTGCAGCAACAACAGGAAGAAGACACCACAGATGTCTCTTTTTAGGTTTCCTAAGGATCCTGAGAGGTATATACCATCATGTTACTAAACTGTATCTTCAGGATTCACTTGCCAACTATATGTGTATAAATGATTAATGTATCGTTTTAGGAGCAGAAAATGGCTTGTTAATAGCAGACGAGAAGACCTTATGAAGAAAGACCCAGTTTACCTGTATAATAATATTAGGTTTTGTCCGCTACATTTCGAAGAAAACCAGTTCATGAACGCAGACAATAACAAACTCGTGTGGAATGCAGTACCCACACTGTTTGACATCCTAAATAAGCCACCTCAGCTGACGATGAAGAGGAAACTGCCACAAAGATTCGACAGTCAATCTAAAGCTGTAAAACAGTCGTATGACACAGAAGCAGCCAGTTCAGCTCTCCATGTATCAGTGCCAGATTCGTGCGAATCGTCACCACAGACGTGTTTTGACGATAAAGTGGTTAGATTAAGTGCAGCTGTTCATGTCTTACAAAAGCGTGTGAAGTGTATGAATGTGCAGATCGAGCGAAAGTATTACGGGACAAGCAAAGTGCCTACCGACAGATTGTTTGAAAATTATTCAAATATTTGGTTTTTTGTGAAATGTAATGTAATCAGCTCATTATAATGTTTTCAGCATATTTCTGCCACTATTTGGCAGTTGCTTTACTCACTTTGAATAATATAAAGATTAAGGTCGTACTTGTGGCAATAGGCAACAATCACACACAGTAGGCCTACAGAACGATAAACGAGCTGTCGATCGCTTTTGCATGTAGAGGTACATGTCTGTGTTTCTTACATGTGAATCTGTGTGTTTATATTCTTTTGATATCAACGCGATAAGCTGCAATTCTGTCCAATGTCACAAGTGTTTCTTCACGAATGTGTTGTAGCTTGCCACTCTATTCATGGTTTTTGTCCATACTTGCGCTTATTTTAGAATCATTAATAGAAACATATATGCCTTCCGATACCAAACAAACTCTTGGAGGCAAGAAAATAACTCGAATAATTCGGAAATTACGTAGGAAATGGATGTAAACATACATTATGCTTACGACGCGTCTGACGTTCACCTTACCTGCCGCTTGGAGCGCTAGTGTCGCTCCATCTGTCAAACGGCAACAACTTTTACAGCAGTGAGTGTCGCGACTGTTATGTTAGATTGTGGTAGAGCCACTGTCCATATTTTGCCCAGTTTCATGGCTTCTTCTATGAAACTCAGCGATATATGGGCAGTGGCGCTACAGAATCGATGAGAAGTTTTTATCTTTGACGTACTATGATCGATAGTTACATTTTATCTTTGACAAAGTTTATCTCTGCTATCACGTGAAATAGAGACTACGCCCACTTTCCACAGTATTTAGGCCGCTCTTCGACGTCCGCCTTGTCAGTCGGCAAGACTCAGCACAACCAGGAGCACCTCTGAAGATGTCCAACGTAGCCTTGGACGAAACGTCAGGGATAGAAGAGTACCATGGACCACGGCCATACTACCCGGAAGAATTCTCAGCCGCTGAAGCATCCGGTCGTGAAAGCCTTTATTGTATGACTATTTTGTGTTCATGTACTTTGTGAAATCCTATAACAAGGATCGCTAGCGTTGTTCTGACTCACGAGAGAAGGTTAACTGGACGCATATCTCGTGCAGAATCATACCTCACTGTGGCGTTCAGCATAGCCGTGTTCTGCTCCATCTGCATATTTCTTTAATAATTTTAACAATCAAATAATAGTAAATTATAGCTAGGGTATTTAGGTGGCGTCTCAAAAATTTTCGTTGCAATACGTCTGTGATTCTCACTAATATTTTAGAAACAAAAGCGTTGTTGGTGTCGTTTCTTCCTGTGTGCTTATATACAGACTTTCGTACGGGATCCAATTCTCCTATTTCCTAACAGAAAGCAGCAGTTCCAATCGCCAGCAATAAAACGTTCTCTACTGCTACCTTGTGAGAGCGGACACGGCCCCAGTTGATATGCTGTATCTTTATTGCTGTCGTTAAATAAAATCATATAATATTAAAATTGTGCTGCAATAATTACAGAAATAAATTTTTAAAAAATATTTGGCGTGACCGGCCGTACCACTAACGTATTTTTATGTGGGAGGAATGGAGATTAAGTTGTCATCCAGCCTTACTGTACAAGGTTCTCTTATGATCTCCTTAAATTAATTATAATAAATGTCAAAACGTTTGTTCAGAAAGGCTATTGCCAATTTCCTTCAGCCTCTAACACTTCAGTCGATCGCCTTCCTTTTGTTTTGTTCTTGACTTCGCAGTGAGAGTTCCACGGGAAACAATTTTATGAAAATTAGTTTTCCTGAGAGCGAATTTCTAGAGTCCACAGAGAACTTGAAACGACTGCTACATCGAAATACAAAGCTTACGAAGCTTACGCAGGTCCGTCTCCTGACTTGATGGACGTGAGCTTTGCTGCAGATGACGGCCTAGTTAAAAAGAGCACCCCACAAATTTCTACTCCCTTTGTCCCGCCTTCGCTATTTTCCTATCTGTCACAGCTTACTGTCTATTAACCTACAAGATTCTGCTTCATTTTGTTCTTTACAGACTTTCTTCTTTTCTTTTCTAATGATTATGTCGCTCACAGTCATTAAGGTGCAGAGAGACTCTGTGTGATGACTTTCATCTTAATCTGACAGTTCAGATTAGATTGATAAATAAGAAGTAGTTCTGTTTCCAAAGACGGATTGTGGAGACTTGGTGAAACGTTGTTGTAATTAGATAGATACAAGCTCATGTACCAAAACTGGTTTATTTTCCTTTGATGCAGGGTGCCGCTTATTGTTATACATTTTCAGATATACAGTTGAAGCCATTGTGGAGTGCATAGAAGATTATTGTCAGGCACTCTCTGTGTTATTCCACTGGTGTGTACAGCAAAAGAGAATGACTTTATGTACGTCGCTGTAGGCACTCTAATGTCCAGTATCTTATTCTCATGATCCTATGTGAGATATATGATAAAGGAAACAATATTGATAGAAATACACCGCGGATATTTATTCTCCACATTTCATTCACGGAATTACCGAAGACCAGGCACCCGAGCCACATTTCAGACGAAAGTTTTGTTTTAGCGTGGAATCAAAACATGCAATGAAAATCATTTTAAACTCATTACTGGTAAGTCAGTTGGTGGAATTGTTATGCTTATTGGCCCCTTCGTGCTGTCTATCAGGAGTATGCAATGTAGAAGTTGTCACCGTCGCCAGTTTTCTCATGTTCTTAATCATCAGTAACACAAGCACTACAGCTATATTTCAACATACTCCACAAACACCAACAGAAATGAGACACAGTATTCGGGTACGGCCTGATGACAAAATTTATATAAACACATTACCGTCATTTGTGTCCAATTACATCAGCCTAGTGTAAACACTGAAGCATAGTTTGAAAGTTTATGGAACTCTCTCTCTGTTCCAGTTTATTTGGACAGCAACTCATGCGTCCTTTGTAGATGTAATAGCCATTATATATTTATTTCTGCTTTTTGGATTACATCTTTCGATTCAATAACAAACCGGCTGTGATTTACTAACGAGAAATTTTCTAGGTAGATAGACTGACAGATAGATAGATAGTGAGAGAGAGAGAGAGAGAGAGAGAGAGAGGGAGAGACCCACGTTGCGATTGCGCGCTAAAGCTGAATCCTGAGAGGGAGCGGCTGGTGGTACCATGGGAGCCCACGACCGAATCAGACCTAATGCAGCATTTCTCTTGGATAAAAGGTCGCTTTTGTTTTTTGAAAGCAGCCGCGTAATGAGAAAGGGAGGGGAATGTTGCCTGTGCGCTCCTCTAATGTCTTACAAGGGAAGAGGCTACGCAGACACCAAGTGACGAGCACTAGAAGAGAACCAAAGGAACGGGCATCATCATCTCTTACCAGGATCGCGCTTGCAGTGTAAAAGTAGCTGCAACTCCTGAGTGAAGCAGACAATGTGTGCCATGTATTCTTAAACTTAATATCTTAGGCTCAGAGATTATATTCACCGAAAAAATTACTCGAAATCTTGTATTTGTGTTTAGTGATATTTAATTAGGCACCTGACACCCCCATACGAATTCCACGCTTACGCAGTTTCTTTAAGTCACTTTAGTTACAATGGCTAGAATTTCCTAAATCAAATCCTGTTTAGAAATTTCTTTCAGGCCCTGTAACTTCACTGCCTTGGATAGTTAAATTCCGACACATAAATTAAGCAGATCACAGCTTCATTAGCCGGCCGGAGTGAGTCCGGAACCACGCGACCGTTACGGTCGCAGGTTCGAATCCTGCCTCGGGCATGGATGTGTGTAATGTCCTTAGGTTAGTTAGATTTAAGTAGTTCTAAGTTCTAGGGGACTGATGACCTCAGCTGTTAAGTCCCATAGTGCTCAGATCCATTTTGAACAGCTTCATTATATAATTTCTGGCAACATATCACTCAAACTCCAGTAGCAATGTGTTTTTGATTGTATGCTAGAATACTGGGAACGTATGTTATCTGCATTTTCATCACACCTTTTGATTGATAGCGGCAATGGGCAAGTTAAATCTTTTTAACCCGTCTGTAGACTGTAAAGATAAAGAATGAGGAGATTCTCCGCAGAACTGGCGAGGAAAGAAACATGTGGAAAATACTGACGAGAAGAAGGGACAGGATGGTAGTACGTGTGTTAAGGCGACGAGGAATAAATTCCGTATTTGAGGATGTTGTAGAGGATGAAATTTGTAGGAGAAGATAGTGTGTGGAGTAATACAATGAACAGTTTTGGACGTTGGATGTACGTACAAATCTTGAGATGAAGAGACAGGCAGAGGAGAATGAAAATCATACTTCGTAAACACAACACGGAAGTATGAAATTCAGTACTTAAAACAATACTGAAAATGGCAGTGCCACCACCACCACCACCACCAACAAGAACAACAGCAACGGCAGCAATAATAATAATAATAATAATAATGATAATAATAACAATTATTATTATAATTATATTATCATTATTATTATGGATATTGGAACGGCGGAACTAGTGGAAGAAGCAAGAAGAAAAAATCCGCAATGCGTCTGACTTACAAAAAGCACGAAAGTTTTCAGCGTTTGTTCACGAGAGGTGTTGCTGGAAACACACTCCTCAAACCTAACACACCAGAATGGTATATTTATGGGCCTTGTTCCCCTAACTCAGTAAGCAATCAGATATAGAGATCCACTTTGAATAAATTTAACCCCAGGGAGCACACAATTTCCCATTTCCAAGAAAATGTAAAATAGGAATTTGGACCTGGGGGCCAACGACACCATGCAAAGACTGAGTCGAAGCGTTCTGAAATCTGCCTTGAACTACAAAGCCACAAAATCAGACACAGAAGCATAAACTACCTATTCACTTCAAATGTAAATTCACTCTTAACAACTCATTAAAATGTCAAAAGGAAAAGATATGATAACAACACTGCAAGAAAGAAGACTCACATATAAACATCTTTTCCATTCAGAGGTATTCAGGATATTTAATGGAAAAACCAGGAAAAAATTATGAAGAATGTAACACACTTTGGAATATGCTTAATTGCAAACAAAAACATATTAAACACAGAAACAGAATTTAAATCAAATAATGAACGACTTTCCACACAAACATTTAAATCACACGAAGTTTACACTATTTTAAATATTCATGCACGAACAAATAGGAAAACGGAACACAGAAAGAACAAACATTTTTTTTGGCAAAATGTGTCAATCACCTTAGACCACACTATTACTACTTGGAAACTTCAATGCATTCCCTGCGCATAAAATCACTTACGCAAACGGTGAAAGACTAATTCTGCGCAGACAGCGTAACATAGTACTAAAACATTTTCTAGAAAACGAACTACATCGGTATCAATAAGTCCACTTTGTGCTGAAAAATGACGATCACGTTGCTATAAGTAAGACACTCTCAGATGGAAGTTCTCAAGAGCGCTGGTTTAGGTTGAGACCACTATCTCTCTATCGCTAGATTAATGGCTAGACCAATATCTAGAAAAAAGAGCCAATACCAATCCAAAAATCCTGACATAGAGCAGTTGCCTAGAGAAAATGATTACAGAAAGCAGTTTGAAAACGGAATATCTATATGTTGGGAACTACTTCAAAAGGACATCACTCAGACTGCAGAACAAAATATTCCTCTAAAAAATAAATGGAAACATACCAGGTGGAATGGTGATTGTGACGAGTTAATTATAAAGAGATAACGAGATTGGAATATATGGAACGTAAATAAAAATGACAAGCACAGGAAAATTTTTATAGAAGCAAGGAAACGTGCATCAGATGGTCTCAGGAAGACCGGTGTACAACATTTCAACGATCAACTAACGTCAGTGGAGTCATATTTTAAGCAGAACGACACAAGGAGCTTCTATAAAACATTCAAAAATAGTTAAAAAGGTACACATTACCCAGTTTCCAGTTTACAGATGCAAAAACACAGAAGACTGCTTATAATTAGACCGAGAAGTGCAGAATACTTGCGGACTGCTTTAAAGAATGACATAAATGTGTTCCACCATAAGAATAATTTCGGTTGACAACGTAATCGAATTACAATCAGAATCAAAGCTTTCAACACAAAAGGAAATCAGAGTAATCATAAAACAACTTAAAAATACAAAGCGTCAGAGGTAGACAATATAGAGGCTGAAAAAAAAATGGTTCAAATGGCTCTGAGCACTATGGGACTTAACATCTATGGTCATCAGTCCCCTAAAACTTAGGTTAATTTCAAAAACCTATCTAATCTAAGGACAGCACACAACACCCAGTCATCACGATGCAGAGAAAATCCCTGACCCCGCCGGGAATCGAACCCGGGAACCCGGGCATGGTAAACGAGAACGCTACCGCACGACCACGAGCTGCGGACAGTTGCTGAAATGTTGAATCTCTAGTGACGACATTCTTCTATGTCTGACAGAAATCGTTAATGAAATTTGGGTAGCAAACAGCTTATCAGAATCGACATCGGCTTAACGCATCCACTAGACAAAAAAGGAAAGAAAACTGATTCTAACAGTTACTGAGAATCTCTCTCTCAGCAATGATTTACAAGATCTTGTCCATGTCACATTTAAAGGCAGCAGAAGGAATACTCGGACCACAAACTTGTTCAGAGTAAATAGTAAATATAAAGGGAAATGGAAACGAGGAAAATCAGAAACTTGAAATATGTGTTAATTTTTGTAGATTTTAAAAAGGTATGCAAATCAGTTTATATAAATGCATTAATAAACATTATAAAGGAATTCGAACTCGACAATAAAACAGCAGAAATAATTAAAGAAACTTTAGCAAGCACAACATCGAAAGCAAAATTTATGTAGAACGGTCAAAACGTTTCGAAATAAAATTGTGAGTGTGTCAGGGAGATAGTTTATCAGCTCTAATTTTCAATTGAGCATTAGAACAAATCACAGAACAAAATAAACCAGCAGACATAAAAAGACTAAAAATATTATTTGGAAAAAATGACAAATATCAATGATCTCCTCCTCCCCCCCCCCCCCCCCCAAATCGTAAAATTAGTAAGTATACAATGTCTAAAACAAGCTGTTTCGAATATCTAGGAGAATGTATAAGAAGCAATACAAAAGAAAGGATGTTGTTGTTCTTGTTGTTGTCTTCAGTCCTAAGACTGGTTTGATGCAGCTCTTCATGCTACCCTAACCTGTGCAGGCTTCTTCATCTCCCAGTACTTACTGCAACCTACATCCTTCTGAATCTGCTTAGTGTATTCATCTCTTAGTCTCTCTCTACGATTTTTACTCTCCACGCTGCCCTCCAATGCTAAATTTGTGATCCCTTCATGCCTCAGAACATGTCCTACCAACCGGTCCCTTCTTCCTTTCAAGTTGTGCCACAAACTCTTCTTCTCCCAAATTCTATTCAATACCTCCTCATTAGTTATGTGATCTACCCATCTACTCTTCAGCATTCTTCTGTAGCACCACATTTCGAAAGCTTCTATTCTCTTCTTGTCCAAACTATTTATCGTCCATGTTTCACTTCCATACATGGCTACACTCCATACTAATACTTTCAGAAACGATTTCCTGACACTTAAATCTATACTCGATGTTAACAAATTTCTCTTCTTCAGAAACGCTTTTCTTGCCATTGCCAGTCTACATTTTATATCCTCTCTACTTCGACCATCATCAGTTATTTTGCTCCCCAAATAGCAAAACTCCTTTACTAGTTTAAGTGTCTCATTTCCTAATTTAATTCCCTCAGCATCACCCGACTTAATTCGACTACATTCCATTATCCTCGTTTTGCTTTTGTTGATGTTCATCTTATATCCTCCTTTCAAGACACTGTCCATTCCGTTCAACTGCTCATCCAAGTCCTTTGCTGTCTCTGGCAGAATTACAATGTCATCGGCGAACCTCAACGTTTTTATTTCTTCTCCATGGACTTTAATACCCACTCCGAACTTTTCTTTTGTTTCCTTTAATGCTTGCTCAATATATAGATTGAATAACATCGGGGACAGGCTACAACCCTGTCTCACTCCCTTCCCAACCACTGCTTCCCTTTCATGCCCCTCAACTCTTATAACTGTTATCTGGTATCTGTACAAATTGTAAATAGCCTTTCGCTCAGCCGGCCGAAGTGGCCGTGCGGTTCTAGGCGCTGCAGTCTGGAGCCGCGAGACCGCTACGGTCGCAGGTTAGAATCCTGCCTCGGGCTTGGATGTGTGTGATGTCCTTAGGTTAGTTAGGTTTAACTAGTTCTAAGTTCTAGGAGACTAATGACCTCAGAAGTTGAGTCCCATAGTGCTCAGAACCAACCACCTTTCGCTCCCTGTATTTTACCCCCGCCACCTTTAGAATTGGAAAGAGAGTATTCCAGACAACATTGTCAAAAGCTTCCTCTAAGTCTACAAATGCTAGAAATGTAGGTTTGCCTTTCCTTAATCTATTTTCCAAGACAAGTCGTAGGGTCAGTATTGCCTCACGTGTTCCAATATTTCTGCGAAATCCAAACTGATCTTCGCCGAGGTCGGCTTCTACCAGTTTTTCCATTCGTCTGTAAAGAATTCGCGTTAGTATTTTGCAGCTGTGACTTATTAAACTGGTATTTCGGTAATAATCACACCTGCTTTCTTTGGGATTGGAATTATTATATTCTTCGTCATGTCTGAGGGTATTCCACCTGTCTCATACATTTTGCTCACCAGATGGTAGAGTTCAATCTGTATATTGAGCAAGCAGTAAAGGAAACAAAAGAAAAATTCGGAGTAGGTATTAAAATTCATGGAGAAGAAATAAAAACTTTGAGGTTCGCCGATGACATTGTAATTCTGTCAGAGACAGCAAAGGACTTGGAAGAGCAGTTGAACGGAATGGACAGTGTCTTGAAAGGAGGATATAAGATGAACATCAACAAAAGCAAAACAAGGATAATGGAATGTAGTCTAATTAAGTCGGGTGATGCTGAGGGAATTAGATTAGGAAATGAGGCACTTAAAGTAGTAAAGGAGTTTTGCTATTTGGGGAGCAAAATAACTGATGATGGTCGAAGTAGAGAGGATATAAAATGTAGGCTGGCAATGGCAAGGAAAGCGTTTCTGAAGAAGAGAAATTTGTTAACATCCAGTATTGATTTAAGTGTCAGGAAGTCATTTCTGAAAGTATTCGTATGGAGTGTAGCCATGTATGGAAGTGAAACATGGACGATAAATAGTTTGGACAAGAAGAGAATAGAAGCTTTCGAAATGTGGTGCTACAGAAGAATGCTGAAGATTAGATGGGTAGATCACATAACTAATGAGGAAGTATTGAATAGGATTGGGGAGAAGAGAAGTTTGTGGCACAACTTGACCAGAAGAAGGGATCGGTTCGTAGGACATGTTCTGAGGCATCAAGGGATCACCAATTTAGTATTGGAGGGCAGCGTGGAGGGTAAAAATCGTAGAGGGAGACCAAGAGATGAATACACTAAGCAGATTCAGAAGGATGTAGGTTGCAGTAGGTACTGGGAGATGAAAAAGCTTGCACAGGATAGAGTAGCATGGAGAGCTGCATCAAACCAGTCTCAGGACTGAAGACCACAACAACAACAACATGGTAGAGTTTTGTCAGGACTGGCTCTCCCACGGCCGTCAGTAGTTCCAATGGAATGTTGTCTACTCCGGGGGCCTTGTTTCGACTCAGGTCTTTCAGTGCCCTGTCAAAGTCTTCACGCAGTATCGTATCTCCCATTTCATCTTCATCTACCATCTTTCCATAATATTGTCCTCAAGTACATCGCTCTTGTATAGACCCTCTATATACTCCTTCCACCTTTCTGCTTTCCCTTCTTTGCTTAGAACTGGGTTTCCATCAACGCTCTTGATATTCATACAAGTGGCTCTCTTTTCTCCAAAGGTCTCTTTAATTTTCCTGTAGGCAGTATCTATCTTACCCCTAGTGAGATAAGCCTCTACATCCATACATTTGTCCTCTAGCCATCCCTGCTTAGCCATTTTGCACTTCCTGTCGATCTCATTTTCGAGACGTTTTTTATTCCTTTTTGCCTGCTTCATTTACTGCATTTTATATTTTCTCCTTTCATCAATTAAATTCAATATTTCTTCTGTTACCCAAGGATTTCTACTAGCCCTCGTCTTTTTACCTACTTGATCCTCTGCTGCCTTCACTACTTCATCCCTCAGAGCTATCCATTCTTCTTCTACTGTATTTCTTTCCCCCATTCCTGTCAATTGTTGCCTTATGCTCCCCCTGAAACTCTGTACAACCTCTGGTTTAGTCAGTTTATTCAGGTCCCATCTCCTTAAATTCCACCTTTTTGCAGTTTCTTCATTTTTAATCTACAGTTCATAACCAGTTCCTCTTTCATTTCTCTCCCCCAATCCATATTCACCCACTATGTTAACATCTCAGGTCATCAGTCCCCTAGAACTTAGAACTACTTAAACCTAACTAGGACATCACACACATCCATACCCGAGGCAGGATTCGAACCTGCGACCGTAGCAGTCACGCGGTTCCAGACTGAAGCACCGAGAACCGCTCGTCCACAGCGGCCGGCCCTTAAAGCGGAAAAAGGCGAGATGCGTCTGGGAAAATAAAATACAGTGCAGCAAGGAGGCGTTTTTATTTACAAAAAAAAATATTTCTGTGCTTGCTGCGGAGGATGGCCATGCAAACAGACTCGTTAGGTGCGTTTCAATGTTCATTTCGCCGCTTCAGTATGCATATATAATTTAAATTTTGGGTTTTCGTACATTCAGACTTGGTGAAATATTGGGCCATGTCACTAGTAAGGCACAGTTCTGCTTGGTAGTGATTCTAAGCATTTCATTTGTGGTGATGTCAGCGATTGCATAATCTCAAATAAAAATATGTCAAAACTCTCAGTTACTTAAAAACATTTTAGTCAACAACGCCGTTTACAGCTCTTGTAAATTTTTATCTTTCTGCAGCTTTTACCTCCTTTTTAACTAGGATTTATTGTTGTATGTCTGGGGGGGGGGGGGGGGCGGAGGGAGGTTGTGCTGATGGACGCTTATCTGGCTCGACTTGCAACATAAAGCCATGCAATTTGCGGTCAAAGTAGTGATGAAAAAACTCCTAAATGCATACTGCCCCTCCCCCTTCCGCTACTACTCCGTCTCTCATCACCCCTCACCAACATTCAAGGGCTCTCTCCACCTCTCGTATATATATATATATATATATATATATATATATATATATATATTTGAATTTGATATTAAGGCTGTGGTTCGCGTCTTGCCACGTCAAAATTTTTTTTCTTATCTTTCGCGTTTTTTATAGGTCCTGATGCTTTATTATTAGTTTAATGTAAGTATATACTATAATACTTGATGCTATGTAAAAATAAGTTCTCGTCTTTTTGAGGAGTGAGTTTGCTCGTTTGGTTTAATCTACAAGACAGCTTGAGCTATTTGTAAAAGAAAAAGGAGCAAAATATCTTTATACGTTTGTAATTCACATGTTGCAAAGATTCTGCTACTGGGTAGGAACAGTGATCAAGTAAGAATAACCTTGGGGTGTTACTAAAATGTGGCAGTGATGAAATAATGATTATCTTATGTGGATAACTATTGCAAATTTGTATCGCATTGTTTGTAATGGAACTTTTACAGGCCTGTGTCCTTACTGATTGAACATGGTACTTCCTTTTCGTCTTAAAACATGTGCATCGATATTGAAGTTCTTATATGTTTATCTTACATATAGAACAACGTGACTAGCATATGGACAATGGAGGAAATGTGCGTTGTAATAGAGCTAACGTAGGGATATTACGCGCGCCCCTTTAGTAAACAGTGTGATTTACGAACTAGAAACACCCCGCAACTGCCGCTGGAGTGCGTTGTGATAGTGTATACCACGTTGGGTCCTACTTACCGTATGCACAAGTCGCATCGTTTGTGAGCGTTCAGCAGCACTTTGAAGTCAGCACGCTCACTGTTGACGTTCGGCAGGACGGTCCGTGTACCGACGGCTTATTACTGCGGGAAAGCGTGTCATTCCTCCACCAGCGCGGTTGACAACTGCTCGTGCATGCGGACGTGCTGTCCCGTCTCACGAATGCACCTACACCTGCTCGATGGAATTAAAGGCGGAGGAACGGCGGGATAGTCCATTCGCCTAATGTTCTCTAATTCCAAGTGCTTCTCCAACTGCACAGATCTACATCTACACACATACTGTACAAGCCGCCATGTTGTGCTTGGTGAAGGGCACCTTGTATCATTAACAATCATTTTCTTTCTCGTTGCAGTCGACAATTACAGCGAGGAAAAAACGACTGCCTAGATATTTCCGTACGAGGCCTAATTATCTTATCTTCGTGGTTCTTACGATTTATGTACGCTGGTGGTAGCAGAGTCGTTCTGCAGTCAACTTAAAACGCCGGTTCTCTAAATATTTTCAGTAGTGTTTCGCAAAATATCGTTACCTTTCCTACAGGGATTCCTCCCATTTGAGTTCATGACGCATTGGCGTAATAGTTGGGTGTCGATCGAAACTACCGGTAACAAATCTAGCTGCGAACCTCTGAATTGCTTCGTAGTCTTCCATCAATGCCATCTGGTGGGAATACCGAACACTCGAACTATACTCCTGAATGGGTCGCGATAGTGTTCTATACGTAATCTCCTTTATAAATAAGCTAGACTTCCCCAAAATTCTCCCAATAAGCCGTAGCCGACCGTTCGCCATTCGTACTACCATCCTTATATGCTCTTTGCATTTCATATTGCATTGCAACGTTGCATCTAGATATTTTATCGACGTGGCTGTGTCAAACAGAACACTGCTAATGCTGTAATCGATTGTTTTTCTACTCATCCGCATTAACGTACGTTGTTCTACATCTGCAGCAGGCTGCCATTCATCACACCAACTAGAAATTTTGTCATTTTGTATCCTCCTATAATCACTCAGCGACGAACCCTCCCCTAAGAACACAGCGCCAACAACAAAGAGTCGCAGAAATGAAGTCAGTGCAAATGCTCTACGGAAAAGACTCTCCTGGGGAAGGAGTGCAGTACCACAGTTATCGTTGAGTGAACCATGTTCAAATATTTGAGAGTGAGTACCCGATGCAACATAATGCCGCCCCACACCGTAACACCTGGAGCACAAAACTGTTCTGTTCGACAGTGCTCTCTTACCCCATATGTGGGAAACTTAATGCACCTAGGAACATTGTTGACCATGACCGTTTTGGTGGTCCAGGCGTTATGGTGTAGGGCGGTATAATGTTGCATTAGGTACGGACCCCCAAATCTTTGAACAAGGTACACTCACCGGTCAAGATTACTGTTATACTGTACTCCTTCCTTACGTGCGTCTTTTCAGTTGAGCACTCATCCTGACTTCATTTTTATGAAAGACAAAGCGCGACAGCACAGAACTGCGTTGGAGGAGGATTTCTGGGAACGAGCGGATATTCCGCAAATGTGCCGGTATTCCCGTTCCTCCGTCATACATCCCATCGGGCACACGTGGGGAGACGTATTGTAGCGCGTCCACTGCACAAACGACCATCGGGCTGTTGTCAACAGCGCTGGTGCAGGACGAGAACGCCATTCCACAAGAACTCCGTGCCAGCCTAGTGGCCAACATTGAAGCACGTTCCAAAGCATACATTGCCGTCCCTAGTGACCACAAGCCCGTTAAGTACCATGTCCCGCCTTTTTTAGTGGCCAGGGGCCATTATAAATAGGGATTGAGACACGCGCACCTCCCTCCAATATTTCAACAAAGGCTTAATCAGTCTTATATCAAACAATTAATATTATATGCGGAGACACGAAATCAAGCGAACAACTGAAATAGCGCATCACTTCACTGCAATTTGCATTTATTGTAACACTTGATAACAGACAAAGAAAATGTCGCATGTTACACTTGACAGAGAATAGCACTAGAACACTAATAAACTCCTGATTCAGTTTTCTGCACTTCAGTTTAAGTTCAACAGGCGAACACAATTTAAGTTATCCCATAAATATAATATGCGCGTAGGTGTGTTAAGGAACTGGTTATGAAACATTCACTTATAACATCAAGGCAGGCACCCTCCATTTAAAGGAAAAATAATCAGCAAGTTTACACATTGACTAGAACATTAAGGTGAATAACAGGAAAGTGCACCGCCCGCAATACCTTATGGTGACAGTTAACCTCCAGTAAGTTCCTTTCTTTATAATATGACATTAAATACAGCTCAATAGTAATAAAAAATTGATTCCACCCTTATATATAAGTACATATACGTGCATAAGCATAATTAGAAACTGGTGGAAAAAACAATAAATTGGAAATTGAGAAATCTGTACTCAAAAGAGCCACACTCCATCCAAACACCCCAAAAATGGCAACTTAATGGCTGCCTAGAGTAACAAAATTAAGAATAGCATGCTTATAGATTGACTAGAATAAAGGAATAAATAACACATACACGGCTTCTGACGGCCGACAAACTGTATTGGGCTACTGAGCCGCGATTAATTTAAGGTAGCCACAACATACGCTAACCAGGCTAGCAGCGTATTTAAAGACAAGCGTCGAGCAAGAACCCTGGTCAGAAGGTAATGGAACCAGAACTAATTTAGAACTAACTACAGCATTGAAATCAACTGATGACAGGTTGACCATTACCGATGTGGCGTACGATGGACAGTCAATAGGCTGAACACTCAGCTGAAACCCAAGTATAATGCGGAGAGGCGAAACAGCCAGCCCAAAGCATGTTTAGCGCGAACACGTAGTTGAGAACAAAATAACCATGAAACAACAGGATGATATTGCAGCTTGCAGTACAGATGCCAGAGCCCGAATATAGCCTTAACTCAAGGCAGGACTAAAGTGCATTAGTTTCTCTCTCAATTAAAGTTCCAAAACAATCAAAACTAGCAGGATTCCCTTACACGGCAGACGTGTCAACACTTCCGTTCATACCCCAGAATCAACTAGCGCAACATAAATTATTGACATTTCAGATAATATTTTAAAGCAACATACTTAAATACCTTTGTTTAGCACAAGCCTTAATTAGTTAACAGGTTAGGCTCTGTTATTGATGCCACGCAAACGAGGTAGCAAGTTAAGGTCTACAATTCTACTTTGCCATTTAACACGCGTGATGACGAGAAAAGAAAGAATCCAGCTAATTAATTGAAAGTCACTACTAGGATTCAACATTTGACGAGGCGCTTAAAATCAACAGACAGAAGTGAGAGTCAAGTCCACACTCGCAAGCAGCACACACAGAAAACGACCATATGGTGAACATTAAATAAACTGCTCCTTGTTCAGCAGGCCGGAGTGGCCTAGCAGTTCTAGGCGCTACAGTCTGGAACTACGCGACCGCTGCGGTCGCAGGTTCGAATCCTGCCTCGGGAATGGATGTGTGTGATGTCCTTAGGTTAGTTAGGTTTAAGTAGGTCTAAGGTCTAGGGGACTGATGACCTCAGAAGTTAAGTCCCATAGTGCTCAGAGCCATTTGAACCATTTGCTCCTTGTTCAATCATTTACACACCGACGAAACAAATAATCTTCACCGAAATGCTGCAGACGCCGGAAACCTCAGTTGCTTGCAGATGACGCAAATAATGGTCAAAACGTCTTACTTTAAGTCCGATGACATCCGTCGGATAGGAGTCTCAATGGACAACCAGGCCTCATCCCCTTGGATCCACCTGCAACCGAGACAGTAACATTGGCTGCTATCACGGCTTTAACGATGAATCACACATGACACGAGTCACGCCAAACCATCGACAAAACGCCGTGGCCTCCTGTACGCTCCCAGACGTCCGCAATGAGATTCCCTCCTCCCGGCCGACGCTCACCCGCAAACACGGCAGGCAGCCGGTCGCAGAAACGCCACATAGCCTCTGGCTAGGGTAATAAAACAGCAGAACGCGAAGCGGGAATTTCAAAACGAACGCGCTACAGACACGGAGGAAAGGCAGAGAACCAACCGTGACACTTCGTCACGGTTCAGGGATGACTTCAGTGTAATTATTGTTTATGAATAAATGCGTCGTCTCTGTTCGTCTCATTGCGTATTTCTTTCCGTAACTTTCTGTACTATACTCTAGCAGTTCTTTCTACGTATGGTCCAGGTTTCATCGATCTTTCTTACTTCGCAGTGACACATCATGCGAAAGTTACTTTCGTCCTTACGTTTAGCACACCAGTTTACTTTCACTAAGTAAGCGTGACAGATAGACAATTTGCTACTGTCTCGTCATACTGAAAGGTCTCTGTTGGATTCCTTTCATGTTTGATTTCTTAAATCTGTTGTCATTTACGGCATAAATTCCTCTTCTAGATTTACCGTGGCGTTTCTGACTATATGGGAGGAGACTGAGTAGTGGAACGTGTTACTTTTACACATAAATGAGAACGATCTGTCACACTACTACACTTTAAAAAACAGTTTATATGTAATTCATGTCACACAGTCTCATACGGAACCTACATCGGCTTTCTTTTATATACTGTATATGATAAGATACTGTCATCCCCCTTCCCTTCTGTGTGAGAGGATGAATGAGCAAATGTATTTCTAGTTGCATGCTTGAGGGTAGCAGACAAGCCTGTCTGCTAGAGAACAGTAGGACCAACGTCGGAACAGGTAGCTACGCTTTCTAAAAGCAGAGAGGTTTCTATCCTTAGTATGATCCTGTCCGTCTCTTGTCATGTTGGTATAGGAAGCTGCACCTCTGGCCACTTCCGTTTGTATTTGTGAGCCACCCTCAGAAAGGGACCAGGTCAGTCTGCCCGCGGCGAGCGTCTGAAGTGGTAAGCTCTCCGGCTAAGCGCGTGTCTGCTAAGTCCGTAGGACAATGGATTTCTTAAGTTCAGCCTAACTGAAAATTTAATCACCTTTACTTCAGGTTTAGCTCTAAAATATCTAATGTTATCTTAAATTGCAGCGCAGTGTAATTCTCGTGTGAAGTTCAGAATATATTCCGGTAGTTGCTTTGTCACTACTTTGTGAGTAAAGTGGAACCACGTGTTGATCAGTAACTCTAAGTTCATCAATCTTAAATGCGAATGTGCGTGAGATTATAACGTCTCGTCTTGACAATATTTTTCCATATAGCAACTTTTCTTTATGTTCAACCCACGTGGGGTGTACTTTGTGAAACCAGTACCACGTGCTTATACAATTGTTTGACCCATCAGGTTAATAGTAAGACGATAGTAACCAGTTCGAGGTTTTTCTTTTGTAAATTGCTTTTCGATCTAATTTATTTTAATTATCAAAATTATTGTGGAGTTACAGTCTTTGTGTAAACCAAGTTGACCACTTGAAGCATGTGGTGTAATCATCAAAGTAGCCCTCAGCTATTCTTTTCGGGAAGATTTCACAAGGAGTTAATATGAATTTAGTATACCAGTGTGTGGTAATTACATGACGGACAGGATTGTGCTACGAACGTAACTTCTTTGGGTGAAAATTGAATCGGTTGGTAGTGGTTAATTTTCTCTTGCATATGTTTCAACGTTCTTTCTGTGTTCTTTTATGAATGCAGTGTTGTATGCAGTCTCCCAACTTGGCTCCATATTTGATGTGTTCCGTAAGATTACAATCTCACATTTTCACAATCCTAAATAAGGCAACAGTTTAATTAGGAATCAAGTTTAATATGCTGAAATTTCAATGATCAATGTTAAAATAAATTTCCAAATATAAACTGATTTATTTCTTTTTACTTAAATTCTCTTTTATCTTATATATGAAAATCACCGGTTGTCGTATGACTATTAAAAGATTATAATTAATGTTAGTCTGGTTAGGAATTTGGTAAGCTAGACTGGATACCTGGTGAAACAGTTGCTCAGTAATGCAAGGTTAACTTCCCCAGACAGCTCACAGCTTTTAACCCGGTTTTATTGGCTATCAGTACCGCGTTCATAGCAAATTAAAGTAACAACATTACAATACATTCTCCGATATTCAGCCCGCAGCAACACCATAATGAAACATGCTGTCTTGCTTATCAGAGCCACTTCCTTCCCGGCGCAATAACGGATGGTAACCTGATTCTGACGCTATATGTCAGGGATACGGTAAATGTAGCAAAGTTGCTTTCCACTGAACTGATACGGTACAACTTCTTCCTTGTGGATACGCTGTAGGTAACTACGTTGTATCAAGTGCCACGAGCGAAGATAGGTAGAAGAAGGTGACAGACATTTTTACAATCTTTATAACAATGGAAGAAGTGAAATCTGAGTATTGCTAGGAGCGGTGTGCGAGGAAAAAACAATGGAATGCAGATGAAAGCAGTAGATCGGTGAGTACTAATTGACCCAATTGTTCCATGTCTTTGTAATAGTTGACGACCTACCTCTCAAGGTGTTAACTGCCAATGGCTGCCAGCATACAATCGGCGTTGCGTTCACGTAAAAACGTAATTATTTACGTACAAATACTTAAAGTTTCATCAAAATGTACGTATTTTATTTGCGCAGTGTAACTTTAATATAGTGAACATTGGTGCATCAGTTAGTTGTTATATCCTGTGGTAAGTGGGGGAGGGCTTGATGGACATTCACAAATGCTTTCCTATTTCGGTCCGAGGCAGCAAGGCCAGAGTTTGTCCGATAGTCAATAGGGTGGATGCTCTTGAGACTGGATGGGTACTGTTGTGCCTCTGATAGTCAGCCAGAATCTGCTGAACGACCTGAGTGCCTCTGTTGACGTTAATAAATAGGATATGTCCTCTGTGTACGTTCTTGAAGTCCATTTAAGACAGTATGTTTCCAAGTCTATAGAGATATATGCAAATTGTGAGACGGACTCAGTTGCAGTCACAAGGTGACTCAGGTAACTTGCAGTATACTATCGTTTTAAACGCACAGGGGAAGAGCATTCTTGATTGGTGGATACATTTCAGTGCTGGCTTGGAGAGGCCAGAATTGAAAGCAAGCATACAGTCATGAAGCAAAAGCTTGGTGATGAACATAAGCTCTACCGATTATCGTTTGTGGTGGGAAAACGTCGTTGCGAAACATTTTGTTAGTTAGATTGCATACTTTCAGGGGCAATCATATATTCAGGGGCCAACTTGATTCATTTATGACCCACTAGCTCTCCCGCTCTCCCTCATTCTGACAAGTGATTTATGACCCCTTGAAGTTGAGCTATGACCCCCTGGCGATAATATTTAATTCTGAGAAACCCCTCTCCCTCCTGCTCCCCCTCCCCACCCCTTTATCCTCATCGTCCCCCACCAATCTGGGAACTCGCCTCGCCAGTACAAGTACACTTTCAGGCCTGAGTTATTCAAACAGCCCCCTCCCACTCTATCAGCTTGATTGAATAATTAATTAAATCGATAAATTAACTAACCCTCCCCCCTCTGGTAAATCCCACGTCCCTCCCCTCCAACCGCTCACCTGGAAAGTGGCAGGTCTTTGCTAGAGAGGAGGGCTCTCTGGACAGAAAATTCGATTATATAGCAAAGGATATATTGTTTATTTACAAAATTCAATTCGCAGCACTTGGATATCTCTTGCTCATCATTCTCTGCTGTACTGGAAGGTGCATATCTTGTAAAAGAAGTAATTAAATAGATAGCTTTTTTATGATCGTGCAAGGTTCAAAAATGGTTCAAATGGCTCTGAGCACTATGGGACTTAACTTCTGAAGTCATCAGTCCCCTAGAACGTAGACCTCCTTAAACCTAACCAACCTAAGGACATCACAAACATCCACGCCCGAGGCAGGATTCGAACCTGCGACTCTAGCGGTCGCGCAGTTACAGACTGTAGCGCCTAGAACCGCTCGGCCACTCTCGTCAGCCGATTGTGCAAGGAATACCGTCAACATAACTCACCAAATGTAATTACACTGTTAAAGATCTTCCGCGCCGACCACATGGCATTGCACGCCCATGCGCCGACCGCTTTGCCGGACCGGCCGCTTCCGCGTACCCCCGCACATACAGGGTCAATATGTCCGCTCGGGCCGCGCGACTGCTGTCGGCCACACCACGCAATAACCGGCTCGTGCGGAGCACACACGCGATGTAGCGCTAACCCCGAACAAAGCGTGACGTGGCGGTAACCCTTTGATATTGATACCTAAGGAATGCCCGTTAAAATGCATGCACTCCCCCCCCCCCCTCTCTCAGGTGGCTACTTGAAGCCCAGTGAGGTCTGTCATGTGCCATACTAACCCCTATTTTGTTCTGAATTAAGTAGTGGGTACCTTGAAAATCACCAGCTGCATATGTCTTGGAAATATTCCCTCCGTCTATCAGAGTGATTGACTAATTAATTAATTTAATCGATACCATCTGTGTTGGACAGTTTTCCTGGTATATTTTGTGGATTTGATCCCGCAACTACACAGTTTCCAAACCCTTTCGAATTTTTTTCCCCTTGACTCCTTTTGGCGGATAATGGCACAGTTACGTACTTTGGTAGGAAGTTGATTACGTTGGGGGTAGCTGAGAATATCAGATTTAACCTCAATGGCATGCTGTGTTATTAAACAATCTGCAGATAGGTTGTACTGATGTGTGTACATGCAGTACCACTGTTAGTAACAATAAATTGACCTATCGGGAGTTTGACGTCTCGATTGGAAGTGGTGCTGTATAAAATGATAGTTGGAATTTCAAATTTCGGCGTTTGTGGAATTCCCAACCACTATAGGTCTGCTAAATATATTTTATAAGGGGCTATAGACTTCCTAAGTTTGTTCTCTCGGCTACACCAGGACGAAGGAGGAGGAGGAGGAGGAAAGGGTCTACTGCTTCACAGCATATTAACAACAACAAATACCACTACAAGCAGAGTGCGCTGTAATTTATTGACAACATAAACCACGATCGTAGTAGTTCTCATGGCTAGATACCTGAGATCACTGAAAACATTCGTACATACAACCCATTCACCTCCAAGACGTCCCCACGCAGCGCGCCCTTCTCCTCATAAACCGCCATCGCCAACGCTTAGAGGGCGTAGAAAATTGCCGTTCTTACCGCGTGTGTATGCCAGAGTGCACCACCCCGCCCTTGGATGGCATCCAGAAATGATTGGAGTGGTAGGAATTAGGATGTTATCAATACGTCCAGCGCCAACACTTCTCAGTGATCGAACTGAACTGCTCAGTTTTCCATGGAGAATACATGTAACACACACGATCGCGGAGATAGCCCAACACATATTGAGTGTTAGCGTTCTTTTAAGTGATTCCTCACATAGTGTACCGTCTACTGTATGTGATCGTTCTCAATCAGTCATCGTCTTCCCTCTCCCATAACGACATGGATAGATCGCAGAACCGTTGTTACACCGGTGCTGAGACACAATGCATTACAAATATTGTTTGTTAGCGTGGGAAATATTTAGCAGCAGCATGAGGGAATTGCAAATATTGGCTTAATACCACGTTCCTTAGCCGAATCACTTCCTAAATTTGGCGAAAAGGGTGATTTTCTTAAGAGCTTACACCGATGGCGACGCGCACCTGCACTGTCAGTCTGTTAAAACACAGTACCACGATCATCGTCTATATTCATTTTCGCAGTATTAGTGTGAAAGACCACTTCATTGAGGAGCAATACCATAGCTCAATTTATAAAGCTTGTATAGCTTTGAACATGGATATCGTTACCGACACCTGTGTGCCTGTAGAACCAGGTCCAAAATTTTGTAAGAGGTGACAGTAACACGGTAGTTGTGATTGTGTTTTTAGTAATTGGTCGCTTATTAGATCGTTATCTGTCTCTTCCTACGACACACTGGTACCACTCGCAAGAAAAACAAATGGAGCATGTCCATAGATCACAATTTTCTCTCAGTATTGCATGGTGTCACCAGCATTCACATATTGGCGAAATATTATGCTTAATAGGGGATGTGTGATAGATTCGCTGTGATCAGCAGGCTTATTAAGCATGTGTTGGGATGTAAGCGTACTGTTGTTATTCCTGCACGTGCAAAGAAAATGACTATGTGTGGTCGTAAGGGAGGTATGGATTTGATGGTGAACATTGTAAATTTCCACCCTTTGATAGATGTAAGGTGTATGAAAGATTTTACATGGAAGATTATGATCAGTCATAAGAAGGATACAGATAATGATATTTCAATGTGAGATTCGTCACAGAGCTGCAGGCATCAGGAGGCGATATTTCCGATACTTCGCTCATTGTCAAATGTCACCAAATTGGGGCTGAAATGGTTCAAATGGTTCAAATGGCTCTGAGCACTATGGGACTTAACATCTGTGGCCATCAGTCCCCTAGAACTTAGAACTACTTAAACCTAACCAACCTAAGGACATCACACACATCCATGCCCGAGGCAGGATTCGAACCTGCGACCGTAGCAGTCGCACGGTTCCGGACTGAGCGCCTAGAACCGCGATGGAGCTGAAATCATAATATTTAACTGTAACTAGAGTAATAAATATCTGGTGATCAGAATAAATTGACATTTCCAGCTTAAGTCATGAGCCACTGCTGAGTCTAACAAACTGGACAGGTGGAGTACAAGTGTCCAGCTGACCTCACCATGTTGGGTGAATAGGGAATTAATATCCAGTATGCATTTGGCTGTCTCTGCGATTGCTTGTGTTGCATGTATTCTCCATGGAATACTGATTGGTTCAACATAGATCACTGACAAGTGCTGGCACTGGGACATATCGATAACATCTGAATCCGTACCACACCAGTCATTCCCAGGTGCCCTTCAAGGTCGCTGTGGTGCACTCTGCCATACACACGTGTCCATGAATGTGGCTGCAGTCACAGCAGCAGTTTTCTCCGGCCTCTGAGCGTTGGCGCTGGTGGTTTACAAGGGGATGTGCGCACGGCAGGTGCCGGCCGGTGTGGCCGAGCGGTTCTAGGCGCTTCAGTCTGGAACCGCGCGACCGCTACGGTCGCAGGTTCGACTCCTGCCTCGGGCACGAATGTTTGTGATGTCCTGAGGTTAGTTAGGTTTAAGTAGTTCTAAGTTCTAGCCATTTGAACCATCGCACAACGGGTAGACATCAGGGATGTGAGTGGACTACATTTACAAGTGTATAAATTCAGGCCGAAATTTGAAATTCCAACTATCATTTTATTCAGCACCACTTCTAATGAAGATGCCAACATTCCGATTGCTCAATTTATTGTTTCCAATTGTCCTATTGTTAGCACACACACAAATAAAATCCCTCTCAGATTGTTTAAGGGCACAGCATGCAACTGAGATGAAATCTGAAATCCTTGGCCACCTCCAACGTAATCAACTTCCTACCAAACTATGTAAATTCCATTATCTGGCAACAGGAAGCAAGGGGGAAAATATCGAAAGGGTTTGGAAACTGTGTAGTTGTGGGATCAAATCCACCGAATATACCAGGAAAAACTGTTCAACACAAATGGTATCGATTTAAGTAATTAATTAGTCAATCGCTCTGACAGAATGAGGGAATATTTCCAAGACATACACAGCTTGTGATTTACCAGGTACCAAGTATTTTATTCAGGACTAAATAGGGGTTAGTGTGACACATGACAACGTTTGCTGGGAATGAAGTAGCCATGTGAGAATGGTAGGGAGAGCATGTGTTCCAACAGGAATTTCTCAGGTATCAATATCAAAGGGTTACCACCACTTGACGCTGTTTTCAGGGATTAGCGCTACTTCCGGTTTGTGCTCCGCATGATGTTGCTGGCACATGGTGTGGCCAACAGCAGTTGCATGGCCTGAGTGGGTATAGTGTGGCCTGCGCATTTGGGAATATGTGAAGCCGCCAACCCAGTGAAGCTGTTGGGGTGTGGATGCACAACGCCCTGTACAATGCGTTTCCTTTCGCAGAAGGACAGATTATCCCCAGAGGGTCATATAAATCAACCACAGGGATCAAAGCCACTTAGCAGAACAACCTACTAAGGATAGGGGGAGAGGGTCATAAGTTAAGCTAGTTTGCCCTGATTGTATGCTTACTCCTGAATGTACGCAACCCACCCGCACAAACTGTCACAGAACGAAGTTTCTCCTACTACTGTCGTTGGCCAAGGACAATAACAATAGGGACTGTAGAAATGTAATATTTTCGAGCTGATCAGTATTGTCCTTGGAGTGTGATGTCAGTGTAAATATACAGATTGCGAAGTGTCCGGTTTGACTCTACATGTATCAGCAAGTCATCTCGCAGAGGCCTGTCTCTTTGAAAGTTTCGAGTGGCATGTATTCCTGTAGATTGCGAATGATATAAAGGAAATATCGTTGACTTGAAGATACTCACTATAGCCATAATATAAATAATATTATAATTTCATCTGTGAGACAACTCTACATGGAGTGCTTGATAAGCTTCTCCCATGTACGTATATGGGAAGGGACAGGAATGGTTTGCTGAACAGAATGAGATTCCTCTTCACGATGATCTTCCCCTGCAGAAGATTTCAGGACCATTGAGAACGCATGATAAAAAAAAGCGGGTGAGAAAACTTCCCTGACTCCAAGCTAAGAATACTTGAGGACTTTTACAATCTAGGTACCTGTGAAAACGTGGCAGAAAACGAGAGATTTACTGTCCATATTCTAGACTCTCACCTTTGCAGATTTCAGGTGATCATTGAGGCATCTGGACGAGTCATCATGTGGTAAAGAAACTACATATTGTGTACTTAGGAGTGCCAATAATGTCTTTTAATCACACTCGTCTAAAAATTTGTCATGCCAAAGAGACATCGTGCTACTGCTGTATGGCAATATCTATAGCTTCGTAATGGCCTCAGTTCGGCGAAGAAGGGAGTGCAGAAGTTTCTTCAGGTATGCCATACCTAGCTGAAGCTATATGAAGTCAATTATACCCCGTGGAGCTCGGTGGACCACACTACATACTTACAGGCGCATGCTATCAAGTTCCCGTGTCGTCTGGTCCGTTGAAGCTGTGCTTTTTGACGTGCCGCTGTGATCAGTTAACTTTTCTCGAGTACCTGATTCCGTATGTCAACTGCATGCAGTTCTCTTCTCAATATTCACTTGGAAACTGGCTGAAATGAACCTGCAGTCACTGACAGCAGCAATTCATGTCGGGTTTCGAAACCATTTGTCACTGACAAAGCGTAACATTCGCGTCTGATCCCTGTCAGTTATCATTTCTTACAATCACTGATCTCATGTTACGTGGTTGCGACTGGTTAGGGTTGCGCTCTACGAAAACTGTTGTTTTGTAGTTCTTAAAAAATATAAATTGGATACAATAAGCAATAAAAGTTAATTGTTCGCGTATGTTCTGCGCTTTAATGTAACCAAAGTAATTACTACTGATGCAGATACAGTTTACATGCAAAAACATGAAAAAATCTATTTAATTATTGTTACGACTTTCCACTCAATAGAATTTTCTTCATCACAATCGAAGACAAGAATTTACTGTTATTACTGAAAATGCGAAAGTTGTTTATAACTATCAGACACATATTTTACATAAGCTCATGAAGTACTGAATTGATGTTCGATATGTTCTTTGTTTTGCGTCTTTTCTAAGTTTTACCTATTTTGCCTACGGTTGCGTTCTCCAGCGCTATATGGTAAATCTGTATTTTTTTATATTTAATACATCTTTTTGTTTCACGTTACAAATCAACAATTTTCGAATAAAGCCCAAATTAAACACTGACAGTTTCAATTTTGCCATTAATAATTTTATTTTTGAGTAACAGACCTGAGGATAACCATGTACAACAAACATGTTCCGTTGGTTCTGCGGCCCTTTATGTATCCTTTTCTAGGCGGTTCACAGATTCCGGTTTCTTGGGGAATCTAGTAAGGCACTGATCACATACACAGAAAAAGAAAAAAAAATCGATCGAAATGCAGTAACGCCTGATAGATATGCAACACATCTAACGGCCAAAGTTACTAGGAAAACTACCGTAGTCTACACCTACTTATGATAGTCTTTGGTAGCCTATGGTAGTTTTACAACTCAAAGAGTGGTGCAATATTCGTTGTAGACAGCTCGACAGTCCACGTCGCTACACCAACAAATATATCAATGTCATTCGTGGTGCTGTCGTGGGTAGGTCCAAATATGATAACTGTTTTGTGTCATTCGGTCACGTCTGTACGTTGACCGACCTCAGTGCACTAATTCCCTATGACCGACCGGCACATCTTCGTCACTTTGCCTCTGTGACAGCGATGGCGGTCATATGACTGCCTTGTATTAGGTTTGCACCAGCTATTGAGTTCTAAAGTGACAAATGTGCTCTTTTCACGGGGCTTATTAAACTTTCCTTAAAGTGCATTAGGAGTGAATCCCGTAGTCCGTCACACGTTTGCTTCCCAACCTGTCGAATATGCCACCGAAATACGAACACACAGCAGAATGTGCTCCGACATCGAGTCATTTCGTAGTGCAGACCCGCCATTGATTGAGCCTCACAACAACGACGTTTGCCCGATGTGTAATGCAACGAATGACGCGATTCAGTTTATTGCGTATTTTGGAGGGTGTATCCTTGCTCTGAACGTCAACATGATTTTTAACCCTCCACTTAATTTCACAATTACAAGTCTCAATTTACATTTGTCGGCGATTTTGTGCTCCCTGGTACGTGGTTGTCTCCTGCATAATTTAGTGGTTGGTTCATTTACTAGTTTCTGTCATTTTTTGTGCTTTGACATAAGCAGCAACTCGGTGATTGACGATATTACACGACTGCGCAAGGATACGTGCTTGTACAGCTTTTGGCAGTACCCAACTTTGTGTTCCAGTAACCATGCACAAGCAGAACTCTATACTACACAGAAACCTAATCGCAGTAGCAGGTGTATCATAGACTGTCACTTTGATCAAAAACGTGTTCGTGTTTTCTGTCATTCAGTTATCTCAGTTTGGCACGGGGGAATAACGTAGTAATTCGTGGTATTTCATACATAATGCTTACAGCTTTTCGCTTTGTCCTATGTTTTTTAGGTATTCATAGTATTAACGACGGATGTCAAAGAGGTTATGTTGAACACCTTCTTTTAGTTTGATAATTACTTACTGAATTCTCCTAGTGGCGTTGAAATAATCTTTTTCACCGCTTGAGGGAAGAAGAAACTCTTACCCTAATTAACTTCGTCTCGTGATCAAGTGGAATCCTCGAGATCCCGCTATGCTGCACAATCACCTGTGTACAATGAAAAGAATTTGTCTGATGAAACACCTCCATCACTAAGTTAAATAAGATTGCTTTTAATGTGAATAACGAGCTCTACGTTGTTTCTCATAAATAGCTTAATGAAATGCAATTCTCCCACCACCACTTAACGCTATTTTTCTATTTTTAACGCTATTTTTCTGTTATTAGATACCTGTTTAGAAGGACGGCAGTCCAAATCCAAACTTTGGTTTTCCATGAGTTACCGAAGTCGATTTTAGCGAATGGCGGGATTGTTCCTCTGAATAGGCATGGCGTATTTCCTTCCACATTTCGAACTAGTGCTCCATATGTAAGGATCTAATCTTGCTTTTGCCGCACTCAAACAAACTGGTATGGAAGTGAAAATTAAACACCGATCTGTCTCTAATCAGTCAACCACGGGAATTAATCAAAACGTCCTTGGGTGTCTGGGGCTAAAAATCTCAGGATAATGATTAGCAGGTGGCGAGAGAACAATATTCAAACGTAAATAGGTTAGTTTACACAGAAAACTTACACAGGGCAGCAGTCAGAAACTCTCGTGTCCTTAGTCCTAAACGAAATTCTCGTTCCTCACTGTCCATCGGAGAAAATAATCGTTGTTTCTCTTCAGTTTCCCTATAAAAATCGCAAGGTCGCCAGTCCCATACTGGATCCCAGCTTTCTCTTGTAGAGCGTATATCGTGCATTTTTAGCTTATCAAAACTATGGTTCCTGGGTGACTTGCTTTTACATAAAAAAAAGAAGAGACTCCTTTCATTGTCGCTTCGTATTTCTTTAGCTACAAATGAATTCTACTGCCTCATGGAAGCAATACCAGTTACTATTATTAGCATATCGGCCGCTGGAAAAGTCCTCCTGACGTAATGGGGGTAACCTCTGACACTTACGTCAGCCGAAAAAATCAAACCTAGGCATTCATACGGCGAGCCAACCGGGACAACCGCTATCTGCTAATATTAACGATCAAAGGAAACCATCGAGCTGTATATTTTACGCGAGTTCTCTTTCCCACCATGCCCAGCAGACATCTTAGTGAAAGAATCTACGCCACTGCTGTGCCGTGCACTCACATGCCTCACCTAATAGATGTGAAATCACTTCCTGAATCAAAACATGGACCAAATTATTTTCTGCCCCTTAAGGCTTATTTCACTGTTCTAATGAAGAAACCTAAAGATGTATCTGGGTTTTCTTCAGCATTTGGATGCATCAGTCTCGCTTTATATAATACTTTGTGGTAGCGCCATTCTTTTCGAGGATACAGCCATTCCCTTTCTTGGTAGATTTCCTGTAGCAGCGAGGCGATTTATATTTAAAATTACTCGAGGGGGCAGTGTCCAGGCAGAGCGGTGTGAACATTGCTGGGTGTCTGCAGGGCTAGTGGAGGCGGCAACGGCAGCTCGATAGTCAGGCAATGTGTTTCCGCCAGCTGTCGCGATACCTACTCGCTGCTGCTCCTATCAGGACAGATGTCCTCGCTGTCAGAATAGGTGCTCTCATGTTACGCCAGTCAGTTTTCCTATAACTTTAAACGGTTGAAATAACCTTCCATATCACTGGCATTCTCCTACCAGACAATAGCTAGTTTCAGCTTGAACTCCGTGCTGCACAGGTTCCGAGGGCTGGTTTGCTCGTAATGTTTAGTCCGTATTCAGGTGAGTTAATACAGGGGAACTTGAAAAATGTGCAGTGTTGTGAGCTGTGTGGAGATGAAATGGAGTGACAAAACTGAGGTGTAGCTCTGATGGATTCCCAGCATTCTGGGTTCTATGTTTGTCCTTCGACTATTCGTAGAAGAACTTGACTTTGATACACGTCTGTATACATCCTTAATATTATTTGCATACTATTCACGAAAATAATGTTTTGTCTGTCTGGATGATTTGAAAATGGTTTCAGGCAACACGAAGCTAATCATCAATTCAATAATTTAAAAAAAAACTGTACCTTGTAATTAGGTTGTTTCTATATCAAACTGTATAACTTTGAATTTATAGAGGTCTGTGCAAGCAAACTTGTGCGAGTGAATAAACTGAGCAGCACACAGTTTCTCTCCTTGGTGCCGGCCGCTGTGGCCGAGTGGTTCTAGGCCCTTCAGTCCGGAACCGCGCTGCTGCTACGGTTGCAGGTTCGAATCCTGCCTTGGGCATGGATGTGTGTGATGTCCTTAGGTTAGTTAGGTTTAAGTAGTTCTAAGTCTTGGGGACTGATGTCCTCAGATGTTAAATCCCATAGTGCTTAGAGCCATTTGAACCATTTCTTTCTCTCCTTGGTACTGGTATCCGTGTAGCATATTGTTCCTGAGATGTTTGAACTTTCGTTTCAATTTCGATAATATCTTTGTTGCGTGTGATCGATCCTCGTCAGAGACGAAATTTGTTCAGTTTCGTAGGAGCTTTTTATGCTTGTGGCGATGAGAATCAAAAGATTAAACTGATGTAATAAAAAGACGAAGCAAGGAAAAAATGGACACGCCGTTGTATGACAAATACGTTCATTCAAATTTCTGTATCTTAAAGAGTAGAGCAATCTAAATAGATTAGAACAGTTAACTGCCGGGGACGGTGGTGTTAGTAAACCAATTGTATGTTGATATTAATTGTTTGGATTTTTAAATTACCAAGAACGAACAAGAAAACTGACAAACACTTTGAAGTGCTGATCATACCTTCATGTACTCCTTTACATGAACACTGTAAATAGCTTTACAAGTGTTCAGTATGTTTTCACTTACAGCTTGCGTCATTTATTTTTATTGTATAAAAATTGATCGTAGCGGGAGATGTTCAACAACGAATTAACTGGTTTAAATGCACAGACCGGAACTTCGTATAGACACGTAATAAAATTTATAGGTTGACTTTGTTTCGTTTCCTCTGTTAAGGCTGCACAAGAAAAAGTAGCGTGTAGACCGCTCTTTAACGTTGATTGACTCTGGAGTCAAGCATTGTCCCTTGTAACTTACACACCAACGTTCCACTAGTAGTTTTCGGGATGGGAAGCGTGCCGTGTCATGCCGTGGACACACTGTAGGTATTTGGACGACGGTGGAATCACATGTAACTCGATTCTAAGACACGATCTTCAATCAATTTGTTCTTTTCACTATGACTTACGGTGACAAATTTTTATTTTCTTCCTTCCTAATCTTAATTTTACGTCTCTCGTTCTCTATGACAAATTGTGGAAGTTGTATGAGTAGCTAATACATTTTCCAGGAACATCCTCCCGCGAAATCACACGTCATCTAGAAGTGAAACGTTAATTACTCATTAGAGTGCACAAGCAATAAAACTTTACGCTGTGAAGTGATAAAGGGTAAAAATAGATGCTATGAAAATATCTATTATCAACTTGCATCATCAGTAACACTGTAAACACCATTAAAGAAGGAGAATGTAAGTTTCTTCTCGTTATTTCTTTAGTAAAATGAATGTCATGATGGACAAGGAAATTGGTGGTGCCACCTACTTTATAAACATAGTTCTCCTCCACATTTATGATTTTCAAGACAGAGTATCAGTTTCTACTCTGATATTTTAAAACATTTTTAAAATACTTTTCTCCTTTTTCAGTTCCATGAAAGATGTAGAACAAGAGCCTTGTCATGAGCATCCACTACGAATTTTGTTTCGTCTTTTAAAGTATAACGAGCAAAGTGGCGCATTCATAAGGCAATGGTCAAGTTATTCTTGGGATCAGGAGCTGGCTGACGCCCGAAACGGAAAGCTCTGAGGTATTAAGCGAGTCGTGGAACGTATATCGAAAACAATTATTAGAGGCCATAGAAGGGGGTGTATTGATTACAGTTGATAAAAATATTGTCTCTATTGAGGTCGAAGTTGCGTGTGCCGGTGTGGTCATCTGGTCTCGTATAACAGATTTAGGTGACACCAAGTTAATTGTTGGATGTTTTACCGACCACCCGATTCTGCTGTGACAGTTAAAGAGTCATTCAAAGAAAGTCTACAGTCAATAGCCCATAAATACCCAGATCACGCAATACTGGTTGGAGGTGACTTTATCCTGTCGAGTATAGATTGGGAGATATATGGATTCATTGCGGGGCTACAGACACAGTGATGCGAAATTCTTTTGAACACGTTTTCTGAAAATTGTCTTGAGCAGTTCGCTCGCAGCCCACACGCACCGGAATTATCTTAGACCTTTTAGCTATAAATAGGCCTGTCCTTATCGACAATGTCAATATAGAAACTGGGATTAGCGATCACGATGTCATTACAGCAACTATGATTAGGAAAGTTAATAAATCAATCAAAAAGGCTAGGAGTGTGTTTCTGCTAAATAGAGCAAATAAGCAATTATTAACATCTCACTTAGACAGTGAATTGGCTTCACTTAGTACCAGTAAGATGGATGTAGAGGAGTTATGGGCAAAGTTTAACCAGATTTTAAACCGTGGTCTGCAGAGTTCTGTGCATAGTAAGTGGATGGAAAAGACCAGCCATAGTTTAATAACGAAATTCGGCGGATGATGAGGAAGCAGATGCTTTTGCACTCTCGGTCCAAAAGGGAACGTATAAATGACGACAAGAAAATGTTAGCAGAGATTCTTGTGTCTGTGAAAAGATCTATGCGCGAAGCATACGACTACCACCGTCACGCCTTAGCAAGAGATCTCCAGAAAGCAAGATAAAATTCTGATCGTATACAAAATCACTAAGCTTCCATTCAGTCCCTTGTTGACCTATCGGGTGTAGCATCTACATCTACATCTACATCCATACTCCGCAAGCCACCTGACGGTGTGTGGCGGGGGGTACCTTGAGTACCTCTACCGGTTCTCCCTTCTATTCCAGTCTCGTATTGTTCTTGGAAAGAAGGATTGTCGGTATGCTTCTGTGTGGGCTCTAATCTCTCTGATTTTATCCTCATGGTCTCTACGCGAGATATACGTAGGAGGGAGCAATATACTGCTTGAATCTTCGGTGAAGGTATGTTCTCGAAACTTTAACAAAAGCCCGTACCGAGCTACTGAGCGTCTCTCCTGCTGAGTCTTCCACTGGAGTTTATCTATCATCTCCGTAACGCTTTCGCGGTTACTAAATGATCCTGTAACGAAGCGCGCTGCTCTCCGTTGGATCTTCTCTATCTCTTCTATCAACCCTATCTGGTACGGATCCCACACTGCTGAGCAGTATTCAAGCAGTGGGCGAACAAGCGTACTGTAACCTACTTCCTTTGTTTTCGGATTGCATTTCCTTAGGATTCTTCCAATGAATCTCAGTCTGGCAACTGCTTTACCAACGACCAACTTTATATGATCATTCCATTTTAAATCACTCCTAATGCGTACTCCCAGATAATTTATGAAATTAACTGCTTCCAGTTGCTGACCTGCTATTTTGTAGCTAAATGATAAGGGATCTATCTTTCTATGCATTCGCAGCACATTACACTTGTCTACATTGAGATTCAATTGCCATTCCCTGCACCATGCGTCAATTCGCTGCGGTTCCTCCTGCATTTCAGTACAATTTCCCATTGTTACAACCTCTCGATACACCACAGCATCATCTGCCAAAAGCCTCAGTGAACTTCCGATGTCATCCATAAGGTCATTTATGTATATTGTGAATAGCAACGGTTGTATGACACTCCCCTGCGGCACACCTGAAATCACTTTTACTTCCGAAGACTTCTCTCCATTGAGAATGACATGCTGCGTTCTGTTATCTAGGAACTCTTCAATCCAATGACACAATTGGTCTGATAATCCATATGCTCTTACTTTGTTCATTAAACGACTGTGAGGAACTGTATCGAACGCCTTGCAGAAGTCAAGAAACACGGCATCTACCTGTGAACCCGTGTCTACGGCCCTCTGAGTCTCGTGGACGAATAGCGCGAGCTGGGTTTCACACGACCGTCTTTTTCGAAACCCAAGCTGATTCCTACAGAGTAGATTTCTAGTCTCCAGAAAAGTCGTTATACTCGAACATAATACGTGTTCCAAAATTCTACAACTGATCGACGTTAGAGATATAGGTCTATAGTTCTGCACATCTGTTCGACGTCCCTTCTTGAAAACGGGGATGACCTGTGCCCTTTTCCAATCCTTTGGGACGCTACGTTCTTCTAGAGACCTACGGTACACCTCTGCAAGAAGGGGGTCAAGTTCCTTCGCGTACTCTGTGTAAAATCGAACTGGTATCCCATCAGGTCCAACGGCCTTTCCTCTTTTGAGCGATTTTAATTGTTTCTCTATCCCTCTGTCGTCTATTTCGATATCTACCATTTTGTCATCCTTACGACAATCTAGAGAAGGAACTACAGTGCAGTCTTCCTCTGTGAAACAGCTTTGGAAAAATACATTTAGTATTTCGGCCTTTAGTCTGTCATCCTCTGTTTCAGTACCATTTTGGTCACAGAGAGTCTGGACATTTTGTTTTGATCCCCCTACCACTTTGACATAAGACCAAAATTTCTTAGGATTTTCTGCCAAGTCAGTACATAGAACTTTACTTTCGAATTCATTGAACGCCTCTCGCATAGCCCTCCTCACACTACATTTCGCTTCGCGTAATTTTTGTTTGTCTGCAAGGCTTTGGCTATGTTTATGTTTGCTGTGAAGTTCCCTTTGCTTCCGCAGCATTTTTCTAACTCGGATGTTGTACCATGGTGGCTCTTTTCCATCTCTTACGATCTTACTTGGCACATACTCATCTAACGTATATTGTACGATGGTTTTGAACTTTGTACACTGATCCTCAACACTATCTGTACTTGAGACAAAACGTTTGTGCCGGCCGGTGTGGCCATGCGGTTCTAGGCGCTACAGTCTGGTACCGCGTGACCGCTACGGTCGCAGGTTCGAATCCTGCCTCGGGCATGGATGTATGTGATGTCCTTAGTTTAGTTAGGTTTAGGTAGTTCTAAGCTCTAGGGGACTGATGACCACAGATGTTAAGTCCCATAGTGCTCAGAGCCATTTGGACCAAACTTTTGTGTTGAGCCGTCAGGTACTCTGTAATCTGCTTTTTGTCCCTTTTGCTAAACAGAAAAATCTTCCTACCTTTTTTAATATTTGTATTTACTGCTGGTATCATCGAAGATTGCGAAACGGAAGCTGAAGCTTTAAAGTTTAACGTTCAAGAAATCGATCACACAGGAAAGTCGTACAAACATACTGTCATTCGACCATCGGACAGGCTCCCGTATGGACGACATAGTAATAAGCATATCTTGCTTTGAGAAACAACTGAAAGACTTGAAAGCGAGTAAATCTACAGGTCCTGATGAAATTCCAGTTCGATTTTACAAAGAGTACTCTAAGGCATTAGCCCCTTATCTAGTTTACCTTAGTCGTGAATCTCTCGCCAAGCACGAAGTCCGAAGCGACTGGAAAAAAGCGCAGGTGACTCCAGTATATAAGAAAGGTAAAAAAACGGACGCGCAAAACTACAGACCAATATCCGCAACGTCTGTTTGCTGCAGAATCCTTGAACATATTCTCAGTTCGAATAAAATAAACTTTTGTGAGACTAGAAGCTTATGTGTACTAATCAGCATGGTTTTAGAAAGAATCGCTCGTGTGAAACTCAGCTTGCCATTTTCTCACATGACATACGGAGAACTATGGAAGAAGGGCAACAGGCAGATTTGATATTTCTAGATTTCCGTAAAGCATTTGACACGGTGCCCCATTGCAGGCTGTTAACGAAGGTACGAGCATATCGAATAAGTTCACAGAAATGCGAGTGGCTCGAAGACTTCTTAAGTAACACAACCCAGTAGGTTGTCCTCGACGGCGAGTGTTCATCAGAGACTATGATATCGTTAGGAATGCCCCAGGGAAGTGTGATAGGACTGCTGTTGTTCTCTATATACATAAATCATTTGGCTCACAAGGTGAGCGATCACGGGGTCCCGGGTTCGATTCCCGGCCAGGTAGGAAATTTTTCTCTGTCATGGGCCTGGGTGTTTCTGTTGTCCTCATCATTTAATCACCACCACCACCACCATCATCATCATTTGTGACTGTGGCTAGATTGGACTGTATAAAAAAAATTAGACTGTGTAAAAATTGGGCCTTTTTACGGGCGCTGCTGACCGCGCTGTTGGGCACCCCACAAACCAATCATCACCACCACCACCATGATCATCATCATCATCATCATCACAAGGTGACCAGCAGTCTGCCGTTGTTTGCTGATGATGCCGTAGTGTACGGTAAGGGTAGAAGTTGAGTGACTGTAGGAAGATATAAGACCACTTAGACAAAATTTACAATTGGTGTGAAGAATGTAGAAAAATGTAAGTTAATGCGGATGAGCGGGAAGATCAAACTTGCAGAGTTCGAATACAGTATTACTAATGTCCTTCTTGACACAGTCAAGTCGTTTGAATATCTGGGCGTAGCTCTGCAAAGCGATATGAGGTGGAACGAGCATGTGAGGACTGTGGTAGCAAAGGCAAATGGTCGACTTCGGTTTATTGGGATCATTTTAGGAAAGAGTAGCTCACCTGTAAAGGAGAACACATATAGGGCGCTGGTGCGACCTGTTCGTAAGTCTTGCTCGAATGTTTGGGATCCGTACAATGTCTGATTGAAGGAAGACATCGAAGCAATGAAGAGGCGTTAGGTTCGAGCAACATGTAAGTGTTACGGAGATGCTTCGGGAACTCAAATGGGAATCGTTGGAGGGGAAGGCGACGTTGTTTTGGAGGAATACTATTGAGAAAGTTTAGATAACCGGCATTTAAAGCTGACTGCCGAACGATTCTGCTGCCACCAACACACATTGCACGTAAGGACCACGAAGATAAGATACCAGAAAATAGGGCTTATACGGAGGCATAAAGACAGTCGTGGTTCCCTCGCTCTGTTTGCGAGTGGAACAGGAGAGTATATGACAAGTAGCGGTACACGGTACCCTCCGCCGCTCACCGTACGGTGGCTTGCAGAGTATACGAGTAGATGTAGATCTAGCTAGTCAAATTTAATTTTCCTGTGGATTCCCTAAACCGGTTAAGACAATAGTTGAGACTACTTACATGGATATGGTGTCTGTTCTTTCGGACCGTTGATGACCTGCAGCTGCCTAGAACGAAATTAGAATTATATATTAATACCTTCAGCTGCTGACGGGCGTTGATATATATCAACGGGGACAGGTGAAAATGTGTGCCCCGACCGTGACTCGAACTCGGGATCTCCTGCTTACATGGCAGACACACTCTCCAGCTGAGCCACCGAGGGCACAGAGGAGAGTGTGACTGCAGGGACTGTCTAGCGTACGCCTCCCGCGAGACCCACATTCTCACCTTATATGTCCACACACTACATTCGTACCGTCCCTACCCAACACACTCATTACTCGTGGACGACATTCTTACCAAGTCCCGTAAGAGATCGGGTAATATATGTGCATCCGCACAGAAGAGGAAGGTCATGGCCGGTATTGACAGAATTATGTACTTATATGGATATGGTGTCTGTTCTTTCGGACATGTCCGAAAGAACAGACACCATTGATGACCTGCAGCCGTCTGGAACGAAATTAGAATTATATATTAATACCTTCAGCTGTTGAGATATAACCATGAATGAGACTGAGGACACTGTGACACATCTGCATGGTACTGTACTTTCCATATAGGGCCAAGACCTTTTGTAGGGGTCAGCAGCTCGTGGTCGTGCGGTAGCGTTCTCGCTTCCCGCGCCCGGGTTCCCGGGTTCGATTCCCGGCGGGGTCAGCGATTTTCTCTGCCTCGTGATGACTGGGTGTTCTGTGATGTCCTTAGGTTAGTTAGGTTTAAGTAGTTCTAAGTACTAGGGGGCTGATGACCATAGATGTTAAGTCCCATAGTGCTCAGAGCCATTTTTGAACCTTTTGGGGGACATCAATGCGCTGTCATTATGTAACTTTAGAAATGATACAAAAAAGAATAATTGGGAAGTTAAAATTCAACGCTACATCAACGTCGACGTCAGTAGAGAAGTAGAAATTCATTCCGCAACACAATTAATGATCACTTATTCGAAACCATGTAATTGTCTTTCATTGCTACATGTAAGTTTGAAATTTGGCTCAAAGGTAGTTACAACCCTACCCTGCAATTGGGCGTCCTGCGACGTCACCCACGGGCTCGACTACGCTTCAGACACCAAGATGTCGACACACGCGAAAAGTTGATGTGACGTTTAAAGTGTGTCACTGATGTCATATTGGCTCCACATTTCACCAAAATTCTGCCCAACGCCACAGTGGACGTGCCAAAAGATGAGAAGGTCATCAACTCCCTCTAACATTTTCCTCGCCCCGATGTAAAGCATTTTCGAGGAGGAATAGTCAGTATTCGGGGATGGTATGGGAATGATCATTTTAAGCAAAAAACTCCCTGTGGGCATACACCTCTTTCCAATGGTTTGCGAGATAAAATACATTTAATGCACATTGTTATTTATTTTCTGTACTGTTCAATATATTGTCAGGTTTACACATGTACTCACGTAAAGCAGTTTTTAAACGTTACGATATTCTATTTACAAAGCAGCGACTACAAAATACGTATTTTTACCAGATTCACCTCTTAGTCTTTCCGTGCAGATCACATTACAGATGTGGTATACCTCACGATAAATGCTCCAATATATCACCGTCACCTTCAATGCGTTTGAGCTCTCTTTAGAAAACACGTTGTGCTGCTTGTCTGACAAGGGGACCCTCCATACTCTAAATCACGGATTTTGATGTGCTTCAAATACATTGTAGAGTCACTTATCCTGAGAACCTCGCTATCCGGTTTTTTAGCGACGGGCCTTGGTTGTTGAGAAAATCGTTTTTGAAGTTCATTGCGCGCTGTGTATACCCGTAACATTACATATATTCCGAGCGAGTCAGCGTAGCGCAGCGGCAAATGTTCGCGGCTACCGCGCAGGAGGTACCATGTTGGAATCCTGCTCCCATATTTTTTTCTTTATTTATGCAAGAACCGCCCGGAAAATTTGGTCCTAACGTTCAGAAACGAGTAGACGAATTAACTGGGAAATATAAAAATGTAGTCGTTTCCTGTACGAAATCCGGGCAGTTCTAGGATCTGGTCTACGACGAATTTTTGCGTTCTGTAATTCTTCTGTATGTGGGACAGAAAATTTTTTTCTACGTTATCGATTCATGGGGAGGGCAAACCGATTAAACTTTAGCACCTGCACCCTAAAAGTGGTCCCACCAAAGTGCACTCCTTACTGCCTGCCCTGCGATGTTCATTTTTACCGACAGGTGAAAATCTTCATGAAAATTATTCAGAATGCTGCCGACTTGATGAAAGACAATAGAGAGATCGCTTCTAGGGAAGATTCGGTAAAATTACATTCGCTAATCCTACATCAATTCAGCGCACCTAATAAATAAAAATCTAGTGGCGTACGGTCTGGCGATCTTTGAGGCCAGGTAATTGTACTATCACATCCAATCCAGCGATTAGGGTAAGCACAGTTGGGATGTTTCCTCACACGTCTGGTAAAATCTGCAGAGGCTCCGTGAGGCTGCAAGTACATTCGAACTACCTCAAGGTAATGAAGAAACGACTTTTCCAAAAAATTCGAGCGATTCTGTCCCGTCATTCGCGCTTCTAAAATAACTGGACCTATCAACGTATTACCGATATTGTCGCTCCAAACAATGATCGAAAAAACTAGGAAAATGGTTCTCAACATCGCGTATGGGTTTTCCTATGATCATCGATGATCGTTATGTGTGTTGATTACATTCCACGTAAACGTCGCTTCATCTGTGACTAGTGTTAATTGAAGCAATTGACAATGTCATTTACCCAGCGGCAAAATTCAAGTTGTGTAGCGTTGTTACCAGTGTGAAAATTGTAGACACGCAGTATGTCAAACGAGTGTAAGTTTACCGCATGTAACGTTCACGATAAAAAAATGGCTCTAAGTACTATCGGCCTTAACATCTGAGGTCATCAGTCCCCTAGAACTTGGAACTACTTAAACCTAACTAACCTAAGGACAGCACACAAATCCATGCCCGAGGTTCCCGGCGGGGTCAGAGATTTTCTCTGCCTCGTGATGACTGGGTGTTGTGTGATGTCCTTAGGTTAGTTAGGTCTAAGTGGTTCTAAGTTCTAGGGGACTGGTGACCATCGATGTTAAGTCCCATAGTGCTCAGAGCCATTTGAACCATGCCCGAGGCAGGATTCGAACTTGCGGCCGTAGCGGTCGCGCGGTTCCAGGCTGAAGCGACTAGAACCGCTCGGCCACTCCGGCCGGCATGTTCACGATACATGTATTCGTAGGTCATAAATACGTCCAGACAGTCGCTGTGTGCAGGTAGTAGGACTACGCTGCACCGTTTCAACAGTGTGTTACTCTTTCTGCACAATTTGTTGAAATACACGTTCGGAAGAAGAATGGGAACCTGGGAGAATACCTGTTTCATATGTTGTGCTGAAAACTTTGGTGAGCACTCCACGACCATAAATTCAACGTGTTGGAAAGCGTCGACTGTAGGGGATTGGGGGAAATACCGTACACTTAAAATTTTTTAAAAATATTTCTTATTTTTCTAACTCTGCTGAAATGGGGAACATCTTATTTTGTCGAGCAATCAAAACTCAACACGTTTATGGCTCTATATCTGGTATATGAAATCTATTTACATTTCTATATACGTTTTACAAAAACTTTACGTTGCACGGTATTACCCCGAGGGGTGAGGCATTACCGTGCATTGTAATGAAAAATAAAATATAGCACATGAAATGGCAAAAACCTGTAAAAATAAAACAGTTGAAAAAATTAGAGCTTAAGAATTTATTTTCAATTAACAGCTTATTAAAGTTAAGACAGAGAGAAAACATAAAAAAAACATTTTACTGGTAAAATAACAGTATAACATAATGGACACAACTTGTCTCTGTTTACATTTAGCCCCTATTTCAACGGCAGTTGTCGTAAACATACTTATCAGCAGTGTCACATCCACTACACTCTGAATGAACCCATCCACTGCAAATCACGCCTCGAAACAACAGATCCCTGTTTTTCTCAAACGCTCCACTGAGTAGATAAATGGAATCGTTGTCAGTAAATGTTCCTATGCTTCTTGTAACAGGAGTTTCTTCTGAAGGGTCAGTGTCATCCATATCACTGTTGCTACAGATCTTGTACAGAGGTGGATCTAAATCATCATCTTATGAACACTCAAAAGAAATGTTCTGTCGATCTTTCATTATGCCAGTTTGCTGAGGTCTTATCTTTGATTCAAATTTTCAGAGCTTGCTTTTTTCCCTTAGGCTTCAACTTTGATATTCCTAAAGATAATTCACATTATTTTCTTTGTTCTTGTCTTGGTCTGGCTTCTCTATTCTCTGTATCAGTTCTGAACTAACTCTCTTAGGAATGCTGTTGTCTGGTACTTTTATTCAATTTTAGATGGCCTCGTAATGGAGAAATATCTTTGAATTGTAGCCCAACGCCGGCCGGGGTGGCCGAGCGGTTCTAGGCGCTACAGTCTGGAACCCCGCGACCGCTGCGGTCGCAAGTTAGAATCCTGCCTCGGGCATGGATGTGTGTGCTGTCCTTATTTTATTTAGGTTTAAGTAGTTCTAATTTCTAGGGGACTGATGACCTCAGAAGTTAAGTCCCATAGTGCTCAGAGCCAATTTTTGTAGCCCAACTGCAGGCTGAACTTGTAAGTCTTTGTCTACATCATGCGGGACACACCTCGCTGTCTCTGAAGAACAAAGCACCACCATCTCATTACTTCCCTCATCTTTAGTGTTGTCATCCTCAACAACTGTTGGCCATAAAGCTGTCTCATGCAATAACATGAAGTCGTCGTCACTGAATTTGGTAGGACCTATAGGAAAAATACCTGGTTCGCTGAAGCCAGAGATACCCTTTTCAATATTTTCAATCCTCGTGAAGGCTTTGCTAAAGACAGAACAAATGTCATAGAGTGTTATTTTAATAAAACTGCAACATTCTTGATTAAATGAAACCTTCAAGATACTGAAAAAGGCCACATCTAAAGATTGTAGCCTGTGAGGGCAGTGAGGTGGTAGTGTTACCACTACTGCTCCATTGTCCTTGCAAAATTTATAGGCTTCTAGGGACATGTGGCTAGTGTGATTGTCTAAAATCAAAAGAATGGTATGATTCTTAGATGCATTAGATGCTTCAGCCTCTTTGGAAGGCGTCCTTGGTCATCCAACCATTCTTGCTACACCATTTGTTTAATTTGGTGCATCCCACCCCCTCCCCGCCCCACGTCTCTGTCGGGCAGGGTTCATCCCAAGCAGAGGAAAAATAAACATGCGAAGCGCGTATGCCTCAATGGCATCGCTGCATAACGCACTGTAATGATCTTCCCACGCACGGAGCTTGTTGCTGAGCCATCTTGTTTAGCTCTTGTACGTGCTAAAAGGTTTTCTAGTTTTCGTACTGTTGATATCCTCGTTTCATCAAAATTGTAAAATGTAGAGGCATCAAACTTATGGACGATCATTACAGCGGTAAGGTTCGAGGAAAAGAGTTTAACTTCACTTGTGCTGAAAGCTGAGATCCTGTCTAGATTGGTAGCCTCAGGTTTCCTAATGCTCTCTGACGGATTTCTTGAAAGAAACTCACTGAGCCTATCATTTCCAGCTATTCTGGATGATTTATTAAAATTACGCTGAATATTCTTTGCCTCGGCATATCATATTCTCAACTCCTCTGAAGATATTCCATAAAATGACTTTGCTACAATAGCACATGCTTAGCTATGTTATCTTTCTTTCCTTTAGAAATTGTAGGTTTTCTTCCTAAGCTTACCTTAGAATGGTCTCCAGTTTTTAACCTCTCTCACGTTATAGTAGAAAAAGGTATTCTACACAGTCATTCATATCCTTTCTGTAGCTTTCTATTTTCTATAACATCATGGAATACGCAATTCATTTCATGTTCCGTCCACCCTTTCCCTCTTTCAGTCATTCTGACTTTTTTCTCATCACACTTCCAAAAAATACTAAAACCGATTACCATGTAGGGCAATAGCGTTCAACATGGGGCAATACAGTGCATCCTGTAATTCAATCAAGCTACTTTCAATATTGTTACTATTAACGTACTTCATTCACCTCTCATTAACGTGATCTGCTAACTTTATAACAAAACAGTCGAAATCAAATGAAACCAACTGTCGAAAACGGCTCTGCCGTTTAAAGTTCACGACCATTCTGGATCGGATTGTAGTTCCTTCCGCTATGTGGCAGCACTATGCAGCGCCCTTTATGGAAGTGGAAAATGCGGTGCACGGTATTTACCCGCTGAGTGGCATTGACCCGCCGTGCTCTATACCTCGACAGCAGCAGAGGGACTACCATCGGAGAAGTCGTAAACATATACCATATCACAACATTCTTCATCAGTGTGGATGTGTGGTACATTAGCCAGCGCGTGTACAAACACTGTTAACAGATGATTCTATCTGAGACCTCTCACCCCCTGGCACTACTTCACTCAACACACCATGGTCAACTACGCTTCCAACGGACTCGTTTGAAGGCAGAAAGACATCCCGAGCAAAGAGGTTGAAAGCAACGAGGTAGTTTTGGTTATAATAAGGCATTCATCGAGGTTTAGCGGGTAAAACAGACAAACAGACAGAATGACACACACACACACACACACACACACACACACACACACACACACATACATCCGCGCGCGTGCCACTAGTCCCCCCCCCCCTCCTCCCCCCCCCCCAAAATGTATTAGATGTGTTCTTTCTCGGAAACTATTCGGAATAGGGTATATGTCCACGTGACGTATATTGCTGTCACATCCATGAATGTTGGTCATTCCTCCTGGGACACACTGTATTTACTCGTTTAGGTTATATTTGCAGAAGCCTGTCTGAGCTTCCTGAAGAGCCAAAGAAACTGGTACACCTGCCTAATATCGTGTATGGCGCCCGTGAATACGCAGAAGTGCCGCAACACGACATAGTATGGACTCGACTAACGTCTGAAGTAGTGCTGAAAGGAACGGACACCATGTCTGCTGCAGGGCTGTCCATAAATCCGCAAGAGTACGAGCGGGTGGAGATTTCTTCCCAGATATGCTCAATAATGTTCATGTCTGTGGACAACGGAAGTGTTTAAACTCAGAAGAGTGTTTCTGGAGCCACTCTGTAGCAATTCTGGACGTGTGGTGTGTCGCATTGTCCTGCTGGAATTTCCCAAGGCCGTCGGAATGATCAATGGACATGAATGGATACAGGTGATCAGACAGGATGCTTACGTACGTGTCACCTGTCAGAGTCGTATCTAGACGTATCAGGGATCCCATATCACTCCCACTGCACACTCCCCACACCATTACAGAGCCTCCAGCAGCCTGAACTGTCCCTTGCTGACACACACGCAGGGTCCTTGCATTCATGAGGTTGTCTCGACACCCGTACACTCCCATCCACTCGATAAAATTTGAAACGAGACTCGTCCGACCAGGCAAGATGTTTCCAGTCATCAACAGGCAATGTTGGTGTTTACGGACCCAGGTGAGGTGTAAGGCTTTGTGTCGTGCAGTCATCAAGGGTACACAAGTTGTTCTTCGGTCCCTAAGCCCATACCCATGATGTTTCGTTGAATGGTTCGCTTGACACTTGTTGATGGCCCAGCATTGAAATGTGCAGCAATCTGTGGAAGGGTTGCACTTCTGTCACGTCGAACGATTCTCTTCAGTCGTCGTTGGTCCCTTTCTTGCAGGATCTTTTTCCTGCCGCAGTTATGTAGGAGATTTAATGTTTTACCGGATTCCTGACGTTGTCGGCACGCTCGTGAAATGATCGTACGGAAAAATCCCCATTCTATCGCTACCTCGGAGATCCTGTGTCCCATTGCTCGTGCGCCGACTATAACACCACGTTCAAACTCACTTAAATCTTGATAACCACTCATTGAAGCACCAATAACCGATCTGACAACTGCGCCAGACTCTTGTTTTATGCAGGTGTTGTCGACCGCAGCACCGTATTCCGGCTGTTTACATATCTCTGTATTTGAATACGCATGCTTATACCAGTTTCTTTGACTTCATTGTGTTAACATATGAGGAGAAACGCACAAAATATACAAATGAATGCTATCACTTCGACTGTAGAGTTTGTAACACAGTATGCTGACCGACTTTCAGATGAGTTTGTAGAAAATAATACACGTTAGATACTTCTTGCAAATACCCATTGACGAAATGTTGTTGGTCTTGCATTTCAGTGTGTTCACAGAGTACCAGTCAGGAATGCTTCTCCGTCGATTCACGTTCGCCTTCCACTGCATCAGTTATGTCATCAATTCGTTTAATGACTTGCACACCCCAGACGGTAAGATGCGGTCAGCAGTGAGTTTCTGCTTAACTTTCTCTAATAGGCCGCCAGATACTATACTATTCCAGATCTGATATTAGGTGGGATGTAGGAAATTGTTGGAATAGTCCATGCGTTCAAAAGCCATTCTTAACAGAGCATAGATGGTTACGCTTATGATCGAAGTAGGTGTTGGCGTAACGGGATTCTTTTATTGCACTGATCTGTTTCGTCTGGCCCGAGAATCAACAAGATAGTTTACGATTACTCGAAGCATATTTCACCATGACCTGTATTTTAAAATGGAACTAATATTAAGCGAATTCTGAAAATCTCTTTCGAGTCACTACTCCTATGTTTACTATCAGTTACGGAGCCATTTCTTGAAGTGTATCGTAACATTTTAGGTAGCCCCCGGGCTTTATCAGCCGAATATTTAGCTAGGTAGCATAAATCCTATAGTTGTAATTCTTCTAACCTTTAGGGATGCTGAAGTAAGAGAGTCTACGTGACTTGGGAGCGTTTTAACGATGTAATTCTTAATACACAGACGTTTGAAACCGTGAGCCGTAAGCGTCTACGTGATGTCGCTCGTGCCGTACCCACGTCGGTAATGGACGTTGCCAGCGATTTTGAGCCATCGATTTTGCGGCAAGAGCTGTGTAGCGTGCCAACGGTGCTGTGCCACTGTGTTTGGCAACCTCGTAAAGCCAGCACACCCGAGAAGCCACTCTCTGTGTACTCGGTCAACAGCTGTTGCACCTGCCCCTGCTAACGGCTCCCGCGTCAGGGTGGTAGCATTGGCTGTAAAAGATTTGATGTGCACGATTCATTGGACGGTGTGAAAATAAAAATGGTTTGATTATTTGGACGGCACCTTAACATTATTCTAGACTATTTACAAGCTAAATAATAAAGTGAGATGTGTAAGATCGATGATGGCCTTGGGTTGATCCTATCTTTCGCCGGCCCCGGTGGTCTAGCGGTTCTAGCGCTGCAGTCCGGAACCGCGGGACTGCTACGGTCGCAGGTTCGAATCCTGCCTCGGGCATGGGTGTGTGTGATGTCCTTAGGTTAGTTAGGTTTAAGTAGTTCTAAGTTCTAGGGGACTTATGACCTAAGATGTTGAGTCCCATAGTGCCCAGAGCCTTTTTAAAAAAAAAGATACTATCTTTCAATGATAAGATGTTTTCGCAATGCGTCTCATAAAACTGTGGGTGTAATTAGAACAAAGCACTCATTTTGATCCAGAGGACATGTGTTGCAAATCGCCGACGAACTGGATTTCACTTTTACGTAGTTGGCTACACATTAGAATTCTAGAATAGCGAGGGCTTTGAATAGTACTATATTCTAATCGCTGTATAGAATGAGTATGCACAGAGTGTATCATAAAAATGAAACGGGTGAACGTATACAATGACACATGCAAAAACTTCCCAGTAACATGGATATGCAAACCAATCGTTTGCGATGTGATATCGAATGTCCAGTTACGAGCTGTTGATGATACAGTATTAGAAATTGTCGTACAGGGTACAATGGTATTTGAAACGTAATCTTTTCTTTTATGTCACCACGTAATTGGGCTGTGATTTCTTCCAAGGCCTACCTTAACAAGAAATACTATACTGCGTCAGTACATTAGATGTTGCATTTTATTACGTATTTAATGCAGTTATTAAAGATGTTCCATATGTCGTACACCCACTTGAACGCAATGGTGACCTTGCCTCTGTGGTACTTTAGCAAGTCTTTCAGACATCACCAGAATACCACGAAAAATTTGTTTGTTGTTTCAGCTCCTCAACCGCATCAAAAGAAGTGCGGCACAATTCACTCTGAGGAACCCCAGAAAGAAAAATCCAGAAGACTGAGGTCGGGTAATATTGGAGGTTAAAGCAAAGACGTTGCTCGACTTACCTGACTTTGACGATATTGACTTGTTAAATGCCGTCTCACATCAGCAGTAAAGCGTTTCCCGTTATACGTGTACCACATTTCCCGTCAGTTGGACATGACTGAAATTTGAGTATTATTTTACCCTTCTGTGAGATGACAGGTGGAACAGCTGAGACGTGACCCCGAAGAAGTAAGGACGACACAGTCTTACATAATGTTCATTAAGGACGGCTCACAAGCTCTTTTCGAGTGGGATGATGAAGGAATTCAGACGACGCGTCGTTGAAGAAACCATCGGAGCATCTCAAGAAGTTATTTAGAGAATCTCCATCAGATTTCGTGCGTTAGTGAGACGAACAGTCGGGCAGAGAGAGAGAGAGAGAGAGAGAGAGAGAGAGAGAGAGAGAGATAGAGAGAGAGAGAGAGAGGTAGCGAGGAGGGGGAGGGAGGGGACTAGTGTGCCATTTGTCTGTTGTCCACAATCCTTCATTTTTCTGTCGATGCTCGCTAGAAGCGGTGTAACCAAGAAAACACAATACTGTTTTGATGGTCGTGTACATACAGGGTGATTATCATTAACGTTTAAAAATCCCCGACCAGACGTAGGTGACGCTGAGACAAGTAACTTAATATCAGGCACGAGGGGTCGAAAATGTCGGGAAATATCTCAAAAATGGACGAGAAATGTTGAACATGTGACGTCACCAGACGACGTACCTCGCCACGCATGCAGTGGTTGGGCTTGGGCGTGAAGGGATGATTGAGCAATGCAATACTTCCATTCGAGCAGAGGTTGCAAATTTCGAACACTGTCTGTTAATGCGATCTATTGTAAACGTAGAAGTTACAAAATTATTCTCTTAGCTATAACCAAGTAAAATCGCTTCTTATTTTGTATTTCTTTTCTGTTGTTTCCTTACAGACGTTATTTAGTAAAGAGAACGTTGATCATTTACTGGTAACGAAGCAATTCGGCAATTCGGAAGCTTATACCCCTGTACTCGTTCTTGAAAGCAATAGCGTAGGTATTTGTTGTCCTTTACTTTGCTATAAACCAGCGGAGACCGCGCGCCGGGTAAATAAAAGAATAAATCTTACCTAAGTGTAAACACACAACTATCTAACGCAGCGGAAAAAATACTGCCTGCCAGACACAACACTCGAACCGTGAGTTCCACGCACTAAAGTCGCGCACGTGGGCCCAGAACCACACCGACGTGAATACTTGACTTCGGTTGGAATGGTCAGGTGCGATAGACCGATACGTTTAACCGTTGCACGTGCGGCGAGGTACGTCATGAGATGACGTCCGATATTCGATATTTGTCATCGACTCTTGGAGTACTTACCAACATTTGCGACCCCATGTGTTTTCTACATCTACATGGATACTTTGCAAATCACATTTAAGTGCCTAGCAGAGGGTTCATCGAACCACTTTCACATTTCTCTATTATTCCAATCTCGTATAGCGCGCGGAAAGAACGAACACCTATATCTTACCGTACGAGCTCTGGTTTCGCTTATTTTATCGTGGTGATCGTTTCTCCCTATGTAGGTCGGTGTCAAAAAAATATTTTCGCATTCGGACAAGAGAGTTGGTGATTGCAATCTCGTGAGAAGATTCCGTCGCAACGAAAAACGCTGTTATTTTAACGATGTCCAGCCCAAATACTATATCATTTCAGTAACACTCTCGCCCATATTTTGCGATAATACAAAACGTGCTGCCCTTCTTTGAACTTTTTCGATGTACTCCTTCAATCCTATCTGGTAAAGATCCCACACCGCTCAGCAGTATTCTAAAAGAGGACAAATAAGCGTAGTGTAGTGTCACCTTAGTAGATCTGTTACATTTTCTAAGTGTTCTGCGAATAAAAGGCAGTCTTTGGTTTGCCTTCCTCACAACATTTTCTATCTGTCCGTTACAATTTAAGTTGTTCGTAATTGTAATTCCAAGGTATTTAGTTCAATTTACGGCTTTTATATTTGACTGATTTATCGTGTAACCGAAGTTTAACTAGTTCCTTTTAGCACTCATGTGGATGTCCTCACACGTTTTCGTTATTTAGGGACAACTCCTAATTTTTGCACCATTCAGATGTATTTTCTAAATTGTTTTGCAGTTTGTTTTGATCTCGTGATGGCTTTATTGGTCGATAAACGACAGCGTCATCTGCAAACAACCTAAGACGGCTGCTCAGATTGTCTCCCAAATCGTTTATATAGATAAGGAACAGCAAAGAGCGTATAACACTACCTTGGGAAACGCCAGAAATCGCTTCGGTTTTACTCGATGACTTTCCGTCAATTACTACGAACTGTGACCTCTCTGACGGGAAGTCACAAACCCAGTCACATAACTGAGATGATATTCGATAAGCACGCAATTTCACTATAAGCCGCTTGTGTGATAGTGTCAAAAGCCTTCTGGAAAGACATAAATACGAAATCGATCTGAAATCCCTTGTCAATAGCACTCAACACTTCATGCGAATAAAGAGCTAGTTGTGTTTCCAAACCCACGTTGACTGTATGTCAATAGACTGTTTTCTTCGAAGTGATTCATAATGTTGGATCACAATATATGTTCCATAATCCTTTACATACCGACGTTAATGATATGGGCGTGTAATTAAGTGGATTACTCCTACTCTGAAAGGAACCTGATTGTTGTACAGTAGGGACCAGAAGACTTGCTTTTATTAAGTGATTTAAGTTGCTTCACTACTCCTTGGATATTTACTTATACGTTACTCATGTTGGCAGCTGTTCTTGATTCGAATTCTGATATATTTACTTTGTCTTGTTTTGTGAAGGCATTTATATTACATTACTTGCATCAGCGTCATCTACGTCGCTTAAGAGGTTCTTTAACATTCATGAGTATCACCCTGCATAACACAGTACACTGTAGTTCACGGTATTGTCACTGTGAACCAGACAAGATATAACCATGTATTTTATAGGCCTATCACAGCACAACGATCCGTCAGTAATAACTCCTGAAATTTCAACACTAATCAGACGGATATAAGATATACATGGCGTTTCAAAAGTAAAGGGAGTAGTTTTAGCCATGTATTCCCCATACACAGACAGCAAAAAATGCATTAGAACATGTGCTCGGTGCTTCAGTCAGGAACCGCGCTTCTGCTACGGTCGCAGGTTCGAATCCTGCCTCGGGCATCGATGTGTGTGATGTCCTTAGGTTAGTTAGGTTTAAATAGTTCTAGGGGACTGATGACCTCAGATGTTAAGTTCCATAGTGCTCAGAGCCATTTGAACCATGTGCCAGGACTTGTTTGGTTTCCTTCTTAAGAGTGATACTCACCGGAACGTTTCACTTCCCACATATATCAGTAGTTGCCATTACTGAGGAAGCTCATAATGCCGTCTCGCGTGAAGTGTACTTCATCTATGAATAACTCTAAAGCAAGAAAATGGATATTTGTAGCATACGGTTGGAAGTACCACTTGCAGAACACAAGTCGTGCAGGGCCTGTACGCGTTGAAAGCACTCTCCAGACAGTCATATGAGGAACATTCATTTGCAACGCAAACCTTCGTGTGCTGATAAATGGAGCCGTGTGCACGGAATCCTGACTCATCCCCTTTTCATCTGGATTTGAAATTCGCAGCTGTCCTCCTCTCGCATTTGTCCCCCTCTAAACCAGGACATGTAAACATCACATGAACGCACAGACGGCTTGGAGACTTTCTAATGTCCGCAGCTCGTGGTCGTGCGGTAGCGTTCTCGCTTCCCACGCCCGGGTTCCCGGGTTCGATTCGCGGCGGGGTCAGGGATTTTCTCTGCCTCGTGATGATTGGGTGTTGTGTTATGTACTTAGGTTAGTTAGGTTTAAGTAGTTCTAAGTTCTAGGGGACTGATGACCGTAGATGTTAAGTCCCGTAGTGCTCAGAGCCATTTTTTTGATTTTTTAATTGCTTCCGATCTGGACATATTCGTTGTGTGTGCGTCTCCTGGTATAAACGACGAGTCAATGCAGCATTGCCGTCCGCATTCAATTACATGAAGAGCACTTCTGCCAGCTCCTGATTTTGTACATGTCGAAAGTCAAACACAACTCTCAATGTATCCTTCGCGGCCTCGGATTTAATTGTCCTGTTAATCTCTTCTGTGACGGCAAGAACCATCGGGAATATAAACGTTCCGGTGAATATCGATACTTTGAAGGCCTCAAGCCGGAGATAAAGCATTTGTAGACATATATTGTAGTAAAATTTTTAATTGCCTACATATGAGAAATACATACCCGAAAGCGGGTCCTGAAATTTTTGAGACACCAGGTACAAGAGATGAAAGGTTAAATTTGTGACGCAATCCCGTGACTGGGATTCTGGTCTGACTGTGGGTTGAGTACAGCCTCACTCAGCCGCGGGAAAGATCCGCGGTACTCATCTGATGGCAGGCCCAGTTGACCTGTGGCTGTACTGCAGGGACTGAACGGGGAAAAGACCGCGCCCCTACGCGGATTTGAATCCGAGACCTCCAGCACTAATATCCAAGAATTCCATGACGGACTAACATTACATCTGAAAACAAATAAATTTGAGCGTAATTGAAATTATATTGTAAATAGTTTCTTCTTCAGGAAACTCCATCCAAGATGGCGAACATGGCCATAAACACAGGCAAAGTTGCACATAAACAAATCTTCTTACACAGGGTGAAGATTAATAAAACCAACAAACTTCAGGGACGGATTCCTGACTGGAAATGGGGGAAAAATGGGAAATGAACATGTGCCCGTAAATGAACGGTATATGTGCAACGACAACAAACCGTGCCGGAACCCAATACAGAGCTGCATCGCATTCACGTCACACTAGATGTTAAAAGTGGCCTCCATGGGATTGTAGGTGGTAGGGATAGTTAGCGGCTATCATGCAGGATACACATAATCGTTTGGCTTACACCATGTTGTCGGGCCACTTGCCTGGAGATTCTATTAAGGTTCGTCTCAATATCCTGTAGAACCGGGTTCTCCATATCTGGTGTACGCACAGTCCGCCACCTCCCTGCACGCTCGTCTGTCTGAACTAGCCCATGATCATACCAACGCCCAAAAAGAGCTTGAAATGTAGTGTGATGTAGTTTGTGTCTGTGAGGGTACTTGTTCTGGAATGGCCATGCTGCGTCTCGACAGTTTCCATCTGCTTGGCAGTGCATAAACACCATCTAGGCTTCTTCTCGACATGAATACCGGACTAATCTACTGCTTACAGTACGCTGCGTCAATCACACAGCCTGAAACGCACAAGGAACACACTACAGTGCCAACGATGCATTTTCGGACGCCCTGTAATTGTCGGTTTTATTGATGTTCACCCTGTATAAGTAAAACGGTGTAGCTATGATCGTAAATTCTTAAATGAAACAGTTGTTGGGCTTAAAAAGATCAATCGGTTGCTGTTGTCTTCTTAAGTTTCGAGATATAACGAAAAAAACTGTTAAAAATTGGTTTGTCTATAACTTGCTAACAGTCACGTTTCCATACGTGCTATTTATTTTTGGTACAGTCAAAATTGTACATGTTTGAAAAATTAAAAAAAATTAATTATTTTTCGGGATATATAGATTTATTTATGAAAAACGCACGATAACTGGCTAGATCTTCTCAGTGGATGGCACTACAATTACGGTTGTAGCTTATTTTCTTCGCGAAGAGTTGTTCTACCTTACGGTTAAATAATTGATTGCTATTTTATTAATTTTAAGGGAAAAAAGACTTCGGGAAACTGGCCGTTGGTTGGGTGTGTTTTTGTAAGCATCTATCTCAATTTTTGTTTTATGAATATAACTTTCAAAGACAGAAATTTCATATTTTTTCACGAATTTGAAAAACAATTTCTTTTTACAAAAAAATAGTGGACAGAATTAACATATTACAGCAATGTGCTTGATGGAGGTTAATACTGAATACTTCTACTCTCTTGATTCATTCAAAATATTTCTTCATGAAAATGTGGAGGAGGAAGAACAAGAAAATGGATCAGAAGAGTGTCCAACAAAGAAAAGAAATATTTCACTCGATACGTAATTTTATCAATGTACGACACGTTGTAACATGGTTTCCATTGTAACGATGTTATACAAATTTTATAGACATTATATTATTAAATATCTGTATAAATAAGTACAGTTCTTTAAACTTATCCTGATACTTTGCATTTATTTAATTTCGCACCGGAAATACTTAAATATGGAAATAATGATGTTACCGTTAGAGAAACCACTAACAATTATAATGTTAAGTATCATTAATAATATAATGTATTATATCATATATATTAATAATATCGGGTATTAGATTAAAAATAGTTTTGTGACAATAGAAAATTATTAAAATGACGAAAAACATAAATGAAATGCAAATTAAATAGAAATTTTGCTTCTGAAGCAAAAATGACTACAACATTCGTGTTTATGTCGTCAAGCAACCCCAGAGTAAGTACAACAGGGTTTCTATAAGTAGTCCAGAAGCCTATACATCAAAGTTTATGTAAGTGTGGGCTGTTTAGTATCAGTTTTCAGAGGGAGCCCACGTCGGTTGCCCTCACTCCGCAGCCCAGTCCAACTGACGCTCTCCGCGCTTTCACGCTGCACTTAATTACCCAATTGGCTTATCGCCCACTGCTTCTCTCGCAATCACCGTATGGCGTATGGTCTGCTGGGATTCTTTTGTTTTTCTTCTATCGAATTGTCATGTCGTTGACAAATTGCAACATTTCTAAAGTTTTCACGCTACTTAAGGCCATAGAAGCGATTCTGACGAAAAAGTGATTCTGGTAGCTGGAGTCAGAGGTCTTTCGTAACCTGCATTTTGAGTTCTTGTGGTAGTATTTCCAAAGAAACTTTCATCCCCTAACACATATTTCTTTGCAAGTCAAATAAAAATGTTCATAGATTTCGGTTTAGAAATGTTTCAATATGACAAAATAATTTCAAAAAGTTTTCATCACCTACTTCACCCCTATCGGGGTTGAATTTCCAAAAAAACACTGAAACACATATTTTTGATTGCTAACGAATAATCTACATACAAATTTTCAGTGATTTATTTTCCAAAATGTTTAAGTAATGAAATATTTCCAGGAAACTTTCACCAACTATTTTATCCACTTAGGGGCTGCATTTCCAAACACACTCAAACACGCATTATTTTTTAAATTTCTAACCGAGAACCCTAGTACAAATTTTTCTATTTCACGCCCGTAGCGGTTGAATTTTCAGAAATACTGGAAACTTATTTTTGTTAATTTCTAAGTGAGAAGTCCAGTATCAGTTTTCATAGACACATCTTCAGAAATACTTCGTTGTACTTTAATAATGCCTTTTCTTTGTTTCTGACCAATAAACCAAATCCCAGTTTTCGTAGTTCTAGCTTCAAAACCTCCTTAAAAACTTCTTATCGCGTACTTCACCGCCTAAGGAGAGTAATTTTGAACAATCCTTTACTGAAGTACGCCTACAGTATAAGATCAACACCCTCTGGACATTACAAGCGTCTATTGTTAGCGGTTTGGGGTGGGCGATGATGAGTCAGTGAATCTGTCAGCCCATATTTCACCCCGTTGGTGGTTGAATTTATAAAAACACTGAAACACGTAAGTTTTTATTTCCAATCGAGAAGCCCTATTAAAATTTTCATAGATTTAGCTTTAAAATGTATGCAAAATGAAGTGTTTTCATTAAAAAATGTCTTCCCCTGTTCATCCCCTTAGGTGTTTACATTCCAAAAACACTGAAATTTGTAATCAAGATGTTAAATACCAATTTTCATAAATGTAGCTTTAAAAATGCTTTAGTAATTCTTAAGTAATATTTTATTTAAAAATGTCACTCGCTATTTCACTCTCATTTTATTTATTAATTTGGAAATTTTATTAAATTTTCAAAAATTCTGAAGCACCCTGAGAAATCAAATACCAAATTTTGTAGTTCCACCTTCATATTTGCCATAACAGTGACTTATTTCCAGAAAACTTTCCGTTGCCTGTTTGTCTTCCATACGGTCGGAACTCCTAAAAACCGTTCTCAAACAGTTGCTACAGTGCAAAATCACATTCTCTCCAAATTTCAAGTGAGGGGGAGAGAGATAACTAATACTAAAAATCAGTGAAACGTGTCCTAGTGCTTTTTCTCGAAAATATACAGGGTGAACATTAATAAAACCGACAAACTGCAGGGACGGATTGTTGACTGGAAATAGAGGAAAAAAAAGGTCCTTTAACGTGTGTCCGGAAATGGATCGTTACCACGGTAGATGGCGCTGACGAATGGCAGTTCCTCTGATCACGTGCCGTGTTTTCCTTATCTGCTGCAGGCTGTATGATTGACGAAGCGTAATATAAGCAGCAGAATGGTCCGTATTCATGTCGGGAAGAAGCCAAGATGGCGTTTGTGTACAGCCAGGCAGATGAAAACGTTCGAGAGGCAGCATGGCTGTATCAGATCTATTACCCTTACATACACCAGTCACATCACACAACATTTCAAGCCCTTTTTGGGCGTTTGTGGGGCCAAGGGGTCAATTCGACAGACGATCGTGCAAGAAGACGACGGACTGTGCGTACAACAGACATGTAGAACGGGGCTCTACAGGATATTGAGACGAATTCAGTGCAATCTCGAGGCAAGTGGCCTGACAACATAGTATAAGCCAAAGTACGACTGTGTGTATCGTGCATGACAACCGCTAGTATCCCAGTCATCTTCAATCCCATGGAGGCCACTTTGATCATCTGTTGTGACGTGGATGCGATGTAGCTCTGTAATGGGTTCCGGCACATGTAGCTCGCTTGTTTTCTGTGTTTATTCTTTGATTTCGTTACAGAAGATTCACTGGTACTACAGGATTTTCAATTTGAATTAGAGTCGATACAATTACATGATGAAAGAATGTGAAATCAGAGACGATACAATGACGTGAAACGACGTCACTAAAAGGCGGAAGCCGGCCGGAGTGGCAGTGCGGTTCTCGGCGCTACATTCTGGAACCGAGCGACCGCTACGGTCGCAGGTTCGAATCCTGCCTCGGGCATGAATGTGTGTGATGTCCTTAGGTTAGTTAGGTTTAGTTAGTTCTAAGTTCTAGGCGAGTGATGACCTCAGAAGTTAAGTCGCATAGTGCTCAGAGCCATTCTTAAAGGGCGGACAGATGGATATACTGTGAATCGAATGCAGATTCACTGCATAAACAATTACGTTATCGGAGCATGCCTCCAACCATGACTGTCACTGATATTTCAACCAATGATATCTGCCAGTGGGTGCTATTCATCTCGTTTATTAAACACAATCAGAAGAACCGTTTAAACATAGTAAAAGTCCAATGCACAGAACCAAATCCTGTAGTCAGTGAATAGCAAATGATAATACACCTATTACAGCAAACAGCAGCCAGCCCTTGTGCACAGCAACAGTCTTCGATTTCTGAGACTTTGCCGGATGGAAACGGATGAAGATTATGATAGCAGGTACACATATTTGTTGGAGCTACCTGTGCTGGCTTTGTAATCCGGACCCCACAGATAACGGATTCGAACCATGTGAGTGTATAGTGCCGTAGGTTGCCTACTGCATGGTGCAATATATTCGGTGCGAATATGTGGGAATATGTGCTACAAGGGGTGAAATCTGGCACCGTCGATGGCGTCAACGGTTGATACAGCGTCCTAACTAAACTCAGACTGTAATGCTGGTCAGAGTAAAAGTGTGTCTCAACACACAGCGCACCAATCGCTCCAATTGGTGGCTTCCGCAAATAATGACTCATGCATGTGCCAATATTAGCACCACTACATTGGGAACTATGACTGAAAGGGGTCCCATCGGCAGTGGACGTTCCCACCTTCTTCATCATGCCGATGGAAGGGCGTGAATCCGTCGTCTTTAAGGGAACAGCTCCTTGAAACCTGTACTGTGGGACGGAGACAAGCTGCCGGCGGCTCCATAATGCTCTGGGGAACATTCAAATGGACATCAATGGGTCCAGTGGAGCCCGTGAAAACCACCATGATGGCCAAGGAGTATCGTACACTGGTCGCTGACCTCGTACACCTCCTCAAGATCATCATGTTTCGCGACGGCAGTTGCATTTTACAGCAAGATAATGCACCATGTCACAATACCAGAAGTGTGATGGAGTGGTTAAAGGAACACAGTGGCGAGTTCCAGTTGATCTGCTGGCCCCCGGACTCGACAAATCTGAACCCGATAGAACACATCTGGGATGTGGAATTTACAAGAATTAGTTGACTTTTGGGTGCAGATGTTGTGCCAGCTCCGTCCAGCGATCTACCAAGGCCCGATTGCTTCCACGCCACGACGCATCGCCGCTGTTATCCGTGTCAAAGGTGGACATACTGGCTATTAGGCAGGTGGTTATAATGTTCTGGCTTATAGTGTATAAGCCAGTGTCTAAATCTGAAACTTGTTGGGACCCCAGATTCACTTTGTTACAGCATTCGTCCCCCTTTTAGCTTGGAAATTGGTGTGAGGGACCAGAGACTTGTGTATATCAACTTTACAGCTTACTGATTTGAGTCATAAAAATCTAAGGAAGTCTTTCTGACTTGTAATGAGCTATTAATGGAGTCATCCAAGTACTAGATGAGAAGGGCGTTCTTGAAGGAGATCCAGTTCTGTCTTAACCACATCACTGAGGACGTGGGTATAGGCTGGGCTCAAGCAAAACGAGTAAGTACGTTCTGCTTGAAGTGAATCGGAGCGTGTAACTCTTCGGAACAGCTAAATCCAGGAGGAAAATGGTCTGTAATAATTGTGCTTAATTCAACAACTGCTTGAAATGGAACCTCATTGGACATTTGTTCTGTTTCCTCGTTAATCAAGAATATAGCCTGATGCAAAGTATCTAGAGGAAAATTTCAATATTCAGTTAAATAACGATCAAAGGGAAAATTGGTCTTGCTACAAGCTTAGGTAATACTTCTGTTGGATACGACGTTGTGCACAACGGTAAGAAGTGGTGGGCTACGGAGTGGTGTGGCAACTGTCGTCGTACAGAAGCTGGAAAGGAGCAAAAATGATAGCGGAAAAGTTAACACGGCAAACAGAAGATACACCTAACTTATATTTCTCGAAGCGAACGAAGACGTATTACAAATGTTGCAGCAAGAAGTAAGTCTAGCTGTTACAACAGCAACAACTAAGATGCTCTCTGAAATAAGCATGAATGATTGTGCTGAAGCGAAGAGGCTCCAAGTGCGAGTGGGCTGTATGGCGCTCGCTGGCCGTTCTACTGTATATTGGGGCGGCAGAGGGCGCTCATGGTACAGACCCACTGGAGGTGTAGTTCAGTGGATCCTGCATAGCCGCCATCGGCGTTCGACGGACTCTTTCGATTCCGTTGCTAAAGTCACGACGCCAATGGAGTGGTATTGAAACGTGATACCACATCCTCCGCCTCAAACTTCGACACGAGCTCCCACCTGCGCCCCATCATACACACTGAGCTCGCCCGGGAACACTATAGTTGCAGTCACGAACGATAGCTGTCGAGTTTAGACTTGTCCTGCACACCTACGTTACGCTTTCTCCATCAGCCAATGAGCATGCAGTAGTGTTCTGAGTGCTCTGCTCTGAATGCCATAGCTAATGCGAGCATTAAACGTGATCGTAGCGAGTTGTTTAGTGAATTTTTATTCCATATGTTGCGAGTTGTCATCGCTGTTGGTGGTGGTAAGTGATACATTCCGCATTAGCAAGCGATTGATACAATTTACAGGATATACTTTTTCTTCAAGCTGACTGGACGCGCGTGCGCGCACCGCAGCTGTCGCTTGGAATCGTCAACAGTGCAATCTTCGTCTGTGCCTCGACATGCGCGTAGCGCCATCGCCTGTCAATCGAATTATAGCTTAAAAACCGTGCAGAAGGCGCGCACACATATCCAGAGATGAAGCAGCTAACGATGGTGGAGTCATCTTCACGACTGCAGAGGCGCCTGAGGCGGCACGTGGGCAGTCGCCAGGAAGAAGGGTCCATCCCAAGACGACGGTGGCTCTCGAGAGAGCGACAACCGTGGCAGCGCGTCGACTTCTGTTATCTCCAAGACTGGTCCCGAAAGCGCAGGTCCTGCAGGAGCCAGATGGAAGGAGGGTTGCTGCGTTCAGGCCGGCATGCAATCCGAAAACACAAAGCCTGTGGCAAGCTCACACAATTCACATGGACGAATTTGATTCTGGTGGCATCTCAGCAGTCCTCTCGGTCCAAGCAGTAAAAAGAGAGAATGTCCAAGAAGTTGTACTATGGTGCTACGCTCCCACCGCCTCCATTTGTCATACAATCTGTAAAAGACCGAATCGCTACTGTGTTACTTCGCCTGTTTGGGAGGCGTAGGCGCCGGCCACTGTGGCGTGTGCAGCAAGATGTGGTGAAGCAAGATGTGGTGGCAGTTTCCATGTAACAACTCCATCGGCGAAGATCTGTAACGTGCCTGGGAGCGGTCGTAAGACAAGAAGAGCAACAAAGTTTGATCCCATGTGTGGGGGGCATAAACTTTGTCCATTTGTTACTTAAAAAGCTTTTAGCTTCTGTATTGCATGTGGAATGGTGAACTGGTGATGTGGCTAATGCCAGAGGTTCAGACTCAGCAGGAACAAATTGAGATCTGTTGTCAGTGACAATCACTTCAGGCAATCCCTTGTCGCAAAGGATCGACAACAAGGCCCGGGATGTGGAACGAGCTGTAGTAGAATGCGTAGGAACCACGAATGGAAATTTGCTCAAAGCGTCAACGACCATGAGCCAACGTATATCTCACCTTTGTTGCCAGGTGTGTTGTGTGTGACTTCATAAACAATTGTTAGGAGAGGTGGACAACTGTCATCATAGGAAATTTGGCCAGGAGCAGAAATGATTAGCAAACAAGTTAACACAGCAAAAAAATTAATACAGCAGATTTACTTAACTTAATTTTCTCGAAGTAAGAAATAAGTCCGGCTATTACAACAGCAACTGTGAGTGGGCTGTATGGCTCCCGTCGGCCATATTATATCGTGGCGGCAGAGGACGTGCGTGGTACCGAGCTGCTGGATATGTGGTTCGGTTGGTTTACTCCACTGGGTCGGCCGGATGCCGCGCGACTGCTGTTGGCGTTTGACAGAACCTTGCAGTTCTGTTGCTAACTTGGTGATGCACGTGGGATGGTATCAATATGTGATGCCACAACTTCAACATGAAATGATCCTTTTATCTGCAGCTTATGTCCATTGTATGTCATAACTTCCTCGAACAATTGTCATAGTGAAGCTGATGCAAGAGCTTCATGATGTTCCAGTTAATAAACGATACAGGAGCCCCTGTGTGCACTTGAAGGAAATTATTGTATCTAAAATTTGTAGATCCATTAAGTTTTTATGGATTGTTCGTTTATGGGTGTACTAAGTTTGATTTTATGTATTGATTCATTGTCGTGCAGCCTCTTGGCCTCACGGGAATTACGAACACTACTAATGTGATAACAACTGTAAAAATTGAAGTAAGTTACATACCACGTAGGACATATATGGCATGAATGTTGAATAAACCACTTGGGATAAAAAGGCAGCGAAACTAGGCGAGTACACCATGCTTCGATGCTTATCTTTAATTACAGTCGCCTTACGAAGACTCAGAGTCTCAGCACGCTGCAGAGAGTTTGTATATTTCACTGCCCAAGCGAACACTTTCGTGCATTGGGTTGTTAACTATTGCTCTCGGAAATTTTTGTATGAATCTTCACCGATCGAGCCAGTTATTTGCCCATTTTAGCCATGGACCTTGTGAAAACATCGGAGAATGATTTTTTTTTGTACGCAATTCTTTTGTCAGTTGGAAGCGGATAACCCAGTCACTGATCAGGGAAACACGTACGATTGCTTGCATCATCCATTTGCACACAAAAAATTTCAGCAACGATTCAGTCAATTAAGTTCTAACACCCAGACTGCAATTCCAGACGCTGGTAGAGTTCTAATGTGGAAAACACGATCTTGGTTTTGCGGATGTAATGCTCTGAAAGCACTTCACAAATCCTGGGAACGACAGCCTACCAGGTTCGTTAAGTGAGTTTAGTTTTCTAAGAAGTCTATTTCCTGAGACGACCAATACAAAAAGAACGAATTCTGAAAATCTGGTTGGTGTACCTTCAAAGTGGGTGAAAGATGTATTTTCCCATGTATATTTTCTAGCTCTTCATGCCTTCCGGAAATGCCGTGAACGGTGGAACCGCTGGGGTCACCGAGAACGTAGTCGGCAACGTTGCAAACTGACATCGTTACATGCTCATCTGCTGCTTGTATTACTCCCTTTTTGCTGCGAACTGTTGTTACAGCAAGGCCATTTATTGATGTTGCAGGGTCAATTGTTGATTGTGTCGCTCCTCTTGAGATTTCAGAAATTCTGCTGTCGCTGTGTCTATTTCGTAGCACTGTGGACTTGTAGTCTCATCGCAACTCTAGAGACGTCGTACACGATTCTTTCATTGTACACAATGCACACACAAGCAATAAGTGGTTAAGATTGTGGATAGGTGAATATGTACACCGAAAAATGTAGTTTTTTGTTTAACGTGAAATGTCAGTATTACGCCGTGTTCAATAGATTAAGAGTAAAGTTGCGGTCTACCAAAACTACAATTCGATAGTTTTGATACAATTCATAAATGACATAGTAAATGGTGGGATTACCGTTAGCATTGCTATCATTGATAACGAAAGAAACACGAATGAATGTGAAAGAGAGGACCTGGGAACCGAGGACATCTCTCTGTTATTGATTTGTTTGTTTGTTTGTCCGTTGTGTATTTTCTATCCTTACAAAATATAAATTGCAGTTTATATGTAATAAAAATTAGTAGATTCCGTAACTTCTACTTTTTTTATGTAACCAGAGCAATTAATTCTGTTGCAGGTATAGTTTATATGCACAAACTTTTAAAAAAATCTGTATAATTATTGTTTTCTTTATACTCAACAGAACATTGTTCATCATGTGGCTGGTAGCTGTTCTTTATATAAATTATAAACCTATTGTTCATCATGATCAAAAACAAGCGATTCCTGTTATTATTTGTAAGTGTCAAAGTTCTTTATGAATAAAAGAAACATGTTTTATACGAGCTCGACAAAATATTGTCGCAATGTTTTATATGTTTTTGTTTTTGTGTAATTTTATTTTTTTTTCAAGAAATTACTTTTTCTATCGCTATATGATAAATCTGTACTGTTTTTTTATTTTTGCTAGAAAATCTCTCTTTCAAGTCACAAATCGAAAATTTCCGAATAAACCTGAATTAAACAATGACAGTTTCAATTTTGCTTTAAATTCTATTTATTTTTAAGTAAGAGACATGATAACTATGTGGAACAAGGATGACCCGTACGTTATGTGGCCATTTATATACTCTCATTTAGTCACTACACAGTTCACCACTGCCAGTTCCTAGGGGAATCTTGGAAGACACTGATCGCAAGAAAAAAAAATAAAAATAAAAAAAACGAAAAAAAATGAGGTAACGCCCAATAGGTATGCAATACATTTAACGTACAGGTATCGCAGTTACGATTTAACTGACCAATGCTGCTAGGAAAGACACCGTAGTCTACATTTACCTACGATCGTCTACGCTAGCCTACGGTAGTTTTACAACTCTAATTAGAGACTTTGAAGAAGCGTCAGCAAGACTCATCGACGCAAAAGGACGCAATATCAGTATGTGAAGGAGTTCGAATGTAGCAGAATGATCCATCGCAAAGAAATTGGATTGTGTTTCCCACACATTTCGCCTCGTGCAGACCAGTTTAGTTTGACAGTACTTGGTGAGAAGAACCAGTGGATACAAGAGTGTCGGACACAGCGGCGAACCATCAGTACTCTTTCAGTGTGACTGCTGCATGGCACAAGCACGGCTCTATCCACAGTCTTGGCTCTGTTCAGAACTGCAACGACTGTGAACCAGTTGACGTCGGCATCAAATGTTTATCAACGTAAAACGCTATAGATTGCAACGACAAAAAGATAAAAATGGCAGAACATTAGGTTCCAATGTCCCGTTGATGACTAGGGTATGACAGGCGAAGCATGATACTGCGTTGGCAATAGATGGAAAGTAAATTGCAAGGTAATTGGTCGCGTCAAATTAAAGCATCCATTCCAGCATTCACTTTAATGTATTAACAAAAACCATAGAAAGCCTCAACCTGGATGCTCGAACGAGCATTTGAACCTCCATCCTCCCAAATACGAGTCGAGTGTGTTACCATTATCCCGTCACGCATAATAGGCTCCTTCCTATTGATTACAAAAAACTGTGATTTGTAGCACTCGTTTTCTCAGAATCAGTAGTATGGTATATATTTTTGAATAAAATTCGGTCATCAGTTGCACAGTTATTGTTACTTTTCTTTATCCGTTTCGACGGATTAATCTGTCATATTCAGAAGCCTAAAAAAATTGGGATAATATATATCATAAGAGCTTGGCCGAAAATTTATGTAGGGTCTGAAGTCTGTTACAAAAGCTTATGTCATATTGCTATGGTATATCGAAACTCTGCATATAGTTGACATGAGCAACAAAATGACTATTTTGGAAGAGTTTGAAATACACTCAAACGCCAAACGAACTGGTATAGTCATTCATATTCAAATACAGAGATACGTAAATAAGCAGAATACCGCGCTGCGGTCGGCAACGTCTGTATAAGACAACAAGAGTCTGGCGCAGTTGTTAGACTGGTTACGGCTGCTACAATGCCATGTTATCAAGATTTAAGTGAGTATAAACGTGGTGTTATAGTCGGCGTACGAGCGATAGGACACAGCATCTCCGAGGTAGCGGTGAAGTGGGGTTTTCCTGTACGACCATTTCACGAGTGTGCCGTGAATATCAGGAATCCGGTAAAACATCAAATCTCCGACATCGCTGCGGCCGGAGAAAGATCAACAACTACTGAAGAGAAACGTTCAACGTGACTGAAGTCGAACCCTTCCGAAAATTTCTGCAGATTTCAATGCTGGGCTATCAACAAGTTTCAGCATGCGAACCATTCAACGAAACATCATCGATTGAGGCTTTTGGAGCTGAAGGCCCACTAGTGTAACTTTGATGACTGCACTACACAAGGCTTTACGCTTCGCCTCGGTACGTCAACACCGACATTGATCCGTTGATGACTGGAAACCTGTTGCCTGGTCGGACGAGTCTCGTGTCAAATTGTATCGAGTGGATGAACGTGTACGGGTATGGAGACAATCTCATGAGTCCATGGATCCTGCATGTCAACAGGGGCCTGTTCAAGCTGGTGGAGGATCTGTGATGGCGTGGGGCGTGTGCAGTTGGACCGATATGGGACCCCAGATACGTCTAGATACGACTCTGACAGGTGACACGTACGTAAGCATCCTGTCTGATCACTTGCATCCGTTTATGTCCATTGTGCATTCCGACGGACTTGGGCAATTCCAGCAGGACAGTGCGATATCCCACACGTCCAGAATTGCTACATAGTGGCTCCAGGAACACTCTTCTGAGTTTAAACACTTCCGCTGGTCACCAGACTCCTTACACACGAACATTATTGAGCATACCTGGGATGGCTTGCAACGTGCTGTTCAGAAGAGATCTCCACCCCTACGTACTTTTACGGATTTATGGACAGCCCTGCAGGATTTATGGTGTCAGGTCCCTCTAACACTGCTTCAGACATTAGTCGAATCCATGCCAGTCGCTCTGTGACACGTTTTCGTGCTCGCAGGGGCCCTCCACGATATTAGGCAGGTGTGCCACTTTCTTTGACTCGTCAATGTATATAAACTTCACTATCACCGCCAGCCAACGGGTAGTCGTGCGTAGTGACGCAGTATAGAGCTGAAACCTGGCATGGAGAATGCTCGGTCTCTTATGTAAGCTCGATAATTGGGGATATGATTGTCAGGTTATCTCCTGATCACGAGGTTCAGATTAGGGCGTTGACTTTATCCTACCGTTCTTTAGTCGTCGTTGCACAAATTTTGGAATCGCGTGAGCTTACAGAGGCGGCAAAAGATGTCATTTTCGATCATTTGCTGGCTGTTCAGTTGGGTGTGGTTCGTAAACAGGTAAACAGTCCCTGTGCCCCAAATGATAGCCCAGGTGGCCTCGCTTCCGCCGAGTCGCTGTGTGTTGTCGCCGCCGTTGACGATTCCTGTGCAATGGCGTCACGTGGGACGTGAGCCAGTCTCCCCTTTTGGCGATCCCTGCAAGAAACTAGTGCTCAGAGTACACCTTGAAGTGAAGTGTTTTGCAGTGACAGCGCCAACAGTGGTGTGGTTGGGGTTGGGGGGCGTAGACGGAAGATTGTGAGATGGATGACAGACAAATGTGATCGATGTGGTCGACTATGATGTTTACTAGCCAGGATGGATCCACGCTGTGAAGAGGACATTAGGAGGCAAGAAATAAATCGAGTGCTCGATCGAAATCATGATGTCGGTGCAACTTCGCCAGCTGAGCTGGTGACGACGAACCTCTCCGGACGTCCAGTGGAAGCAGTGTGGAACACTACTCTATATATCAAAGCTATGTCATTCCCTTCACATAATCTTAAAATTCTGCTGATGTGAAATGAGAGACATTATCCACCCCAATGGTATTTAGGATCCCTTCAATTCAGAAGATGTGGAATAAGGCCTGGATGATTTTTGGTGATGACGCTGGTAAGGCGGGTACCAGGTTGAGATTCATTGGGAGAGTGCTTAGAAAATGTAGTCCATCAACAAAGGAGGTGGCTTACAAAACACTCGTTCGACCTATACTTGAGTATTGCTCATCAGTGTGGGATCCGTACCAGGTCGGGTTGACGGAGGAGATAGAGAAGATCCAAAGAAGAGCGGCGCGTTTCGTCACTGGGTTATTTGGTAACCGTGATAGCGTTACGGAGATGTTTAATAAACTCAAGTGGCAGACTCTGCAAGAGAGGCGCTCTGCATCGCGGTGTAGCTTGCTCGCCAGGTTTCGAGAGGGTGCGTTTCTGGATGAGGTATCGAATATATTGCTTCCCCCTACTTATACTTCCCGAGGAGATCACGAATGTAAAATTAGAGAGATTAGAGCGCGCACGGAGGCTTTCAGACAGTCGTTCTTCCCGCGAACCATACGCGACTGGAACAGGAAAGGGAGGTAATGACAGTGGCACGTAAAGTGCCCTCCGCCACACACCGTTGGGTGGCTTGCGGAGTATCAATGTAGATGTAGATGCAGTGCATCCGTGAAACATATGGGGAAACTACTGCCGGTATCTATCATGTTCAACCATGTGTTACCCAGAAAGAGCCCTCCGAAATATAGATGAAAGCAAGACTATGGGTTGTCATATCAATCAAGGGATGTCATATCAGGCCAAGGGAAATTCTGAAGGGATGGCGTTGCCTGCTTGCTTTGAGATGTCGTGTATGCTGGAAACATGTGTTCAACACTATGGGATCGGAAGTATACGGACACCCGCAAAAAACATAAAAACATATGTGGGGCATTTTGCTACCACGTACTGCCAGGAACTCCGTATCAGCTACCTCAGTAGTCATTAGACATCGTGATAGAGCAGAATGGGGAGCCCCGAGGAACTCACGGACTTCGGACGTGGTCAGGTGATTGGTTGCCACTTGTGTCATACGTCTGTACGCGAGTTTTCCACACTCCTAAACATCCCTACGTTCATTGTTTCCGATGTGATACTGAAGTGAAAAAGTGAAGGGACACGTACAGCACAAAAGCGTACAGGCCGACCTCGTCTGTTGACTGACAGACCACCGAGTGTTGAAGAGCCTCGTAATGTGTAATAGGTAGACATCTGTCCAGACCATCACACAGGAATTCCATACTGCATCAGGATCCACTGCAAGTACTATGGCAGTTAGGCGGGAGGTGAGATAACATGGATTTTATGGTCGAGCGGTTGCTCATAAGTCATACATCACGTCGGTAAATGCCAAACGACGCCTCGCTTGGTGTAAGGAGCGTAAACATTGGACAACTGGACAGTGGAAAAACGTTGAGTAGAGTGACGAATCACGGTACATAATGTAGCGATCCGATAGCAGGGTGTGGGTATGGCGATGCCTGGTGAACATCATCTGCCTGCGTGTGTAGTGCCAACAGTGAGATTCGAAGGCGGTGGTGTTATGGTGTGGTCGTGTTTTTCATGGAGGGGACTAGCTCCCCTTGTCGTTTTGCGTGGCACTATCACAGCACAGGCCTACATTGATGTTTGAAGTTCATTCTTGCCTCCCACTGTTGAAGAGCAATTCGGAGATGGCGATTGCATCTTTCAACACCATCGAGCACCTGTTCATAATGCACGGCCTGTGGCGGAGCGGTTACACGACATCCCTATAATGGACTGGCCTGCACAGAGTCCTGACCTGAATCCTGTAGAACACCTTTGGGATGTTTTGGAGCCGGCCGGTGTGGCCGAGCGGTTCTAGGCGCTACAGTCTGGAATCGCGCGACCGCTATGGTCGCAGATACGAATCCTGCCTCGGGCATGGATGTGTGTGATGTCCTTAGGTTAGTTAGGTTTAAGTAGTTCTAAGTTTTAGGGGACTGATGAATTCAGGATCTCAGACCCTTTTTTTGATGTTTTGGAATGCCGACTTCGAGTCAGGCCTCACCGATCAACATCGATACCTCTCCCCAGTGCAGCATTCCCTGAAGAATGGTCTGCCATTCCCCAAGAAACCTTCCAGCACCTGATTGAACTTATGCCTGCGAGAGTGGGCCAACACCATATTGAATTCCAGCATTACCAATGGAGGGCGCCACGAACTTGTAAGTTATTTTCAGCCTGGTGTACGAATACTTTTGATCACATAGTGTATGTATTTATCGATGCTCCTCCGGAAGACATGTTGATGAGCCATCCGTTTGGTTATGACCATTCTCCAATGACCTTTGTGAAATCATGTCAAGATGCGGTGTTAGAGTGCTTGTGGAATGACCATGCAATATTGGCTGTATCTCCTTAGATCAAGAGGATCCTACTAAAGTGGGTACCTCATGTCAGCGGCACCAACAGGCCCGAACATATGTATGTTGAAGTGTGTTGCAATATGCTGGCGAACCACTCTTCATCAAATGCATGACGTATGCATCAATATGAAAGCAGATTTCAGAAGCTACTTTTGACTTTTAAAAGCTCGTATTATGGAAGAATGGGGAAGGAAACCGGCCGTGTGCTTCCAAAGGAACCTTCCCGGAATTCACCTGAAACGATTTACGGAAATCACGGAAAAACTAAATCAGAATGGCCGGACGGGGGTTTTAAGTGTCGTCCTCCCGAATAGATGCTCAGTGGTATAGTAACAGATATCATGTGAGGAATGAATTTTTTGTAATTATTCACTTGACTTAACAGGGATTTTAGTTGTCTGGCCTAGCTTGAGGCCAGTAGCTTTTTGTATGGCCACGAAATGATGCGAAGTGGGGCATATCCTGATGCTTTGATAACACGTCCCAGATATTCCATTTGCAGGATGAAGAAATAGCATTTGTCCTTATTGGATTTCAGATGCCAAAACAATTTGACATCCTCCCAATTTCCTGTGTCAGACGTTCCAAATAGTGTTGGAGTACAGGCGGTTCACTGGCGATGCCGAAGGGCAGGTGATTATACCGAAGAAGAGCAAATTGTGTGTTGATGACCAGGGTGCTTTTGTAGACTTAGTCCAACGGGAGCTGCAAGTAAACGTCCTCTAGGTTCATTTTTGCAAAATATTTTCTTCCAGGAACATATGCCACTATATTTTCCACTTTAGGCTCTGGCTCTGAGCACTATGGGACTCAACTTCTGAGGTCATTAGTCCCCTAGAACTTAGAACTAGTTAAACCTAACTAACCTAAGGACATCACACACATCCATGCCCGAGGCAGGATTCGAACCTGCGACCGTAGCGGTTTCGCGGTTCCAGACTGCAGCGCCTAGAACCGCACGGCCACTGCGGCCGGCCTTTCCACTTTAGGAATAGGATATAAGTCGATGATGGATTGTGAATTGATAACTGACTTAAAATCCCCACATATCCTCAATGATCCATTCGGATTTTCAGTGATCTCAGTAGGCGTAGCACGCTGATTGTTTGTAACAGGTGTGCGAATTCCTTCTTCCAGTAGGCACTGCAGCTAGAAAAGAAGGTTTTCTCTCAGAGAAAAACGAACATTCCATGCATTAAAAAACCTGGGCATCGCCGAAGACAGTAAAGGGATGTGTGTCTGGAAGTCAGTGACGCCGGATTATGGATGAGAGAAAATCGAGTCTTATGTTCAATAAAGATTATGCAGATAAGAATTTTGTTCGACTAGTTGGATGTAATTCGTTGCATTGGCGACTTCTAAATCAAGGGTAATGAACAGAACCAAGCCAAAAATATTCGTGGCATACAGGCTGATAGGTACGCTGCTTGGTATTGAACCTGAGCACTGAACTGACCCTTTTCTGGCCGAACGGTACTAGGCGCTACAGTCTGGAATCGCGCGACCGCTACGGTCGCAGGTTCGAATCCTGCCTCGTGCATGGATGTGTGTGGTGTCCTTAGATTAGTTAGATTTAAGTAGTTCTAAGTTCTAGTGCTCAGAGCCATTTGAACCATTTTTTGACCCTTTTCCTCGATGTTGTCGTTACTGTAGATTTTCAACTGCTCGGAAAAAGTCGTAGTGTAGGAGAGGCCATGAGGTGATAAGTCACCCAATCGACAATAGTGATGACGATCATTATCAAATTTTAAAGACCTGGGATGGCGTTGTAGGCCATTTCCATTGTTAATATCCTATCGAAAATGGGGAGGATGGCCTGGATATGGAGGACATGAAGTCACCGCCGCATGAACCAGAGTTCCTGGAGTCCAGTTTGGCTCAATCGACATGGGCAAAGGTAAATTTCAGGCTTGACTCCATTTTATTCCGCAGGCTGTGAATTTTCCTTACGACATTAACTCTATTGAAACTGATGTGTTTAAAAATAACTTCTGAATGAGGGAAATTTCTGGGTGTTCAGTCCATCTGCGCTGTCTATTCTTAAGGAGGATTTGGCCAAAGAAGCATGTCAGTTTTAGGTATGGGGCTGAATCTGGGTCTGGAGACGTGGGCGGGTGCCAAACATCTCGATGGGTCCTGAAGAGCTGCCAAGGACTTCATGGACTGTCGAAAGCCCGGATGGGAGTCAGATATGTAGTTGAAGACGTCAATGAGTTTGAAGAGGTCGTTCTAGAGTCCTTCATGCAGAGTGAACCAAGATTGCATTCCCAACCAGTAATTCCACGTAAGACTGTTTGCACTGAGGATTAGAAGATTGGAAACGTCAGTACCTAGAAAGGTCCATGAGACTTTTGGCGTAGACCATTTGTGGTGCATCACTGTTACGCTGGAGAGCTATTAGTCCCGACATAGCATAATTCTTTCGATATCTGACACTGGCGACACTGAAAGACAGTGGGGTGTACCACACTTGCCGACTGTGTCCCCACGTTACAGGAGCTTTTCCCCTGCGCGTGAACAGGTGCGACGGCAGTAAGGTGCTCGTACGAGTTCATAATTTTTTGATGAAGAGGGCTGAATGATATGTAGAAGTAGCCACATTGAGGACGTCGTGTAGTGACAACAGATGGAGAGCTATATAGGACTGAATAGTCCATATGTCAACACGTCTTTGTTCGCTGACAAACTTTTATAAGACTTTTATAGTTTCACCAGTACCACCTCCTGTGAAAACATAGAGCACATTCTCCAACACCCTGCATGTTTTATCACTATCGGGGTTTCAAAAAATAGTCAACAGTCATTGTTGAGCAGAATGGCTAACCAGATCAGATTGTTTGAGTCGCCGTTGAGGAAAACATACTATCTCCACTCCAGTGTATTTTGGAGAGTCTGATTAGTTAAACTTTCCTGATGTAGCGATGCACCCATGATCCCGATCACCTATCCAGATATTCCACAAAATTATTAAAGACAAGTGGTTTGACATGTGTGGGAAAGACTCTGCAAACCACCTGCATAGAATACCGGAGACAGTACGTTCGCCTATGCCCTATGCTTTGCATGTGGTTGGTCGGTATCTTGTTCGTAACAGTCCTTCTGCAACCTTTTATTGATGCTCTGTCTTCCTGCATATAACCCGAGAGAACGGACAATTTTTATTCCACATCCCTATATGTATTTGATCTAATACATGCAAGTTGGAGCTTCACATCATAAAGAAACCACAAAGTCAGTGAACACACATGACTTTTTAATGTTAATAATTTGTGTATTACTGTACATAATCAGTTGTTTACGGTTTACTGTAGACATTAGTAGCATGCGTATTTCTTGGTGTTGCTATTTTCGTTGAAGTTAGTGTTAACCACGAGGGACACGGCATCAGCTTCTGTTTTTCGTACGGAACTCTGTCGCCGTGTCTGGCTCTAGTACAACAGGATTTCATGCGACACATTCACGGAAATAACCGTTGCGTAGCACTGGCAAGAAAGTTCTGAACATACAGTGGTTGGACAAAAATATGGAAACAGCCGGAAAATAGCATGCTAGAACACAGACAGATGCAGATGCTAGCCAAGCCTGGAGTTAGCGACGTTGTGTTTGACCACGAACGGCTCCTGTTAAGTCTACAAAGTATGAGGTCGGAAAGCTGTTCTGCGTAGTCGTGCGTCCATTATGCCGCAGCTAAGTGAATTCGATAATGGGCAAATTCTTGGTGCTCGAATGGTGGCTGCTTCCATAACAAAGGTAGCAGAACTGTAGGATTTTCAAGAGGCGCTGTAACGAAGATTTATACCGCATACAGGGAGAGGAGAAACATACACTATGTGATAAAAAGTATCCGGACTACTGGCTGAAAATGACTTACAAATTCGTGGCGCCCTCCGTCGGTAATGCTGGAATTCAATATGGTGTTGGCCCACCTTAGGCTTGATGACAGCTTCCACTGTCGTAGGCATGCGTTCAGTGCTAGAAGGTTTCTTGGGGGATAGCAGACGATTCTTCACGGAGTGCTGCACTAAGGAGCGATATCAACGTCGATCGGTGAGACGTGGCACCAAATCGGCGTTCCAAAGCATCCCAAAGGGTGTTCTACAGGACTCAGGTCAGGACTCTATGCAGGCCAGTCCATTACAGGGATGTTATTGTCGTGTAACTACTGCGTCCACTGGGTCACAGACCGTGCATTATGAAAAGTTGCTCGATCGTGTTGAAAGATGCAATCGCCATCCCCGAGTTGCTCTTCAACAGTGGGAAGCAAGAAGGTGCTTAAAACATCAATGTAGGCCTGTACTGTGATAGTGCCTAGCAAAACAATAAGGGGTGCTAGTTCCCTCCATGAAAAACACGACCACACCATAACACCACCGCTTTCGAATTTTACTGTTGGCACTACACACGCTGGCAGATGATGTTCACCGGGCATCGCCATACTCGCACCCTATAGTCGGATCGCTACATTATGTACCGTGATTCGTTACTCAACGTTTTTCCACTGTTCAGTTGTCCAATGTTTACGCTCCTTACACCAAGCGAGGCGTCGTTTGGCATTTACGGACGTGATGTGTGGCTTATGAGCAACCGCTCGACCATAAAATCCATGTTTTCTCACCTCCCGCCTAACTGCCATAGCAGATGCAGTGGATTCTGATGCAGTGTGGAATTACTGTGTGATGGTCGCGACAGATGTCTGCCTTTTACACATTACGAGCCTCTTCAAAAGTTTGCGGTCTCTGTTAGTCAACAGATGAGGTCGGCCTGTACGCTTTTGTGCTGCACGTGTCCCTTCACGTTTCCACTTCACTATCGCATCGGAAACAGTGGACGTAGGGATGTTTAGGAATGTGGAAGTCTCGCGTACAGACGTATGATACAATGACTCCCAATCACCTGACCTCGTTCAAAGTCCGCGAGTGCCGCGGAGCACCCCATTCTTCTCTCTCACGATGTCTAATGACTACTGAGGTCGTTGATATGGAGTACCTGGCAGTAGGTGGCAGCACATGCACCTAATATGAAAAATGTATGTTTTTGGGGGTGTCCGGGTACTTTTGGTCACATAGTGTACCATCCGCTAAATTACAACGTGGACGAAAGTGCGTGGTGAGTGATCGTGGCCAACAGCCGTTAAATAGGACTGTGTTGAAAAATAAAAGAACTACAGCTGCAAAAATCACTGCAGAATTGAATGTCACACTCGCGAATGCTGTAAAAAAAATATAAAAAAATAAAAAAATATCGAAGGGATCTCCTGAAGCAGCTAATTGTAGGGAGAGTTGGAATTAAAAAAAAAGAACGTTCATTGGTGGTACAAATTCCCGTAACGAGGAAGCATCGTGTCGAAGCCATATAACCCGGAATATGGAGCAGTGGAAGGAAGTAATTTGGTCGGCTGAGTATTGTATGACACTGTTTCCATCTTCTGGTCGAGTATACGTCCCTACAGTGAATCATGGTGCGGGTTCGGTTGTGATTGGGCAACCATAACGTGTATCGTATTCCACTGGCCGCATGGTTACTCTGCAAGGTCGTATTATTGCTAAGGAGTGTGAGACCGTTTTGGTTGATAAGGTCCATCCAGTTGTACGATGTTTGTTCCTCATCGGTGACGCTGTGTTCCAAGAGGACAGGGCCTCCGTTCACACAGCTCGCATCGTCCAGGACTGGTTTTGTGAGCATGAGGATGAATTTGTCATATTTCCCCTGACCACCACAGTCACCAGATCCCAATATTATTGAGCTTTTGTCGTCTGTTTTGGAGCGAAGGGTGCATGATCGTGAATCACCTCCATCTTCTTTACTTGAACTTGCCATTAAGTTATAGGAAGCGTGATACAAGATTTCGTGGAAAACTGTACAGGACCCATATTTGTTTATACTGATATGGCTGGAAGCTGTTTCGATTGCCAACGGTTTTCCTACGTCGTATTAGGCATGGTAATGTGTAATGTTTGTAGTGTCTCCATATTTTTATCCATCCTCTGTATTTAATTAAAAATGACCTTCCGTTGCTTGTGGTTTGTGCTGAACGACGCACCAGCCGAAAATTACGCCACACTTAAAGTGATACTCCAATACTGGAAATACTGGGTACGTTGTCTGTCGGAGAGTGAGTGATAAATTGTTGAGCAACTGATAGTAAAATAGATTGTTAAAACGTATACAGATTTTTTAATAGCCAGGGGTGTGGCCGTGCGGTTCTAGGCGCTTCAGTCTGGAACCGCGCGTCCGCCACGGTCGCAGGTTCGAATCCTGCGTCGGGCATGGATGTGTGTGATGTCCTTAGGTTGGTTAGGTTTAAGTAGTTCTAAGTTCTAGGGGGACTGATGACCTCAGATGTTGAGTCCCATAGTGCTCAGAGCCATTTTTTAATGATTTCTTCTAAGTACGTTCTTAAAAATATGGCTCCTCAGAAGAAAACCAACACATTTCTCCTCAGCAGAATTCGAACAAGTTAGTTGTATTTAAAGCGAGGCGCTCTGCCCTCTTGATGCCATCAGTGTGTGAAGTTGTTGGCTAAACTGTATAATCAGTTACCAGTACAGTAAGCACAGTAATATACTCATTTAAGGTAGGACCCGTAGTATGGAGTTACGCTTCCATTTTCCATGTTCTTTGAAGACAAATTAGATCACATTACGAACAGCTAGTTGTGGTATTACGCAATAGGTGTCGTTCACATGTCAGGATAATATGGTTGTTACATGAGGTACAGCTAAAGCCAACATCTACCTCAACAATATGGTAGGAAGTAATTGCAGGATGGGAAAAGCATTTGTTGCAGGAGAGTTTTCTATACCTGACCAACATTCGATATTCTGGTCACACATACACGAAAATTACAAGGGCAGGGTAAAATATTTTTACCTGTTGCAGAGACAGTTTCGATGTGAGTGACCTTTTGTTTTTTGGTAGATGTTGCGCACTTAACCTAATTCTTAACCTAATTCTAGTGTCAATTTGATCTACAGTGTTGTTGGACACTTTTAAAGACGTCGTGTTTGTGGTGGTTGTGAAACGGTTTTGAGTCTTCTCATTTACAGCGGTTAAAATTGAAACATAGCTGTACAGCTCTTGCAGTAAAGCAACACAAGCATCATTTAATACTGCAACCACGTATGAGAACAGTGACAAAGATCAAAATATGAATGAGCAACGATTAAGAGTTTGTCACATAGCGACGCCATACTAAAGTCGGAATAAATGGAACAGAATCCAGACAGTTTAACTTTAAGGGTTCCCTACACCGAAGTACCAAGAACAGTTTGATGACCACCACACTAAATAAAATCGGCCTTTTTTTGTAATATGGCTGGTAGCGTGTGATGAGGTGTCAAACACTAAATGGGATATATTTTTAATTTTTTTTATTTATTAATGGGACCCGAAGATTAAGGAATTTCCCGGCGCCAGATACATGATATATTTCAGTTTGTAATGGGCACACAATCCTTTCGCAAATAATAGACATACCAAATGACACACACACACACACACACACACACACACACACACACACACACACACACAGAGGAGTGCGTGCCTGCACACAAACACACACACATTCGAATCATATGATAGAGTTCTTAACCGAACTCCACGAAATTCGGAAGTAAACAGACGCAAATGTTCGCTAAGCGATACAGCTTTTCCTGCAGCCGTACTTGCGGGCAAAACCTCTTTATCCGAGCTGTATTAAAGATGTCCACGTTGGAACTAAGCATTCCTCAAGCAAGTCTGAGGAAAATATTCCTTTTCAGAAATGTATGATATCACGTCTTACAGTGTCGAAACGCTACTTGATAGTCGATTCTGAATCCACAGCTTCGCCGTTCTAGCGCCACCGGCGTTTCTTTCGCTAGGGAAAAAAGACGTTATTTTGTGTCACCTTGTTATTTCAGATGAGATACAGGTGCAGCACTTCACTCTAGAAAAGAAGTTAGCAATCAGAGCAACTGAAGAGAGCCAGTTACCCAGCAGCAGAACGCCGAAGTTGATTTCATAATGGCCACTGTTTTCTGGTATACAAATAAACCATCTAAGTTCTTTAGACTAACTGGATGAAAATTATTTGAGAAATCATCTGTGATCCTAAAAGGAATAGGTCGGATTTAATCAGGGCAATTCATATTAAGTCAATGTATGTTTGAAAATAATGGGGGATTAGAAACAAAAATTTTAAGATATCCCGATGCAGCGCCTATCATGTACCTAAAAAATGTGTGCCTGGAAAACGTATTGGGGCCAAATTAAGGTATGAGGCATCCGGAGGTCATACTAAGCAAATTGACAATAAACTACACTTCGTCCATATATAAACGCATTTTTAAAGTAAAAATCGACACTTGGGGTTGGATAGCGTGTGTCTTGTTTGTAGGAACGGCTTAGGGGTGCTGGAGCCGTTGGGTGAACGCTGCATATTGATTGAGCAGGAATCCGCGCTAGGCGTTAACAGCTCTCGTGTCTGGCGGGCACGACGCCACGGCGACCTGGCACACACCGTCGCCCACCCTCGCATACCTCTCACCACACAAAGGAGACAGTAGGGCTTTCATTGGGTGGGGGGAGTGGAACCGACTAGCAGTCCGTGACTAGAATCTAAACTTGCTCTGTAATTCACGTGAACCAAATTCCATATGTGGTGTAACTGTTTCGCGTGCCCCTGTGTATCAACAGCTTCTGATTTAAGTGACAAATTACTTCGATTAACATGGCACAAATCATTTTAAGCGTTAAAGAAAACATCAACGCCATGAAACGAAACTCAGTTATACAGCTATTAAAAATGCAGGAAACCTGTTAGATTAACAGAGTTTGGTGCAGAGAGAGCTGGAAATTTACGCTCAGCATAAATGAGATTAATTTTATGTGCGTAAACAAACGAAATGATTCAATGCCGTTTGGCTGCATGGTCTAGGATCATGCACTGACCTCAGTCAGATTGACACACATCAGAACGTACATAAGGAAGTGTGTGTTACTCACGAAGGATAAGAGAGTCTAGTTTGACCAGTTCCTGACCACTGATAAGTCACTAACTGTTCATCTTCTTACTTGGTTATGGAACACTAAGATAATCCATATATCAAGATATATAGTTAGTGATATATCAGGGGCCTGGAAGTGGTCCAGTTGTTCTTCTTATGTAAATAATCTGGTCACTTTTCACTTCCCATTACGTAAACAAACTGATCACGTAGCTAAGGCCGTTATATAAACAAAAAGACCACCAGATGCTTTTAGCCTTATGCAGACAAAACTGCACACTTCTTTTCTTAAGTTTATGTGAGTGTAAGTTATGATTGTTATGTAAACAAACTGGACACATAAGATCTTAATTAATGTTTACATAAGTCTTATTTATGACCATATGCTCAAAGCCTAATCTTAATGATCACAACTTATGACCCGAACTTGCCTTCATTCCCTCTCCCCACCGATACTCCTCTAAGTTGAGTCGGTGATGTATTAATGGTGTATTGGGCTGAATTATCTTAATATAATTTATGGCCCAAAAATTACGTCATGACCGCCCAAAAACTTTGGAATTGCAGTGTATGTGAGGAAAGAAAAGGGGTGTTGTATTACTGCCTGAATTACTATAACTAAACGATGTAATGGCAGCTCAAACATCTTGACATTTACACTCCAATGTATGTCCACAGCCCTTTGTTATTTACAGCTTTAGGTCAATTTCTTACAGTTTTTGGGCAATTTGTTAAAATTTTTGTTTGATTTTCTCCCATAACTTCAAATATCCCTTTGAAATGTTTTCAAGATCGCAAGAGTTTCATGTTGACGGCTATTAGCCTATGGATATGGATATAAAGCAAGATTTTGCTAGGACGTTTAACAAAACGGAGATTTGTGACTATCTAACATTGAACCACGACTTCTGTGTGCAAGAAGATTACCAGCGGAGTAGTAATGTTGTTGTGAACCACGATAACGCTATTTAATGTGGATGAGCTCCAACTGTAGAGGAGAGGTATATAAGAAATTTATATATTAAATCACAGTCCCAAGAATGAACGAAGTTATACAGTTAGTAATCATGTTATCAGATTTTTTATGTTCCTTGCTACACTGGATTCGAGACGTTTCCCAGCCACAAATGGTTTTAGCTGTTAGATTGTGTCTTTATATGTGGAAGTCAAAAGGTATCTTATCTGTTAAGTAGTGTGGGTGTTTGTACTCCAGATTTCTCAGTTTTAATGGACACAGTGCATTCGTAGCTGCATGAATTGCTTAGTAAAAAAAATAACTTCCTTTTCTGGAGTAGTCTAGGCCCCAATTATTCGTATTTTGTTGGAACTGCATTCACAGCAACAAGCCAGTCACCATAAAGAGTTTATGCTATTTCTAAAAAGGTAAGGAATGCTTTTAAATTTGCTTTCACGTTGCTATGAACCCAGCATTCACCAAATGGTGCACCTCTCCGGTGCACAGCTTTCTCATAGTTAACTCGCATGGGTAAATGTACTGTGTTCGCTGATGTCTTATATGTAATTCGCCCTTCTTTGCTGCACGTCGAATGCCATCTTTTTTCTGGTTTGCACAGTCTGTGCATTGGTCGGGGGGAGAACTCGTTCTCCTTTTTCCTTTCTTCCCCATTTCTCTTCATTTCAGAGTATGTTGTCAGTTTCAAATCTTGGTTTATCAGCTTTATATAATGAAATTTAGATCGTTTCTTCGAAGAAATTTTTCATTGTGCTAATTTCACAATGAAGGGACGTTGTGTCAACTCATCAGTCACTGCGTTCCTTGATAGTGTTTCACAAAGATCTTTACTCTCCTATGTTGTTGAAGTTTTTCTAATGAAGAAGTCATTGTGAACACACGATCGTTATGAAGCCCTATCAAGGAATACCTACAATATCCTTAGGACTCTTCTCCGACATCATACTTCAGAAGCATCTCGTTTTTTTACGTTCTGTTTCTCCTATCTCTATCAGGCCAACATACGGCAATTCTCCCAACAGTATTTTTTTACGTACTGTTTTCTAACGTTTATATTAATACTTATGGACGTTAGTATCTTCTACGTCTTGTAGAATGTTGTTATAGTTTTAGCAATATAGCATTACACCTTCTGGTATGATTCACCATCCTCTGTTATTCCAGTACCCAGGTTCTTAAAGCTTGTGATTTGTATCTGATTCTCCCAATTAAGAAGCAGAGTTGATGCAATTGAGACTTTACTAGATAAAAGTATTTCGGTTTCCTTCTTATTTATTATCGTATTAATTTTTTAAAATTCCTTGATCATGACTTCCATGGTTTTTGGGCTCTGCTTTAAGATTCGGCTGAAACTATTATGTCGTCTGCAAAAATCCACATATGATTACACCTTCAATAAATGTACTTTTATATTCGTTTATCACATGCTCAATGTGTACGAGCATTTTGAAGAGCAATGGAGAAATGCTCTCCGGACACCTATATTTACTCTTGCAAATTTTGCGCGAGTGCTCTTCATTTTGACAATTGCTGTCTGATTCCTGTAAAGCCGCTATATGGTTTTTCTGTCTCAGTTATACAAGTTAATCCTCATTAAAAATTGCACCATTTTAGACCATTTTACGTTGCCGAAAGCCATTCCCAAATTAATAATGCTTGCAAACAGTGACTTATTAATTTTGAGCTTATTTTTCATACGGAATTCTTGAGCTAATTATTTCTTCTGTAGTTCCTCTATTTTTCTTCGAATCCATATTGATCTGCAGCGAGGTTTTGATTAATGTTCTGCTGCTTATGACCTTTTTCGGTATCTTGGATGCATCAGCTAAGACACGTAGTGTGCAATAGTCTTCGCGCTTGTTTGATGTGGTTTTCTTAGGCGTTATTCAAAGGAGTCGTTCTGCAGTCAGCTCCAAAAGTGGGTACTCTAAATTTTCTCAGTAATGTTTCGCGAAAAGATCATCTTCTTCCTTTCTGCGTTTCCCAAGTGACTTCACGACGCATCTCCACAATACTTGCGTGTTGATCGACCCTAACGGTAACAAATTTAGCAGCACGCCTCTGAATTGCTTCAGTATCTACATTGAATCCTACCTGCTGCGGATCCTAAACACGCAGCACTACTGAAGAATGGTTTGCACTAATGTTCTATAAGCGGGAAACTTAATAGATGAGCTTTACTTACCAAAAACTCTCCCGATGAAACGAAGTCGACCATTCGCCTTCCCTATCAGTTCATAGTTTCATTCATTGAGACTTCACATTGTTCCCATGTAAGTATGCAGTAATATGAGACAGTAGTTACATTGTATTGAGATATGAAACTTGGAATGCACTCAAAAGGCCGTAGTGAATGTTTGGTCTACTTTGAATTTTTAATTATATTTTAGACTTGCTATGTTCTGTCATATTGTGAATGATATAAGACTGACATAAAATTAACAGCTAATGCTGTCAGTTAGATTTTAATTGTGCATAATATTTGTCAGTATAAGGTTTTGAAATCGTAGAGAAATAACAATTAATTGAGAAGAAGCCCTTTTAATATCGTGCCCATGATTGCCACAATATCGAGAAACAACGTTTCAGTTTAGCGAGAATTACACTCTGTCGTAGATTCTACTCGATTCCCAGAAAAGCGCACACACAACGATAGAGTCAGTAATGACATTTGGAACTAGCAATGTTTTTTCTTTGATTTTTGTATATCAATATGCTATTTGTGCTAACGATAGAATCATTATCGAACTGACACATATTATAAGTAAAATTTGAGAAGTCAAGCAACTTTCAGAAAGGTGCACGTAGGTTCAAGAAAGGAGATAAATTCGAGACTGGTAACTACAGAGGAATATTGTTAATACGGACATATGTAACATATTCCCAAAAATACTGCTGAACAAAGTGTAAAAGAAACTAAATCTAAAAATTAATAAGTATCTAGGAGGCTTCAGAAACGGCAGATTATATGCAAAGCAAATCACTGATTTGAAAGAGGTAGTCGCGTATTCGAAACAGAGAAGCAAGAATTTGTGCTCACTTTCGTAAACTTCAAGAAAACCTATGATTCAATGAATAGACGAACACTGTTCCAAATTTTGAGGAAATGAATTTAGATAGAAAATTCAGTGACGTGGTTAGGCAGACCTTAACAGAGGGAAGCTTTCACAGTTCTTGAAGCTCAGACCGGAGTCATTGAGACGGAGTCTTCCTGTTGCTCTTCAACTGTGTCCTTGATGATACGATCAGGAAATGGCGACAAGAAATGGAAAGAGTGGGTGGAATATCACTGGGATGCAAGTATAAAAGGAATACAGGTAGTTTGTCTGGTATTCACAGACAAACATTGTGGCATTGTCGGAAACATGAGAAGAGCCATCTAATCAAACCACCCAACTACAGAGACAAGCGGCTAAAGAAGGTTTACGAAACTACGTGGAGAAGACACGTCAAGTCATCTCCTAGATGGATGACATTGGGAGAAGGAAAATTCAGAAGGTAGAGAGATTTAAATATCCAGGAAAATGGATAGAAACTGATCTGACAGAAAACGAAGCTATGGGAGCACGAATAAAACAGACGAACACGCCACACACATTCCTTATGCACATCTGCAAGCATCTTTCAATAAATGCGAAATTCAGATTTACCAAGCGGTGACCAGCCCTGAAGCCTAGTGCCTAGTGCGAAGTCTGACATTCGTAAGAACAGGATCTTACAGAGGATAGAACTTGTGGAAGGAAGGAATCTTATGAGGATATTGGGACTTCAAGAGCAGCAGAAAGTCAGTATAGAACACGCTTGAACAAAGAACTTTATGCTCAGATAGAGAAACTATCGGACATAGTCCGGGAAAAGGAGGACCATCGTCTTAGGAACCATAGTTATAATTGACGACAGGTGTTTGACACATCGTACAATACAGTTTTTTTCTGAACAAAAGGACTGAAGGAAGCTAGATCCAAGACGTATAACGGGAATTGAAAGAAATGGGAGCGCAGGAAACAGAGATTTACAATAAGGTGACTTTCAAATAAACACTTCAGTAACCACGAGTTTTCAAGGCAGAATCAGGCCCAGGGCAAAATCATCACGGACAGATGTGCGAAGAATGTTGTAAAGTATGGGAAGTTAAAATATTGGAGAAGGATGAAAAACAAAAGTGAGAAAACATCATCCGACTTAACGTGGTCCTCAGATGGCCAAAACGAAAAGGAGGAGAAATATTATTTACTTATTGAAGTCCATTAAATACTTATATCCCTCGTTTGCTTCTTGATTCTTTAACTAAATGATTGCATATACTTAAAAATGTAAGGTAGATAGTTACGTTTCTTCAAAATTACCCATCTAACGTATTTTTTCTCTTTTTCAGGTAAGTGTTCTGCGAGAAGCAAGCCAGTCTGCTACGCGTAAGTACCATTCCATGGATATTGCGCAGCACGAAACGTCATTAACATGCGCTTCAGTACTCGATCTGCAAAGTTCACAACGGTATCTTACACATTTCGCTGTTATAAAGACTAACAGTTTCATTTCATTTATAATGGAGACAGTAACACACATTTTCTGAATATGCAGAACTGCAATCTCTATTTTAACTACGTCAGACCATTGTGAAGACTAACGAAGAATAGGATGTTATAGAACGTAGATCATTTCTCAAAGTATTGCATATATGAAATGAAAATTAAGAGTTGAAATTATTTCTTCGGATAATTTCGCAGATAGACCACAAGCCTGATCTTTGATATTAAAATTTAAGCCGTCTCATATTTAATAATATACCACGCCCGCTGCAAGGCTTAGCAGGCATCTATGATAGAAAGTGGCCTCCTTGACACTTATTTAACAGCCAGTGAGTGGTATTACTTCCGAACAGTGATTTACGCGCGAAATCATACTAGAAATAGCTGAAACCGAAAACATAAGTAGACGACTGTTCCAATTTTACACAACATAAGATTTGACAAAGAAGTTGATTTTTTATGAGTGGAATCAGCAGTATAACATCTTTTGAGTGAATATAACGGATTTAAAAATTAAAGACAGAGTAACGCATTGAGAAAGCTCCATGATTTCTGATAAATGACAGTAGAACGAATCATATGTTTGAACTTTCGTGTTTGTTATTGAATGCATTTGGAATTACTTTGTTCAAACTTACGTACAAGAACTCTGATTTCATTTGGAGGCCACTGCTATAATTCGTATTAGTGATGGTTACACGAGCAGCCAACCATAAGGTTTGTAAATAGTTCCCCATAATTAAAAAAATCGGTTGACTGATAATGAAACGTGGAAATTCATTGCTCAAAATGATTTCCAATATCCGTTCCGGTAATTCTTAACGGAAACGTGTCCTCGTACGAAGATTAAAGATCCCGTATAAGAGCAGAGTCCATACGTGCTTCTAGTGGCTGGATATCTTTTTGAGAAAGCAGCCGTCACACTGCGTTCCGATTATAGTCGGTGGCTGAAAAAGGACTTGAGCCAGCGCCGTCGAGAATGCTTGTACCGGATACAGCCCATCGCTCAACTGGGTCCGGACACGCTTACCCAGTGCAGCACAGGACACTCAGCGCTTTGAATGAGTCATTCCCTGTTCCATGCCCTTCTTAGAGACAGAGGATATTGAAGAAGTCACATTCTTCGCAGGTAGATCAATTGGCCAGTAAAAATACTTTCACTTACACTGTACAGCAACATTTAACGAATTTAATTGTTCTGCAAGTTTCATGGCGGTAGGAATGGCAGCACCATATTGCTAAGAAAAGTTGATTCCAAAATGCATTTTTTGTGTGTAGAGTATACTCATATTGGCCTGATGAAATTCCCAAATTTTTAAGTTTTTGTACTTTTTTTGTAACAGTTTATTGACAAAGAAACTTCATTCTTTACTGTGTCACATATTTTCCAGGTTGCATCTGCATTAACAGAAATGTAATATAGAAACTAGCATTTCAATATTGAGCAACTGCTTCATTTAGGTATACGATTATACTTGCCACAATATTTTCGTATCTCAATTGTATAGGGTTAAAGCAGTTCGCTCCGTTTTTTCTTCGAAGAATGAAATTTACTGTCTGAGCAAATAATTATTACTGCTTGCAACAGTTCATCATGAAAAAACCCATTGACGCATGAACTCGAAAATCTCTACACATTGAAATATCTCAGGTTTCGAGATCAATTGTTATTTGGAATTACTAGCAAAATGTGGTGAGTGGAAACTAGGACAAAAAACTGAACCGATAATGTGTATGACTACGAAGACAGTGACTTAAAATCTCCTTTGATACTGACAGCATCTTCATATCACAATGGATAACATATATGTCTTTCTAGTCTGACTAACTGATGTTTTACACCTCTGTACAGGTAGAAAATTTCCTTGGATTACATTAATCTTATCCTTGACTAGCAAAACTGGTCTGAACATAATAACCCTGCAACTACGACGAAGCGTAGATTGGAGCGCGAAGCTATAATTGCATTTTCCAGGTCGCTAAAGGTTGGCATGCAGAGCACGCGAAGCAGCCGCGCGATGAGATGAGTTCTCGTGCGTCGCAGCGCGTGTCAGCTGCTCAGGATCCATGTTCTCCCTTAGTTAAAATACCAGTGCTACCCTGTTAAAGGAACAGCTACGTCAACATCTATACGAATGTTTTTTACTAACACTGAAATCCAGTTTCAGTCACAGGAACTGGTGGATTTTAAAACTGAACACTCAATGCTCCCGACTATAAAGGCATAGTGCATCATCGCGTTCAAGTAAGGATGGAGGCTAACTGAAACAAGACGTTAGTTATTCATCAAAGAAAAGGGAACAAACTGGTAAACATCAGAAATTGATGACTAATCAAATAAAACTGGACAGAAATTATATATATATATATATATATATATATATATATATATATATATATATATATATATAGAAAATGATGATTTGCGAAACACCCGCTTCAGGACATAACAATTTCTTTAATTGTTTTTTCAATGTTTGTAAATAATGATAGTCATATAACTTCTCTCAAGGTGAACAGACATCGAATATTCATAAATTTCTTTATTAAGTTGCACAAATCAATAAAAGTGTGTCATTATTGTATCTTGGCCCTAGAGTATGATTTAAAGGGAAGTTTTTCTAATTTTAGAGCTTTTTCCCCTTCCAATTTTTTTCTGTTCTAAGCATTGTTGTATTTTCCTTTCATCCTAAGATTAAGTGGATGTTAATGTGTTGCAAGAAAACGGAAAAAACAATGGAAGAGACTCTCAGTAGCGTAACCGATGAAATTCGAAACTCTTGTGACGGGAAAAAATCTTTTATTTTGCTGGCTTTATGTTTTTCATTTACCTTTGACACAAGTAAAATTACACACGCTTGGTGTCAGTTTGACGTGATTACACAGAGTAAACGTGTCGATAGTAAAATAATTATATGCCTGTGGCAAATAACAAATCAATGAGCTAAAAATGTGATTTTTAAATTATTTTGAGAGTTGTTTATCCGCACCAAATCGAGTGTTGATACTGGAATTCGGCTGTGCAAAACACTGAAGATGTCTTGCATGGCTAGTTGGGTTTAGTAAATAATACTGTCATATTTTGTTATATTGAGTTGTCAGTGTCACTGACTGGGTAATAATTCATACAGTGTATTAAGTTTTCAATATGATTAATACGAGCCGTAAATTATATTGTGAGAATTGAGCAACAAGCGACTGGTGATTGAATCCTGGTAAGACTTGTCAAACTTTTCGAAAATAAAAATAATTCATACCATTATGTATGCGTTTACGAGAAAATGGAGATTCTACAATGGAGACGCGAATTGTTATACGATGGAAGTCCTTCCTAGCCATTGTAACAATGTGAGCTGTGTGGAAGAAATAGTAATGTTTAGTCAGTTGTGTCGTAGAGGCAACTACATAAACTTTGATAACGTCATCAGTTGCCTAATAGGACACAGGAATCAAAAACATGTTTCACAGCTTTGCATGTTAATCATATTATTAACTAAATGATTAAATTAATTGATGATGTTAACCACGTTCAGTGATAAATAAGTGACTCATGTTTTCAAGATGGTGCTCAGTGCAGTGTGATCATTGTGTTAAGTAACTACTTTGTGTAGTTGTTCGTCATATATACATGGCGAGTCAGAAGGAGAGGTACATGCTTTGAGAAGCGATAGTATTAGTGATTCTGAACAAAAAACTTCATGTGGACATATGCAATATTGCGAATGGTTTCCGAGATAGAACACGTTTAATATCACTTTTGTTCGTTTTTCTTTAATAACTCTAAAACCGCACATTCCAACGAAATTAACACAATTACAGTAAATTAAATTTGCAACAAAAAAGGTCCTGTTTATTTTTTGTCTGGGACTAACAGTTCGCGCGAAGAGGTCGCGAGGATATTGGAAACCTCGCGGGACGCGCGTGCGCTGTAGCTTAAGTACTTTTTGTAGGCCAGTTGAGGCACTTTTCCGACTTGATAGACTACAAGCGTTCTGTATCAAAATGTTCGTCTCAACTTCCTCTATACTACTGTGGTACGTTGTAATGAATGACGATGAATAACATAGAAAATAAATAGAAATGTACATTAAAAGTGTTCTATCTCCGAAACCATTCAGAATAGGGCATATATCCATATCAAGTTTTTTGTTCAGAATCACTAATGCTATCACCTGTCAAAACACGTACCTTTCCTCCTGACTCACCCTGTATATATACAAGGTTTGTCCAGAAAGTAAGTTCCGATCAGTCGCGAAATGAAAACAACATTGAAAATCAGAAATGTTTTATTTGCGACAGTTGGCTCCACCTTCCAGCTACTTCTCTACATAGTCGCCGCTCCAGCTTGGACATCTGTTGCACCGTTACACCAACTTTCCAGTACCCTTGTCATAGAAGGCAGCCGCCTGTGCTTCCCGTCAATTCTCTACGCTCATCTTTGGCTCGTTGTCTGTACAAAAATGTTGTCTTCATAGCCAGTAGTTAATGTGAGCAGACATGAAACTCAGAGGGAGCCAATAATCGGCTGTAATGCCGGTGATCAAACAGTTCCCATCAAAAACGCTGCAGGATCATTTTCATTGCCCCTGCAGATTGAAACCGAGAATTGTCACCAAGAAGGAACCGTATGACAGTTCTGTAATGTGAGCTTCACAACATCAGGCGAAATCTCTCACCAGGATCTCATACTTGGCGGGAGGCACTATTTTCTGAGCAACTTTATGTGCTCACCATGCGCTCAGAACTGAAAAGAGCGAAGTGATGCAACCGACGGGGATACCAGAGACACTGTTGAACACATATGTTCAAAGCTTTATTAGATTTTCACAGTGGTTTCCACTGTTACTCTCCGAATATCCCTCGTAAAACAGGGTGAAAAACCTAATACATAGTAACCTAAATATTTCAGTTTTTCATAACTGAAGCTTCCGCTATTTTTTTACAACTGTAACGGAAGTTTCAGTAATGAACAATTTACATAAAAGGTTTGAATGTCCCATTAACATAAATTTATGGTAATATTTTAAAATCTTTTAATTGTAAATAAACGAGATTTTAGTCAAACAATAAAACGCGAAGGGGTGAATGTATTGTTACATAATCTGCAGTCGAAATTATTTTATTTTTACATTTTGTTATGAGAATTTCATGTAGTCTACAGTTAATTTTTCAGTCTACATTGGAGTGTTATAAAAATTCTCGAATGGACTTTTGTTTTCTGTGCATTTGTCATACTGACTGAGCTATCTGGGCTCTACGTACTTTTAAAGAAATTCGATAGTTCATGAAAGAGAGCTAGAATTATACAACATATGTTAAAAAAATAGCGAAACTATACGAAAATAAATAGGGAAATATACACTTCCGTACTGAATCTGCCGAGGGTCGCCAAAACTTCCTTCTCACACTTTTTTCACTATGAGCATTAACGTATTCAATATCACTGTACTCATTTTTGTAACTCCTATCGATCTGGATTAAAGTTTTTGTTTTTTTTTTTTGTTTTTTTGTTCCAACTGTCAACTTCCTCTGACAAAATTTTATCTAAGAAACGTGCTATCGCGCCAAGGAGATAATTATCTTTTCAATTGTTATGTTAGAGTGACATTTGTATGCAAGATGTGATCAAACGCAGTTATTGAGTAAACGCTACTTATCCAGCTGGGATGGACTAATTAATTGTGAATGTTTTGTAGGAAGCAGAGCGCTAAGAAAGAAATTTGCAAACTGCAAAGATCGGCATTCCGGCAACTAACTGCTAACATGAGTGCAGCAAATGGGACATAACAAATTCCTGAAGATACCCAAGTTTTAGATACGTCACAGAGTGGTATCTACACTACGAAATAATATTTACGACTGATTAACTGTGGGACAGCACAGTGTCTGATAATAATCGCAAATCCATGATTTCATGACGGACAAAGTAAAAGCAGCAGAAGCTATTCAACATCATATGCGTACAAGTTAGTAAGAATAAATTTAATGGGGGCTGAAAAGCGTAGTGGCACTATGAAGGAGAACCACACGCATTCCAGTCTCTTCAGCAGGAAATAACAGTCGCTTTTCTGAGCGCATAATGAGAGAAAAGAGAGATAAACACGTGCGTACCCAGAGTCAAAGGACTTAAGAGTGTTACCACACGAAAAGGAAGAAGTAGTTGTGGGATACCTGGAATCCAGCGAATTATGTACGTACGTAGGAGAATCAGTATACAGACATATACTGGTACGTGACCTAAAATAGAGCGCGATTTCTCACAGCCTGTTTCGTGTTTCTAGCATCCATAGCGCTTTTCGTTCCTTTGCAGGATCAGCTATGAGCATTCACAAACCACTAATGCAGCCATATTACGTCATAATTTACGTTCTTTGGTGTCCCGTAGGGAGAATACATTCAACTGAAAGGAAAGGTAAAGTTTATGGCGCAACCCTGTAACCGTTCTATTGGCCTCCCTGGGATACCAGGAACGGGAGTATGACAGATCCATCTCCCCGGTCGCTTTTACTCCCCGGAAGAGCCCCCAGCACTCATTTGATGGCAGGCGGAGTGAACCTGGGGCCGTCCTGGAGAGACGAGTAAAAACGCGCAGCTCTATCTGAGATTGAACGCGGGAGCCCCAGGATCCAAGCCTGGCCCTCTATTCGCTACACTACCGCGGACGGTACGTTATACTGAAAATGGCAAGAAATTAGTACGGCCAACCAAAGATTATTAGATGACTATCTCAAGTTACTAAATAGTAACAAAGCGCAGTACATACGGTTTACAACATGAAACTTACTTTAAAAGGTTGAAATGGCTCTGAGCACTATGGGACTTAACATTTGAGGTCACCAGTCCCCCTAGAACTTAGAACTACTTAAACCTAACTAACCTAAGGACATCACACACACATCCATGCTCGAGGCAGGATTCGAACCTGCGACCGTAGCGGTCGCGGGGTTCCAGACTGAAGGGCCTAGAACCGCACGGCCACTCGGGCCGGCGAACTTACTTTATAGTGATGTATCATTATCCTAAGATGGTCAAAACAGCAGCTGAAGGTGTAGATTCCAAATCATTAGGGCGGAGAATAGATGAAAGCTTTTCTTACAGAATCGCATTCAGAATATCGTCAGGAATTAACTTTTGCTTTGTTCGCTGTAAAACTGATCTGCACAGTTACTATTAATGAAATTCTGAAGCTTATTTCCTTTGTTGACATCCCCTCTATTACGTCGTATGATATATTTTTGGTCAAGGCAATGAAATTAAAAAGGGTATGCATGTCGTAGTAAATTGCGATTGAAACGATCTGCAGGCTGTTGGACAAGTGTCCTGGAATATATATATATATATATATATATATATATATATATATATATATATATATATATATATAATGAGTGCGCATTATACTGAAAAATAGTTTGCACTTGGACATCAGGCTCACAGTCATTTTACAGAACGGTGTTACTATAATGCGTGTTGCATTTTCATTAAAATTCCAGCATAACCCAACTGTGTGTTCAATAAACATCTAACTTCTACGCTGAAGTGATGCATTGTCCGACAATGTAACCGCACAAGGATATTCTTGAGGTACCGTAGAAATATCCCAACGGCTTCACGATCAACTAAATTCAAGTATGGTCCTAAACTTCGTGAGCATCTACTTGATTACGTGTTGGTGGTCCTTCAAATGTAGCACAGCAGCTATTCCACATGACATGTTTTCGACAAGTTGTTGGTATGTTACCAGAGGTACGTGGCGCCAAATGTGAAAGAGGACATCGAAAAGTTTCCGTTTGATGGCGTTGCTGCTGTGTATGTGCAGCATAGCTTCATTCCTATGCGGGTATACAAGTACCAACATGTAGGCAGCGGATCAGTGTGGAATTCGAGTCTTTCTGACGTTCGCGTAGTAAATGCAGAAACGGCAACTATGGTGACGGTATTACCAAATAGGTCCAAACAAGATCAACGTCCTGCTATTCTTTTCTTGCCTACCGAAGGACAAACACAGATAGACATCCATTTGAGAATAAGGAGTGTGTATGAGACAACACGTCTGTCAAAAACCACCGCTCTGGAATGCTGCGCCAAATTCCGTACAGGTCGTGGTTCGACGCAAGACGCTGCTCGATCTGGGAAGGCTGACTCATCCATTACGGACCAGTGGAAGACACAAGAGCACCCGTCGTATAAGTCCTGATCCCCATGCGGTTATCACGCCTTCGGTCTCTTTAAAAAAGGCCTTGAAAGATCGACGACCCCAGTAGGACGAGGATGTGCAGCAGGCAGTTACGGACCTCTTTAACGCAGCAAGACATAGTGTTTTACCAAACGCTTATCTTCAACCTGTTGCGTCGGTAGGATGATCGTATCAGTGCTCACGGTGATTTTACGTGATTAGCATACCCGATTCTGAACTGTTCGGTCGTCGAACGGAAAATTCTTGATCACACCTTATAAATGCACAATCGCCGCAATTTCCGTAATTACAGGCAATGGGCTATGACCTCAGAGCTGGCGCCCGGTAGGTCCCAGTGTTTTCCATCGGATTCGTATCAGGCGAATTTTCTGGTGAAGACATTATACCTCTCAAACCGCTACATCAAGAGTTTAGTCTTGTGACACGGACGATTATGAGTCATCAGCCGTCACCGTCAGGGAATGCATCAAGCACTGAGGGATGCACGTGGTGTATAATAATGTTCACATAATCCGGAGTTGCCATGGTGCCCACTGAAGCCCATGTGACGACCATCGAACTGGCGTTACAAGAAACATGATTAATCCAACTAGGAGACACAGTTTCACCTGATCCACGGTCCCGTCTTGATGGTTCCGCGCTCAGTGGAATTGTAATTGATAGCGTCGGTGAATCAATATGGAACAAGTGAGCACTCGTGGTCCGTGGAGCCTCGTGCCCAACAGTGTGCGCTGAACAATGTCCTCTGAAATACTTGTGCCTGCTGCAGCACTGGACTCTGCCTTCAGATCTTCCATAAGTCGCCGTCTATCCTGCTTTGCAGAATCGTTCAAACGTTATGTGATGAGGCGAGGACGTCCAACACCTTATCGCCTGCTTGTGGTTTCACCGTCTTTCTACTACCTTGCATAGATAGTCATGTCTGTAGGACGCCAACAGCTGACCAGATTTGCAGTTTCCGAGCTGCTCGCTCTCAGACGTGGGGCATAACAACCTTCCCGTTGTCAGAGTCCCTTACGCAAATGGATTTGTTTCATTTGCGCTCCTTGCCACCACCAGAATGATGTCCGTCTGCTTAGCTGGGTGGTAACGTGCTTGTCTCCCATGCACTGGGATTGGGTTCCATTCCCGGCCGGGTCGGAGATTTTCTCCGCTCGTGGACTGGGTGTTGTGTTGTCCACCTCCTCATTCCATCCTCATCATCGGCCGCAAGTCGCCCAATGTGGCGCCGAATGAAACGAGACTTGCCCTTGGCGGCCGAACCCGAATGGCACATCCCAGCCAACAATAGCAGCAGCAGCACTCCGTCTTCAGGCCACAAGTGGCCCACCGGGACCATCCGACCGCCGTGTCGTCCTCAGTTGAGGATGCGAATAGGAGGGGCGTGTGGTCAGCACACCGCTCTCCCGGTCGTTATGATGGTTTTCTTTGACCGGAGCCGCTACTATTCGGTCGAGTAGCTCCTCAATTGGCATCAAGAGGCTGAGTGCACGCCGAAAAATGGCAACAGTGCATGGAGGCTGGATGGTCACCCATCCAAGTGCCGGCCACGCCCGACAGCGCTTAACATCGGTGATCTCACGGGAACCGGTGTATCCACTGCGGCAAGGCCGTTGCCCCAGCCAACAATGCCATACGATTATTTAATTTTTGTTTTCCAAAACGATAACCAGTTCGTGTCTACTCCGCTTATGTACTTTCCTTACCGTGTTTGCCAGTAACGCCGTCAGGCGGCATTCAATCTCGTGTCAGGCAGTGGCCATCAAGTTTTAGCTTATAAGTGCACATTTTATGTAGAAGGAGTAGATGTACAAGAAAACCACGTAATCCGTAAGATCCGATACTTCACACTGGATGTAGCCGTAGGATTGAAAAATAGCACTCGTAAAAATTTTAATCTAGAACGTATAGTGTTACCGGAAGTAACAAATAATCCACTATCAATGCCAGAGACAGTTGTGAAATCCTTAGAAAAGTTACACGTAGAGTAAAGGGATAAGAAAATCAACGACAAATGGTCAGACGTACGAGCAGCTGTGGTAAGGGCAAGAGCAACAACAGAAATATTAAAAGAAATGTCACTAACAAAGAATAAATAGATGAAGCATGCTAGTAGTCTGTGAAACGTAGATCCACTCTATTTCGGGTGTGAAGCCGCATAAATTCTGCTTCTTCTTCTAATGTTTCAGCTGTATATCCTTCAGCCGTACGAGCAGCTGTGGTAAGGGCAAGAGCAACAACAGAAATATTAGAAGAAATGTCACTGACAAAGAAAGACTGACGCTGCAGCCCTCGTTCCGATCTTTCAATCTCGCGTAACGCGTCAGTGCGCATGCGGCCACAGATACATAAGCGTCATAGACACTGATTGGCGACAAAGAAGTTCAATATGCGTGAATTAGATCTGTGGCTGCACGATCGATTTACAGTGGGTTGCGGATGAATCATTGCGAGCTGCACTCTAGCGACATCTTTGTAAAGTTATTACCGAAAGCGCCGGATTCCATGACTTATCCAAACTGGAGGTTCCACTTTTAGAATCGGTCTCACTTATTGGCAAAAGTTTTGATAAAGGGATTTAAACTTTATTGAAATATGTTATGACCTCGGCATACTCTTTATTTAATACCGAATTTTTTGAATAGACAGACGGTGTCGACATGGGTAGTCCCTTGTCGCCCTTTATGGAGAACTTCGACGAAAATGCGGTGGAATGTGCTACTTTAAAGCCCTTAATATTTTGGAGACATGTTGACTATACGTTTGAAGTGTGGCCCATGGTGAAGACAAATTACGAGACCTTTACACCACCTGAATTCCATCCATGGACAAATCCAGTTTACAGTGGAGGCAAAGAACAGGAGAGATGCCTTCCATTTTTTGATATTTAATTCTGCATAAAGATTATGGCATCTTGGGACATGCAGTATTTTGTGGCGGTGTTCGTAGCGACAAACACTTGGCTGTAGAAATGGCTTACGAAGTCACCGCCACACTTGTAATAGCGGGCCGATCGGTCCGCTGGAACAGTAAACAGAAAGATGAAACCCCAAACACTCTGATTAAATAGAAGTCGGTACTTATCTTTATTAATGAAGATACAGAAACACAGTAGTGAACTCGGTGTCTACAGAAATCTGTCTAGTTCGAGTCGGAGCGGCTAAGTCAGCGTCGGCTGACGACAAACAACAACTCTGCCGCGATGAACACACAACTGACTAGCAAGTACACAATTCGGTGGCGAGTATACAACTGAGCGGCGAATACAGAACTGTCCTAGCGCTCGCGACTCCAGCGCTTAAGAAGCCAGAAGCCAGCGGTGGCGCGCGCAGACTTGCGGCGATTTGCTGTCTCGCTGGCGCTGCTTATGCGGACGGCGTCCGGACTTTGATGCTGCCAACCTTTTGGCAGCGGGCTCGGGTGGCATTACTGGCTAGGACATAACACAGTATATCGGAATACTACGAATAGGTACATGGAACGTAAAAACATTGTACGCTGTAGGACAGACAAAGATACTTGGTGAAGAACTAACAGAGTACAAGATGGATATTACAGCAGTGCAGGAGATAAGATGGCCTGGACAAGGTACACACAGAGGAAAAAAACTACACGATCATACACAGCGGAAACAAGCAAGGTCACCATATATTTGGGAGAGGATTTGCGGTTGATAATAAAATAATGGCCAATGTGATGACACTAGAAACTGTCAATAAAAGAATATACTATGTCAGAATCAAAGGCAAATTTAGAAAATCTCATAAATAAGTGTCCGTGCCCGGAAAAACTGAGTACAAGGAGGAAGACATAAAAGACGAATTCTATCACACCTTAGACCTGATGGATTCCAGATTACCACAGTATGACATCAAAATTGTGCTGGGGAAATTAAATGCCAAAATAGGACAAGAACAGCAATGGCAACCATATATAGGCATGTTCAGCCTTCACACTGAATGAAATGATAATGGTATAAGACTTATCAACTTCGCCACAGCTATAAACACGAAAATAGCAAGTACATAATTCCCCCATAAAGACGTACATAAAGCAACATTGACATCACTGGATGGATTAACTAGGAACCAAATAGACCATGTTTTGATAGAGAGAAAACATAAAAAAGGCAATAACAGATGTTAGGACAATGAGAGGGGTTGAGATAGGATCCGACCATTCTCTTGTGCTAATAAAGATGAAACAGTCATTACCAAAACCATATAGTAATAGCAACAGTGGTAAAAGAACCGAAAGAGAAGATGTGAGTAGGGTAAAAGAGGAGGAGGTGACCAAACACTTTAAGATTAAGCTTAAAAATAGATGCGGTGAACTAGGGAATGACAACAATAGAAAAGAAGATGAAGATATCAACACAAAATGAAAGAAGTTGACAACAATTATGAGGGAGACAGCGCATGAACTACTAGGAGGTAATAATAATAGCAATATAATACGCAAATCATGGTTCAGCGAAACATGTAGAAAGGCAGTACAGGACAGGAAGAGAGCCAGACAGGCAACGATGAACAGTAACAACCACGAAAACCAAAGAACTTACAGGAAAGCCACGAGAGAAATGAAGAGTATAATAGGGCGAGAGAAAAGAGCATTCATATATAAACAGATAGAGAAGGCTGAGGAGGACTATAACCAGAACAATAGTAAACAGTTTTACGGGACAATGAATAGCTATAGAAAAGAGTACAGAGCTAAGTCTGTGATAATAAAGGACGAGAAAGAAAACTGATCACTACGAATGAAGGAAATTTAGAGAACTGGAGGAAATACTTCAAAGAACTGCTGAACAACCCGGTAGATACCTACAACAATGAAAACAAGGTAGAAAACAATCAAAATGTCAACCATTAGTCGAAGAATCAACTCTGATGGAGTTGAAGGAGGCAATAAAAAGACTAAAAAATGGGAAGGCCTCTGACATAGACGTGATATCAGCAGAGCTCATCAAAGAAGGGGGAGAGAAGATACATGAATGGTTAGCCGAACTGATAACAGAGGTATGGAGAAAAGAAGTAATGCCACAGGAATGGAAAACTGCTGCTGTATGTCCCATACACAAGAAAGGAGACCAAATTCTGACAAAGAACTACAGAGGGATATCTCTCCTATGCACATGCTATAAAGTAATATCAAGAATTATACTGAACAGGCTCAACCCATAAATTGAGGAAATATTAGACACGGCACAAGCAGGGTTCAGAAAAGGTATATCAACAATCAACCAAATATTCACTCTATGACAAATATTAGATACAAACTGGGAGCACTATCATGTAACCTTTTGCCTGTTTATAGGTTTCAACAAAGAATATGGCAGCATAGCAAGAGATGAAATGTGGACGATAATGACAGAGTACCTGAGAAGCTGATAAAGCTAACTAAAATGTATGTGATGGAATCAAAGTGTAGAGAGAAAGTACAGGAGAAGTTCTAAGAAGCATTTGAAGTAAAAACAGGAGTGACACAGGGAAATGTTATATCACCAACCCTGTTCACTTTGGCGCTCAACAACACCCTGAGGAGAGTAACATGTGAAAGTGCACGAGTCACCATAGGAAAAAAGATAAATGTCCTGGCTTTTGCTGATCATATTGTACTGATAGGAAAGAACATGGAAGACCTGAAGAACTTGGGGACTTTGCTAATGGAAGAAGCTAAGAAAGTAGGCCTAAGTGTAAATGAAAGTAAAACAAAGTTCATGGTAGTAGGAGGAAGAGTTCACTTAGAACCAAACCATCTAAAAATCGGAGATTTAGCTATACAGAAGACAGACACATTCACGTACCTCGGTTTCAACATCAACCAGCATCCACATCGTAAGATCGGAGTTACTATCTAGGAAGGCAAAAATAAGAAAATATCAGAGCATCATCAAGCCAATAGTGAGACATGGACCCTGACAAAGAAAACAGAGAAAAAACTCATCTTCTTTGAAAATAAAGCACTGAGAAAATATATGGACCAGTGAAAAAAATTAACAGTGGAGAATAAGGAAAAACAGAGAACTCAGACAATTATATAGACTGCCTGATGTCGTAGCGAGTGTGAAAATTAAGAGACTAAGATGGTACGGACATGTTAGGAGGAGACGGGAGAACACGATAATAAAGGCTGTAATGGATGGAGAAACTGCAGGAAACAGACCACTGGGACGACCGAGAATGGGATGGAAGAATAATATCATGGGAGACATGTAGGTACTGGGTCTGGGAGATGAAGATGCAGATGACAGGAAAGCGTGGAAAGCTGGACTGAGTGAGACCAAGGACCGGGAAAGTAAGCAGTATATCGGGAACATTTACGTACAAATAGCTGTCACCATCCTTCGCAGACGATGTCCTCAGAACTCTGGTTCACAGAACACACAGCGTTGCTGATTAGAGTAGTCTTTAGGACGAGATTATACGTTGAAAAAGTGTTTGAAGCCAACGGGTTATCTTCACGGCCAATATCTAAGGCGCTACGAATGAAACTAAAGTGGCCATAAGGAATGAAGAAGACACAGAAAGATCTAAATCCATAGCTTTCTCGCCATAATTGGGTTTCCTATCATCAAAAATAGGACGAATCCACAGCAGACACAAAGTAAAAGTCATTTTTTTATGGCTTGTAGTAACAATTTACACTAGCCCCTCTCCTCACGTTCGGTCTGTGGAATCTATTCGTCAGTATTTGATGTGGTTTACGAAATATATCCAGCGGTAATGTTAGGTGACTCACCCTGTATATCATCGATATTTTAGCCTTATTTCATCTTCGTGAGACCCAGTGGTGAAAGAGGCAATTTAAGTTCCCTTCGCGAAGAATTTAACTAATAGATATAGCGGCTTCAGTCTGTATAAGACATGGAATCCGCCTCATTCGGCAATAAACTTCAAAGACATCACCACAGTGCAGCTCGCAGTGATACACGGAAATCCCAGCGCTGCCACAGATCTAATTATGTACGTGTGCTCTTCTTTACTGCCGATCAACGTCTCTGGCGCTTGTGTTTAGTTTGTTCATAATTATGCAAACAAATATATCCGCTTTCAGAATTTCGGAGTTTGTTCAGAGTATCTGAGTATATTCGTATAATGGAAGAGAAGTCTCCTACGGATCGTTATAGGGTGACTGCATTTCGTTTTATTTCTATCCGCACTTATCTTTGTGTATCCGTATAACTCTGAAAATATCTGAGCAACAGGTCAAATATCGACAGCATACACTGTGTGTCTCGTTTGGGAATAGACCTCTTTATTGATTCATGCTGTTGAAAACAACAATGACCATTTCACTCTTCGCCATAAAGAAGCTGGAATTCAGTACTTTCGTGTCGGGTTTGTTTTTCCGGCAGCTTTAGTTGTATGTTATCTGTTACACACAACAGTGTGTGCCAGTTTCCTAATGAAGGTTTTAAGTATTTATTTTATTTATGTTACTCCTTCCCTTAAACCAAATTTTTTGAAACTATTTATATTAGAAATAAGTTTACGACGGACAAATGTCTATCTGACAAATCTGGGTATCTTGCTGGCCATGAGAGTGGCGCAATATCACGCAGTGCATAGAGCACGTGCCATGTGGGAACGAGCATTGCGCTGTTGAAAACCGATACCATTATAATGTCGCATGAGAAATAACACATGAGGTCGCAGGCTGTCCGTAGTGTACTTCTCTGCCGCCCGAGTTCCCTCGATCACTAATAGCCGGAACGTGAAGTCATAGTTGATGACTCCACACACGTTGACGCCATGAGTATCATTGCTGTGCCTCTCCAAAACATAGAAAGAATGAGACCTCTAACCGGATCGCCGCCATACTCGCCGACGAGAATCATCTGTGTGAGTGCAGAATCGCCATTCAATTGCTGAATGCAGTACACGGTTCGTCGGGGCAGCCCATGTTTCCCGGTCAAGGCACAGCTTGAAACTCAGACGTTTGTGTTGTGGTGTTAATGGTATTCTACGCATGGGACGTTAAATCCCTATTCCGGCTGCTGATTGCCGCCAACGAATGTCCAGGATGGCACAGGATATTGCAAGGACACATTTACTTGTTCTCGGATGGCAAGCTACGATGTGCTTGGTACATAATAATACGATCTTCTCATTTAGTGGTCAGACGTGGTTGACAGGAACCATTATGACGAGTATACCTGCCTTCACGTTCCCATGCTGTCGAAGACCAGACCAGTGTCACATCGATGTGCCCCACAGACCTGCATACTGCACGATTCGACCAGCTGGCCAAGTAGAGACTCACAACGAGAACACTTTTAAACTCTCTCGGATGCTGATAACATTTTCTCCCACAAGTGCACAGCATCTTCGTGTCTCTCACAGTGTTTGCTCAACATCGGACGCTGCTCACGCTGTTACATACTCTACCAGGCTTGTTAACAATAGTAAACACGAATAACACTAATTCAGACTCATGGTCGTTCTACCCGTCAGAGAACTGCAACTTTAATCATTTACATAGCCAGTGATAGTGTGTACGTGTAGGAAGTTACATTGAAACACCCGATCATGTCCTGTGGGTGCTATACATACATTGTTAAGAGAACATTTGCATATTTATTGGTTAAAGGTACAGAAAATGAAAGTTTAAAAAGAAGAATAAATACTCGACAGCCAATATGTAATAAGAAGGGCTGGCTTACGCTAGGTTATAATTAAGAGGGATGTGGGCAGAGGAAAACAGACTGAATACTGTCTCCATACACACGGTCCAGTCACATTAATGTGGCCACCGCCTATGTTCGACGTCAGTGTGAAATAACCACTCACAGACGGTAGGTGGCGACGCTATAGTTCAAATCTTTTATCTTGGCGGTTCGCGCATGCACGCCCAGACGTGGGAGATTGCTGCATTGCCAGTTGTACGCGCCAAGAGAAACAGCGCCATAGTGTAGTATAATTCGCAAAGTTACGTTTAGAGGAGAGCGCGCAGTTTATGAAGTAAAGCCACCACGGCCGCATTAACCCTTTCGCTGCTACAGAGGCGTGCTCCCCGCATTCCGCGCTGTGCGCGATTTTGTCATCACTGCACTGCTCGTCTGTGCAGACGCATGGTGTTTCCACTGCTTTGGCACACTTTATCATTCGATTTCACAAAAACTATTAGGCCTAAAAATTTTATTTTTTACACATCTTCTTGACTGATACCTTCCCCCCATAAATGACTTAATTTTGTTTCGATGTTCAACGCAGTTATTGTGCACCATTAAATGTAGTAAACCATTGCACGAAATTTTGAAGAGTTTGCAGAGGTAAAAGTCCACAACGTATACTTTCCGTATGGTCGATTTCAGTTGCCACTAGAAATTTCAAAAAATTACATTGAAACGAATAAAATTCATGATGTAAGACACTTCGATATTGTTTTTAAATAAAGAAAATATTAAGCACCGAACAAGGATTGAACTCAGAACCTTTTACATGGCAGCCAAACACTTTAACCATTACGCTAACGCAACCCGTTATTCAGTAGCTCTTCCGGTGGAGGCTTTTAAAATATCACACAAAATCCCGACAAACACTGTTGGTATGACTATGAATTACTCACGTTTCGTCGAAGTACAATAGGAAATAAACAATTACCGCTGTTCTTTATTGCGAAAAAGCGGTTAGTGAGAATGATACAAACACCTTTCCTTGCTATCGTCTGAATTAGGAGGCTTATTGATTGTTTGGTTTGATTAATTAATAGAATATGGAGCAATTGCTATGAAGAATGCTTTTTCCAAACTTTCTTTTATAGAAAGTCTGCTATCAAGACATTGCTTTTGTTCAATTACTTTATTTATGACCAAGAGCGTACCCAGGATCTGAACTAGGGGGCGGCAGGTCATACTAGTCTCAGGAAACAAGGACTGGAGACAACATTGAGCACTTTGTATTAAATAAAACAGTAAACTAGTGAAAAACTGCTTTTAATAAACATTTTAAATACAAGAATGCACTTGTACAATCCGAGAAAACATGCAGCATTTCTTATTAAATAAAACAGTAAACTAGTGAAAAACTGTGAATATCTTCTAGAGGGGGGGCTGGGGGTGGCAGCTGCCCCGCCTTCCCCCCCCCCCCCCTGCCCCTCGCTGCGTATGCCCATGTTTATGACTGAAAGTTTCTAGAACTGAACACACTCGTCCGTGCTCTGCACTGCAGTCGAGCTCTGGTAACGTCGTTCTCTGTTCATTGGCTGACTGTGTTTTGTGACGTCAGATGCGCAGAACGAACCTAAACTCGGCCGCTGTCGTAAATGACGCGCACTTTAGCAGTGGAGGATAAATAAAGCGTGTTGAAGGAATGCACAAACAGTGCAGTCTTTGTCGTGATGGGGAAACGGAGCGATTAATCTGACGTCCAAAATGGCTTTCGTGCCAAAGATAGAAGTTATCCAAAACGGCTAAGTTTGTAAATTGTTTGAGTGCTGTCATGGTTAAAGTGTACCGTGCATGGCAATACCGCTATCCAAAACTGACGACGAGGCATCTGTGGGGCACCGTGGGCCATACATGAAAGGGGTAAAAGATGTCTGCAGAGATGTGTACAGGAGAATAGACATGCAACTATTGAGCATCTGACTATTGTGCGAATGTTCCTGCGTATGGCCCTCTGTAGTAGACGCCTTGTTCATGCATCATGCTAACTGCCGTTCATCGGTGACGAACGCTGGAATCTGAAAGCCAAAACCGCAACTGGACATCCACCGAGTGGCGACAGGTGGCCATTTCAGAAAAATCACGTTTCATGCTCCAACCGACAGATGGCTGTTTGATTGTTGGGAGGGTCTAGGCCTGAGGAGGGAGCATTATGGTCTGAGGAATGTTTTTGTGGCATTTCCTGCATTATATCGTCATTCTGGAAGGCACAATGGAACAACACAAGTATACATCTGTCCTAGGGGGCCATGTCCATCCGTACATGCCGTTTGTTTTTCCTCGGCACGATGGCATCTACCAGCAAGACAATGCGACGTGTCACAGCTCGCAGAGTATGTGCGTGGTTCGAAGAGCTCTAGGATGAGTTAACCGTACTCCCCTGGCCACCAAACTCCCACAGTTTAAACCTAACACAGAATCTGTGGCACTACCTCAATCGCCCTGTTCGCGCCATGTATCCTCAGCAGAGAAACTTAGCCTAGCTGGCCACAGCACTGGAATCAGCATGGCTCCGCATCCCTGTTGGTACCTTCTAGAATCCTATTAACATTCTTCCTACCCGTCCACGCTGTAAAAGGAGGCTATTCAGGCTTCTGACAGGTGGTCACATTAACGTGACTGGACAATGTAGAAATGTTAGTGCACCTATATATAAATATGTACATACCCAAGAATGCAGTCAGAAAGTGATACCGTTCTCTCTCTGCTGTAACAATCTCTTGTTTTGTGCGCGTGTGTGTTTTAAAGGAGCCTCGGAAACATCTGGACTGTTTACGTCACTGTAATGCCCTTCACGTGCTACATGTGCTATGCAGCTCCCTCTGACATGCAGCTCTTCGTCACCACTGCCGGGGTGGAACAGGATGCGGTGCCGACATATTGATGACGTGATACTGCGGTTTCTGTCTCGTGTGGCTCTGTGATCTTGGTTGCGTACGCACTTTCTGTAACACAAAACTCGTATTCACATCTTCCGCAACACTAGATGCAAACGTTATTCTCATTCACGCTTCTGTGGTGATGCTGTGTGTTATGGGAGGGATTTTGTTAGTGCCATACCCTGACAAATTTGTATTTTTCGTGCCGTGGAATGGTTTTTGCGTTATTATCTATTATTATCCGTTATTCGTAATTTCTTGTGGGTAGGTGGTTAGTCTGTGATTGTTTGCCGGCCGGAGTGGCCGAGCGGTTCTAGGCACTACAGTCTGGAACCGCGCGACCGCTGCGGTCGCAGGTTCGAATCCTGCCTCGGGCATGGATGTGTGTGATGACCTTAGGTTAGTTAGGTTTAAGTAGTTCTAAGTTCTAGGGGACTGATGACCTCAGAAGTTAAGTCCCATAGTGCTCAGAGCCATTTGAATCATTTTTTGCATTTGTTTCCTGATTCTAATGTAGTCATCACAGTTAAAGATAATATAGCCAGGTGTTCCCGTATGACCGCACTGACAGACGACATTATTCTTCCTCGTGAACCTATTCAATTAAACTGGACATGGGCTGCGTCCCGTTAGGTAATGTGCCATTCACTTAGTAGGGTTTACATGGCCAAGGGCTAGCCACTCGCGAATGAATGGAAAAAGTTGATGGACTCTGCGCCCTGTTTCACCGTTGTCCCTGGCATCCTGCCGTATGCTCACTTTCCAATTAGAAGGGTCAGTCTTGATTGTTATCCTTCGGTCCTGATTTAGCAGGAAAATGGCATCATGACATGTCTTCAGTGTTCGCAGCGGTAGCTTGTAGTTAGCTGTTGAAGCTGGGGCAGTTTGTGCGTAATGTTACTTCCTTTTTGGATGACTGTCAGAAAGTGTTGACTAAAGTTATGCTCGTCTGCCAATTGGAATCTAGTATATCATGTTACTATTTGCCTGGTAATGGAGATCATTCAGTTTGGACCTTTATTTGTTGAGAACCTTGGACCTTTCCCCTTTTCAGTTTCAATATGCTTAAGGCTACTGTTAATTAGTGGTCTACGCACCGTCGCAGAATCCGGGAGAGAACCTCATTGACTCAGCTCTTCAGTTCCCCGACCTCACAGCCAAGACATCGTCGACATACGCCACCACACCATCGACTTGCTCATCTTTTTCGAACTGGCACAAGAGCGGTTCATTTGACAAATTCCAAAATACTGACCGTAAATCGGCCGCTAGGGTCACCATTTAAGTAGTTATCTCTGTTACTTGCGTGCCGGCTGAGCATTCCACAAATCTATCTCTACGGTAGTCGAAGAAGGTGTAATATAGACATCTGTATCATAAATTTTCAAATGCATCTGCGATGTGAATCAGTATTGCGGTTTTGTGTATTTTCTTAGACGTTTTTATTATTCGATCGTCTTGTTAAAAGTATCTTAAATTTAGTTCCATTTTTTAAAACCAAACTGGCACTGATTAAGTCCGTAAAGCTCCACGTGAGACTGTAACCTGTCACAAAGGAGCCTTTCTTGAATCTTTTCAGGTGTATTTATCAAACATATTACCCAGTTATTCGAAATAATTCAGTAGTCTCGTTAGGAATGAATCAGTTAGGACTTTTATTTGTTGAGAACTTTGCCATGAATATTATCCAACCTTGGACCTTTCCAGTTTTTCAGTTTTAATATGGTTAAGGCTAGTTAAGTCTACTTCTTCTTCAGCGAATGGTGTAGTTTTCAGTATACTGATGTATTCATTGTGTAGCGCGTAACTAAGTTGGCTGTGAAACTAGTTATCGCCTTGATCGTTGTCCGGGAGATGTTTCCCAAGTAGATGTTCTCCTGAATATCCCCATCCACTGTTCATTGATCTTTCTTCAATATTCGTTGTGTATAGAACGAATGGAGGTTTGATTTACAATAATAGTATATTGCAAAGTTCATCCTGCGCAAGCACGTCTCATTAATTTTGCATGTGGTGATTGTTGTATTATTCTATATTTGCGTTGTACGTTTTTGCGATTGCATGTACAGACTTTTTCACTCCTGTGAAGATGTTTTCACCGAAACAAAAGTAACTGTGGTAACAAACCTAAATAATCATAATTAAATTATTGCTGTGTAAGGAGCCAACGGGGACCATCGACCCCTCATGCTGCGATATACGGACTTAAACAATATTCCAGATCAACTTCGGAAATACTGTCCACAGAGTTCGGGTTCACCCTGTGTATGCAAGATAATCACTTTGTCAGTAAAACGAAAAGCACTGAAGAATCAATAGGAGCAGAAGTAAATGATTTTACACAATACGAAGAAGCAGTTCTCGTAGGATGTAAATAAAAATAAGAAGAAAGAACTAGAACGAGAACACATACAGTTTTGGGATGACGATGATAAAGAATGGATACAGGAGTGACCCGCTTATGAGAAGCAGTCGAGACGGACAGATGCTCCCACTTAAACGGAAGACATTGGACAGGTTGTGTATTTTCAGCAATTACTGAATGCAATGGGCCCACATAACAGTTCTCAGATTTGGAGCATGAAAAGGAGATGGAAGATAAAGTCACTGAATCCGATGAAACAGATATTGGAAAATTATTATTACTATTTTTGTTATTACTACCGGATTAATTAATGAAAGGCCAAGTAATTGCAGTATTTTGCTGTATTGTATTATCTTCTACTAGGTCTCTATTCACGGCATCTTCCTTGCATACACCGCGATGCTCCCTTATTTCGTTCATGTGGTCTGCCAAGAACGTCGCAGTGTGCTGTGTTTACATCTGCCCATTGGTTTCCATTCAGAAATTTCCTTTGGCCACCGATGATATAGAATTCTCAACAAGTATCTGTACAACTTTAATTACTTTCTCTCATTGTTTCATATGCTCTCCTCTTAGATCTTACTTCATCAATAGCTTGTTTCACCATTCTTGATATTCTGGCATCCCGGAGCAAATAATGCATCTCGACCGCTATTAGTCTTCTTCTGAGGTCATAATTTCACCATTTAAAACCTGTAGTTCTAATCCACAACATAGAAGAGATTCAACAATTTTCACATAGTCAGGAATAGAACAGTGATGCAGAAAGTTTAGGGTAAATTTATTTTATTTACTTGTTCAGTCACAAAATTGTTTGGTCCTTAGACTACTGGTTTCAGTTATCGATGATCGTCTTCAAATTTGCAGCAAAGCATGGAAAATACCAAATACAACTAGTGGACAATATACATTTTAAAACAATAAAGTAGACCGTAATGAAAAGTATAACTGCCATGCATATGGAAACATGCGCTTAAAATATGACGAGGCATACCTATTTGAGACATTTCCTAATATAATGAAGGCACTGTGGCATCGTCAAAAAATATACATAAAATCAGCTTAGCATAGTCATACATATTTAAAATGTGGTGTAAATTAGGCCACACTGCCAGCGGGGTCATACTGTCAATAGCGCTGCAGTTCATAACAAACTGTGGTTAGCAGCCACAAAATATGTTTGTGTCATAATCTTATCAAATGTCACTACTGTAAATCGACACATATTCGTCACGTATAAAACTGTACAGAATGCACGCTGTACCTCTTTAAGAAATTTAAATTTAATTTTATTAATTTTTTAATTTATTACATTTTATCACTGTAATAACTTATACTCGTGGAAAACCCGCTATAGACATTACGTATTGTATTCTTCATTTTATTGCATTCTGTAAAATTTTATAATTGATGAATATGTGGAGACTTACAGTAGTGACGTCTAACGAGCTTATGACACAAACATATTTTGTGGTCACTGTACCGCAGTTCACACTGAGGTGATATAAATCATGGGATGCCTCCTAATATAGTGTCGGCGATGTACTGCAGCAACTTGATGTGGCATGGACTCAAGCAATGGAAGTCCCCGGCGGAAATATGTAGCCAGGCTGCCCATATAGCCGTCCATAAATGAGAAAGTGTTGCCGGTGAAGGATTTTGTGCACGAACTGACCTCAAAGTTCGAAAAGTTCGATGGGACTCATGTTGGGCGATCTGGGTGGCCAAGCTATTCTCTCGAATTTCCCAGAATGTTCTTCAAACCAATCTCGAACAGTTGTGGCCCAGTGACATGGTGCATCGTTGTTAGGGAACATGAAATCCATGAATGTCTACAAATGGTCTCCAAGTAGCACAAATAGCCATTTCCAGTCAATTATCGGTTCAGTTGCGCGAAAGGACCCAGTCCACTCCATGTAAACACAGCCCACACCATTATGGATCCACCATCAACTTGCACAGTGCCTTATTGACAACTTGGCTCCAGGGCTTAGTGGCATCTGCGCCGCACTCGAACCCCACCATCAGCTCTTAGAACTGAAATCGGAACTCATCTGACAGTCACGGTTTTCCATCCGTGTGGGGTTCAACCGATATGCTCACAACCCCAGGACAGGCGCTGCAAGCGATGTAGTTGCTGTTAGCAAAGGCACTTGCGATGCAAGGTGTTAAACGAACTCCAGTGGTAGACGCTACAGGAAAGGCGCCGTGCTTCAAGGGATAGTCTACTGTTACAAGAATCGGTGCAAGCATGTTGCAGGCATTATATTACTTTTTAGATATGGTATGTGGTTTAGCTGGAAGACACACCCAATATTAACGTCCACCAGTAGAGATCTTGATACTGTTGATCATACAGAGGATGCACTGTTAATGTAACTGCAGAAATCTGTGTTACGCACTGTATCTCATTTGGTACTTAACTGACATGAATAGATTATTGGTGTGCTACGATTTGCTCGATTATTGACTATTCTTGGTGTATTTAATGCCCTGCTAATACATACTGATTAAACGAATATCGCACTAGACTAATGGTGGGCCTGCATCTTCGAAGTATTGCGGCAATAAAATGCAGCCTTTGTCCCACCTTACCACGTGATGTAAACGCCCCTGTAAACACACTATTTCACCTCCTTTTGTGTATCTGGAGATATTGTTCAGAAGGCGAACACAATAACCGACATCGAAAGATTACTGTAGCAGCTTACATCATATACAGTCGCGTAATGCTAAGAAAAACGAAATGTTACTAACACTTAAGTTTTAACGGCAAAATACGCAGCGCCACAAAACTGAAGGATCACTTCTTCAAAATCGCGTTATTGTCTCCCATTACTATGGAAAAGATTGCAATTTCTCTCAAAGGTGCCCACAACCTTCTCCAGTAACGGTGCAAAAGCTTGGCGCCCTGCGACCCTTCAAACAGCAAGGTGTCGACGCATTCAAAAGAAAGGCCATAGCACAGAAGTGCATGTGTACTGTAAGGTGGGTTAATGATGTCACATAGGTACCAAATTTCATCAAAGTCCTGGCCAGAGCCACCGTGGACGTGTCACACAATGGGAAGGTCGTTACAGTCCCCCCCCCCCCCCTTACCCACATTTCACCCCTTCTTTTGATGCCTCTGCGATGGAGGTCATAATCGCAACACGCAGAGTTTAAAACACACGGTTTCGTTACGGGTAGCTGAAGAAAACATTTCAGACGCTCCGCCGCACAGAATCTAAACGAAAAGGCCTCAGGGGATTACATAAAGCGAGTCACTGATTGATTCCCACATATATCTCGGTCAAAAACGACAGTTCAGATTGCGGTGGCAACATGCCGACGCTCTTGACCACCCTTCGTCAATACTGCTACCATCTGGGCGTTGAGTTTTAACCCTACTCTAAGAGTATCGCGTGGCGGCAACTCCAATGCACGTATTCTGACCTCTTTGGAGTGTACTCAGACCAAACGTTTTGCTGCGGTATATAGCGTTGAAGCACAAGGGACCGTTAAAAACCTGTAGGCGAAATTTGAATGTGATCCGAAGCAGTAAAGGGTGCTTATGCTTGTTGTGCCCTACTGTTTCGCGTTCTCCTATTGCGTGATCACTGCGAGGGGGGCGGGATGGAACATGTTCGTGAATAAAACGGTGAAGGGTCGCTCTAAGCCCCCCCCCTCCCTCCCCCCTCTCCAGTTCGGCAACTCCTTCGGTGCGACTCTCGCATCTTCGTTGGGCACGTTACTAATGTACCTGTCGGGAACTTCGACACACATTCAGCCTCACGACTGCTCTTGCGCCTGGGGGCAGGCGAAACACACGTAAGGGCTGACGAAGAGGCTGCCTCATTCCAAGGCGCTGGAGCAGCAGAGAGGCTGGATGTGTGTCGCAATTTCTCACATTTGTAACGTTCTCTTCAAAGGTGCTTCGGTGACACCAAGGGTGTTGTAGAAGCCTGGAAGGAGGGGGGTGGGGGTGGAGAGGGGGGGTTTTGGGAGGACCCTTTGTCATTTTATTCACACACTTGTTAATGTTGCTTCCCCTTCCCCTCCCCGTGATCACGCTGCAGTGGGGCTGAAACAAAGAATGAACTTCCTTTGCTACTTCTAATCACGTTCAGATTACGTCGAATGGTTTTGTACGGACCGAAATAGTTCCACACTGTATACCGGAGCAAAAATTACGATCACCTGATAGTCCAAAGGGGTCCTGTCGCGTAATGTGGTCCTCGGAGTAGGGTTGACACATCCAAGGGGTGTCAGCAGTGTCGAACATACTGAAGAACGTTGTCCTGCGCTCGCCGCACTGTCAACTGTCCTTTCGATCGCGCATTGTGTGGGAATCAACGCCCTAAGACGAGGAGTAGTTTCATTGACTTCCTTCATGCCACCCCAGAGGCTTTTTCGCGTCGATTCTGAGCGGCGGTGAGTCTGAAATGTTTTCCTCGGCCACCAATAAGAAAACCACGTGATTCCAACGCTTGGTGTCGCGATTATGACCTCCATCACAGAGGTGTGAAAAGAAAGGGTGGAATGTGGGTAAGACGGGCTGTGACGACCTTCCAATGTGTAACACGTCCATCCATGGTGGCGTTGGGCATAACTGTGGTAAAATTGGTGTGAATGTGATATCATTAACCCATCTCACACGTCACATAAATTTCTGAGCTGTGGCGGTTTTTTATTTTTATTTTGCTTAATTATTATTATTTTTTTGCTTGTGTTGACACGTTGCTGTCCGAGGTGTCGCCGAGCCCGAATGTGACGTGGCAGGGCGCCTCGCTCTTGCCCATTTATAACCACCCTTGAGTGAAATTTCAAACTTATGATTTGGAAGAGGAGAGAATTACGGTGTTTAAAAAAAGTGATTCTTCAATTTTGTTCCGCAGTTCACTTCACCGTCGTTCCCCGCTGTGGAAATCCGCTTCCGTATTACCGTTGTATAGTATGTTTCAATTATAACCACACATTCAGTTTTAGCGCACCTGTTCTCTGAACCATAGTCCTAGGAGGGGTATTATCGCCTAACTTTGCCAGAGCAAATGGGACAAGCGCTCGCATGCAGCAATGCTTCAAGAGGCAACTGACGGGTGTAATGTAGGTGATCTCTTCGCTACTTCTTCTTCTTCTTCTTCTTCTTTTTCTTCTTCTAAGTGTTTATCAGTCTCTGGTTGGCCCTTTTTGACGATCTAAGTTGAAGAGGTGTAGGGGATGATCACGACATTTCGTTGGATCTGTCGGATTCCTAGAGGACATTAATCTGCAATATCCCCAAACAGAATACTTACAAAGCATAAGAAATCTCGCGCGCATGTTTCAGCTTTTCCAGTCAAGAATTTCTTTCTAAATACGGCATGCGTTTCGAGATGTATACACATTTCATGTTAATGACACCTTGTATGTGTCCATATTATTTTAGTCAAATAATGTATGCTGAGTGCACATCGCAGATTCACAGAGATTTAGTAATAAAATGCGGTTTTGGTAAGTATTTGATATATATTGTTCTCTCTGAGTATTAGCGTTAGTTTCACAGTACTGCCTCGGGCTGCGAGTGTGGGTTCTGGAACGAGACGTATCTGTTTCCCGCGAGCGCTGCCAGTGGACTCGTGCGTAAATACTACGCGCTAAACCGTCCCTCCCCGCACACCACCTAACCGCGGTATTAAAATCATCTCAGAGGCGGTGGCTGCTTCCGCAGATACTATGGTGGTGGAAGTGGTAGTGGCAGACTGACACTGTAGGAAGCGGTGGCTATATGGTAGGCGCGGAAGCCTTCGGCTGCTGAACCCCAACAGGGCGCAATCTGGAGGGTTGTAGACGCCTTGCCTCTTCTTTCTTGTTTTAAATAAAGAGCGTAGCTTTACCATTTCAATCATATCTCCAGTTGTGGTGATAGTAGCAACGCAAGTGGGGATACTTAATGTTATTTAGTAATACCCTGTGTGTGTGTGTGTGTGTGTGTGTGTGCGTGTGCGTGTGTGTGGAAACGCCCCTGATTGCATTTCCCGTCGTTATTTACCAGCCCAAGGAAATATCGTCCTCTTAGGCGATCTGATTGTTTCAAGACGCCCGATAAAACAATCGCGAATTCCGTGCAGTAAAATGTAGACTTGGTTCGTAACAGGAGCGTATTTGTTGCACTTTGCTAATTGTTTAATGTGGGATATCAGCGTTTTTGCTAAAATATCACGCTGAGGAAGTTCTATAACGTTTAAAGTCTTGTCTTTATATGTGTTTTAAGATGATAATCCTAAAAAGTGGGAGGAAATCGATAAAGTAGCGACAGTTTTCCCCAAAATGTAACTTACGTTAACGAGCTTGCAAAAAATATCATTGGGCACGAGACTCTTTTGCAAATTGCACGGTCTAAGGCGCTGCAGTCATGGACTGTGCGGCTGATCCCGGCGGAGGTTCGAGTCCTGCCTCGGGCATGGGTGTGTGTGTTTGTCCCTAGGATAATTTAGGTTAACTAGTGTGTAAGCTTAGGAACTGATAACCTTGGCAGTTAAGTCCCATAAGATTTCACACACATTTGAACATTTTTTGCAAATTGCAAAACTGAATTTGCGAATATCATCTGAATATGCTGCTGCAGACGCTTCCTGATGTTGATCGACCTACCGATAGATCACGACCAAATGTTTGGGCCGTAACTTCTAACGCTCTCTGCGGAGGAAATTGCTGTATCTTTCTCCCTGAAGTTCCCTGAAGTGCTACAATAAGTGTTGGAGAATATCTCGCTACTATTCAGGCAACATCTCACGGTGTTGGATTCCCGAAGAGTGGTGGTCTTGAGGTGTCGGGTCAAGAGCCACGAAGAGTCTCACGCTACAGCTATGGTAAGAAGTCTATTTTGATCATAAAACACGGTACTTAATATTATAGTTATGGATCGTAAATTATATTAAGCTAAAAGCATTTGGCCAGTAGGCAACGGCCTTGCCGCAGTGGATACACCGGTTCCCGTGAGATCACCGAAGTTAAGCGCTGTCGGGCGTGATCGGCACTTGGATGGGTGACCATCCAGGCCGCCATGCACTGTTGCCATTTTTTGGGATGCACTCAGCCTCGTGATACCACTTGAGGAGCTACTCGACCGACCGGGAGAGCGGTGTGCTGACCCCATGCCCCTCCTATCCGCATCCTCCACTAAGGATGACACGGCGGTCGGATGGTCCCGGTAGGCCGCTCGTGGCCTGACGACGTAGTGCTTCTTTATTTTGCCAGTAATTAGATTCTAAATAAACTTTACTCAGAGCTTATGTAACCGGTTTGTTTCCATTGGGGTCAGAAATTAAACTTTCTTTACATTAGAATGCTATGCTAAGTTGCCTGTCTGTTTACAGATGGAGAACAATGGCCCCATTGTACCAGAACGTAACCTGTACCCCCTCCCCCCCCCCCCCCCCCGCACTACTCATTTCCGAAAAAAAATTAGATAGCCATAAATTAGAAAATTAAAAAGCAAGTATGTCTAGAGGAGGCATAGAAAGTAGTACATCCTTGGATGAGACTAGGATATATAGATTATGGGTACAGAAAAATTAAAGAATTCTTTGGAGAAATTAAAAGCAGCAGTAAGAACATAAAGAGCTTAGATGCCAAGCCAATACTAAGCAAAGAAGCGAAGGCTGAAAGATGAAAGAACTATATCGATGGGCTGTACAGAGTGATAAAAAATATTTGTACAAAGAAATACTTTTTATGTGACAAAAACGCCACAGATCCACTGTTTCCCCTCTAAGAGACCACAAAGGTTTCGAAGTTAGTGCTGTTTTGAGACGGTGTTCAATCTAACGTGTGTTGAACAGTGTTTTAGAGATGTTGCTGAAAATGTCATCCGTTTACTGCTATGCGCAACTAACGTGCTGATTATTATTTAACACGCTCAAAACCTCCAGGTGTTTAACGAATAGTGCCTGCAGCGTCAGCCAAACAGGCAGTCAGATATTCTGGAGATTCCATCAGTGCGTACACCAAACGCTTCATCTAACCCTCAAAATAAGAAATTCATAGACATGACGTAGGGAGAACGTGGTAGCCACGTTACTAGTCCACCCCTCCAATCCAACAGTCGAGGAAAACATTGTCTAAAAGTTCACTGACATCAGCGGTAAAGTACGGAGCGGCTCCGTCACTATGGAATCATAATTGTTGGCTGAATAGCCCACCGGGGTGACCGTGCGGTTCTAGGCGCTACAGTCTAGAACGGCGCGACCGCTACGGCCGCAGGTTCGAATCCTGCCTTGGGCATGGGTGTGTGTGATGTCCTTAGGTTAGTTAGGTTTAAGTAGTTCGAAGTTCTAGGGGACTGATGACCTCAGAAGTTAAGTCCCATAGTGCTCAGAGCCATTTTTTGTTGGCTAAATACTAGAACACTTACGGTGATACTTCACGGAGGAAGATACATTAGTTTCTTCGACAGAGAGCGTTATGTTGATGTTACAGCCCAGTCAGATGGTCGTGAACAATACTAACCCACATATTAACGGTAAATATCTGTTGATAGTGGAACACTAGAGTTGACACGATTTTGTAACTCCCAGACGTGGCTATTGTGGGTACTGAATATTCCTGCCTTTGTGAAGGCAGCCACGTCAGTTAACAAAACACAAGTTTGGAAGTCAGAGCAGTTGACAATTTGGTGAATATACCACTGTCATAATTCCTCACGCTAGGGAAAGTTATCAGCTGATAAGTCTTGTACCTTCCGATACTTCAGTGGATGCATCCACGTCTCGCTCAGAACATTCCGCACATTGAAGTTCGAGGTATTTAGATTATTGGCTGTGGATCGTTTGTAGGTGCTAGTGTTTTCCCCCGTTAGCTGTAAGACAGCTTTCTCAAACTGAACAGCTCGAAGAGTGTGAGTTCTGCCAGTGTCCCATCGCTGTGGTCTAAGGGATCCTGTTTGACGAACAGAGACTACAAGACTTCGAAATGTGAGATTCTTTGGTAACCTCCTCCCTGGGAATCGGTCTGCATACAGGCGCCCGGCTGTTCGAATGTTCTATCGTGCCTCATCATAAATGAGATGTATGTCAGTCTTCAACAACCTCTAAAGCTTTGATACAAACACAACATATCATGAACAATAATACTGTTGTTGGTTATCCAGAAATGGGAACACTGCAATCAGGAACGAAAGCTTATCCTACCAGGTAGTAAGACGTGACTTTCTTGAAAAATCACATTCCAAAGTCAACATGCTGCATACGAAGCACTCAAAGCAAATGCGTACGTTGGCCTAAGGGAAGTCCAGCATTAAACTCTTCATTGATGACTAACTGGGAAACGGTGCGGCTGTGACATACGTATCACATAACAACAGTGTTTCTCTTTATCTCCTCCAGCAGCTCTACAAATTCCTATACGTAGCTTTTTTTTCCCCTGGATAAAGGAAACACACTTGACGACAAGATAACTGAAAGGGCCGATGAAGTGGATGAAGATGAGATGGGGGACGTCATACTGCGACAAGAATTTGACAGAGCAGTGATAGGTCGAAGACAAGCACCTCTAGTAGACGACACTCCACCAAAATTGTTATGATCTTTTAGAGAAACAACCATGGGAAAACGGTTCCATTTTGAATAAGCGGTGTATGAGACAGTCGACACGCTTTCTGACTTCGAGAAGCATGTAAGAAATACAGTACCAAAGACTATAGATGCTGGTAGATATAGTAACAAGCTATCATTTCAGTAAGACATGACTGCAAAATGGCAGCACAGATTATTTATAGAAGTCAGGAATGACTGACAGAAAACGAAGATAAACTTGGGTTCAAGAGAAATGTAGAAAACGCGATTCTGTACAGATTTTACACTTACCTCAGATATTATGTTACAGAAAGACTTTCCCACGTTTGTAGCATTTGCAGATTTAGGAAAACCTTTTGTCAAATTTGAGTGAAATAGACTTCTGCAGTTTTAAAATTATCAGGGATAAAGTACAGGAATTTTTACAGAAACCAGAATTTGATTTTACGAATCGCAAGACATGAAAGGCAAACAGTAGTTGTGGAGGAAGTGAGGCAGGGTTGTTGCATCCCCGACGTTGCTCAATCTGTGTAAAGAGCAAACAGTAAGAGAACTCTGTGAGAGATTAGGAAACGTATTAAATTCCAGGAAGAAGAAACAAAATGTTTTTCCGATTATATTGTACGTATTCCAGGTGACACAGAATAACGCGAATGTTTGAAATTAGTTGTGGCAGCACTGCGGGTTGGTGACAGTTAGCAAGTAAACAGCACTCCATTTCAGTAATCATGGATCAGTGGGACGGACAACAGTGTGCGTTAGCCATAAAAATGTTTTATAAAAACAATGATAGTTTGGCAGCGGTGCAGAGGGATTTTCGAGGTTTTTATAGTTTAGGACGTCATGATGCCGTTCCGTAGAAACACTCGATAAAATATTGGATTAATAACTTTGAAGAGGAAGAAATCAACAGGACGACCAAGAAGTGAGCGTTGTCCAGCGAACATTGATGTTGTACGCGAGTCTGTCTTACGAAGCCCACGGCGTTCAATTCGTAAGCAAGCAGCAGTGGTTGGAATGTCCCGGGAGAGTGTTCGCAGAATTCATCTTGATTTAAAATTTCATCCGCACAAACTACAGATGGTGCAACAATTGGAGGACAACGATTACCGGTTACTATTAGGATTCTGTCCACAAATGATAACACAAATAAACAATGACGATGAATTTCTAAATAATCTGTTTTACATTACCTGTGTTTTACGTTAACCTGTTTTTGCACGGGCGCTGAAGACCTTGCCATCGAGTGCCCATACAAACCTCCCCATCCATCCATCAATCTGAACAAGTTTTGGACGTCAGGTGACGCACATTTTCATCTCACAGGTTATGCGAAGAAATAGAACTACCGTTACTGGGCAAACACAAATCCTAATGACGTTCATGAGCGCACTTTACACGCTAGTAAAGTGACGATATGGAGTGGTGTTTCATCACATGGGATTATCGGACGGTATTTTTTCGCAAATGAACAGGGAAACACAATAACTGTCAATGCCGATCGTTACGTGGAGATGTTACGAACTTTGGTTACACCTGCGTTGGACAACTTCCCAAACGTTCAAGGAGCCTGATTTCAACAGAACAGAGCGACACCATACACTGCACGGCAATTAATGGCATATGTACGAGAATTCTTTGGCAGCCGTGTGATCTGACGATTCGGTAACATCCTCTGGCCCACTACATCGCCAGGTTTATCCGCTTGCGATTTTTTCTTGTGGGGCTACGTTAAGAGCAAAGTCTGCACGACTCGTCCACGAACCCTGGATGAGTTACAACAGAGAATTTGGTATGCAGTTCACAGTATCCCAGCTGAGATGTTGCGGTGGTCAATGAGGAATCTCAACAGCAGATTCCATAAATGGACGCTATCTAAAGGACGTAAAATAAAAAAAATGATAAATGCCATCAGTGTTTCGTAAATGGCAAAGTTGTAAGGTTTCAATTATTATGAATGAAATTTCTTTCCTTCATCACTAACAGGATTATGGAAATGTTCCCGTTTTTCTGTGTCACTGTGTTCCACATGTCCTCCTAAACCACTGTGCCGATTTCAATCGCACATGGTGCACATATCGCTTACTGTCAGATAATAATCGTCGTGGGGGTAAGACCCACCTAACCATCATACATGATGATATGACGTCATAAAAATGAGATGGGTGAAAAATTATCGCATCATACACGATGTTTAAATGTATTACTTCTGTACTGCTAACTATATTCGCAATAAATATCGCAGGCAGTACCCACATACGTCGTTAAATGCACCTACAGAAATATATCACAATATCACACATAGTTTAGCAGATATGACGTCATAATCACTACGTAAAATACCCACGCATTGTGCATGACTTTTAAATTTATTACTTTCTTTCTACTAATTCTATTCGCAACACATTTTGCCCAGTGTATCAGCATACGCCGCCGAATTTACATACAAAATTATATCATTGTGTGACACATAGATCAGTAGATACGACGTCATGAACAATGAGATACGTTAAAAACTGCCTCATCATGCAATTCGTTTAGATTTATTACCTCCTTACTTCTTGTCCTGTTCAAAACATATTTCGCAGATAGTATCCACGTATGCCGGTGAATGTAACTACACAAATATATCTTTTTACGACACTTAATTCAAGAGATATGACGTCATAAAGACTGAGATGCGTTAAGAAATAAATTTTTAATACATTTATTCTTTACTACTAAGACTCTCCTACAATGGAGTCAACTTAAAGAAATTCCTCACACCTGATCGCGCTTTTGACAGCTATCAACGGCAAAGCGCAAACGGCTAAAGGCGATAACAATAGCCATCTCTACAGCTTTGAAGGGGCGCTGCTACAGAGATGTTTACAAAGTCGCGTTATAGACAGCGAAGGAGCTGCGTCCACCGTACAGAAACTGTCTTGGATCGTGTAACACCGAGTCTACTGCAGGAGTACATATGTGGTTTTGTCTGTAATAGAAAATTGGCGAAATGAATACCGAGACAATGCCGGATTTGTCAGGCAATAAGATATAAATGCTGGCTGACTATAGGAAGAAAAGCGTTTTTGAAAACGGGAAATTTGTCAACATCAGATTTCATTCAATAAGTAATACCCCAATTTTGTTTCTCAGAACATATTTATTGTGAAGAGTCAGAATTTGGTGACAATATAAATCAACATGTTTTGTCCATGTCCTATTTTTCTACGTAGTCTCCAATTCATTCTATGGCTGTACGCCAACGTTGTGGAAGAGCATGTTTCCCTGCTGGTAGAAGCTCTTGACATGTGGGCGTAGCCATGTTTTCACTGCATGACTGACACTCTCGTCTTCCTCAAAGTGTGTTCCCCGTAGAGAATCTCTAAGCGGCCCAAAGAGATGGAAGTCCGAGGTTGCCAGGTCTGTACTGTAGAGTGGATGAGGCAATAATGTCCAGTCCAATTTTTTCGATGTGTTCCCGGGTTTCCAGACTTGTGGTGTGGGCGTGCATTATAATGTTGGGGCAAGATATCTGCTGGATTCTAGTCCGATTGAACATGTCGGAAACGGCTCAAGAGTTTATTCAGAGTCTTCACGTATGCCTCTGAATTGATGGCTGACCCTCTTAGCATCATATCCACTAGAATGACGCCACCACAATCCCAGAAGACTGCCACCATGACTTTTCCGCGGCAGAGGAGGTTCTTTTGTAGTGAATGAGGATGATGCCACTCCATGGACTGACTTAATGTTTCCGGCGCAAAGTGGTGCACCCAGCTTTCGTTCCCCGTAACGATCCGTGACAGAAAGGCCTCTCCGTCGGTCTCAAAACGCTCCAACATTTCAGATGAAATGGTTTTTCTTTCAAACTTGTGGCCCACTGTGAGCATTCGTGGAACTCATCGTGAGCAACTCTTTGAATATCCGAGAGTCTCCATCATTGCAGACGCACTTCCAATGCTGACCGACAACTGCTGAGCCAATTGTCGAGCTGTGATGCGACGGTCGGCACGAATAATAACATCCGCACGATTCAGCATATCTGGAGCAGTGGCTGACGACGAATCGAGCGGGGCGCATTATGGAGCTCTGTTTCTGCATTTCCTGAGGGTGTAACTTTCTTTACCCCTCATCCAACTGTACTCCTATCAACTGCAGCATCGCCATACACTGTACACAAAAGTTTGTGGATGTTCACCACGGTTTCTTTCTCTTTACACAATAATTCAATAACAGCCCGCTGCTTGTAACGTGAGTCGTATGTAGACGCTATTTTGACGCTCTACTACGGCTCTGCCATCTGCCAGAACGGTTCGAAACTTCACCGGCACACAAAACAAACATCAAATATGAAGCACCAACAAGTACATTTGTCTATGTACATTAATGGCTTTTTAAAAAATATGGGGCATTACTTATTGAACGACCCTCGTATCCGTCCGAGCTCTGATTTCCCTTATTTTATTATGATGATCGTCTCTCCCTATGTAGGTCGGTGTCATAAGAAGTATCTTCGCATTTGGAGAAGAGAGTTGGTGAATGAAATTTCATGAGACGATTCCCCCGCAACAAAAAACGTCTTTGTTTTAGTGATGTCCTCACTAAATCCTGTATTGTTTCAGTGACACTGTCTCCTCTATTTTGCGATAGTACAAAACGTGCTGCCTTTCTTTGAACTTTCCCGATGCACTCCGTTAATCCTGTTTGGTAAGGATCTCACACCGTGCAACAGTACTCTAAAAGACGACGGACGAACGCAGTGTACGCAGTATTTTTAGCACATCAGTTACTTTTTCTAAGTGTCCTGCCAACAAACCACAATCTTCGGTTTGTCTTCCCCACAACATTTTCTATGTGTTCTTTCCAATTTAAGTTGTTCGTAACTGTAATTCCTAGGTACTTATTTTAATTTACGGCCTTTAGATTTGACTGGTTTACCGTGTAACCGAAGTTTAACAGGTCCCTTTTAGCACTCATGTGGAAGACCTCACAGTGTTCGTTATTTAGGGTCAGTTGCCATTTTTGCACCATACAGGTATCTTTTCTAACGCTTTTTGAAATTTGTTTTGATCTCCTGATGAATTTACTTGACGAAAACGACAGCATAATCTGAAAACAATCACATTGTCTCCTAAATCGTTCATATATATATATATATATATATATATATATATATATATATATATATATATATATATATATATGAGGAGCAGCAGAGGGCCTATAACACTACCTTGTGGAACACCAGAAATCACTTCTATTTTACACAATGACTTGCCGTCAATTACTACGAGCTGTGATTTCTCTGACAGGAAATCACTAACCCAGTCATATAACTGAGACGATATTCCATAAGCAGGTAATTTGATCACAAGTCGCTCGTAAGGTACAGTTTCAAAAGCCTTCTGGGAATTTCGAAACGCAGAATCAATTTTAAGTCCCGTGTCAATACCACTCAACACTTCGTATCAGTAAAGAACTAGTTGTGCTTCAGAAGAACGATGTTTTCTAAACCCGTGTTGAATGTGTGTCAACAGACCGTGCTCTTCCAGATAATTCATAATGTTCGAACACAATATATGGTCCAAAATCCTACTGCATATTGACAGTAATGATAAGGGCTTGTAATTTAGCGGATTACTCCCATTACCTTTCTTGAATATTGGAATGACTTGTGCAGCTTCCCAGTCTTTGGGAATGGATCTTTCGTCGAGCGAGAGGTTGTGTATGATAGTTAAGTGTGGAGCTGTTGTATCAGCGTACTCTGAAAGAAACCTAATAGGTATACGGTCTGGAGCGGAAGACTTGCTTTTATTAAGCGATTTAAATTGCTACGAGGGTATCAACTTCTAAGTTACTTCTGCTGGCAGTTGTTCTTGATTCGAATTCTGGAATATTTACTTCGTCGTCTTTGTGAAGGAATTTCGGAAGGCTGTGTTTAGTAACTCTGCTTCGGCAGCACTGTCGTCGATAGTATTTCCATTGCTATCACGCAGAGGAAGCATTGATTGTGTCTTATCGACCATCTAATGGGACAAGGTCGATAAAATAAGGCACAAGTAAGCTTACATATTGAGTGAAGCACTAAAGAGCCGCCACCACAGGAAATTTATGGAGCTCGCACAGGTGAAAAGAAGTAATTAGGCGAAAGTCGATACGTTTTGCACTATGGTGAATCTTTCAATGAGTATATTCAGTGTAAAATCTCTTTATATTCTACTAATAACCCCTGCACAATTCAGTGAGTGAATTACGTTTCCTACTTGACCATCTATATACTCGCAGAATCGATGGCACAGAGCAGTACAATACTATTAGAATTCCATGAGTGCATAATTACTCTTTCTAATATTCTCTCTGGTGTGTGAAGAGGACTTCTAGGATCTTCACCGCGCCGAATAGCCGCATTGAATAATTGTAATTTTGCTATCGAGATTACTGGAAGAAAGAGATTGAAAATACACTCCTGGAAATGGAAAAAAGAACACATTGACACCGGTGTGTCAGACCCACCATACTTGCTCCGGACACTGCGAGAGGGCTGTACAAGCAATGATCACACGCATGGCACAGCGGACACACCAGGAACCGCGGTGTTGGCCGTCGAATGGCGCTAGCTGCGCAGCGTTTGTGCACCGCCGCCGTCAGTGTCAGCCAGTTTGCCGTGGCATACGGAGCTCCATCGCAGTCTTTAACACTGGTAGCATGCCGCGACAGCGTGGACGTGAACCGTATGTGCAGTTGACGGACTTTGAGCGAGGGCGTATAGTGGGCATGCGGGAGGCCGGGTGGACGTACCGCCGAATTGCTCAACACGTGGGGCGTGAGGTCTCCACAGTACATCGATGTTGTCGCCAGTGGTCGGCGGAAGGTGCACGTGCCCGTCGACCTGGGACCGGACCGCAGCGACGCACGGATGCACGTCAAGACCGTAGGATCCTACGCAGTGCCGTAGGGGACCGCACCGCCACTTCCCAGCAAATTAGGGACACTGTTGCTCCTGGGGTATCGGCGAGGACCATTCGCAACCGTCTCCATGAAGATGGGCTACGGTCCCGCACACCGTTAGGCCGTCTTCCGCTCACGCCCCAACGTCATGCAGCCCGCCTCCAGTGGTGTCGCGACAGGCGTGAATGGAGGGACGAATGGAGACGTGTCGTCTTCAGCGATGAGAGTCGCTTCTGCCTTGGTGCCAATGATGGTCGTATGCGTGTTTGGCGCCGTGCAGGTGAGCGCCACAATCAGGACTGCATACGACTGAGGCACACAGGGCCAACACCCGGCATCATGGTGTGGGGAGCGATCTCCTACACTGGCCGTACACCACTGGTGATCGTCGAGGGGACACTGAATAGTGCACGGTACATCCAAACCGTCATCGAACCCATCGTTCTACCATTCCTAGACCGGCAAGGGAACTTGCTGTTCCAACAGGACAATGCACGTCCGCATGTATCCCGTGCCACCCAACGTGCTCTAGAAGGTGTAAGTCAACTACCCTGGCCAGCAAGATCTCCGGATCTGTCCCCCATTGAGCATGTTTGGGACTGGATGAAGCGTCGTCTCACGCGGTCTGCACGTCCAGCACGAACGCTGGTCCAACTGAGGCGCCAGGTGGAAATGGCATGGCATGCCGTTCCACAGGACTACATCCAGCATCTCTACGATCGTCTCCATGGGAGAATAGCAGCCTGCATTGCTGCGAAAGGTGGATATACACTGTACTAGTGCCGACATTGTGCATCCTCTGTTGCCTGTGTCTATGTGCCTGTGGTTCTGTCAGTGTGATCATGTGACGTATCTGACCCCAGGAATGTGTCAATAAAGTTTCCCCTTCCTGGGACAATGAATTCACGGTGTTCTTATTTCAATTTCCAGGAGTGTATATTGTATGCTACTCAAGAAAACATATACTGAGCATTTACATCAGAGGTGTGTAAAGAATTTCATTCTATATGTATTCTATAATTGGAAATTTGCACGGAGGTGTCGTTTCGAGGGTAATCAGAAGGGAACTTCCGATGAATTGGAAACGAACCTGCAATTATTAGATCCAAGAGCTCCATTATTTCATCGGATAATTAAACTCTATGAAAGGAAACTTTCCGCTTGATCTGAGGTTTCCCGACTGACTACGCAACGCAGGAAAACCAAGACATTTTATTTACACAGGATTGCAGATCGCTTCGAATCATCGAGACTGCGGGCAAGGAGAGTCATCGTCCGATTCTGATTAAACAAGTAAACCTTAATTATAACTTTCTTCCGCAACTTTGATGACTGTGATATGGCTGCTTATGAATGAGATCATTAATAAAATAATAATAACTAACTTTCCTCCTCACCAGCAACCGGTATAAACACAATATTAATTAAAATAATATCAGCAAGGCATTTATGTCCCCAGTAAAGCGGATTTCATATTAAAATAAAATGAAATACTCCACAACCATTATTTCTTTCCTGTTTGACTTGGTATTTCTTTGCGAAATTGAGTAAAAATTTGCTTTTAGATTAAAATGTTCACATTCTTCGTCGTATCACCTGTTGGTTGCTGCACTGTGTCAATGTTTCTCTATTCACAATTACATCCTTGACGTGCGATTCTGGAAAGTCCACGTCCGTAGATCGTGGTCTAGTGGCTAGCGTTGCTACCTCTGGATCTCGGCACCCTGGTTTCGATGCCCGGCCGGTTTGGGGACTTTCTCTGCCCGGGGACTGGGTGTTTGTGTTGTCCTTACCATTCCATCATCATTCCTGAAAGCAGCTAGATCGGACTATGTACAGATTGGGAATTTGTACTGGCGCTGATAACCGCGCAGTTGAGCGCCCAACAAACCAATCATCATCATCATAATCTCCGAAACTCCTCCAAATATTCATCTTCGGATGCCATAAACTGTTTATCAGAAACATCTCTCAGCTATTAATATCCTTAGATATAAGAATAGATGTTACCACACATGCTGACAAACATCGATGCTCCAAAAATTCGTACATAAAATCTCTCTGTTTTTCCACATTACGAAAGCATCCTTCTCAGAAGTACATTCTGCCGACTCAATTTTCTTTCCTTGAGAATCCAGCGTCTTCCATTTTAGTTTATCTTGTTACACATGACGTCTTACGTAATATTCGGCATTTTTTCTGCTAACCTTTGCAATGTAATCAGAAGAGTAAGTATTTTTACAACATAGAAATCAGTTGCTGTAAATTCTCCGCAAGTGGAAAAAATTCACCTTCTGGCGCTAATATTCAGGCGCTACTTTCATCGCTGTTTCATATGTGCGGCGAAATTGTGCACTCACTTCTTATCTACGGCAATAAACCGGTGAAAACAGAACCATGCAATCCTTGTTGAACAGTCATAATGTAGCCAAGAAAACTAGTTTTTCTTGGTCTTTTGTCATCATTGAAGTAACACACTATCTATATAGGACAAAATTTTTACATAGTCAATTTTCCACGTAAAATGGCCATACTTTTTCCCCTCACTGCCGAAGGTGTTCAGCTGTGTGATACAGTTTTATCCAGTTTCGTTAGAGAAATCTCTTTATATTTTCATCTTAAGTTGAAGATTTGGGACGTCCGTCACGTAAACTGACTTTAAGCGACGTACTGCTGTAGTCTGTTCCAATCTCACATTTCTTTACCGTTCAAAACGATGGATCAAACCCCTTGATAAAATTTACCAACTTTTCATTATCTTCGTTGTCGGTAAACGGTCAAACCGAAGGAATCTGTGTTAGTACAGTATTCCGGTTAACCCATGCTCCGAGTCACATATGACATACCTACTTTTATAAATCGTAGAAATTATTTTAAAGCAATCTGTGCGCGCAGTTTGGGTCCGTGCTGTAGATATTCCGTGAAAACGTCGAGATAAAACTATGACAGGTGTTTGATATTAATGTGTAGTTTACGCTCAATCTTTTCAATACTTTGTTTGCACGGAGAAGTATAATTGTTACAGAACAGATAAAGCACAAATTTGTATTGAACACTCCTATATCTCCAATGTTTTCGGTATACAGAACAAAAACAAACTGCAGATGAAAACCCGTGTCTAAAACTGTCATCCACCAAGGCAACAGAGCATTGCATTCAGAGGAGAGAAGACGCGTCTGTGTTGCATCTTCTCCACTGGCGATCTTGGCAGTCAGCCACAACCTCTGAGTAGTAAACAACACTGCGAGACGTTCAGCCTGCGGTCCGTCATCGTACAACGTCACGTTTGGACTGGTGGCAGATGCCGGTGCCTATAACTTCGACGCCCTGTAGCGTCTTTCGATGACGTTTACGGACATAGGTTCCTACCTCGATTTGTTCCTCAAACTAGCATCTACAAACCCTCGACGTTTGTCGCAACGTTTCTGGGAAAACTCGTACAAGTATTTTGATGTTTGTGCTCGCTGTTTCGTACTTGTATACATGTCCGTCCAGTTGCAGATTTAATCACTGATCGGATTTCCGCCATCTCTTGAAAACAACGATATTCGAAAGTTCTGAAATTATGTTTAGAATAGTGACGTACGGCACTAAGGGATTCTGTAGAGAGTAAGCAGTAACATTACAATAGCTGCATTTTATACAATACATAATGTGTCATACATGGTTTTTTAAAAATCAAACAGAACTCCATTAATTACTTATTGTAGATGAAACAGATGACGAAGTGCATGAATATGAAAAGAGAAACATGAATATAAGTATCACAGTGCTAAATGAAATGAGCCAGAAATAGTTTAGGAAGATCACAGAGAGATGGAACCGGTATGGTGCCAAAGAACATACAAAGCACTGGCAAAAGAATGCATATATTTGGATTACTGCGTTTTCTTATCGTTCCAGTTTATGTCACGCTTACATACTAATCGAATAATGTCTCTTTTTTAGTCATTTAGTTCTTGGGCACCGTGTTTGCAACCAAAAAATGTAAAGGGCGTAGAGACAAAGACGGACACATTCGGCATACGTACATAATATAAATGTACTGCATGGACTAGGTTCAGGGAACGCTGTATTCTTATTTTCTATAACTCTTCGTAACAGCTTAACCATGGTAAACATACAAATACATAAAATTCTCTCATACACGAAATATGAAAAATGCTCTGTTCTATTATTTGTAACTACATCATCTCGTCATCACATCTTAATCGTCTTCCATTGCGCCGCAAAGAAATTTGGCTCAAAGATGCTTATAGCATTCGTCTATAATGGTGCAAAAGTGTGGCTCCCTGTGACGTCACACTTGAGATCGACGACGCTTCAAATACCAAAGTGTTGATATACGTGAGAAAAAGTCCAGTGCCCAGAAGTTTATGTGACGTGCAAGGCGGGTTAATAATGTCGCATAAGCACCAGATATCACCACAACCCTGACAGACACCACAGTGGCGTGTCACACGACCATACAGTGGACACAGAGTTTCTTACGCACATTTAACCCCTATTTTTGACGCCTCTGCGATTGTGGTCAGAAACGCGATGCCCAGAAAAGAAATTACGCGATTTTATTACGGATTGCTGAGGAAAAGTTTTCAGACACACCACCACTCAGAATTGGCACGAAAGAGCCTCAGGGAGTGTCGTAAATGGCGTCAATGAAACCACACCTTTCCTTTGGGCTTTGATTCCCTAACACTCCGCGCTCGGAAACAACGGCTCGTAGTGCGATGAAAAACAGGACGCCCTTTGTCACCGCTAACTCCTCTGGATGTTTCAACGCTTCTCTAAGAACATTATGGGGCTGCATGCTCGTCAATCTGGATTGCACACCCTTGGATTGTAGCGCAACCACAATTTTTGCTCTTGTATTCAGGTTGGAACAACTAGAGACCTTTTAAAACCACAAGAAAAAATCTGAACGTGATCTGAAGTAGCAAATGTCCTTAAGCCTTTTCAACCTTCCTGTTTCACGTCCACCTACGACGTGATCAACGATCAACAGCGGCTGCGACATTGACAGATGCGTGAATAAATCAGCAGAGGGTCCCTCTCAGTCCCTCCCCTCTCCCATTCGGCAAAAACACTTGGTGGCACCCATCCACCATTGTTGAGAATTTTAAAAATGAACCTGTACAGGGACAATCTAAGCGGAGTCGTAGTCGCCCGCAGGTAGGCAACCTCATGACACCCCTCTGATTCCAATTGCCTGGCTGCAGGCGACTAGGACTGCTTTACAGGTTCTCTCTGTAGAGGTTCCCTTTTAAAATTCTCAGTGGAGATGGATGGGTGTCAGCAAGGGTTTTGCCAAACTGCGAGGGGTTAGGTGGGGAAGGGGGTCTTGGAGGGATCCTTTGCCGTTATATTCATGCATGCATCAATGTTGCATACCCCCACAATCACACCACAGGAAGACGCGAAACAGGAGAGCTGAAAAAGCATTAGCACCCATTGCTGCTTTAGATCACGTTCAAATTTCGTCTAATGGTTTTGAATGGTCCCTAGTGGTTTCATCCAGTGTACTGGAACAAAAATTACTGTGCTCCTACACTCCAAAGGGGTCAGATCACACCCTACAAGGTCCTTTGAGTAGTGCTGAAACGTCCAGTGGGTGGCAGCAGTGTCGAACGATGTCAGAACGTTGTCCTGTTGCTCATCGGGCTGCGAACTGTCATTCCCGGCCACGAAATGTGTCGGACTTACCACCCCCAGAAAAGAGTTGGCTTCATTGATGTCTTTTATGCCAACCCGTGAGGCCTTTTCATGTCCATTCTGAACGGCGCTGTGTCTGAAATATTTTTCTCGGCCACACGTAAGGAAACAGCGTGATTTGTATGCTGAGCTTCACGGTTCTGACCTCCATCGCAGAGGCGTCAAAAAAAGGGGTTAAAAGTGAAAACCATCCAATCGTGTGATACGTTCATGGTAGCGTTGGACAGACTTTTGGCGAAACTGGGCGTCATTGTGACATCATTAACCCACCTTACACGTCACATGAACTTCTGATCCGTGGCCCGTTTTCTGCGTATGTCGACACTTTGCTGAAGAGTCGCCGAGCCCGAGGGTAACGTCACAGGCAGCCACATTTTTGTATCTGTATAGAGGAAGGCTGTAGTAAACCTCGAGCAGAATTTCACATTTCTGTGTAGCAATGGGCGACGGTTTTGGGGTTTGGGAAACGAGCTCCTTTAACCTCTGTTCGTCTGTTCGACCGTGTCTGTCATATACCTTTCACCCTTTCACTCGCTTTCTCTTTTTTACTACCACTGATTGTAAAAATACGTAACAGTTCATTTAAATAGTCTCTACTCCCTAAAAGTGAACTAACACGTTTGCGCGTTGCCCCTAATCCCTGTGCGCCTGCAGTTGCCTAGCTAGCGAAGAGAGCCTGCGTGCAGATGCCCTTTCTTTTCGTCAAAGTGTGTGTGTGTGTGTGTGTGTGTGTGTGAGAGAGAGAGAGAGAGAGAGAGAGAGAGAGAGAGGGTACGATCCGAAGCACACCTAGGGAGAAGCAAGCACACTGCTTCAAGATGTCTGGTTTACCATCTGCACGTGCGTCCACATGTACATCCACGTCTACCTTACGGTGTGTAGTGGAGGGTATTTTGTGTACCACTGTCATGTCCCCTTTCCTGTCCCATTCGGGAATGGTGCGCGGGAAGAACAATGGCTGGTACCACAGTCGGTATTATCATGACAGGCAAAGACGTAGAAAGAAATGCAACTGCAGAGTTAACAATTATGTTTTGTATCCTAATGCATGTATGAATGTCAGAGAAAGAGTTAAACGTGGCATGCAGTTTACTGTTCATAAATTGCCCTCTTGTGTTAGTAAATGCTCTGGAACTAATGCTTCATCTTCTTGGGCCATTACTATTAACGGAAATGATGAAATACGATATTGCAGTTACGACCAGGGTAGCTCTGATATTTCGCCACCGGGGATAATTAACCAAGTTAAATGTTGCAGTTCCTGACATCCACTGTATAGATATCTAATATGATCCCGGAAGTTTATCAGGTTCCATTCAAGTCCCTGACAAGCTAAATTAGGACAAACTGTTGTAAATTTAACGTTTCCAGCTCTGGCAAACGAACTAGATGGTTGATGCATGACGTGTACAGTGATTAGTCCAAGAATGTGGGAGTATTTGCTTTTATTTGATGTGTAGAGAATGAAGGAGTAACACATTTTCATTTACATGTAGGTCAGTCGAGTGTCAGTGTTAGACAAGAATTGGTGGAAGAACCGAGTTAGAACAATATCTGATGGCTTTGGAAGGCTAACATTTATATATGCTATACCTTTCTGTCCAACATAATTCGAACGTTTTGTCCGCCAGACCTTATCCCCTCCTCAACTATAATGAAAGAAAGCTGCACGTAGAACATCTAGAGCGGCTTCGGCGCAACAAGGCCACCAGAAATAATACTCTTCTACGACATGTATTTGTTGTGTTCTTGTCGGAGATATTGAAGGCTCAGTATTTTGTCGAGGGCTGCGTGTCTTGTTTCCAGATTCTGCTTATCTGTGAGGAACTGTAAATACGTATTCCATTTCAGTCTTCCTTTGCAGTCTGCGGAATTGACAAAGGGAAAGGAAGGAGATGCACGATACACGTACACAAATACAAAGTGTTTTTCATTTAATCACACGACCACAGTCCTTACGCAAAGGCAAATTTGAATGTTGGCAAAAAACTGAATTACTCAATATTCTGCTGTAGTAAAAGGAAGCCAAAAATGAACAGAAATGTGGACGGGTGCACTACTGCAGCATATGTCTCACCGAATGGATTCTGACGCCTGGCCCGTGCGCACAAATTAGATGCATTTTGAACAGTCCCATGTGCTCCCATGCATCTTCGTGAGAGATATGGGAATTAGCGACCAGTTAAAACTGATATCGGTATTTTAATAACCATTACTTTCCGGTATTTGTTTGGTCTTGGTTATAATGGGTATTTTTCTTTTTTAAAAAATAACCAGGGAAAAAACCGAAATATCAGTTAGGCATAGTACAGTGCTAAAATTTTTGGCTCCTGAATAAACCTGTTTTAAAAAAACGATTAATTTTTATTTATAAAATTCCCATTGCTTTGAAATATTGCGTTATTATATAAGTAGCTAATGGGAAAAGCAATTACTGCTATTTTAATAACAGTGCCGACAGAAACTAGCAACACACACACGGTACAAGAATTGGTACAGTATTGCTGAAACGGTTATTTACCTGTTACGACGGGGCGTGGGCTTTTGGTTGGTACCCGTGTCAAACTTGCCTCATCTGGTCTTCGCTTTTGTCGTCGGACATTAGTTGTATTACAGAAGGGCACCATACCTAGTATGGAAGTATTTTCCGAAGTGCGATATCACTGAAGTACAGTGCTCCATTTGCTTTAAGAGGTCACGAACGGGAGGATCCACAATAAACTTCCAACATCATAAGGAGAAAACTTAAGGCTTAAAATTAATTCATAGTTTTCAACAAAAATTGAAAGTAACTGATCTCTTGCCTTTGTCTCCATAATATTCCTTTATCTGCCTGTAGCCGTTCAAAACGGACAAATCAGCACTAAAAATAGAGTTCTTCATCATAAGATTTGACCCTTTAGCACTGACTGCTCTTAATGTTCAAATAACAGTATGATCCTCGAGTACTGTGTGATTTTTGAGTAGAGTTTCAAAAAATTAGAATCACTAAGGGAATATTGGTGTTCTTTTGTAGTATTCAACCACTGACCACATTTCGAGAAAAGCAACGAACAGTGGGTGGACTAAGTTTTCTTCCATTTGCCTATTTAATTTAATGATTTGATTCTATGTATCTTAAAACTGAGGGAGTCAAACGTTTCTTAATGTCTATCAGGTTTCTGCGTTTATTACAGAAAACAATAGGAATAAAAAACGGAAAATCAGTTATTTCAGAAACCGGTTATTTTGAACGGTTTTAACATTCATGCCTAACTCGGTTGTTTCAGCGACAGCCGCCATCCCTACTTCGTGAAACAGCCACATGTACTGAGGGCACACAGAAAGGTGCATTTACAGCAGTGTGCCTTGAGCTTAGTTGCCATGCACCTTCTCTTGTCTCATTCGACAAAAGAAGCATGCCTGTAGGTTTCTGCCTACGCCTCAACATGTGCGCATACGTAATTCTATTCTCATCAAAATAGAATCATCCGATATAAACTGGATTCCTGTATTAGCCCGTGATTTCGGTGCAGTACTCAATATCGTTGGGATATTGAAAGAGGAGAAGAATACAATACACAGAGACGAAATTCTAGCGGTAACAAGGTTATCTCATCTCCGGTAGCAAAGAATCGATGCGTCAGTCACCCCAGTTTTATTTGCCAGTTCGGTGTATCTATTTAATAACTGTAAAACATCATATTAGAAGTTTGTCAGGCCATGGTGAGATCTCTGGAAACCTGCATTAAGATAAAATGATGAAACTTAACGATTCATTTTCTGGAATACAAATACTTGGTGCTGCTTAAAGTGAATATGTGGATTTTTGTGCGTAAAGTCGTCTAGATCACCAAGTACAGTTTCTTATTAATAACGACGTTTCGGCTTCTGCCATCATCAGATCTCATTTAAAAATCACGTAAGAATGAGAGGTGTTCGTTGTTCAGTATCAGGTGACAAAATATCTTTGCCCACTAGAATGTTTGAGATATGTCTGTTAGGTGCTCTGTGTAACATTTCCATGCTTTCGCTTATCTAAGACAACGTGTGTTTCCCATTTTTTTAGGATTCCCAGTGCTGTAACGCTCTCATCATACGCTACTTTTTGTATCTTACCATGAACTTTCCCCCAAATTGTCCTACATAAATTTTGTCACAATCGTAATACTTTTTCTGTATAATTTTACAACTGAAAACATTGTCCGTTATGGGCTGCATAATTTTTAGTTTTATTTGCAAATAAAAATGAAAGCTATGCAGCCCATAACGGACAAGGTTTTGATTCGAAATATATATTTATTGTTCAGCTAATTCAATCTTTACAAGGTATAAACGAAGAAATACCATTTCAGTACTCGTTTTCCTGCCTCTCTATCTCCTGCTGTATTCTGCCAATTGAATTCTGCAAATGTCTTTAATTCCTTATCACAACGGTCGGGTGGCCTGCCCCATGGTCTTCGTCTTTCTATGGTAATCGGCTCTAGTACTGCCTTTGTCCACCTTCTGCAGTTCCTTCGTGCGATACCTTCTCCCTTTCGATAATATCCTGAAAACCTGTTATTACTATCGTATACTCATATTTTTCCGATCTGCCTTATTGAGACCGAGTAGCGACATTTCCACAATTCTCTGAGTTGGTTGTAGTTTCCTTTGAAAAAAAAATCATTTAAAATCCAACACTAACTGGCCTAAGTTAGTACGGTAAGAACACACTGTTAGAGAAATTTTTTTTTCAAGTATGATGGCAAATTAGATTTAAAAACTGTTGCATTTCTTCCTCAAGCTCTTCAGCCTACCATGCTTCGTCGGAAAATATCAGGTTTTAAGTCTCCTTGAATATCAGTTAACTGTTCCAAATAAACTATTCGTTAACATTTGTAGGCGGTTGTTGTTAAATATTGTTTGTCTTTTAGTTACCCTCTTTTTGTGCATAGTATTTGGTTCCGACAGATTTTACTTGAAGTCCACTTTTTCACAACTGTCTTATAAACCCTTTATGGAGGATTGCAGTTCTGTCATATTGTTGGCACTACTATATCGTCTGCAAATCTCAAGTTAGTAAACCCTTTCCCATTTATTCTAATTCCTCTTTCTTTCCAAATACTTTTGGATATGGCCATTTTACGATCTGCTATAAATAGTTTCGGGGACTTAGGGTCACTCTGTTTTACCCCTCCCCAACGGAAAACTCGTTGATGTTTTTTCGTATGCTGACAGAAGCCATCGAGATATCACAGATGTTACACAATATGCTTATGTACTTCGTTTCCGCGCCTTATTCGGTCAATATCTGTACAGCTGCAAAGTGGCTGACAGAATAAAAAGCCAGAATGAGATTTTCACTCAGCAGCGGAGTGTACACTGATACGAAACTTCCTGAAAGATTTAAACGGCCTCTTCATTATCCATTAAAGCTATGCATAGAAGCATTTCATATTCATTGCTCGACGGATTGTTAGGGGTTGTCAAATGAAAGCTAGACAGATGGAAAAAAGGAAGTAAAAAGTTTATTATTTGGAAAGTAATCACCATAACTGTTAATACATTTATCTCGCGGTGATACAAGACGGTCAGTGCCTTCATGGAAAACTGTTTGCAGTTGTCTAGGTAACTATGATTGCACCCAGCGTCCATCTTTTCGTCCGAAGCAAATTGACGACCACGAATGTCTTTCTTCAGGGCTCAAAAAATGTTGCCAAGCTTGTTTCGAGTACAACGCAGAAGTTTGGCTGGGAAGCCGTTACATATCCTCCATTAAGTCCCCATCTCCCCCACTGCGATTTCCGTATTTTTGAAGCCCTGAAGAAAGACATTCACAGCCATCGACTTGCTTCGTACAAAGAGGTGCACGCATATACGCAATCATGGTCCCGTAGGCCACCGTAAACATTTTTCCATGAAGGCACTGACCGTCTTGTCTCATAGTTGGATAAATGTATTAACCGATGTGGCGATAACTCCTGATACACGAGGGTTATTCGGAAAGTAAGGAAGAGCAGGTCGTGAAATGAAAATCAAAACTGTTTTATTTGCAACAATTAGCTACAACTTTCAGCTACGTATCTCCATAGTCGCTGATCCAACTTAGACGTTTGTCATAGCGTTGTACCAACTTTTCAATACCCTCGTTATAGAAGGCAGCCGCCAGTGCTTTCCGCCAATTCTCTACGCTGGTCTACAGCTCGTTGTCTGTGCCAAAATGTTGTCTTCATAGCGAGCGGATCATGTGAGCAGAAATGAAACTCAGAAGGAGACAATTACGGGCTGTATTGTGGGTAATCAAACATTTCCAATTGAAAACGATGCAGGAGCATCTTCATTGCCCCTGCATAATGCGGCTGAGAATTGTCTTGAAGAAGAAAACGCACGACAGTTATGTAATGTTGGCTGCATAGCTTCAGGCGAAATTTCTAACCATGCCCTTGAACTTGGCGGGATATCCTATTGTTCTAGAAATCTTTATGTGCTCCCTGTGTGCTCAGAACTAAAAAGAACGACGCAACGCTATCTACGGGCATACTAGAGACACTGCTCAACACACCTGCGCAAAACTTAATCGGATTTTCACTGTGGTTTCCATTTCGCGACCATCGTTCCTTACATTCCGAATAACCCTCGTACTAAACAGTTTATTTGCTTATTTTCCATCTGTCCCGTTTTCATTTTACTGTGCCTTACACTTCACAGTGGGTGTGAATATGGTCAAGTGTGGTATAAACCACTGCGGAATCCAAGTTGTTCTATGGGTTGTGCGTTTTCCACAAAGGCACTGATGCGATTTATCAGGGCTTCAGTGAAATCCTTGAAATATACAGGGTGAGTCAGGAGGAAAGGTACATGCTTTGAGGGGTGATAGTATTAATGATTCTGAACAGAAAACTTCATATGGACGTATGCCCTATTCCGAATGGTTTCCGAGATAGAACACATTTAGTATCACTTTTGTACCTTTTTCTTGATTAGCTCGAAAACCGCACCCCCCAGCGGAAACGTGTCTCAGTACAGAATTAAACTATATTAAATTTACTACAAAAAGGTCCTATTCATTTTTGCTCTAAAACTAATGGTTTGTGCGAAGAGAGCGCGAGAATGTTGAAAAACTCGCTCGGCACGCATGCGCTGTAGCTTACGTAGTTTTTTTAGGCCATTTTGGGTGGTTTCCCGACTTGATAGACCAGAAGTGTCCCGTATCAAACTATTCGTCTCAGTTTGCTACCTCAACATGCTACCTCAAATTGGCCTCCAAAAACTACGTAAGCTGCAGCGCATGCGCGTCGAGCGAGTTTTTCAACATTCTCGCGCTCTCTTCGCCCAAACCATTAGTTCTACAGCAAAAATGAATAGGACCTTCTGTAGTAATAATATAGTTTAATTCTGTACTGCGACACGTTTTCGCTGGAGAGTGCGGTTTTCGAGTTATTCAAAAGTAACGTACGAATGTGATATTAAATGTGTTATATCCGGGAAACCATTCGGAATAGGGCATACGTCCATATGAAGTTTTTAATTCAGAATCACTAATACTATCACCCCTCAAAACATGTACCTTTCCTCCACTCTGTATGTGTGTATATACACACATCTGGATACAGTGAACAATAATGCAGGTAACTCATGACTCACTGTATTTGTCGCGTTTTCCCCCATTTCATTACATAACCTATTTCTCTGGCTACCTCTGGTTTGAAAGCCTATGTTGTATTCGCTTTCATTTCTGAATAAGCGTCGTTATATGTTAACTCTATGTATCTCCTGTTATCCTTTTGCATTTTCAATCGAGTATTATTTCTATCCTGAGTGTTGTCATTCGTCTTCATTATGTCACTTTTTTTTATTCATTTTCACGCAACAGCATTCGTTTTCAGCTCAGAGATATACACATATAATTGTAAAGCAGCTATAATGAACACTTGTTATATATGTATGAACTCTGCACATACATATTGTTGGCATGTGAAAAGCCAAAACCCGAAAGATTGTCTGTCATTTCCTACGAATATCACCTGAAAAACGATGGCAACGTATCCCCCACCAGCTCTGCCTCTCGGATAGCATTTGTCTCTCTGATAAATTTTGAGCAGTATTCATAGTCAATAGACACTTCGATTAGGCATAGTTTTTATTGAAACTGACACGTAACGTTCATTTGCACGTTATAAATTTTGGTGAGAAATTTTTTAAACTTTGTAACATTTTAATTTCTCATTTGTGTTGCCTACTGCGAACACGTATCGTTATAATGTTCTTTTAGTCTTAATTGCAGATCTGAACATGGCATAAAGCGAAATGTCCTTGTAAATAAGAAAATATGCGAGAGTGTGCTGAAAAGTAATGCCTCCGAGTTTATATGTAAAATCTCTTAAAACTCTTTAAATAAAACAAACTTTAGTAACCTTCTACATTTTATTCTTCATTTCCAAATATTTGTTTCTTCGCGTAGTCCCCCTAACGTCGGGCACAGTTCTTCTAATGAGAGATCAGTTTGTTGATACTATCACTATAGAATGCTTGACTTTGTTGACGGAGCCTCAGTCTCACCTCTGTTTCACTGCTTCATCACTACGAAAGTGAAATCATCGAAGATGTTCTTACGTTCTGGAAACAGATAAAAATCGTATGGGGTCAAGTCGAGACTGTATGGAGGATAATCGCTGGCAGTGAACCCAAGCCGTCATTGTCATACCGCAGGAATGGGTGCTTCACGTGTGGAAGGACTCCTCGAATTCGAAATTCTATTACAACACGCTGCTTCTCACGCAATGACGTAGTTGCGTTACATCCCGTCATGTTATACGCTACAATTCCGAGCCCTCTGTCGGTAATGGGCTGCAGATATGTCAAATGAGTAAGAAAAATGTAGACTGTTTTATTTAAAAAGTTTTAAGAGTTCTCACATAAAAAACTCGGAGGCATTATTTTTCAGCACGTTCTCGTATTGTGCGATCTACAGGACTTCAATTACAAATATCTGAAGTGGTGGCAAAATATCGCATTTTAACTTACATATAGATCAGTCAAATTTCACATGGCATTGATTTGTGTGTGTGTGTGTGTGTGTGTGTGTGTGTGTGTGTGTGTGTGTGTGGAATGTTACAGGGGAGTAGCTTCGGATGACAAACGTGTTCCACTGCGATGCCGAAAACTTACCTTTCTGTCCGATAGTATTATGAAAGTTTTTCTCCCGGCCCCGTTTCCTCCTCAACCAGAAAGAAGGGAAGCAGAGGCATTGGCGTATCAATCTTTTCGGCACCAGTCTTCTTTTACATGTATTTACGGTGTACACGTCCCAGCTACGGACGAAGGCTCTTTGTCCAGGGTTGCGTTTCTTGTTTAGAGGTTGCACTTGCAAGCGACGAACTCTGGAAAATCATTGTATTTTACTCAGTCTCTGTAGCCAACGGAATCAACCAACAACAAACAAGGAACTGATCGATAATCCCGAACAGTTCCACGTGTTTCTCATTCGGTCATTCGACTATAGTGCTAACGCAAATTTTAATGCTTATGGGAAACCGAATTTTTCCATGATCAGCGGTAGTAAGACAAAGCGATAAACGAACAGAACAACGGAACAGGAGTAAGATCTTTGCCCGTGGCTCTTAGGACAGAAAAGGAGGACCCCGTTGTCTCTGTACGGTTGCCCAAGTTCACAAATTAGATTCATGCTAGAATCTGCATAGCTGCAAGTACTTCTTTACATCTGCGTGCTACAGCCGTATGCGGATAGTACGCACAGAATTTTGCACGGGTGTAAGTGCACCTGTGAGGCAATGAAGTGAGTGGTTTGTCAATGCAAACAATGACTTAAGTCGCATATCAACTTTACGCGAGGTGAAATGAAGCATAAGACAAAGATGGGGAACATAATAACAATAACTTACACAGATGTGACTAAGGGGAATTTTTTAACATTGTATGTTAAAAAAAGGTAAAATGTGTGTTTAATTGGCTCCTTTAGCAAGTTCTATAGACACACAACACAAGCTCGAATTAAGGAAGGGCGGGAAAGGAAATCGGCCGTGCCCTTTCAAAGGTAAGGATAGATACGCCAGAGAACTACCGCACAATCAGTTTTACGTCTCGAGCATCCAAGTTGCTGACAGGAATAATACATACAGGAACGGAAAAGAAAATCAAGGAGCTGTTGGATGACGAACAGTTTGGCTTTAGGAAAGGCACCAGAGATGTATATCTAACGTTGCGCTTGATAATGTAAGCAAGACTCCATAAAAGTCAAGGCACATTCAATGAATTGTTGTCCTAGAAAAAGCGTTGTAGAATGTCAAATGATTAAAAATCTTCGAAATTCTGAGAAAATAGAAGGTTTAAGTAAAGACGGTAATATGCACAGGAACCGTGAGGAATCGATTAGAATGGAAAAAAGAGACGAAGTTCTCGGCTTAAAACAATGACGGATATAAAAGATTGGCTAATGACACTGCTAACCCAAGTGAACGTAAAGAAAAATTACAGGACCCGTTGAATGGACAGAACAAAGTACTGAGTACAGAAAATTGATTGCGAGCAAACCAAGAAAGGCGAAACTATCTAGGTGTAACAGAAATGAACTTGCCCACAAACTTAACATCGTAATTAGGGAGCATGAAGTAGAGGAAGTTAGGAATTCAGCTACCTTGGAAACAACACATGACGGATGAAGCAAGAAGGACGTAAAAAAACAGACTATCACACGCAGAGGGAGCATTCCTGGCCAAACCAAGTCTTCTAGAGGAGAAATAGACCGTAATTTGAGGAAGAAAATTATTAGAATGTACATTTGGAGCTCAGCATTAAATGGTAGTAAGTAATTGACGCTGGGAACACCGGAAACGGAGAGAATCGAAGCGTTTCGGGTATGGGGATGTTGAAAATTAGGTGGACCGATGTGATAAGGAATGAGGAGATTCTTCGCAGAATCGTTGAAAAAAGGAGCGTGTACAAAACATTGACCAGAAGACAGGACAGGAGTGAATGGGAATTGGGATCGAAGAGTGAGGCCTGTTAAGGTAGTACGTGCAGTTATGCAATCCAACTGTACCAGGGTGGCATACTGGGTAGCACATCAGCTTAGTGAACAGGGGCCTGGGTTCGGATCCCAGCACTGGTACAAATTTTAATTTGTCATTTCAGTCTGCATATATACATCAACTAGATGCACCATTCAAAGAAACACACTTCAATTGCCACATGGGACTGTAATATTTGGTAATAGTTTACCACGTTTGCGTTCCAGATTATAAACGCTCAATGTCACGACCATTTGCATCCATGATAGCCTGGGGCCGCATCAGATATACCATTTCACAGCTGTTCGCGGGGCTTTTCGGAAGATTGACGATTGAAGGTTCAGCTACCGTGACTCAACTTGTGAAGATCGCACACTGCGTCCAGCATCCGCAGTCATGGCAACAGTAACTTCTTCAGTCTGTAGCCAGTTGGTTGTCGGCCTCTCCTTGGAGCAATTCCGAAATCGCCAGTTAATTCGAACTTCGGAAACATGTTCTTCAACCCCGGTGCAAGAGGAAGTCCTCTCCGTACTATTTTAATGCGTCGATACTCACGAATAGCAACAGCACCATAACGGTTGAGTTGATAAAACAGCTTTACGAGTAAAGCCCAGCTCCCTTCGTCCAGAAACATGTTGACAGTCTGCAGCTGTAATGCACACTGAAGCTTATGTTTCAACTCTACGTCGCCTTACCAGTGCCGCCGCCTCACAGCGTGTCGTGACACTAAGGCTATTAACAACGCAAATCCTACACTGCACAGTCTGGACATCAGTCCTATAAAGTTGGGTAAATTCGGTAAATTGTATTTCTTGTATATTGGTTCAAGTAACAGAAGTTTACTTATAACCACCCTGTGTCTTGATTAAAGTATTTGCTGCTCGAATCACTTCTTCTCTGGTACGTCGTCGACTAGTTACAGGTCCACCTGATTACCTTCACGTTGATGATTGCCTGACTTCTCCTTTTATGTTAGTAGAAGTGAATAGGATAATCCATTTGACCAAGGACACCGCTTCAGGCATCAATAATATCCACTACATTATGATACGTAATATGCTGTCCAGTATTTTACTAATCTCTTTTCATACATACAATCGATTTTGGGTTGTAGAGATGTCATCGAAGATCAGAGAACACGCACAATTGTCCCAGTCCTGTAAAGAGGAAAGATAGTTGCCTGTCAACTACTTACTGACTCATTGCTCTTTCCTCTTGTTTTGGGGAAACGCTGGAATCGTTTGTTAAACAGCGACTAGAGTCGAACAACGACTGGAGACGTGGCTTGAATTTCACAGCCTCTCAGTTTGGCTTCTTCCCAGTTTGAGTTCAGAAGCGGGAAAGGCCCAACTGACAAAGTCACTCTTTTGTCAATAAATAACGTGAGAGACATTTCGAAGAACGGAAAGACTACAGCTATGTTCATGAATATCAAAGGAGCATATCACAATGTAAACACAAATCTTTTGCTATACAACTTGTAGCTCTAGCTGTCACGGAAGAAATCGTTCATGGACTTGGAGATATGTTTACGAGAAGGAAATTTTTTGTGAAGTTGCAGGATAAAGTGATATGCGCTCGTATCGCATCAACTGGAATCTCACAAGGGGCAATTCTCAGTCTTGTACTACATGCTGCACACACCATAGATCTGGAAACAGTTCTTTCCACAGCGACTAAAAACTTCAGCACGCGGACGATATCTGTCAGCAGACTCACTCGAGTTCATTTGTAGAATGTGAGGCCGACCACTCCTCTGCATTATCCCCTCCGAAAAGCTGGCTCCGAGCACACGACATCGGAGCTGCCACTGATACGTCACATATCGTATTTCTCAAGTGTTCCTATCCACGGATTCACTACAAAAAGAACTTAAATTCCGAATGTTATCCTGTGTCATCACGGGCTCGATTCTTAGGAGTCGGATTTGACACTCGCTTCTCATGGGTCCCTCCCCTCCGTGGCTGCGAAAAAGCATTAAATATTTTTCCGAATAGTCTCTCGAGTTTGGTGGGGGAATCACTTCACTCATTTATTGATGTTGTACAAATCCTTGATTCGATCTAGACTTGACTACGAAAGTGTGGCGTTCCATGCTTAAGAAACCCACAAAAGTTCGCTACAAGTTAAAGCCAACTACTGGCTGACAAATTTCTATTTCATTTTCAAATCATCTTTCGCATTCCAAACTGGAGGCCTTCGACTTAATATACTGGAACGCTCCTCATAGCACATCCTGCCTTCCACTGGTGGTTAGCTGTACAATGTGAGGTCAACTTTCAACAAAAATGAATAATTACTCGTCTTCCCCCAAAAAGTGCGTATACACCTACACGGTACACCATTAACGGAAAATACATTCGTCTATCGTGATATAATGTGCCAAATATACCAGAAATGGTCGGACATATTGTATGATTATACCAATGGCTCTAAATGAAAGAAGTAAAAAAGTGTAGGATGTATCAAAAACGTTTCAACTATTGAAAGAAACTTAGGTTCCTTCTGTGCTGCCGAACCTATAGCTATGCTAGAACACATGAAATTTATTCGCAGTTGCGATTACGAACAACCGTCAGCTGTATACGAGAATGATGACAACGAAAATTTGTGCCGGTCTGTGGCTCGAATCCGCAATTCCCGCTTTACACGAGCGTTCCCTTAAGCCTATCCATACACGACTCATGAACAGACTCAAACTTCCATAGGCTACATAGCCATTCCTGCGTCACAATATGTGCTCTTACACACATTACGTCATTCCCGTACAGGGAAGGATATTTTCATTGAATGTCACTGCCCGGTATCGGCGGATAAACACGATATTACGGTGCATGTGTCAGTAAGAATAACCATGCAATGTTCCTTCGGACATGCATGCATATCCGGAGTAACATTGCATAGTTCTCCTTAACAATACAGGCGCAGCAATATCGTAGCTATGCTGGAGGCCTTAAAGATATTAAGCTCCCTGCATATTTACAAGGTCCCCGTTCTTTCCTATTCTTTTTCAGTTTTACGGTCTCTAAGAGAAAGAAGTGGAATTATAAAACAGGCAACCTTACCTTGGCAATCGTTTCTAGTGCATCCAGTGTGAAATCCGAAATTAGACGACATAAATCCTGTGGGTTAAATCTTACTGCCGCATCACTGACAATGAAGAATTCAATATTCATGCTAAAGAAGTCACAAAATCCGGAAATGTAATCGACCACAAACGTTCGCCTTCTGAATTGTACCTCCTGGCCACACATAACGCATATCAGCAACGGAAGGAAGAATGGTTTCAGTTCCAGAGTCAAATATAATATGCCTGTGTTCAGTCTGTTAGTCCACGTAGACTCTGGTTTCACGATATTTTCCCACTCAGATGGCTGATATACACGGTCCGATGTAGGAGATTCAATCACGGGTGTTTACCGGGAGTTGCACAGGCAATCGTTTTTTGAAAAAAATTACGTCTGAAAGTAGTTTCCTTCAAGTGCCACCAATATATTTTCTTTGAGTACTCCTGATTAATTATTGACACAGTCGCCAAATAAGACGTGGGGAAATATCTCGTTGCCACGCTGTGAGTAATGAAGCACTTGAAACTGACGTTTATCGACAATACTGCGCATTAAGAAGGGTTGTCGACAGCTGCGATTTCAGCCACTTGTTGCCGCAACTGCAGAAGTTCACCAGTCCGACCGCTTGCAGAACTGGTGTATGCTGAAACTCCCTGGCAGATTAAAACTTTGTGCCGGACCGAGAGTCGAACTCGGGACCTTTGCCTTTCGCGGGCAAGTGCTCTACGATCTGAGCTACCGAAGCGCGACTCAGGCCCCGTCCTCACAGCTTTAATTCCGCCAGTACCTCGTCTCCTACCTTCCAAACTTCAGAGAAGCTCCCCTGCAAACCTTGCAGAACTAGCACTCCTGGGAGAAAGGATATTGAGGAGCCATGGCTTAGCCACATCCTGGGGGATGTTTCTAGAATGAAATTTTCACTCTACAGCGGAGTGTGCGGTGATATGAAACTTCCTGGCAGATTAAAACTGTGTGCCGGACCGAGACTCGAACTCGGGACCGAGTTCAAGTCTCGGTCCGGCACACAGTTTTAATCTGCCGGGAAGTTTCATATCACCGCACACTCTGCTGTAGAGTGAAAATTCCATTCTGCTGTATGCTGAGTAAACGTCATCTGACCATTCTATTGACAAATTAATGTCAGCGTCGTGTCTGCAGTGTAGACCGCAATTAGGGAGAAGTCAAGTAAGAAGCTACGTGTCATTCTGCCAGAGAACTGAGTTTGTCAGTGCTTTGTGTGCCGCTGATATCAATGTAGACGAGAGACTAGAGTTGAGAGAACACGCTCTCTGACGTGCTTCCACAGTGTCATGTTGCCACGCCAGCTTCTCCAGCATTGGGCTAGCTTCGTGCTGCAGCTCTGCCACAATTTTGAGGCGGCTGTTTGGAAACGCCACAAAGGCGAGCCTCGGTGGCGGACCTCAAAGAGCTAGCCTCGGCGAGACCGCTGTACCACGGCAGGTCGCCTTCCTTTGATCGCATCAGTTCCAGGGACTTCCTTTGTCCTTTGTCACTTCCTTAGTACATCTTGCACAATTCGTCACAAACAAATAATTGACGAGCTCCTAGACTGTCTCTGTCACGTAACATTATTACATCCAGATTCATATTTCTCGTTACAACTAGAAATAATTGATTTCGTAAAAAGATGTAGTTTGCTTCTGTTTAGTTTCCGTTGTAGTAAAATGAAGTAATTAATTCTTTCTTATTACATACGCGTAATAAGCCAGCAGCTGGGATGTTGAGGTCTCATTCTGTACGATGTTTCGAACACATTAGATTTCCTTTCATACGGGCAAAAATTTGGTTCATACTTACTGAACAGTATTGTTTTAGGCCATAACCTTCGAACTCGATTAAATCCAACTTAAATAGTGTTCATGTTTGGTAACATACACCTTGGTACGCGAACTGTTTCAGATAGAACAGTAATAACTGTATGAGATATAACATTTAAAGCGTGAAACATATGACAAACATAAGGGGCTTAAGTTGTCTTTTGTAATTTTGGGATCTGATGCGAGGTGTTACCGAGCGGGGTGGTTTGGGAGGAGAGCGATTCAGATTCTGGCGTATCGTAAATCACTTAAGGCAAATACCTGGGTGATTCCTTTGAAAAGGGCATGGCCGTCATCCTATATTATCGACGGGATGTTAAACCCTAATCACCCCTTAACATGAAATATTACTGAGGGTATTGCGTTCAGAAAGCTACAGAACACTGCGGCACGCATTATTTAGTTACCATGGAAAAACTAGGTTTCTGTTATCTGTAAGAAGATCACCTCAGTACCATGACAGACACCCATTACAAATCCCTACGAAAATATCCAAATAAGCACCGTTTAAATCTGTAAGATTCTTCTTGACAAACCATTCATTCATTCATTGTTATTCCCTACTAAGGATCGCGTTCGTTAATAACATTGCATCGGCTGCACAAATCGTAAAAATCGTTTAGGCCTAATAAATAAGAAACAGGTAGAAAGAATTACCTATCCTCCAACATAACTGCTGTTTGCCGATGTCTTTCTACTGAGAAAGACTTCTGCAAATTATTTAATTGTTTTGTGCATATTTCATTCGCTTTTCTGAATAAGACGGATAACTTTGCGGAATGATCTGGCGCAGTCGTACCCATATTGGGTACGTATTCAGGAGGAGCAAGGTTCAAACCCCCAACCGGCCTCCCTAATTCATATTTAATATACCGATGGAAAAAGAATTCACACTACCAAATCACATCACTACGAAGAAGTTGCTCGACGTAAACGAAAGTTGTAGGCATTTTCCAATATTTGAAAGATCGTGATTATTCAGATCTCACGGATTGGTTTAAATACACGCTGTAACGGTCATGAACGTTAGTTACCTTTGAGATTTGACGTGGTGAATTGATTTTAGTCAAGAATGCCTGTAAGGCGACAAAGATACTATTATCAGCACCTCACTGAGTTTGGACGGAGTTGTGTAATAGGGCTATGAAAAGTAGGATGCTCGTTCTGTGATGTTGCGGAAACACTTGGCAGGCATGTCTCCACTATTCATGATGGCTGGCAGCGGTATTCACAAGAAAGCGCGGTCGCAAGAAGACTGGACTCCGGACGGACACGTGGCACTACCGAGTGGGAAGACCATCGTGTTTCGGGTACGTATAATTTGAGCAGCAGTTGGGACCACAATGACACAACGAACTGTTACAAATCGGTAACTTCAAGGACAGCTCCGAGCCAGACGTCCTATAGCGCGCATTCAACTGACCCGAAACCACCGCCATTTCTCGACTTCAGTAGTGTCAAGAAAGAGCTCATTGGAGGACACGGTGGAAGTCTGTTGCATTTTCTGATGAAAGCTTGTTCTCCCTCGGTGCCAGTGATGGTTGTGCGTTGATTAGAAGGAGGAGAGTTGAGGGCCTGAAACCAACCTGTCTACGTGCTAGACACATTGTACCTACACCTTAAGTTGTGGTCTGAAGTGCGATTTCTTATGACAGCAAGAGTACTCGCGTGGTTATCCCACGCACCTCGACTGGAAAACCGTGAATTAGTCTGGTGACTGGACCTGTTGGGTTGCATTCATGAACAGCATTCCAGGGGGTGTTTCCTAACAGGATAACTCTCGCGCACATACCGCCGTTGTAACCGAATATGATCCACAGAGTGTCGAAAGGTCGCCTTGGCCTGCTTGATCACCAGATCTGTCTCCAATAGAGCACATATGCGACATCATCAGACGACAACTCCAGCCTCATTCACAAACAGCATTAACCGTTCTTGAACTGACCGACCATGAGAAAGAGGCATGGAATTCCATCTCACAAACTGACACCCGGCACCTGTAAAACACAGTGCATGCACATTTGCATTCTTGCATTCAACATTATGGTGGCTACACTGGTTATTAATGTACCAGCATCTCACATTTTTAATGATTTCCAATCACTTATATTAATGTGTGGTCTTGCGATGTGTATGACTTAATTATGCTACCTAAAAAAATGTATTCCCCAAGTTTCATTTCTATACATTAATGTTTTATGGGTATTCGATTTTTCCCCGTCAATGTAGTTTCTCTATATCACATAAGGCCAGAACTGGGATGAATCATTTGTTGAGGACACCGCCTTCCCCATCCTACTCGTGTCCGAGCTTGTGCCTCATGTGTAGTGTCGTTGTCGACTGGATGTTAAACTGACCTTTCTTGATTTCGTTCGTTTAAAATTCTCTATGCGGATAGTACTTAAATATTATGACACAAAAAAGACCATTTATAGAACATTATCAATATTTTATCTAAGAATGTAATGAGATTAAAGAATCATGTTTTCTTTTACATTTCCATATTTGTAGATGTTCCTTCTATTTTATTACAGCGATTCATCTATCTAGTACATTTAGTGTCACCTAGACGCGCGGAGTGGCCGCGCGGTTTGAGGCGACATGAAATGGTTTGCGCGGCCCCTCCCGCCGGATGTTCGAGTTCTCCCTCGGGCATTGGTGTGTGAGTTGCTCTATAGCATAAATTACTTTAAGTAGTGTGTAAGTCTAGGGACTGATGACCTCAGCAGTTTGGTCCCTTATGAAATCACCACACACACACACACACACACACACACACACACACACACATTCTTTACTATCACCTTATCACACATACTTGGTCGAGCGCGTAGACATTATGGCATTTCTTTCAGAATTATTCCCCAATTCCGATACTCCTGCTCCTTTACTTAGATAGCGAATAGTTTCTACGCCGGATTTAGTAGCGAATGATTCTCGATTGTACGTCGTAATAATGAATTTGTTGTTTGTCACGAAGGAACTGAATTGGTGAAGCATGTTATGTGCTATGGAATAAATATCAATAAATAAAGCGGATGATTATTAAGTCTGTTTGTTATCCTCAGTCATACAGAATTAGTTCCCGTTAATTCTTATGCTGAGAGATCAGCGTGATATTATCATCACATGTACTGTATGATGGTGTATTTTAATTCAGATACACTATGTGAACAGAAGTATTCGGACGCTTGGCTGAAAATTACTTACAAGTTCGTGGCGCCCTCCATCGGTAATGCTGGAATTCAGTATGGTATTGGCGCACTCTTAGCCTTGATGACAGCTTCTACTATCGCAGGCATACGTTCAGTCAGGTACTGGAAGGTTTCTTGGAGAATGGCAGACCAATCTTCACGGAGTGGTGCACTGGGGGGAGGTATAGATGTCGGCCGGTGAGGCATGGCACGAAGTCGGAGTTCCAAATCATCTCAAAAGTGTTCTGTGGGATTCAGGTCAGGACTCTCTGCAAGCCAGTCCATTACAGGGATGTTACTGTCGTGTAACCAGTTCGCCACAAGCCGTGCATTATGAACAGTTGCTTGATCCTGCTGAAAGATTCAATCGCCATCCCCGAATTGCTCTTCAACAGTGGGAAGCAAAAAGGTGCTCAAACCTTCAATGATGGCCTGTGCTGTGATAGTGCCACCCAAAACAACAACGTGTGCAAGGAGCCTCCACGAAAAACACGACCACACCATAACAGCACCACCTCCGAATTTTACTGTTGGCACTACACACGCTGGAAGATGACGTTCACCGGGCATTCGCTATACCAACACTCTGCCATCGTATCGCCACATTGTTTGCCGTGATTCGTCACACCGCATAACGTTTTTCCGCTGTTCAATCGTGCAATGCTTACGCTCCTTACACCAAGCGAGGCGTTGTTTGGCATTTACCGGCGTGATGTGCGGCCTATGAGCGGCCGCTGAGCTATGAAATCCAAGTTTTCTCACCTCCCGCCTAACTGTCATAGTACTTGCAGTGGATCCTGATGCAGTTTGGAATTCCTGTGTGATGGTCTGCATAGATGTCTGCCTATTACGCATTGCGAATCTCTTCAACTCTCGGCGATCTCTGCCAGTCAACAGACGAATCGACCTCCACGCTTTTGTGTTGCACGTGTCCGTTCACGTCTCCACTTCACTATCACATGGGAAACAGTGGACCTAGGGATGTTTAGGAGTGTGTAAATCTCGGGTACAGACGTATGAGGTAAGTGACACCCAATCACCTAACCACTTTCGAAGTCCATGAGTTCCGCGGGGCGCCCCATTCTGCTCTCTCGCGATGTCTAATGACTACTGAGGTCTCTGATATGGAGTACCTGGCACTAAGTGGCAGCACAATGCACTTAATATGATAAACGTATCTTTTTGGGGGTGCCCAGATACTTTTGATCACATAGTGTATATTGTCAAAAGGCCTACCATTGACGGTCGTCAGTTCATAATGTGTCACTTTGTTATACAGCACTTTGTTCCAGTCTGTTCAAATTTTTGTTTTCAGGTAGTAATAAATCTTAATTTTTGGTAACAAGACCAAGTTTTTTAGTTCGAGTCTATAGAAGAACACAATAGACCAAGCAATATTGAAAACGATATGAATATCATAAAAATCAGTAAATTTTCAAGAAAATTACCACATACAAAAAGCGTTAACACAGAATAAATAGTTGCTCCATGACCAGATAAATTTTGGAAACCAGACTCTATATAGAATAATTGATGAAATTACATGAAAAAGAAAAGAGCCTTCTCCATTCTTCACCACCTCCCACTCTCCCACAATTCCCCCCCCCCCCCTCCCCAAATCACAGTTTCATTTCACTTCTCTCTCCTCACCTTCTCGTCTAACTCACAATCCATCACACTGCTGTCACTCATCATAGTTTCCCCCTCCCCTTAGAAAAAAACCCTCATTCGATATTCCTTCTCTACTCTTACACAGTACATAAATAACACAGAAAAATAGCTAAATAGAATTAAACACACGCAATAATCTAATTTTTAAAAAAAATGTTGCAGGTCAAAAACAATGTTGGCAACACTACAAAACACAAGCAACAACACGTACTTGAAGTACAAAAACAAACAGAATACAGTGGTGTGCATAAAAGTGTGATGTGAAAAACATAAGTGGTGGAAGGTCGTAACTCGTTGATATAGGTCAATGTGATTTGATTTACGAAACACATTGTGAGACAAGGAACCGTCTTCTTTTCTGCGGACCAAAACATCAATGAACGGGGGTCTCCATTTTTATCCGCTTCCATGGTGAAGCAAAAGCTCGGCTTGGGGGAGTTAAAGGTGTTCCAGAAACGCAGGAAGCGCTGCTGCCCCACGTGACCATACCACAAAGGTGTCGTCCACATACCTCCAGAAACATTTAGGTTTTAACAGTGCTGGCTGATGCGCTTCTTCATCTAAGTCTTCCATAAAAAGGTTAGCCACTGTGGGAGACAAGGGCTACCCAAAGCAACACCGTCAGTTTGTTCAAAATATTGTTCGTTAAATAAAAAGTAAGAGGTAAACACGTGTTTGAATAGATGTAAGATGTCCTCCTCCAACTCAAGTTGTAACGAATCCGCCAGAGGTACTCGTGTGGACAAAGAGACCACATCGAAACTCACTAACAAGTCAGTTAGCTCGAGACGCAAAGCCTTCAGTTGCTGTAGAAAATCTTCCGAGTTTTCGAATGTGATGTTCACATCTGAATTCTCTTCTGAGTCTTTTGGTACGAAAAATTTGAAACTTAGAAGATTTCATACAGCGACTGGAATTTGCGTCTCGAACCAGCTGACGTCTTAGTGAGTAAATATCATGGGAAGTGATGGAAAATTTGACGAAATGATAGGTCATTAAAAAACAATTACGAAAGAAGTGGTAAAAAACTTGAAAAATTTTGAAAATATTTGAAAATGTGATGAAAATAGTCGAAAAAATGATGGAAATATGGTGAAAATTAATGAAAAGGAGCCTATTTTTATTTCACCATTTCGGTTGTGATTTTCTGATGTTAACGGAAAACAGGGGAAAACGTGGTTTTCGTCATAATTTCGATCTTTTCCATGATATTTAATTGAAATTTCATGATTTTTTCTGTTTTCTTGGAGGCTGAGTCAGCATGTACAAAGTACATCTACTCGTAAGTCATGGCAATGAAGTGATGTGTATGTGCAAGTCGGCTGTATGAAATCGACATGGACATGTGACAGAATGCCAGAAAGGAGTTATCGTGTATGGACGTTCCATTATCACACTGTGAATGAAGGTGCCCTGTTTGTTTGTAAATTAATGCTAACTCTTCAACGCATCTAGAAGGCACGGTGTATCGTCCATATCTATGTAACTCGGCATAAAAACCATGATCGTGACCGGCAGGAACGGGGCAAGAGGAAAAAATTGCTCTGAGCACTATGGGACTTAACATCTGTGGTCATCAGTCCCCTAGAACTTAGAACTACTTAAACCTAACTAACGCAAGGACATTACACACATCCATGCCCGAGTCAGGATTCGAACCTGTGGCTGTAGTGGTCACGCGGTTCCAGACTGAAGCGCCTAGAACCGCACGGTCACACCGGTCGGCCAAAAACGGGGCAAGAGTATCGTGCCTTGTCAGTGACAACTGGCTTAAACCAGACAATGAATTGCTACCGTCAGTGAATGTAGATCAGTCTCAAACGGTTTACGAGCAAATTCTTTTGAAAATAACTGCATGCAATGGGCATTTGGAGGTGGGTGCCTTCTAAAGGCCCATTTCTCACAGCAGCGTATAAAGCTTAGCGTGTTCAATGGATCAAACAACAGTGAAACTGGACAATAACTCACTGGAGGCTGTTGCTGTGGTCCAATGAGTTACAGTTTTCTCCCTTATCAAATGGCGTCGAGTGCACGAAAGGCGTTTTACCGGCTGAAGCAGTGGACTGTGTACGAAGGGAGTTCATTAAATTATACAACACTTTTTTCTGACAGCAGGTTGGTTTTATACAGGATTTAAATACACCATATTATTCCCCACTCTTTTGGCTACAAAATCCTATTTTTCAACATAATCACCGATTAATGCGGCGGTCTTATGCCAGCTTACCGGGAGGGCCTGTATGCCTGCATGGTACCACTCTACTGGTTGACATCGGATCCAAAGTCTTGCTGCGTTGGTAGTCTCCACATCTTCCAAATACTGCTTCCCTCTGAGTGCTTCCTTCTTAGGCTAAACGGATAGAAGTCGGAAAGTGCGAGATCAAGGTTGTAGGGTGGATAGGAAGAACACAATTTTGAGTACCCAAACTGGTGTGTCAGCACTGTGAACAGAGACGTCCAGTTGACCAACGAGGTGTTTCAGTCGATCTCCTCGAATGAGAGTGTCCCCACGTTCCAAAATTGCAGGAGTCACAGGGATCAGACAGGTCTGCACGACCTTGTTGCGATGACGACACACACCTTGCTAAACGACTCACCATCCGCAGCTCGTGGTCGTGCGGAAGCGTTCTCGCTTCCCGCGCCCGGGTTCCCGGGTTCGATTCCCGGCGGGGTCAGGGATTTTCTCTGCCTCGTGATGACTGGGTGTTGTGTGATGTCCTTAGGTTAGCTAGGTTTAAGTAGTTCTAAGTTGTAGGGGACTGATGACCATAAATGTTAAGTCCCATAGTGCTCAGAGCCATAAACGACTCACCGTGCTTTTGTTCACTGCTAGGTCTCCGTAGCTACTCTGCAAACGCCTATGGATATCTGCCGATGGTCTGGTTTTCCGCCAAGAGAACCTTAGTGACAGCTCTCTGCTTCCGACGCACCTCCGTTACCTTTTTGAAGGCTACGTACAACGCCGCTACCTATCGGAACTTCATGAAGCCATAGGGGCTGAAGAGGGAATATTCCACCATGTCGCATAACAAATTCCGCATTCGAAACTGGCCGAGAAAAGAATGTGTTGCATTACTTAAAACCCTCACAGTTCAGGCTGGATGGTGTTCTTTGATGTTTAGAGAGTGTCTTGCGTATCACGACGAGAATTCTCACTCACGTTACCATGAAGAGAAACCAGGGTGATTATTTTCACATTTTCGGTGATCGTTATCCTTTTTTCTACCTCTTTATCATGATTATGCTGTGGGCAGTACCGTCTTCCGTGATACAACAGCCGTGTACAAGGGGCTGCTCAAATATATTCTTGGTTTGAACACGCAGGCACCTTAACTTAATTCGACTGGCCTCTTAAATCAGCCTATGTTAATCCCATAAAAAAGGTATGGAACAATTTGGAACAGCAGGTCAAACGTAGCCTTCAACATCACTGCAATTTGATAGCTCTACGTAATCTAATCGTCAATGAATTTCTGGAGCTACACACGTCATACCTGAAGAATTTATAGGGTGTGGCCAGAGGTGAAGCTACATGGTATTAGCGTGTTGTCTTCTGAGGTAAGTGGGTTTGACTAATTTTATTTCATCCACTGTGCTTACAGTGCGGTTACTTTAGTCATGTTACAGTTTTCCTGATCCGTCTAGCTAATATTGTGTGCTTCCTTTTTATACGATACACTGACATGCGTAGCTATTATATACAGGATGATTCAGTTGCCCCAACCAGTCCGCAACATCTTCAAATGCCACACGAATGATTTTCATACTCTTTCGCTCACTACACGGAAAGTATTAGTTCTACAGAAAAAATGAAAATGAACTTTTTGTAGGAAATTTAGTGCAGTTCAATTTAGTGGTGGGATACACTTTCGTTAGAGTCTGTAGTTTTCGAATTATTTAATAAAAACTTACAAAAGTGTTGACAATATACACTATGTGATCAAAAGTATCTGGGCACCCCCAAAAAGATACGTTTATCATATTAAGTGCATTGTGCTGCCACTTAGTGCCAGGTACTCCATATCAGAGACCTCAGTAGTCATTAGACATCGCGAGAGAGCAGAATGGGGCGCCCCGCGGACACGTTTGTCTTGAATAACTCTAAAACAGTGGCCTTCAGCGAAAAGTATCCCAGTACAAAATTTAACTACGTTAAATTGCCTACAAAAAAGACTTGTTCATTTTTTTCTGTATGACTAACAGTTCACATGTGTTGAGCCTTTTTTACGCCCACATTAACTTTAGAACAAGGATGTACGATTACGACTGCTCTTTTAGCCTACAATTTTTGTTTTTTCATTTAGACAGATGTAGTGAATTCGCGACTTGTTACTGACACCACGTATACTGATTTTACAGGAAACAGCTTGAAAACGTTTATGTGAATTAAATTAGTTGCATATATTATGTGACCAAATAGAGATCTTATAAAAATGTCGCCTTCATTCAACAAGTAGATAAATAAGATTAATTTCGATTGATGTGGCAGTATGTAGATTTAGACGGACGAATGGCTCTGAGCACTATGGGACTTAACAACTATGGTCATCAGTCCCCTAGAACGACTTAAACCGAACTAACCTAAGGACATCACACAACACCCAGCCATCACGAGGCAGAGAAAATCCCTGACCCCGCCGGGAATCGAACCCGGGAATCCGGGCGTGGGAAGCGAGAACGCTACCGCACGACCACGAGATGCGGGCTTAGACTGATGAACGATGATGTGGTATAGATCACTCAAACCCTTGCTTTGCCTATAACGAAGAATTTGCTTTGCTGCAAATCTGTCATTAACGAGTTCGTTATATGCCTGATATTATCATTATATTTTTCATTAATTATATGACTACCATGATTCAAAACCACAACTAACTGGAATAAAAGGAAACGCAACAACACTTTAAGGCCAACACATTCCCTATCAGACTTCACGATCCGTCGCCAGGCCGGGCAGTATGCTGCCTGTGGAATTCTGTGCCATGGCTGGAATAATGCAGACTGCAGAGGCAATGTACCTGTAGAGGAACCAGTAGCCCGGCGCAGTGGCGAGTAAGTTTACCACATGGCGCCCCCTGACTCTGTGCCTCGGTCCGTATGTGACAAGAGGCGTGACCCAGTCACAAGCCAGTGAGAATTTTCTATAAATACACACTGCCCCGGCGGAGCAGTATCTCTCTGTCTTTGACTGCTGGCTACAGCGAGAGCTACTTCACGCCAGACGCTAACCGAGTGTGGGTCTCCCAGCCTTGACTCCTAGCGAAACTTCCGCAGCGTAGTCAACGTTGTTTCGAGATTCAGAAATGTCACTGGGAAGCCCATACGTATCCTCTACACCAGGCACGTTCAGGAGGCGGATAGGGGAGCACGAGAGCACACGTTCGCTCATCGCCTGATTAGTGAACGCTCGCGATAAAATACGGCTGTCAGACGTCATTATTGAACGCAGTGGAAGTGCAAACTGTACACTGTCTTCAGAGGAATAATAATATGTTAACTTCGCCGTAACTTTAAACGCAAGCGTATATACTTAGAGGCGCAGTTAATGAAATGGAGAGTAACTCTTTTAAAACCGATGAAAAGCAGCATTGTGTCTGGGTTAGGAACTTAAAAGCGAAAGTCAGACACATCAGTATGAATTTATAATACGTCAGTGCAGGATGTCTAGTTACAGTTAGAACATACATATCTGTAGTGTGACAGGCATTGCGTGAAAAATTTCGTAATAAAGTAAATCTTTTAACTTCGTATAAATTTTTCTTTAACATGGATTTCCAGAACTTCAAAAGTTTGCAACTACGATTACCATACTGTTTGGACCTACATATTTGTGCGAGCACCTTTTGGCCAGAATGAAGAAAATGAACTTTACCCGCAGAATACTTCAGTCTGAAAGCTTGTCTTCGGCTTAGCAGTGCTCAGAAAGTGGTACACAGACATTGATGTTTTAGTGGAAAGCAAAGTAATTAGTCGACATGCAGAGTTCCTATGTTTAACGTCTGAATAAAATTGTTACAAAACGTAAGTCAATGTCAATTGAAACTTCGTCTGAAAACGATATTCATTCTAAGGCAGCATAAATGGCAGCAAATATGATATTTCGTACTTAGCTACCATGTTCTTCGCCTCATCAATTAAAAGAAATGTAAGTTTCATTTAATTCTCATTTTTATCAAAGCAACTGTTTTCGGAAATAAATTTACCACGAAAGACTTTAATTACCCACCGTCAAGCGATATAATCTCCGTAGAACTATTAGCGTCCGTAGAATAGGCTCGTTGACAACAGTTTCTCGCGCGGAGCTGCCTTGTTCTGATTCCTTCTCTCCTCCCCTCCTCTACCTCTTCCATTACTCCCCATGAGCCGCCCGGTTACCCACTACTGAGACTCGCACGAATAGATTGGTGAATAGGCCTGCTCTACACAGTCCCGATCTCTCTCTATGTGATTGACGTATTTTTGGAGCCACGAATAAAGACTTCCATGACCTACGATTTGTGGACGAATAGATGCAAATCTGGGTACAGTCATGGTTCCGCATGCAATCGCAAACATTTTTCCATTAAAAAAAAATATAAACACTTTTAAACATTTAGTAAGATGACTATCAACAGCCGTCAAGTAATGTATAAAATGCATGTTTGACCATCAGCTGCTTTCATTCTAAACCCAAATATCAACCGGTTTCAGTCATGGACCATCTTCACGGATAAGGGTTAAAATGGTTTAACCCACCATATCACATATGTCATTACTTAAATAACGTGTAGAGCGTGTCATGAATATCAATATACGACACAGGACTTTTAGAAGCAAACATACTAAGTGTATACCGAGCAGTGCTGAAGAGAAAATCAGGACGCTAATTACAGCGAGCAATTACAAACAACCCATAATGTATTTGAACACGAAATATATATTCAAACAAACTTTTTATTAACTACTCCATGATAAATTACGTTTCAATCTGCCACTGTTAATTTACTGTGCTTTTGCGTTGCCAATACTGACCTCTTCTTTTTTCCTTTTCAGTTTATTGCCTTTCTGTTCGTACCCATACAGTCATATCAATAGCAGAAAGCGGTTCTAGGCGCTCAGTCCGGAACCGCGCGACTGCTACGGTCGCAGGTTCGAATCCTGCCTCGGGCATGGATGTTTGTGATGTCCTTGGGTTAGTTAGGTTTAAGTAGTTCTAAGTTCTAGGGGACTGATGACCACAGATGTTAAGTCCCATAGTGCTCAGAGCCATTTGAACCATTTTCAATAGCAGAAAGACGATTCGACAGTGTGTTTGAGGCGATTTTCGTGTCAGGTAAGATCAACGTAACACCCAGTCCCCGAGCGGAAAATATCTTCGATCTCGTCGGGAATCGAACTCGAGGCTTTCCGTCAGCAACCTGCTGCACTGACGCTGCAGCTACCAAGGCCGACGGGATACTGTATCGAAAAACATCAGGAACTATGTTGTATCTTTCTCATTCATTTTGGCATCACAGTGCATAGAAGGTAAAAGGTAAAGTCTGTGGCGCTCAATGTGTGAACGACCATCTGGCCTGACTGTACACTATATGTACATTGATGAGTCAAAACATTATGAACACTCCGCACCGCGAGGTTGAATGCCTGAATGACGAATGGGCAATCAGTATAGCTAAGATATGGGCCGAAAACGCGGAAACCCACTGATACAAGCGGTTTTAACAAAGGGCACATTGTTATTGCACTGAGGCTGGAAACGGGAATCTCTGAAACGGCGAAGATGGTCGCCTATTGGTGTATTAATGTCGTGATCGCCTATGGACAGTGGTTGAAGGATGGTGAACTAAAGAGTACGCCGTGTGGTATTGTACATCCTCGTCTCATCACACATCGTAGAGGTCGGAGGCTCCCCCACTTTGTAATCCAGGATAGGCAGCGATCTGTGGCAGATCTGACGGGAGTACAGTGCAAGTGCAGGAACAAGTGTTTCGGAGCACACTGATCAAAGGCCAATGTTGAACAAGGAGCTCCACATCACACACCCATACTTATTCCTGTGATGACTCAACGATATCGTCAGTTATGACTGCAGCAGACATAGCATCACTGAGTTTTTACCGTGGATCTATAGCAATGTGTCGCCTGCCGAATGAATCAAATTTCTTTTGTTACACCACGTCGACAGTTGAGTCCTTACATGCCGTCATCAAGGAGAATGGCTGCACGAAACATGCACCGTGCCACAGATGCAGGCCGGTGAGAGCAGGGTTATGCTGTGGGTTACACTGAGTTGGGCTTCCATGGGATCTGTTGTGGTAATCGAAGGCGTCATGAGAGCAGTGAACTATTTGAACATTGATTCATGCTTGAAGTCTCCCTCTACGGAGATGACATCTTCCAGCAGGATAACTGTCCATGTTGCTAGGTCAGAATCGTGCTACAGTTATTTGCGAGCCATGAAAGTGAACTCACGTTGATGTCTTCGCCAGCAAATGTGTCTGATCTGTACCCATTGGAACGCATATCGGGCGCCAGCTGCGTGCCCGTAAATCGCCATCCCATAATTTGTGGGAAGTGCTTGACCTGTGCCTAGACATCTGGTGCTATATACCTCTGAAACACTGTCAAGGACTTTTAGAATCCATGCCAAGCAGAATCTCTATCGTGCTGTGTTTGGAAAGTGGAAGAACAAGTTATGAGACAGGTGGTCATAATATTTTGGCTCATCGGTGTATATGTCTTCCCATCTTCATTTAAACTGTCATCATCTTAATGAGACTTTTCCAAAAAACAATTTACAGCATTCTTAAGGGCTTGGAAAATACCCGATCCTGTTGTTTAGTTCATATATGTGTGGGTTAGTTGTTTTGCAAATCTAATTTTCTGTAATGCATTAATTCTAAAGACATTATGCTGACAACCGTTTTCGTTGTCGATTCTGCTATCGTATCTAGTAATTTATTCAGAATTCTACGTTGAATACTTTGCTGGAAACGACGGGTAGCTCGCACAGTGTATGGATACCACCAAGGGTGTGTCAAAGCCGTCCCTTTCACAGGCAGGAACCCGACTAAAAGAATGTAATTCTCCCACTCCTCACAATGTAAAGGTACCAATAGTAACAAAGTTTCGTTGTGTCACATGCACGTGACCGAGCGAGGTGGCGCAGTGGTTAGACACTGGACTCGCATTCGGGAGGACAACGGTTCAATCCCGCGTCCGGCCATCCTGATTTACGTTTTCCATAATTTCCCTAAATCACTCCAGGCACATGCCGGGATGGTTCCTCTGAAAGGGCACGGTCGACTTCCTTCCCCATCCTTCCCTAATCCGATGAGACCGATGACATCGCTGTCTGGTCTCCTTCCCCAAAAACAACCCAACAACAAAGAACTGAAATGTGTGTTCATATGCACGTAAGACATCCAGCAGTGTTTTCAGTAGACGCTAGCCAAGGAATCCGCAGGCAGTAAGTTGTGATTAATTTCATTTTTCTTACCTGATAACAAAAATTTGATGTGGTAGTGAGATATGACTAAATGTAAGATATATATTCGTAACGGATAACTAATACGATTGCTTTACCTAAAGGTAAACTACACATTTATGCAATAGACGTCTATGTGAAAACTTGTTTCATTTAGACAGTGAGAGTGTTTCATCTGTGGTTACCTTAATTCTCCACAGTTACTGTGTCTCATCTCTGTACACTGTAAATTCCTTGCATCTTTAGGGCCGATTTAAGGAAAAATTTTAAGATACTATATATCACTGAATTATTTCCTAGATTATATGATGAACTAAAGGTCAACTACAAATATTCTGGAACTATTCTACATTGAAGATATTATTTCTGACTAAATACGAAAGTAGGTTCCTACTCATTTACTTTCATTGGCATTTTAGGCGTATAAGATACAATTAACGTCTTGTCTACCCAGATATCAATACCTGTAAATTCTTCATCGCAGCCTGAAGCCGAAAATTTGCTACTTCTTCATTAGAACGAAGTTCACTTACGTAACTAGGTAACCAAATGAGCTCGAACGAAAGTATTTTAATTTTATTGCTACCTAAATCCTATATTTTAGTGACAGAGAGCTACGAGAACCACAATGAATTTTTTTAGTAATTAACACGAATCATGATATTAGACAAACTTATAACAAAATTACCACAGAATTTGTGTCTCCAATCCAAAATATTTATTTCACTATTTCTTTCGACCACATGACAATTCAGTGCATGCTGGGAATGCAAGGCTTATTCTGTCTATTTTACTGTGCGACCTGGCTCTGTAGCATAAACCCTGAAGTTATGGGTAACACAGAAACGAAGCAGGTCGCGTGTGGAAACTTACACAAAGGAACTGTTTGAGGAAAGACCGAAAAAGAATCACACATAGGAATCTCATGTAAAGAATTCAAAAATCGGATTTCAGCAAATGAGAAGTCCACAACGCAGTTAGTAAGCGGCAGTTGCAAATGGAACATATTGTTGAAATTTTTCTCGGTTTTCGACAAGCTTCATTTCCGAAAGGTCAGAGGATACAAAAACACTGTTATTGTTAGTTAATTCTGGCAATATCTCAGCATAGTTTTTAATGAACACTTGAGTTTTCTCTCTCGTTAACTTGATCCGGTTACCCTCAATTCACAGTAGTGGTTTCGTTACGACGATCATAACTTTCAACAAGATTTCTTTTCACGTGATTTCCTTCATCATGACAGGAACAGACAGCGTGCGCAAACTGAACGCAAAAATTAACATTTGGTCATATGTTTTTGCCCAGATACTCTCTACGTATATCACAAACGAATATTTATTTTCAGTTTGTTGCTTATATCATAACATTTGGCTGGTTCTCTCAATTTATTAAGTTTCCGTAGAAGCAGCTATATTTACGCGTATTTATAGCATTATTAATATGAGTTTCTTTGCACGAAATGGTCTCCATTCACATGTAAACGTTAGTATATCATGTCTGTGTTTTCAGAGAGAACGTTCAGAAAAATATTTCCTCTGTTTTTAAACAATCACTTCAATTGGTTACATCGTTTTAGAATTTCTTAGGATGCCAAAATCATACGGCGTGTTGAGAAATAGTATAATTTTGGCAACAGTTGTTCAGCGTAATTCACATTCAGCGTTTACAGCTGTAATCAAGATAACGATAAGTCAACGACAATCAGCGTAAAGAAAAAGAAGTCTAAGTGATTCTGCTTTTCTTAGTGCAGTGCGTTTAGTGGGTATGTATGTCATATGGGTGACTGTGATGAATGGTAAGGCAAGTATAACGCAGAATGTCTCCGGTCAGACAGAAAAACAGCGTCGATAGCAACGTAGTTTGGCTTGCAGATTCTTCAAACCATGCACGTCGAATATAAGTTCGATTTATAGAATAGTTCATTTATAATGCTTTATAAAGTAATGATGTAACGTTTTTATTATTCAAATTGACACTGAACTCGTGACATACGCCTCAAGGCTGCAGTAGTAGATGAGACATCGAAAACAGTACAAAGCGATCACCATTTGAAACTGTAAGTAAGAGCTGAAGCCATAGGTAGATAAACTTGTCAGTTTGTTAAGTGGTTGTTTAAGAAAGAAAATAAAAATGAAGTTCTCAGTCATGACTGGCTGGGTACAAAAGCAATTGTGACTGATTTTATCTGTAGGATTGTTACTGCCTACTTTGTATGGGTCATCAATCAAATCAAGAAAGCAACATCAATCTAAGTAATGGTTAGAAAAGAGGATTTGGGCAAGGGTTTTCAGGGATATAAAACATTTTGTCCTAAGAAACACAGGACGATATTTGTTCATGCCGTTTCAGACTATAATGTTAACGATGATAAGGATTTTTACAGAACTGAAACGTACTTAACGGTGCCCTCGGCAGACATTTGTCACCAAGTATAGCTAGCTGCCTCTCTCTACAGGGTGTTACAAAAAGGTACGGCCAAACTTTCAGAAAACATTCCTCACACACCAAGAAAGAAAATATGTTATGTGGACATGTGTCCGGAAACGCTTACTTTCCATGCTGGAGCTCATTTTATTACTTCTTTTCAAATCACATTAATCATGGAATGGAAACACACAGAAACAGAACGTACCAGCGTGACTTCAAACACTTTGTTACAGGAAATGTTCAAAATGTCCTCCGTTAGCGAAAATACATGCATCCACCCTCCGTCGCATGGAATCCCTGATGCGCTGATGCAGCCCTGGAGAATGGCGTATTGTATCACAGCTGTCCACAATACGAGCACGAAGAGTCTCTACATTTGGTACCGCGGTTGCGTAGACAAGAGCTTTCCAATGCCCCCGTAAATGAAAGTCAAGAGGATTGAGGTCAGGAGAGCGTGGAGGCCATGGAATTGGTCCGCCTCTACCAACCCATCGGTCACCGAATCTGTTGCTGAGAAGCGTACGAACACTTCGACTGAAATGTGCAGGAGCTCCATCGTGCATGACCCACATGTTGTGTCGTACTTGTAAAGGCACATGTTCTAGCAACACAGGTAGAGTATCCCGTATGAAATCATGATAAAGTGCTCCATTGAGCGTAGGTGGACGAAACTAAAATGAGCTCTAACATGGAAATTAAGCGTTTCCGGACACATGTCCACATAACATCTTTTCTTTATTTGTGTGTGAGGAATGTTTCCTGAAAGTTTGGCCGTACCTTTTTGTAACACCCTGTATATGTGCGTACCTTTATTATCAAGAACGCAAATCCTAATACTTTCAATAAAATAAAGACGTACTTTGTAGAAATTTAATTTTATTTCAGAGGGTAATTGACTTACCTTTGGTTGAAACGAGAGAAGGGCCGCTATGAATTGATGTATTCCTGTGATGTGCCGGCGGACAATTGGAAGAACTGAGATTTTCCAGTTGGAAGCGGAGTGCATAATGGAAGCAACGGCGCGTGGAGCGGCGATTAAGAGCTACACGCGGCATAAAAAGCTGCGTCTGGTGGTTGCTATCGATTTTTAGCTGGGTGCGGCCGCTCTCTGAGGGACCGCTGAACTAATTGAATACGGCCAGCGACCAAACAAAGGCTCACGCCAATTCAGAGACCAAACACTACAGCAAAGGTTTTAAAATGCAGATACGCACAGCTAATATACGACCGCATCGCAAATGCTGCACACAGTTGTCACGATCCTAAAGGCTTCTACGATATATGTGTACTCAGAAAAGTACTTGATGCTGCATGGTGTGGAACCTCGTCTGTCACGAGGATTTGCATCTTTTATTCCACCCAAGAATGATTCCTCTAGGTATCTTCTTTGATCGTGCGTATGTTTTAATGCTAAATATCTCAGAGACACGTAATGCCTCCTTTGCAACGTCTACCGAAGGTGGATGAGTCTCTACCTACCTCTTTCACGATAACCATACAAAATTATGGCTTAATGCGCATCTTATCTTTGAATCATCCGTGTTTCCCTTCACATTGACAAACCTTCGTAGTGATCCGCGAGGTGGATCCAGATGAGGCTCCCCTATTGGGATCTGAGTACACGATTTTTGTTAACCACAGAATTCTGTCTAGTGTATAACAACGATGCTACATCTCCATGTACAGCTCTACTCCGCAAGCCACTGTGAAGTGCATGGCAGGGGGCACGTTCCATTGAAACAGTTATTAAGGTCTTTTGCCTTTCCATTCGTACTTGGAACGAGGGAAGAATGATTATATAAAAGTTTCCTTGCGTGCTGTAGTTAATCTGATCTTGTCCTCACAGCGTGTAGGACGTTGCAGTATGTTACTAAAATTCATCATATAAAGCTGGGTCATGCAACTTTGTATGTAGGCTTTCTGGAGATAGTTTCCCTCTATCCTCAAGTTCAAAAATGTTGAAGTGTGTGTGAATTCCTAAGTGACCAAACTCCTGGAGTCATCGATTCCTACATTTACACACTATTTAAACTAACTTATGCTAAGAACAAGAGACACACCCGTGCCCGAGGGAAGACTCGAACCTACCGCGGGAGGAGCCGCACAATCCGTGACATGGCGCCTCAAACCGCGCGGCCACTCCGCGGTGCTTTCTTCAAGTGTCTGTCACATTAGTTTCTTCAGTGTCTCTCCGACACTTTGTCACCGGTTCAGTAAATCTGTGACCATTCCTACAGTTATTTTCTATATATTCAATATCCTCGTGTTAGCCCCATATGGTACGTGTCACGCACAATTGATTAATATTCTAGAATGGGTCGCAAGAGTACTTTGTAAGCAATTTCCTTTGTAGAATGATTACATTTCACTAGTATTCCACTTATAAACCGAAGTCTGCCACTTAGTTTACCCACGACTGATTCTATGTGCTCATTCCATTTCATACCCCTACAAGACGTGTTACAACTTGGTATTTGTTTGAGTTAAGCAATTCTATCAGTGAATCGTCGACATTATAGTCATTCGTTTTCTGAAGTGCACTGTTTTCCATTTCTGAATATTTAAATCAAATTGTCAATCTTTGCACTACTTCGAAATCTTATCAAGATATGACTCGGTGTTTATACAGCGTCGTTCAGATTGTACTTCATTGTAAGTAACTGCATCGTCTGAGAAAAGTCTGAGGTTACTATTAATATTGTCCGTAAAGCCATTACTGTACAAAATTTACAGTGATGGATCCAACGTACTTTCCTGGAGCACACAAGAAGCTACTTCTACACCTGTTGATGACTCTCCATCGAAGATAACTTGTTGCGTTCTCCCTGCCAAAAATCCAGTCACAGGTTTCGCTTGGTACTTAATAAGATCGTACTTTTGATAATAAACGTAGATTTGGAAATGAAGAAACAGTGCACCTGCCTGACTGCCTCAGTCCTAAACTTTTAGTGTACCATGGGAGAAAATTGCGAGTTATGTTTCACAAGACCGACATTAACGGAATCCATGTTGGTTAGGATGGAGGAGGTCATTCTGTTCGATATACCTGTTCATGCCTGAGTTCAAAATATGTTCTAAGACTATACAGCCGATCGAGCCCAAGGATACTGGTTGGTAGTTCTGTGGATCACTTCTGCTACACTTACCGTAAGTGGGCGTGACCAGTGGTTACTTCCAACAACTGGACGCTGTTTTTTGTTAGAGGGATCTACGATAGTTTATAGTTAACAGAGAGACTAAATCACCCGCAAAATTCAGTATATAATCTGATAGGGGCTTCATCGGACGCTGGAGCTCTGTTCAATTTTAATAATCTTGGCTATTTCTTGACGCCACTAATACTTCTTTCACTCATTTTTTCACTGGTACGTGGATTAAGCTGGTGCAATACACTGGGTTTTCCTTTGTAAAGCAACATTTGAAATGGAGTTAGGAATCCCTATTTTTGATTTGGTATCCTCAATTTCAGTTCCTGTCTCATCCATGATTGACCGGATGCCAACTTTTGCACCACTAAAAGTTTTTAAATACGATTAGTATTTCTTCGTGTTATGTGGAACATCATTTGACATTATTCTGTTACAGTAGTCACTGAAGGCTTCATAAACGCGTTTCATTTAGCACCTGTCTATTCATAGCATTTACACCTATTATGTTGTAGTTTCTGTTCCTTTAGAAGTTCACTTACAGTGAGTATGTACGATGGAGGGTACCTCTTATTATGAACTCTTTTACTGGGTACATAACTGTCCAGAGCATGGTCCACTGTTCTTTTAAACTTCAGCCATAATTCGTCTACATGCCCCTGTCCTCTCCTAAGAGTTTAAAGCTCCTCACTGAGATATGACACTACTGATTTTTTATCTATTTTGTAGAATATACACATCTTACTACTTGTTTTAGTTAGCCCTTCATACTTTGGTAATCAGTGTTGTCACAACTACTTCGTGGTCACCGATACTACTTTCGATGTAGACATTCCCGAAGAGGTTAGTTCTTCAGGTCAATTTTTTCATTAAATCTAATATATTTCCGTAATGAGTGCGGGTCCGAAACATTTATTCTAAGTAGTTTTCAGAGATGGCATTTAGTAATGTTTCATAGCATGTCTTGTCATGCCCATCACTGAAAAAATTGTAATTTTTTCTGTTGATTGTTAAATGATTAAAGTCACCTCTGATGATTGCTGTATGATTGGGGAACTTATGTACGAGCTAAATGAGGTTTTCTCTAAAGTTTTTCGTTAAAATAAATGTCGTGTGACTAGGGCCTCCCGTCGGATGGACCGTTCGCCGGGTGCAAGTCTTTCGATTTGACGCCACTTCGGTGACTTGCGCGTCGATGGCGATGGGAATGAAATAATAATGATGAGGACAACACAACACCCAGTCCCTGGGCGGAGAAAATCTTCGACTCAGCTGCGAATCGAACCCGGGCACTTAGGATTGACCTTCTCCCGCGCTGACCACTCAGCTACCGGGGGCGGACAGTTTTCCGTTAGATCAAGAGGTGAGTATGGTGTTCGATAGAAGTATCCAATTAAAATCTTACGCTCACCGTTGATACTGAATATTGCCCAAACAATCTCGTATTCTGCTTCAATTTATATGTCCGTGGATTTGAGTTTCTGGTCTGCTGTGACAAATACACCACCTCCGTTTTCTATTAGCCTGTCCTTTCGATATACACTTACATTTTCCTCAAAAAAAAAAAAAAATTCACAGCCATTAACTTCAACTTTTAACCGGCTCTCTGTCTCTAGTATTAGGTAGCTGGGTAGCATCTTCTGAAGCATAGCGCTCACCTGACCCATTTAGGGGGACGCAGCAGTTCTCAACCCTATAGCGCAAGTTGAGCAAGTCGTAGCCTAGCTTGTCATAGAACCTTTGAAGTCTCTAGTTCAGTCTTTACACTAGACTTAGAACCAGGAGCCACCATAAGTTCTAAGGACAATGGCGCAAATTACAAGCTTCTTTGAATCTCTGTGCGCAAAGCTGGTTTCCTCAACCTTCTCTGCCAGTGGTTGGGATGATCCAAGTATGATTATCTACGACTCTGCTAAACTTCAATTTTAACTTTGCCGTTCGTGATGTGAAATACTGTGACTTCAGCTATCACCGTTGAGGATGCTAACAATAACTTTTTAGAATGTTATTACAGTGGTGTAGGGGAAGTGGAGACGAGACTAACAGTTTCATACGGAACACGTGCGGTCTATGAACTGCTTCAAACCACCTAAGATCCAGTGTGTGCGTGCCTCGCGAGATTTTCAATATTCCCTCGCTATCTTAGGCCACCAGCTTTGTTTGCTATATCACTAACCTTATTAATTTAAATACTGTCGTGAGGGTAATGAAAGGAAAAGGAGTTCGTAAACATTATGCAAAAACTAATTTCGTTTACAATGAGATCTAAACTTGTTCGCAGCTAATGGTCTAGTGACTAGCGTTGCCGCCTCCGGAGCACGGGGTCCCAGATCGATTCCCGGCCGGGTTGGGGATTTTCTCTGCCCAGGGACAGGGCCTTTGTGTAGTCCTTCTCACTTCATCATCATCATCATTCGTGACAGTGGCTACATTGGGCTGTGTAAAAAATTGGACCGTGAAAAAATTGTACAGGCGCTGATGAGCGCGCAGTTGAACGCCCAACAAACCAAATATCATCAGATCTAAACTTATCCCATAAAAGCAGATAAGTTTCGTAGTAATAAGGCCGGACAAACAATTGATTTAATTGTTAATTTTATGTTCTTAAAATTCAAGCAAACGCCAGTTTTTCAATTTGTACGTGCGCGAACAAGAACTTTTTAGTAGTCAAGAACGATTTTATCCAATCATTCCCTTAAATGACACAAAATGCATATATTATATCTATAGATTTATTTACTCCAATTCAAGAATTCATCTATGGTATGGAAGGAGTTGTCAAGGGGATATGTTTTCAATTTATCTTACAAGCTGTTACTGCTGTCTGTCAGACAGATTATTTCATCTCGTAATTTATCGAAAAGTTTTACAGCAGCGTATTTTACCCTTTTCTGTGCTAAAGGTGAGTTAAGTAGAGTATAGTTAAGCCTTCCTTTCTTCTGGTATTATAATCGTGAATGTCGCTGTTGTTTTTAAACGGGTCCTTGTTGTTGCGAGCAAATTTCATTACTGAATAAATGTATTGTGAGGCTGTTGTAAGAATTCCTAACCTTTTAAACAGATGCCCCAAAATGTGCCTATGAGCTCCACACATTATTCTAACCACTGTCTTTTGAGCTGTGAATACATTTTGCCCAAGTGTTGAGTTACCCCAAAATATTATTCCGTATGACATGGGAAGCGGAAGTATGCTAAGTATCTTAGCTTACTATTTTCTACATCCCCAAAATTGGAAATTATTCTGATTGCAAAAGTTACTGAACCTAGTCGCTTTATGAGTTCCAAAATATGAATTTTCCAGTTAAGATTCTCATCTATATGTACACCAAAAACTTAGTATGCTCTCCCCTGGCTACTGACTTCTCCTGTGTTTTTTTCAAAGTTCAGAGCAAGCCCATTCGCAGAAAACCAATCAATAACTTTTCCAAAAACATTATTTGTATCATTTTCTGTTGGAGTATCTTCTACCGGATTAATAATGATGCTCGTATCAGTAGCAAATAGTGTCAGTTTAGTTTCTTGTTTCAGATAAGAAGAGAGATGTTTTACATATAACAAGAACAGAAGAAGACCCCTGATCGAACCCTGTAGAACACCTAATGTAATTTCACTCCAGTTAGATGAAGTGGGAAACTTCCTTAAATCATAAAAAGAAACTTTTTTGCTTCCTGTTCTGTAGATATGACTTAAACCACTCATATGCTGTTCCATTTACACCATAGAATTGTAATTTCTGTAACATAATGTCAGTATATGCTGTTGCGTTTGACATATAGCCCAATGGCTAGTAATATATTTTAGGTAACTGGTGTATTTTACTTAACTGATGACGGAATATGCAGTGGCGTAACTTCACATGTTAGATGTATTACATTGTTCTGCCACCTGGTGACAATAGCTACGACTTAAGGATTAAATGATCTGTGGCAGTTCCGTCAGCGGGACAACATTAACTGTCTCCCGTGCCATGCAGGATGACGTGTTATATTGTCCATGCTTATTATCTCAGAAGGTGTAAGCTCATCATACACATGGGATTTTGATAAATTTTTTCCACTGTGTGAGAGTGCTTAACACTCTGTACAATGTATAAAATGTTGCAGGTTCTGTGATTATGGGTAGGTAATGTGCATATAGTACAATAGTGTAATGGTAATGATGACTTCGAATCAGTTCCGTAAATTATTATTTTTTACGTATTGTGCACAAACATGCGATTCGTTACTTAACAGCGCTGATATTACCGTATTGGTTATATACTCTATTCATTTTATTACAACATTTTTGGTTTGGATAAGATGTATTGTCCGGTATTTCATTGTAAACCTTTACAAATTTGAAGATGGTCACTGAACTGACTAAAACTGGTTATCTGTGTAGTGAGTAAAGTGTTTTAAAAGGATACTACACTCTCAGGTATAGAAAACCGCCTCCTGCTTCCACTGACGATGTCAGGTAATCACAACTTTGAAACAACAATAAGTTCATTATAATTTTCGAGATTAGGTTCTGGAATACTTTAACTAAATGCTTAAAGGAATAAATAATGTATGACCTCAAAAAAGTCAAGTCACAAAACTGATTCCAGATCCTCTACATATACATTCCGCTTGTATGAGTTTCGGTATTAGTAGTCAGACACACCTGATGCCAAATACCTCGATACCGTGAGGGAAAACGCCAGTCAGTGTAGAGAGGGTTGGAGGTGTACAGACCTGAAGGCAGCAGCGGCAGGGCACGTCGCGGTCGGCACTCAGCCGGCGCGTCCGCTGAATATCAATGCCGCGAGCCGCCGCCTCGGCTGCAAATATTTCATTTCTGTCCTCTGCACCAGCAACCACCTGACATTACCGCCATTAATAAACAAGATGTGCACATCGCCATGTGCACAGTTGCGCTACAGAGTTACGGAATGAGATGTGGGAGGAAAAATTGTATACTATACGCCTACCGTGCAGTGGATGCAAGATTAGGGCATAATAGCAAAGTTGTTTGACAGTTCAGAAAGTCATGTTGGCGTAGTATAGGAAAACAGTGTCCATTTAACACGAACCAACGTTGCTTTCGCTTCTTTTTTCGTCACGATAGCCTATCTCGTTTCTATTTTTTTAAAGTACATTTTCGTAGCTAGAAACTTCTGCAAGCACTCTTCTTCTATTTAGAAAGATTCTCAAAAATTTTTGTGTAAAATGTCAAATGATACGCTCCCAGTAGTCACGCATATCGGTTGTTTTGAAGCATTCGAATATTCTTCTACGAACAGGAAAAGAGAAGTTTGATGTAGGACAAACAGTAAATGGTGCTTCTAGATATGTACTGAATGTTTTGTAATATAAGTATCTGCCACTTACGCACAGAAAGCTATCTACCTTTTCGTAAAGACGTTAACCGTTGGGAGTTTCCACTTCCAGTACAAATCTAAGAGACACCAAGCGCCTGTTACGTGCGTTGCTTCGTGAATGAACGAGGAAGAGAGAGGGGCCCTGTGTAGAGGCCGTATTTTTCATACTTCCTGGTCATGGGCTTGATACAGAGTGCCTCCTCCGTTAATTGCTCATGTATCTACGATGGAGGTGCATTTTACTTAAGATGCTACTCTCGCATATAGAAATGAACTACCGCCTGTACTGTGTTGTGTGTATGGTTCAAAATGGCTCTGACCACTATGGGACTCAACTGCTGTGGTCATTAGTCCCCTAGAACTTAGAACTACTTAAACCTAACTAACCTAAGGACATCACACACACCCATGCCCGAGGAAGGATTCGAACATGCGACCGTAGCAGCAGCGCGGCTCCGGACTGGAGCGCCTAGAACCGCACGGCCACCGCGGCCGGCTGTTGTGTTTATAACTGCCTTCCTAAAAGAAAGTTAAACTGTCCACAACCCCATCATTGAACCGAACGCCACAGACGATCTTTGCTGAACATGGTCCTACTCGACTGGGTATACCTGTCTTCCTCCGATCTGTGAAATGACTTAATCACTCAGTTCTATAACTGAGAGACTGACTTGCAGTATAACGTGCATTCCGAACCGCGGTGCATCTTGTAATTTTTGTATACGAGAAGCATTGTAAAACGGAAAACGGCGATAAATGGCTGTCCGGGTAACAAATCAAAGTTCATTTTAAGCCACCAACCATCAGCCACCCGCCTGTGAGCGTTCAAGGCCATAAATGACGAAATGCATCACCTGAGTGTTATAGAACGTGCGTTCTGCAAAAGTGATTTTGTGTAGTGAGATTTTACACTTTTTTCGAAGTTATGCCATATTGTGACTAGGGAATATGTCGTATTATCAAATACTTGATCCTGGAAGGCAACTAGAACAGAAGAATCTGGCAACATTTAGATCAATGAAAATCCGAGCAGTGGTACCTAGTCAAAAGTGTAACCAATTGCTCCAGTTAAGTGACTGAAGAGAAGAAGATGTATCGACCCAACAGGAAAACATCACAATATTTTCAGTTTCAGATTCAAAATTGCAGGCAATCTGAGTGATCTACCATCAGAATAGTTCGCCTCTGATCGTAGAGATTGAGAATGCTCGAGGTTATCATCGAAAGCAAGTACGGCCGGCCATTGACATTATCACCAACAAAAGAAGGCTTGTAAGAGGATGAGAAGTAAACGGCAGTAAACATACAATTAATAAGTTGGCTCAGTAACATTGCGAGGAATCTCTCTTCACATGGTAGGACAAAAGCGAGACTGTGAAGATAACCAGTCGAAAGTATTGTGTCCTTAAGGCATGATACACTACTACTTAAACTTAGGAGGAAATTAACTTTCGAATTACATGCCACCGTCAAGTAACATGATGAAACTTAGACCACACGTACAGGGAGCTGCTACTGTATAGTACAGTACAGAAGGTATTTACAGGACATACATAATGACATTAACAGGAATGACACTTGTTCTCAAAGACACTGAAGTCACCGCGTTTCAAGATTGTCCCCTAGACATTAAAAAAGGCGAGACATGGTTCTTAATAAGTTGTGCGAACACGACGAACGACATTAGCTTGATATGGAGGTCTTGTGGTTGGGCGTTCCAGTCCACCACCAGCGTGGTTGACAACTGCTCTTGGTGCATGTGGACGACCTTTAATATAATGTCTCTATCAACAAAACTTTCAAGTCCAGGAACGTTAGGAACTCCACTACCTCCACGTACAATGGCTACAGTGAGCCAACCATTACCATGATCAAAAGTATCATTAATATCAATACTAAAATTAAGTCTTCAACCACAGAAAACACAAGGTCCGTCGACAAGTGCAGTAGCAGCAACACTCTTAACTGGTATGCGATTCTTCTTGTCTCCAGCTGTTGTGGCGAACTCGATGTTCTCGATGGTTTTATAAACTGTCTGCTTAGAAAAACTGTCTGCTGTGAAAAAAAAATTGGAACTTTATACGGACGCTGATGACCGCACGGTTGAGCGCCCCACAAACCAAACATCATCATCATCATCATCATCATCATCATCACCAACACAACTCACACTGTCTCGAATGGATTAACGTCGGGGAACAGCACGGGCAATCCATTCGCTGAATATGCTCTCATTCCAAGAGCATTTCCACCAGCGCTGTTCGATGCGATCATGCGTTGTCATCCATGAAAATGAAGTTGGTGACGAATGCAAACCTGAGAAGAGACACATGGAGAAGGAGTACAATGTCACAGAACGTTGACTGTCTCAAAGATTTGAGGTGAGTACGCCCATGCAACTTTGTGACACCTCAAACAACACCTCCGGGACACCCAAAACGGAAATGTTCAACAGTGTCCCTGGGTGCATTGTGTGTTCCCATATCTCACCATATGAGGGGTGCGTAACGAGTGTATCATGTTCTAAGGCCACAAGTAACAGCTCACCAACAGCGTTTAATTTCCTTGACCAATAAAATACATTCTCTGAAAGTGAAAATTGATCATTCTCTTACGTTTTCCGCATTGCAGCAGCTGATCGTAAGAAAGGCAATGAACATATAGCCGATCGACGTCAAAGTGTCGTCGGAAGAACACAGATGGCTAAACGATTATGTTGTCTGAGACAGAATTTCATGTCTGAGTAGAATGGTTTCCTGCTATCTCTGCCACAGTTCAAGCAGCCAAAGCTTGTAGGCCCTTTAGCCGAAAGAAAATCCAATATCCCACTGGTACACTGGTGGTAAATTCAAAAACGCAAGTTTCAGTCGCTAGAAACCAAGGTCACGTTGTCGCAAAATTTAAAAAATCCGATATGGGGCAACTTGGTCATTCATACTTTGTTACGCCACTAACATCACAATCCATGCATCTTGTTCAAAAGTAATCAAATGCGTTGTATTCTTCTTCCTCTTCTCATGGCGGCACAACCCTGAATATGTCTTAGCATCTTCAACAGGTTTCCTCCATTCTGCCCTCTCCAGCGCAGTCCTCAGTCGTCCTCTGAGAGATTTTATATCTTCTTCCGCATCGTCCATCCACCGCTTCCGTGGCCTTCCTTCCTGTCTTCTTCCAGCTGGCCTCCATTCAAAAACCGTATCCATCCTAAGGTCATGTTCCAGACAAGCTATTCCGTCTACTTTTCATTGTTCTTACGATGTCAGCTCCTTGTATGAGGCGACCAAGCTCAGCGTTCGTTGTATATCTCCGGAAACAACAGTTATCCCGAACCGCCCCATGCTACTGTACAGAAGCCTGCGTTCAAATATCCTGAGCTACTTGTTACTGTCCATGTTTAACAATCTGTAAGCTACAACTGGCCTGATCACGAGCTTATAAGTTTCAAGTTCAGCTGTCTATTTAACAAATGGAGGCCATCAATTTCTTATACGTGTGGAAGCATCTGTTACCACTTACGATGCGCTGGTTTTTTTTCAGTTGACATGGAATTTGTTCTATAAATATTAGATCCTATATAGTCAAAGTTCAGCACATTTCCAAAATTGAAACCAGCTGCTAATAGTTTATCCGCATTATTATTTGCGTGCTGGTGAAATTCTTGTATTTCAGTTCAAATGGTTCAAATGGCTCTGAGCACTATGGGACTTAACTTCGAAGGTCATCAGTCCCCTAGAACTTAGAACAACTTAAACCTAACCAACCTAAGGACATCACATACATCCATGCCCGAGGCAGGATTCGAACCTGCGACCGTAGGGGTCGCGCGGTTCCAGACTGTAGCGCCTAGAACCGCTCGGCCACCACGGCCAGCTATTTCAGTAGCTTTGAGGCAGCTTTCATGATATTGTATCAGAACGGCTTTCAAGTACCTTTTCATACATTTGTTTCTCAACACAGATACGTATTCTAATATGAAGGAATCTCTGTACGTTACCGTCCTGCAAAAGGCCTCTTCTAATTCTGCTGCGCACTTAAGCATGATCTGGTGTCCTATTAGACTAACTCCCAGTTCAGATTAGCGTTATCTCATTGTTATTATTATGTAATGATGCTGAGTTTCAGGGTAAAATCATTAGCTTCGGACTTCCACATGCATGCACAAAAACGGATCTTACCTTAAGATACAGTATGTGATCAAAAGTATTCGGACACCTCCAAAAACTTACGTTTCTCATATTAGGTGCATTGTGCTGCCACCTACTGCCCGGTACTCCATATCAGCGACCTCAATAATCATTAGACATCTTGAGAGAACAGAATGGGGCGCTCCGCGGAACTCACGGACTTCGAACGTGATCAGGTGACTGGACGCCACTTGTGTCATCCGTCTGTGTGCGAGATTTCCACACTCCTAAGCATCTCTAGGTCCATTGTTTCCGATGTGATAGTGAGATGGAAACGTGAAGGGACACGTACAGCACAAAAGCGTAAAGGCTGATCACGTCTGTTGACTGACAGAGACCGCCCACAGTTGAAGAGGGTCGTAATGTGTAATACGCAGACATCTATCCAGACAATCACACAGGAATTCCAAACTGTAGCAGTATCCACTGCAAGTACTATGACAGCTAGGCGGAAAGTGAGAAAACTTGGATTTCATTATCGAGCGGCTGCTGATAAGCCACACATCGCACCGGTCAATGCTAAATGACGCCTTGCTTGGTGTAAGGAGCGTAATCATTGGACGACTAAACAGTGGAAAAACATTGTGTGGAGTGACGAATCACGGTACACAATGGCTAGGTGTGGGTATATTGAATGTCTGCTGAACGTCATCTGCCATCATGTGTAGTGCCAACGGTAAAACTCGGAGGCGTAGATGTTTCGGTGTGGTCGTGTTTTTCATGGAGGGGTCTTGCACCCCTTGTTGTTTTGCATTGCACTATCACAGCACAGGCCTACACTGATGTTTTAAGCACCTTCTTGCCTCCCACTGTTGAACAGCAGTTTGGGGATGGCAATTGCATCTTTCAACACGATCGAGCACCTGTTCATATTCCACTGTCTGTGGCGGAGTGGTTACAAGAGGATAACATCCCCGTAATAGACTGGCCTGCACAGAGTCCTGACATGAATATTACAGAACACCTTTGGGATGTTTTGGTACGCCATATTGAATCCCACGCATTACTGATGGAGGGCGCTACGAACTTGTAAGTCGTTTTCAGCCAGGTGTCTGGATACTTTGATCACATAGTGTATGTACAGTTACCAGTTGCAACTGACCAAGAAACAATTTGTTTTATCTTCTGATCTTCGTCTTCGTTATTTTTAGTTAAAGTATCATGGGAAAGCCTTTTTACGTATGCCTTACTTCACCTGAAATTTAATCTGTGCTCTTGCGATGATTATGGCTCTGAGCACTATGGGACTTAAATTCTGAGGTCATCAGTCCCCTAGAACTTAGAACTACTCAAACCTAACTAACCTAAGGACATCACACAACACCCAGTCATCACGAGGCAGAGAAAATCCCTGACCCCGCCGGGAATCGAACCCGGGAACCCGGGCGCGGGAAGCGAGAACGCTACCGCACGACCACGTACTGCGGACGCGATGATTACATTGCAAGTTTGGGCTGGTGAGAAACTGTTTACCTACCGTTTACCCGTCCTTAATAGTTTTCTCCTATAAGGTATTTGTGCCGAACAGAGATTTTTTATTCGCCTTGATGTTCTTACAGCGTCTTATAACCAGTGACATCTGCACAGCATTTGTGCCTGTGTTATATTAAATGTGGATCCAAATCCCCCTGACGTACCCATGAAATGAGCGGGCTGAATCACTTTTATTAAATCAAACTCCCTAAAGTGTAGGTTAAACCACGAAATTCAAACAGAGGGAGAATAGAGAAAACACGGATGTTCAAACAGTGCCTGAGTGATCGGAACAATTAACTTCAAAGAACTCATGAAAATGTTTGTAAACGCCATTAAGAAAAACTACAGGGTGAGTCACTAACTATCGCCACCTAGAATAACTCCGAAAGTATGATAGTAACTGAAAAGTTTGTAGGAAAAATGTTGCATGGGACAACGGGGGTCATAACATGACGTTGGGTTTTGTTGCTAGGTGGGGTCGCGTCAGAGATGTGAAGGTCAGCATTGTGTGTGGGTGGCGGGGGATAACTTTGAAATCTGTTTGTCTGAAGCATTTTCTTCGTTTCGCAACAAATGGCGCTGTAATGGGAGGAATAGAAACAGGAACACAATCGTTCAAATGGTTCAAATGGATCTGAGCTCTATGGGACTTAACATCTGAGTTCACCAGTTCCCTAGAACCTAGAGCTACTTAAACCTAACTAACCTAAGGACATCACACACATCCATGCCCGAGGGAGGATTCGAACCTGCGACCGTAGCGGTCGCGCGGTTTCAGACTGAAGCACCTAGAACCTCCCGGCCACAAAAGCTGGCAACATAATCGTAATTTAAGACATGCTACTCAATGACCCTCGAATATTCAGTGGTTCATGGGACCTCACCTCCATTATGAGACGGTAGGACAGACCAGGGTTTCATTCGCAATGGTGTATTCCTCTGACACATCAAACATTGTATCCGTAGCTCGACGCGAACGCTACCCTACGTTTCCAATCAGCGTAAATGTTGAAACGTAGAACCACCAACTTTGATACCCTTAGTGATCCACTTCTCAAATGACTGTACACAGGACAGAAGTAGATCTGCGGGAATGTCAGCACAGGTGTTTCTGATGCGGTCGAACATGTCTTCAAGGCCTGTTTGCCCTTGCTGGTACACCTTATATTTTAAATATTCGCACAACAAGATATCCGGCGACGTTAAATCCGGCGACATAGCGGGCCAATTAACAGGGCCCCTCTGTCGATACACGGACCAATCTAAATACAGTATAATGCCTCCTGTGTTTCAACCACGTAATGCGCTGGGCAATCGTCATGCTGAAAACACATACGTTGTTGAACGTTCAAAACAACATCCTGCAGTAGTACCGGTAGTTTCCGCTCCAAAATCGTGCGATATTCGCGTCAATTCATCATGCCGTCGATATAATACAGAACAATGGGTTTGTTCCTCATGACGCAACACCATACGTTAACCGACCAAGGACGGTGTTGAGCATCTTGCCGTAACGAATGGGGACTGTCTACACTCCAGTAATGCATGTTAATCCGGTTAACGCTACCATGGTTGGTGAATTTAGACGCATCGGAAAATAATACCTTGTCAAAGCACGTGGAGGTGGTTTGCATTTGTTGACGTGCTCATACACAAAATACCACATGGTTATGGAAATCGACGCCATGATGCAGTGACACTTGGTATGGGTGATACTTATGATGATTTAGTGTTGTGACAATACTACCTAAGGACATACAGTAATAGCGGTGTAATTGCGAGGCGCATATCTGTGTGTTGTGGTGGACTGACACTAGTACAGCTGTTTCCAATTAGAAGTTATGAAATACTGACCAGTCCTACCCTCGCAGCATGGAGATGGGGTCCCACGTGTCCTTGGATATTCAAGGACCATTGAGCAGCATTTCGTATATTACGATTGTGTACCCATTTCTATTTCTCCGATTACAGCGCCATCTGTGGTGAAACGAAGAAAATGCTTCACACAAAACGTATGTAGATTTTGCCGTAGAATCGTAATCTGCAATAAAAAACGGGGGTTCCCTTTGAAAATTTCAAACTTACCTGCCGCCACCCACGCGTGGGGTGGAATGTGCGGTCGACTGTGTTATCGTTAGATGTTCTCCTCCAAGATAACTAAACTGGAATAAAACTGTTTCTGATCTGATATGTAGTTTTCGAGATATTTCAATGTCTTCAGTAAAAATGGACAACTGGCTAATGGAAGGTGAGAGTTATCAGAACATTCTCCTTTTAAACTGTGTTAATGGACTATAAAGAAAAATATACCGTTTCTTCCTTAGATGATCACTCTATTATTGCTAACGATGTTAAAGTTAGAACATCAGTCTTACGTTTGACTTCCATATATAATCGTCAAGCCCATTACTATAGAAAATGCCCGCATCTCGTGGTCGTGCGGTAGCGATCTCGCTTCCCACGCCCGGGTTCCCGGGTTCGATTCCCGGCGGGGTCAGGGATTTTCTCTGCCTCGTGATGGCTGGGTGTTGTGTGCTGTCCTTAGGTTAGTTAGGTTTAAGTAGTTCTAAGTTCTAGGGGACTGATGACCATAGATGTTAAGTCCCATAGTGCTCAGAGCCATTTGAACTATAGAAAATTTACAGCGGAAACATTTCTCATCTCCTTCACCTATACTTTCCTTCTAAAAAAGTGTGCATTGAACGTTTCAAAGTTACAAAATATCAAAGATAAAATATTCTGACTGAAACGATAGTGATGAGGAAGATTTAACATACATTATTAATTCAGATGATAACTGTTGAGATGTACGTTATTCAATGTCACTATAAAAATTCGACCTTAGAAAGACCACCGTGAATAGTTCAGCACTGCCATGTCGAGTGCTGTATTGCGTTTCTGGCACTATGTACATGTTTACTGAACTTAACGAACTAGTCACGATTATCCTAATTATTTACATGGCGTTGAAAACTGTGTCACTAATTTACTAACGTAACTGAAAATGTTTATTCAAAAAACCTTTTTCCAGTAACTCATTCAATTTAGAGCTATATGTTTCTTGTCAGTCTTTGCGTTTGAGCTTCATAATATCTGTGTAGCTTCCAATCGATTTTTCAGACTGAGTGTGTGTTTTCATATTAAATTACTGTTTCCTAAATATGCTCATGTTCTGCGTGCGAATAAATAACTTGACCAAATTAATAACTTGATAAAACATTCTGTATATTAATTTGTCCAACCGATATATCTGCCAGCACAGTTCTGATCTGCTATGCGGAAACTGAGATATTTATAACTGAAAACACATTCGTGATATTGACAATTACTGAGAGCCCCGAGAGAAAAATGAAAAACTCTTAGCTGCTTTGTGGCATATGACATATCAATTTTAAATTTTATAACTTGACAAAAAGTATGAAACCTGAGATAAGAAATTCCATCCACGTGCGAAAGAAACTACTTTCAGCGAACGGTTTTCCGCTACACTAATTCAATGTACATTATTCCAATCAGAAAGTGTTAAGAATATCACTTATCTTAGTTGTATCTACAGGGTGGCCACAGACTCCCTTTACACCTGCAATGAAAATATCGTAGCTTTAATAAATCTTACAATTTGTGCCAAATTTCGATAAGTACACTACCATGGTGATGCTTGCAACATTGAACCTAAAGGAAAAGGATCTACCTTCTGGACAATACCCCAGATCCGACATGGGATGGATCTATACTAAAAGTTATCTGTGAATTATTATGCATATGAATCCACCCAACGTATTAATCCAGGACTTACCCGAAGGCTGACCTGCCAACATTATGCGTTCAGAAATATTTATTGAGACAGATCCACTCGCATATACTCTGGGGTAACGGTTTTTTTCTGACATGTGAAAAGATAGCGTAAATTACACTGTTCTGTATTGATATCTCATGCGTCCGATCTGTATGTAATGGAAGACTTTCGCAGACACTAATTCTGAACACACTCAAACTATTCCAATTTATCCATCAAACTGAAAGACATTGATTATATCTGTTCTCGTGGAACCATGGCTGCTTTATCATCATAGCGATTATGTTTTTCTGATAGCTCATCGCTTATAAGAGGTAAGTTGACGTTAGATACAACTGTTCTACTCGAAATTTCCATTATGAAGCAGCTAATAACATAAATATTTCTGCAGCTTGAATATTTTTGTAGTTTGAAGTCCTCACTTTTACTCAGATGGATTTCTGAAATAACAAGGACATTCTGTAGTGATGGGTAGTTTTCACGTATAAATAGGGAAAGTTTTCGATGTGTTAGAAATGTGCAGTTTTTTCTTTTATGTTATTTCATCCCTCCTCCCCCATATCGCACATTGGTGGGGTGGCAGGCTGTCAGTGTTACAATACTTCGCTCTTCAGCCAAGAGTGCTAATAATAAGATAAAAGAAAGGGCCAGAAAAATAAAATTCTGATAAATCTTTACATTTTAAGTTACGAAGATTTATGACGAACAGCTAAAAGGATGAAGAATGTATACAATTTAAAAACACAGTTGCAATGAGGTGAAATTCTGCTATGAAAAAAAACACAGGAACACTGCACTTTCACTTAACATATGAAGTTGGGGTGGGGTGGGGGGTGGATAAGGAGATAGGGGTCCACTAGATGGGGAAACTGTGGAGATGATAGGTAGAAGATGAAGCAGATAGTGGAAGTACAAACATTGGGACAGACAGACGGTGAGGAGACGTAATGGTGTGTGTGCGCGGGGGGGAGGGGGGGGGGAGGGGGGGGGGGTAGTGGCCCAAGAAGAAAGGGATACAGGTGTGTGTAGAGGAAAAGCAGAGAGGTGCCATGATGTGGAGTGGGATCGGCGGGGAAAGTTTGTAGTTGGTATGTGGGATAAATATCAGGGCAACTCTCGTTGACTGGGAGAGGGAGTTGGCTGAAGTTGCGTTAAAGGATACTTAAGTGTAGGCGTGAAAGGACGTGTTTGTGAAGGCTCAGAAACATACCACGGTTGTTGATCAATGGGGAGACAATGGGGTTATTGGAAACTAATTTATGGACAATACAGGAAATGCATATATGTTCATTGTGGGTTAGGAGGGGTGGGAATTTGATGAGATGATAGAGGATCAAGGTGGGGAAATGTTAACGAATGCGGAAAGAGAGTCAAAGCGCATGGAATTCGAGAATTTCGAGGAATTTATAGAACTTTGGTGAGGTGGGGATAAGTGCAACATTTGCATAACTAAAGATGGGTCAGATTAGCGTTTTGTGGGTGTGGAGAATAGTGGAGGGGTGTAATCCCCAAATTTGGCCTGTTAGTAGTTTTAGTCTATTGTAAGCTCTCTGTTGTATTTGGTATTCTGTGTTAGTTGCCAGTTGAGAGTTAGTCCAAGATATTTGAGTGTGTTGGTTAGCTGGATAAAACAGTTGTAAATGGCAAGCTAGAAGCCATGGAGGACGAAGGTGAGGGTGGTTCGCCCAATAATTATTGCCTGGGTTTTGGAGATGATCTTGGGGAGCCATTGGTTACACCAGGATGTAAGGTGATTGAGGAGAATTTGGAGGGATCGTTTGGGATATCTGGAGTGTAGGCTAGAGGATGAGGAAAGTGGTGTCATCAGCATACTGAAGGAGGTGGACTGGTGTGGATGGTTTGGGCATATGAGCAGTGTCGAGAGGATAAAGGAGGGGAGAGAGCACAGAGCCTTGGGACACTCCTGCAGTGCGATGGACGGTATGGGAATTGGTACTGTTAACAGTGACAAAAAATGGGCAATCAGACAGGAAGATACAATAAGGCAGAAGTAAGGAACTGCATGTGTCTGGAGTTTGAAAAGGACACAAGAATGCCATACTTGGTTGTCGGCTTTATCTAAGTCGCGGAAGACAAAAACAGTGGATTTATGGAGTTCAGTTGGTGGGATACGAGATTAGTGAGATGCAGGAGCTGGTCATCGAAGAAGAAATTGGGACGGAAGCCAGACTGGTTAATGGGAAGAAGGTGATGTTGGTTCAAGTACTGATGGATGCGCCAGGAGGGGATGGATTCGACGACCTTTCTAAACAGTGAGGCGAGGCAAATGGGGCGTAGAAGGAGGTATCAGTAGGAAGTTTCTGGGGTTTGAGGAATAGTAGGATTTTGGATGCTTTTCCATTGTTGAGGATAGTAACCTGTTGAGAGGGTAGTGGTATAAAGGGTTGCAAGAGTGATGAAAAAGCAGAGGGGTCATTCTTTGAGGTGTCCATAAGTAATGCACTCATGGCCAGGGGAAGTGTTACGTTTTTTTCTGGTTTACTTGTTTTATGCCGCTTGTTGTAATTGGTGTATTTAATTATGTGCATGGTATGTTGCCCAATACTGGAAGCTGGAAGCCAGGGGTGGGACAGCGGTATTTCTACGTACATGGGCGATAAGGAAAAGAGAGTAATCAGAAAGTCGGTCATCAGAGATGGAGAAGATGTTAGACCGATAGGATGCAAAGTGGTTTGCGTTGCTCAGGTTGTCGGGTAGGGTATGGTTATCGTTGAGAAGCAGTTGGTAAGGTATGGTGTTATAGCCAGTAAGTCGTCGAAATGTTTTACAGTGCTTGGAAGAGTTAATGGGAGTGTAGCATTTAGTTTGGTGCATGTCTGGCACCAGTCCTGGCGTGTCCTTGCATTTCATAAGTTCCTGATACATCCGTTTATTTGCTGGTGGTGTCTGAGTGCATCCTGGTCACAAGTCTGCAAAAAGGAGTAGTACATACAGGGAGATTCTCAGAGGAGTAGTAGGGCTTGTAGGGGGAGCGAGGTGTGGTGGCGATATAAGAATGTGAGCGGATATTGCATCTGAAAAGGTCTGCTGCATGAAGGATGTGGCATGAGGGATATCATCAGGTTTCTGGAAGGACAGGGAGTGGCTTCCAATCGGTTTCTATGGATTCCCGACAGGCATTCCAGTTGGTACAGGAGCAGTCTTGGATAACTCTTGGATGGAAATTTGGACGGCGGGGGAATGGGGATGAGGTTGTGTGGAAGAGATTGTGAGGTGTACAGGTAGGTGGTCACTTCCAATTGGATCAAGGGCTTCTGCAGTGAGGTGTCCAAGGAGATTGGGAGATGCTAAGATGACATCAGAGGTGGTGTTGCTTTCAGGAAAGATGTGTTGTGGAAGGGGAACAATGTCACCTTGCAGGGAATTAGTAAACTGATGCAACTGCTGGAATCCTGAGGGTTATCTTCTATGGATGTTGATGTCTGTAGCAATACTATAGGAGGAAAAAGTATGATCTATGTGAGTGAGGAAGTCGTATGGAATGAGGTGATAAGGTCAGATGTAGGTGGTGGCACAGGTATTGGTTAGTGTTTGGATAAAATTGTATGGATAAGGTGTTCAGTGGGAGTATTGTATAAGATTTGTGGCCGAAAAGGGGTGTTCTTGTTGCGGCCAGTTGCATCTCCACCTGTGGGCAGGGAAAGAGGATTATCTGTGTTGTGGAGGGTAAAGAGATAGGTGCAGATGGTGTGATAGGGTTGGAAGAAATGGACGGTGTGCTGAGATTGGGTATACATTAAAAGGTGTTTATTGGTGATAAGGGAGCGGATATTGTGGTACGACATGCGCATGAGATGTGTGATAGGTTGACACCAGTATCGGATATACAGTGTCGTTCTAGGGATAAGACCTTACTTGCAGGTTTCGATGTACTGCAATACTATGAGTTCATGGTTTAATGCCTTATTGATTTGGTGTTTTTCGCACGTGAGGCGACCTATTGTCATTTAGAAATCCTATGGAGGAAGTTAATCTTAAATATGTAATATTACGAGGCCACCGCTATCTCACGATCGCTGTACAAGACTAGTAGTTCGTCACACTGTTGGTAGATGGTGCTGCCATCTCAACAATTGCCTTACAGACTGCTACACGGCTCTGCATGTAAGTTTACATGTTAAACATATCTGTGAATTTGGTGAATTATCTTATTACCACCATGTGCTCCATACAGAATTAATTTCTGTGGAAAATTTCATATGAAAAGCATCTGAACATATAACTTGTTGGAATTATTTTTTGGGTTACAGAGCTTGTACCCAAGTGGTCTCTGTCACAGGAAATGAATGTGTACCTTATTGTTCTCATCCTCAAGCTCGTCCTCCAGTTACACCTTACCTGTCCACTTGGGCTACTGGGTAGACTTGTTGGGACAAATCTCCAGTGCTTCCCAGTACCAACATTTTGCTTTATCCTCCTCCTCATATTAGGTAATACATGTCAATTTGGGTTATTAGGTAGACTTTCTGGGGAAATATCCAGTGCTTCCCATTACCAGTGTTCCTCTCTCACACCCACTGCTGTTACCTCTCACCTGTCATTTGGGTTAAGACACAAAGTTTCCAATCATGTGAATCCCTGTCAAGCTTGGTGTTAGTAGACTGGGTTGGAACAGCACAAACATTCTTCCTGAGCATATACTCTCGAATTTTAATTAAGGTATAAATAAATAAATAAATAGTATGCTTCTCGAATTTCCCACTGATTTCGTATCATGAGATCCTTCCAATCAAGCAGCTCAACAGAGGCTTGGTCTTTTCGCGTTGCCGAATCACAAGTGCAATTTGCGGGCAGCTGTAGGCCAGTTTCCCACCAAATTCGAGTTGTATTGTGGACGAGGGCACACAGTAAAGTGATCATATACAAACACACAACCAGCAAAAGTGGGGGCAGAGGCAGTGAATGGCAGAAAGTGGGGATGGGTGGTCGCTGTAGGATAGTTTCAAGCACCCCCTTGTGGCAGTATTATGCACTAGGGCAATCGTCCTTCAAACTTCAACGCAAAAATACACACGCATGACCGGAAAAAGTGGTGATGGGGATCGGCGAAGTGTGGAGGACAATCCACCAGCAACACATTTCTTGCCAAGATGAATAAATACCTTACAATGTTCCTCTTTTGCAACTCAGCAAAGACTGAGTCTTCCCCCGTGAGTTCACAAGTGGGTGAGGGGAGGTGAAGTGGGGGGACGGAGGGGCAGTGGAGGAGGGTATCAGTGAGAGTGGTGATGTCATCAGCGTGATGTTGCCAATCTATACCACAGCGAGAGGAGGTGGGGGAAGGGCTGCCATATTGAAAAAAATGCGGAGTGGCCTAGGATGAATTTCACCCCATTACTTGGGGTAAAGCTTCCTTTTCTGAAGTGATCGAAGTCTGATGACATCGTGATTCTTCACTGAACCTTTCAAGAAACTTAAACACTGATGAGTCAGAGAAACTGGTAGACCTGCCTAGTATCGTGTAGGGTCCTCACGAGCACACAGAAGTGCCACAACACGACGTGCCATGGACTCAACTAATCTGTGAAGTGGCGCTGGAGGGAATTGACTCCATGGATCCTGTAGGGATGTCCATGGATCCGTAAGAGTAAGAGGGGGTGCAGATCTCTTCTGAACAACATGTTGCAAGGCATCCCAGATACGCTCAATAATGTTCATGGCTGCGGGGTTTGGTGGCCAGCGGAAGAGTTTAAACTCAGAAGAGTGTTCCTGGAGCCACTCTCTGTAGCAATTCTGGATGTGTGGGGTGTCGAATGGTCCTGCTGGAATTGCGAAAGTCCGTCTGAATGTAGAATAGACGTAAATGGATGCAGGTAATCAGACAGAATGCTTACTTATGTGTCACCTGTCAGTCGTATTTAGACATATCAGGAGTCCAATATCATTCCAGCTGCACATGCCTCACACCATTACAAAGCCTCCACGACTTGAGCAGTCTCCTTCTGACATGTGGGGTCCACGGATTCATGAGGTTGTCTCCATACCCATACACATCCATCTGCTCAATACAATTTGAGACGAGACTCGTCCGACCTGGCAAAATGTTTCCTGCCATCAACAGTCCAATGTCGGTGTTGAGGGTCCCAGGTGAGGCGTAAAGCTTTGTGTCGTGCAGTCATCAAGGTACACGAGTGGGCCTTCGGCTCCGAAAGCTCAGATCGATGATTCTTCGTTGAATGGTTTGCACACTGACGCTTGTTGATGGACCAGCATTGAAATTTGCTACAGTTTGCGGAAGGGTTGCGCTTCTGTCACATTGAACAATTCTCTTCAGTCATCTTTGGTCCTGTTCTTGCAGGATCTTTTTCAGGCCGCAGTGATGTCGGAGATTTAATGTTTTACCGAATTCCTGATATTCACGGTACACTCGTGAAATGGTCGTACGGGAATATCCCCATTTCATCACTAACTCGGAGACGCTGTTGTAGAATCCCGGCCACTCGTCTAATATAGGGTTTCTAGGAAGTTGTTTTCTCGGATCGCTAGACAACAATTCAAGCAAATCATATTAATGGAGTTTTTTTGCAGTAAGTGAAATTGAAAGTACTTGATTTTGCGTATTCACAAAGGTGTGTCGCAAGCAAATGGCGACTTCCTAATAATCAATGTCCTTTGGTATATAAAATTTAAATGCAAGCCAAACACAACAGTTCATAAGCCACTGCTATAGCGTTTGTATGACGGCTCGTCTTCCACTGCGCCGCGGCTAGGCGGCGTGGCGCTTATACTCTCTTCGTGTAGGTGTAGCTCCAGTCGTCGTGTCGTCGTAGTCAGCGTACTATTGTCTGACGTTGTCTCACAGTCCTCTCCGCTGTGCCGCTAAGCCATGTCTCCGCTATATCCTTTCTTTCAGGAGTGCTAGTTCTGCAAGGTTCGCAGGAGAGCTTCTGTAGGGTTTGGAAGATAGGAGACGAGATACTGGCAGAAGTAAAGCTGTGAGTACCGGGCGTGAGTCGTGCTTCGGTAGCTCAGATGGTGGAGCACTTGCCCGCGAAAGGCAAAGATCCCGAGTTCGAGTCTCGGTCGGGCACACAGTTTTAATCTGCCAGGAAGTTTCATATCAGCGCACACTCCGCTGCAGAGTGAAAAACTCATTCTGGAAACATCCCCCAGGCTGTGGCTAAGCCATGTCTCCGCTATATCATTTCTTTCAGGAGTGCTAGTTCTGCAAGGTTCGCAGGAGAGCTTCTGTAAGGTTTGGAAGGTAGGAGACGGGGTACTGGCAGAAGTAAAGCTGTGAGTACTGGGCCTGAGTCGTGCTTCGGTAGCTCAGATGGTAGAGCACTTGCCCGCGAAAGGCAAAGGTCCCGAGTTCGAGTCTCGGTCGGGCACACAGTTTTAATCTGCCAGGAAGTTTCTCTTGCTATGTTCTTTGCCGAATGTTTTCGTCATCAGAATCGCATTACTGTGTATACGTGGTCCAAGTACGAAACTCTATTTTAACAAATGACGCAGCTATTTCGGGATTCGCTGTACTATATTGTAATGACATTACAACAACCACACACGTGTTTTAACCATATGCTAAGGACAGTCATGTAATCGTATCACCAGTGCCGCTAGGGAAAGGCAGCTACCTTGTTTTTACAATACGAGTCTTCTGTCTGTCACACAGGACTTTGGCATGTACATCTGGCTGGATACAACGTGTCCCAAGTAACACACGTCAATGTGCTGTGTTATACTCTATATATCCGGTAGTATTTTTAAAGCAATGTAATTGTTTTCTAATCTTCTGTTTTCACATTTTGAACAGAATCTGCTCATGGCAATAACTCAAATTAATTATTGCGATTTCTATGGAAAATTGTAAAAAACGTGCAAAAAATGATCGGGGACTCTTACTCATATGTTATGTCTTCTCTTGACAGTATCGGTTTACTGTGTAATAAGCTGTATCACTTAATACGAAAAAGGTCGTACTTCTCTACTGAAGTATTTAATACCCGCATGAATTACACAGAATCACAGCTGTTACCGTTTATGTTTCAGTGTACAATAGTATTCTTGAAATAGACCCTGAGCGAAGTGTGAAGGACTATTCCACGAATATTGTTTAAATTTCACAAACAAGTGAGCGTACATGAGGCAAAAAAATCACTTAGAAATGAATAACTCTTCTGTTTAATCCGTATGAAACGATATTACAGTATGTGCAACATTAAAATTAGAGCCATTCGAGCAGCTACAGAAAGGTGTCTGTTGGTGAAAGCTATATGTTAATGACTCATTTCGGAAGACGAGCGTTCTCCTAATTTCAGAAATATGGTACTCTGCTCTACATATAGTCCATGTTGTAACTTCGCCCATTACAGTTTGTAGAGCATTTATGTGACACATTCACGCTATGAAAAAAACCCGTGACGTGCTGCGCAACTCTTATTTGAAACTGTTGTATCTCTTCGATCAGTCCGACATGGTATAGTTTCCATCCAGAAGAGCAGTGCTGAGTCCGCAGCTCGTGGTCGTGCGGTAGCGTTCTCGCTTCCCGCGCCCGGGTTCCCGGGTTGGATTCCCGGCGGGCTCAGGGATTTTCTCTGCCTCGTGATGACTGGGTGTTGTGTGATGTCCTTAGGTTAGTTAGGTTTAAGTAGTTCTAACAAGGGAACCTCCCCATCGCATCCCCCTCAGATTTAGTTATAAGTTTGCACAGTGGATAGGCCTTGAAAAACTGAACACAGGTCAATCGAGAAAACAGGAAGAAATCGTGTGGAACTATGAAAAAAATAAGCAAAAGATACAAACTAAGTAGTCCATGGCAGGATAGGCCACATCAAGGACTGTGTGAGCTCAGGAGCGCCGTGGTCCCGTGGTTAGCCTGAGCAGCTGCGGAACGAGAGGTCCTTGGCTCAAGTCTTCCCTCGAGTGAAAAGTTTAATTTTTTATTTTCAGACAATTATTATCTGAGAAACTCTTATGTTTTCATCACTTTTTTGGGAGTGATTATCACATCCACAAGTAAACCTAAAACGGGCAAACTAGAAGAACCTTTTTACCCATTCGCCAAGTGTACAAGTTAGGTGGGTCGACAACATATTCCTGTCACGTGACGCACATTCCGTCACCGGTGTCGTATAGAATATATCAGACGTGTTTTCCTGTGCAGGAATCGGTTGACCTATGACCTTGCGATCAAGTGTTTTCGGTTCCCATTGGAGAGCCACTCCTTTCGTTTACTAATCGCACGGTTATGCTGTGCGGTCGCAAAACACAGATACTAAACTTATTACAGTGAACAGAGATGTCAATGAACGAACGGACAGATCATAACTTTGCGAAAATAAAGAAAGTAAACTTTTCACTCGAGGGAAGACTTAAACCAAGGACCTCTCGTTCCGCAGCTGCTCACGCTAACCACAGGACCACGGCGCTCCTGAGCTCACACTATTCTTGATGTTGCCTATGTTGCGCATGGACTACTCAGTTTGTATATTTTGCTTATTTTTTTCATAGTTCCACACAACTTCTTCCTGTTTTCTCGATTGATCTGTGTTCAGTTTTTCAAGGCCTATCCACTGTGCCAACTTATAACTAAATCTGAGGGGAGTGCGATGGGGAGGTTCCCTTGTACGTTCTAGGGGACTGATGACCATAGATGTTAAGTCCCATAGTGCTCAGAACCATTTTGAATAATGCTGAACAGTTATTCGAACGACGCAGTTTTTTGTTTTTTATATTTTTTATTCCTCCAAGCGGCCTCTTTCATGTGTTAATTGCACTTCCTTAACATTCTTCAAAGGTATATGAGTCTGGCATCCGTCTTTCTCACAGCGAGATATATGTGTTTGTCCCATTTAAAACTGGTCCAGACACAAACTGATTCCAGTGACTGATCGCCAGTCGCGTAGTCAAACGATAACGGATCTTACCGTCAACTTCCGGACATAACAATATATTTCTTTACGTGTACAGACACTTTCCAACGTTTACACTAAGTGCTTATCACTTGCATTTCGTAACTTTTCATCGATGTCAGCTCCCTTTTCACAGCTGTGCCTTCCGCAGACAGCGCCACAGAACCACAGCAGATACCGCCTTAAAGCAGCACTGTCCGTGCCGGCGGAGAGGTTTGCGTGTTCACACGACACTAAGGCCGTTATTAGCCGAAAGCAACTAGTGGCGCCACTCGTGACGTCACCAGTGGCGCCTTTAGTTGACAGCGGGTTCATGAGACTGTCACGTAGTGGCGCATGTTTAGAATATTTGCGCACTCCTCATGGGGGAAGCCTCATTTAAAAGATGGGAATTCTAAGAATAAGTTTTCCTCCTTCCATTTCTATTAAAAGAGAAGACCTTAAAGAGTTATTTTATACGCTGTTAATAAAATAGGTGCAGATTAAAGTAATTTCTTCAATTATCTTCGAATTTCAAAACCATCATTTTATGAGGTGTTCGGCTACACAAAAGAAAATATAATAGGATTGTACACAGATTCAAACAAATGTTTTTCATCTGAAGAAAAAGCAGTCCTCATATTTATGTAATTTATAGTATAGTCGCTACAGTATTTCCAGAAAATATCTTCGGCAGTTACCTGCAGTTTTCCACACATTAATGATTCACAACAACGCTAATATGTACGTCCAGGGCAACAGTGTCCCGCATTTTATGGCAGAACTTGAGGTGCTCAAACAGTGTTCAGAACGGGTACCACATCAGTTAACAGAGATGCAGAACTGGACGCGATACGAGACCAGCCTTATCAACCCGGAGCGATTTGAGCGGGAAGGGAATGGCAAGCTCAAGCGCAGTATTGGGACCTATGAAACTTGGGCAACAGTATATGACCCAGAATTGAACATTCAGTCAGAAGAATGGCGTAATTCATCTTCACCACGACGACCCAAGGTGCGACACAACACATCAGCTACGAAAGTCATGCTGATTACGGCGTACGACAGCTACGTTATTCTGGAGTGTCACTCTGTTAGGGATGGTCACACCGACAATGGCCAACAATGCTGCAACTTTTTGCTGTACCAGACGAACATCTCGGCGGAAACGCCCGGTATTGCTAGATAATACAGTCATATTCTATGATAACGCTAGAGCCCACATTGCAGACATGGGCCGCGTGGGATTAGCGGAGCAGTCTAAGGCGCTGCAGTCATGGACTGTGCGGCTGGTCCCGGCGGAGGTTCGAGTCCTCCCTCGGGCATGGGTGTGTGTTGTTTGTCATTAGGATAATTTAGGTTAAGTAGTGTGTAAGCTTAGGGACTGATGACCTCAGCAGTTAAGTCCCATAAGATTTCACACACATCTGAACATTTTGCAAACATGGTCAAGATTTGTGTACAGCTGTGGGGGCGGGATATCCTCCCCCACCTACCCTACTCACCAGACCTAAGTCTTTATGGCTTCCACCTCAAGTGAACAAACCATTGCTTGGGAGGCATTATGCAAGCAGGTCTGATGTCCTCACGGCATTTCGGTGACAGGTGACACACACTGAAGTCAGTCCCAAAGGCATTCAACGCCATACCCATTGTCGACAACTATGCGTGGATGCACTGTGGGACTATTTTAAAGCACAATAGTTGACTCTGATTCACTTTTGTTCCACTAGTACTCGTTCACAATAAATGTACACAGAGTTCCAGTGCATGTGCTTCATTTCACCCTTCGCCGTGACCTCCTGTACCGGCAACCTATTTTATGCCGACATTCAGGTACACATTGACTCACTGGCTCAGTGCTTATCGTGGAATTCCCAGTTTTTCGCACTGTCGCAAGCTATACCATAACTGCTACAACTTATGGAGTGACCCTCGTAGTTGCGTATATAAACAAAACTTTAATAAGCTCGTAGTTCTGTGAACTACTGGCATTTCCAACTTTCTCGATGCATTTCTAAGCCCATCGATGCACAGCATAAACTGTAGAGTTGAGCTATGGTTTCCTCCGATGGGTGGAGAGTTTGGCGAGCTAACTCTAACAGATTACTCCACAATGTCTCATAGAATCGGTGGACATATGGCTGCCACCTTAGTCGACATTATAGCTAATGCTGTATTGCATAGCTGCTGGTATACGTTAGATTTTTAAGAGTCTGATCCTATAGATTTATGCATTTTCTGTTGTTAAATATTTTAACTATTCCTTGGAAGTGCTTTGCAGAGATTTTATGATCACCCAGTATCACCAGCGGAGAGTGAACTTTCCCATGGAACAAGGCTGAAATCTTCATAGTCACACCATGCATTCACGGACATTACTACTTCGATGTTACTAGTTTGACGGTTTCAAATACCACCACCAGGTAGAACACCTGATTCGATATCATATCAACACTGACATTCTTACTGCCACTGCTTTTTAAACTGTAGGTTTGATTAAACAACTATTTTCCACGTCAGGTGGCTAGTCCTGTAGTGACTTTACCTCGCCTGAAAGAAAAGAATTATTATTTACACATACTCGGTTGGTTTGGTCTGAAGTCCTATTCACCACCATTAATGCTAATACCTACATTCACTCACGGCGTTGTGTGTTGATACGAGGGCTGTTCGGAAAGTAAGGTCCGATTGGTCGCGAAGTGAAAACCATTGTGAAAAATCCGTGTTGAGCACTGTCTGTAGTATGCCCGTCGATCGCGTCACGTCCCTCTTTTCAGTTCTGAGTGCACAGTGAGCACGTAAAGATGCCTAGAAAATAATGTCTCCCGCCAAGTATGAGGACCTGGTGAGAGATTTCGTATGATGTCATACAGCCCACATAACGTAACAGTTATGTGTTTCCTTCCTCATAACAATTCTCCGCCGCACTCTTCAGGGCAATGAAGATGCTCCTGCAGCGTTTTCGATGGGAAGTGTTGGATGACCCACAATACAGCCTGTAATTGGCTCCACCTGAGTTTCATCGCTGCTCTCATGAACAGAAGGCTGTGAGAACATTTTGGCACAGACAACGACCTTTAGACCAGCGTAGAGAATCGACGAAATGGCAGAAAGCAGAGGAGGCTGGCTTCTATGACGAGGGTACAGGCAAGTTGTAAAACGCTTTGACAAAGTGTAAGTCGGAGCGGCGACTATGTAGAGAAGTAAGTGGAAGGTGTAGCTAAGTGCTACAAAGAAAACACTGTTGATTTTCACAGTGGTTTCCATTTCGAAACCGATCGGACCTTACTTTCCGAATAGCTCTCGTATATGCATCGAGATCTTTACCGTTTCACAATTGTATCACCAGTGGGTGAACTAATTATCGAAATATATGCTACTTGCGACTTGAAAAAAGGAATACGCTGTTCTCTACTGCTAGTTCATCGCGATCGAAATGGAGAAGGTTGTTATTTATCTTCGATACTAAATGCAGAGCGATGCTACGCATTGCCAACTTAAATACTTTTTAATACGGTCATTAATTCCCGACATTGACATTCTGTAGCTAATTACCCATGCACACGTTGCGAAATCATGTCTGTGCACAAGTGGTTAACACATTTTTTTAAAGACAGGAACATATTTTAGGCGGCTCGAGTGTGCTGTTAAGCGTCATGCTCAAGTCGCAGCTGCATTTTTATGTTACCAAGGAGTGATGACGCGCCCTGAGTATGAGTATCACGCCACGTGCATGACAAGCGCTCGGCAACAGCCACAGACTCTTAGAATCAAAGTCAACGCATTCACACAGTCTTCAGTGCACGCTGTCTGCTTGGCGCCACGCTGGTATGACATTTTAAGTTACTCTTATTATTATTACATCATCACAAGTATGGCTCTGTACGTCTACCATTAGTCACCTCTATAGTGAACACACTCTTTACTAACATGCTGTACTACAGTCATCAGCAAGACCCTCTCCTCCTTAGAGACAGTTCAACTGTTGGCACTTTCTAAAGTGCAGTTGTGTGTGTTGTTATTGACTGAGTAGAAAAAAAACATTTTGGTGGGATATTTTTATTTAAGTAGCAATAGTTTTACAAAATTACTCTTGACTGCTATTCACCGTTGAGGAATGTTGCTGCCTTGTTGTGTGGAACACCTCCGTACTCTGCTCCACTGCAAATTGTTGCCGCTATTGTGACGAGTAGAACACCTCCATATCCTGATCTAGTTGTAGCACTGTATGCGCTGCAATAGTAGTAATACTCTGAGTATATCATCATACACACACAAATAATAATAATAATAATAATAATAATAATAATAAATAATTATTGATACCTGTTCAATTACCCGAAAGTTCCTAAATGCATTGTAACATATACAGTACAGTTAAAAGGAAGTGACGCTTGATCAAGGTCCGCGTCACTTTCCATTTGTAACTACACAAAACGTCTGACAAAGGAAATAAATAATATTAATAATGTATTATTATTATTATTATTATATATGTGTATGTCGATGTACTTAAAGCACTATTCTTATTTTCCTTCTTCTTCTTCTTCTTCTTATTATTATTATTATTATAGGAGTAGATGGATGAATACGTCTGATAAGTCCCTACAGAAGAGGTAGAGATAGAGATAGAGAAGATCCAACGGAGAGCAGCGCGCTTCGTTACAGGATCATTTAGTAATCGCGAAAGCGTTACGGAGATGATAAACTCCAGTGGAAGACTCTGCAGGAGAGACGCTCAGTAGCTCGGTACGGGCTTTTGTTGAAGTTTCAAGAGCATACCTTCATCGAGGAGTCAAGCAGTATATTACTCCCACCTACGTATATCTTGCGAAGAGACCATGAGGATAAAACCAGAGAGATTAGAGCCCACACAGAGGCATACCGACAATCCTTCTTTCCACGATCAATACGAGACTGGAATAGAAGGGAGAACCGATAGAGGTACTCAAGGTACCCTCCGCCACACACCGTTCGGTGGCTTGCGGAGTATGGATGTAGATGTAGATGTAAATGCAAATACAGCAGTTTCAGCAAAGGTCCACCCAGGTAAAGCGTTCCTATTATTATTTTGTCGCTACCACTTCTTGTGTGGTGGGAAACTAGATATATATTTTAAAAAGGTTATACAATTCCAGCATATGCAATTCATTGTGTTGGTGAAAACAATACGTTAATGCATGTTTTTGCCATTCTGTTGCCTTACCATTACGCGCTGAACAATATTCCTCATGTCTGCACTCATTTGATCCCTCGTCATCACGCCTTTCCATTCTTGACGCAGAACGTGTGAGTAAATTCCCCTGATAGATGATTAAAACAGACTTGTTGAAGTGTTCTTTGGTCAATGAAAGAGTGTCATCAAAATGAGACCTAGACAAACGTACAGGCAGCGAAGGAATAACGGTTCTCTTACCAGCATTATACGTTTACAAATGTCATACATATTAAATTATTCTTGTGACATCACAATCTCGGAATCGCCAGCTCACATTTCCTCTACAATACAACAGCGACGCGTTAAAACTGCACCGCATGCAAATTACACTCCTGGAAATGGAAAAAAGAACACATTGACATCGGTGTGTCAGACCCACCATACTTGCTCCGGACACTGCGAGAGGGCTGTACAAGCAATGATCACACGCACGACACAGCGGACACACCAGGAACCGCGGTGTTGGCCGTCGAATGGCGCTAGCTGCGCAGCATTTGTGCACCGCCGCCGTCAGTGTCAGCCAGTTTGCCGTGGCATACGGAGCTCCATCGCAGTCTTTAACACTGGTAGCATGCCGCGACAGCGTGGACGTGAAACGTATGTGCGGTTGACGGACTTTGAGCGAGGGCGTATAGTGGGCATGCGGGAGGCCGGGTGGACGTACCGCCGAATTGCTCAACACGTGGGGCGTGAGGTCTCCACAGTACATCGATGTTGTCGCCAGTGGTCGGCGGAAGGTGCACGTGCCCGTCGACCTGGGACCGGACCGCAGCGACGCACGGATGCACGCCAAGACCGTAGGATCCTACGCAGTGCCGTAGGGGACCGCACCGCCACTTCCCAGCAAATTAGGGACACTGTTGCTCCTGAGGTATCGGCGAGGACCATTCGCAACCGTCTCCATGAAGCTGGGCTACGGTCCCGCACACCGTTAGGCCGTCTTCCGCTCACGCCCCAACATCGTGCAGCCCGCCTCCAGTGGTGTCGCGACAGGCGTGAATGGAGGGACGAATGGAGACGTGTCGTCTTCAGCGATGAGAGTCGCTTCTGCCTTGGTGCCAATGATGGTCGTATGCGTGTTTGGCGCCGTGCAGGTGAGCGCCACAATCAGGACTGCATACGACCGAGGCACACAGGGCCAACACCCGGCATCATGGTGTGGGGAGCGATCTCCTACACTGGCCGTACACCACTGGTGATCGTCGAGGGGACACTGAATAGTGCACGGTACATCCAAACCGTCATCGAACCCATCGTTCTACCATTCCTAGACCGGCAAGGGAACTTGCTGTTCCAACAGGACAATGCACGTCCGCATTTATCCCGTGCCACCCAACGTGCTCTAGAAGGTGTAAGTCAACTACCCTGGCCAGCAAGATCTCCGGATCTGTCCCCCATTGAGCATGTTTGGGACTGGATGAAGCGTCGTCTCACGCAGTCTGCACGTCCAGCACGAACGCTGGTCCAACTGAGGCGCCAGGTGGAAATGGCATGGCAAGCCGTTCCACAGGACTACATCCAGCATCTCTACGATCGTCTCCATGGGAGAATAGCAGCCTGCATTGCTGCGAAAGGTGGATATACACTGTACTAGTGCCGACATTGTGCATGCTCTGTTGCCTGTGTCTATGTGCCTGTGGTTCTGTCAGTGTGATCATGTGATGTATCTGACCCCAGGAATGTGTCAATAAAGTTTTCCTGGGACAATGAATTCACGGTGTTCTTATTTCAATTTCCAGGAGTGTATTTCCGCGACGAGCAGCGGTGCTTGGAGTGCAGGGTGGAGGTAGGGGGACGGAGGGTGGATGTAGCGGTGGCTTCGACGGCGGGGCAGTGACACAATGACGTCAGGATTTCTGCGGCAATGATGTCAAGTCCTTGATGCAAGTGTCCGGATACAATGATATCAGAATTCCATGAATGCTAATGCTGATATCAGAACCTTATGGACCCATATCCCCACTGATTCGCTATTCCTCATCTTCTACCTTCCAAAGAACACCTAGGTTCTCCTGCGAAATTTGTGGGACTGGCGCTGCTGGAAGAATCGATATTGCGGTGACGTGTTTAGCCACAGCCAGGGGGATGTTTCCAGAATGAATTTTCACTCTGCGTCGGAGTGTGCACTGATACTAAACTTCCTGGCAGGTTGTATATGTGTGCCACACTGAGACTCGGAGCCGGGACTTCTGCCTTTCTCCGGAAAGTACTGCAACGACTGAGCTACCCAAGGACGACTCACGACCCGTTCTCATAGCTTTACTTCCTGAGTACCTCACTTCCTATCTCGGTTAGCTCAGTCGTTAGAGCACATCCCCGCGATAGGCAGACGTCCCGAACGGTTTTCTCGGTACGGCACACACTTTTAATCAGTTAGGAAGTTTCATATCAGAGCACTCTTCACTACTGAGTTAAAATTCATTGCTTATACACTGAGATTCCTCGCATGTTCCGTGACAAAGTAGGTGTAATACTTCTCTCCAATAACAGACAAAGAGAACAATTTGATATAGTTACATGTGGCAAACAGGAACACGCAGTCATTCCCGTCTTATTCTCATATGCCATCATTCAACTTGTGAAACCCAAAATACCAACACAGTCTAAAAACTGAGTACAGTAAATACGGAAGATTGCTCAGGCTCAAAAGATTATCGACAAGTAATAAAGAATTTAATGTTTGGACTCGTTCCACAGCCATGCATTCCCACGCAAAAATAAATCTGTGGACTATGTATTGCCATAAACAGAATAATAAAAAGGAGAGAGTTATTTTAACCTAGGTTGGTGTTCAGTACAGTAATGATAATCTTGTTTCGGCCATGACGGAAGTTGGCCTATATTCTATTTTAATTGCTATAATGAAGCATATGAAAGAAATGTCCTGGATTTCAAAACCAGAAAGAATCGTATTGTACATTAAGATTTTTATATGGCCCAAAAAGTGCCTCATTTCATCAATATTAATTAGAAAATTGAGAAAAGCATAGAATATTTCGAATATTTTACCTATCGTGACAGTCATCTTGCGACAAGTGTCAACATTTATGTTGAAATCCAACATCACCTCAAAGGTGCCAGAACAGCTTTAAGTGAATCTGAGGTGGGACGGTAACGCTAACATTAAAACGACCACAGTTCAATCAAAAAGTCAAAGAAGAAGCTAAAACAATTCCTGCGTGACATTTAATATCTGAAAATAAGCAGACTGATGAAAAACCACACAGACGAACACTACAAAAAATAAAAATGTGCTGACAGTCGGTCCGTTGTGCCCCAGGCCTGGGACAGAATTCTATGAATTTACAGTGTTTCGCCACACGTATGTTCTACACTGAAGAGCCAAAGAAACTGGTACACCTACCTAATATCGTGTAGGGCCCTCGCAAGCACACAGAAGTGCCACAACACGATGCGCCATGGACTCGACTAATATCTGAAGTAGTGCTGGAGGGAACTGACACCATGAATCCTGCAGGGCTGTCCATAAATCCTTAAGTGTACCAGGGGGTGGTGATCCCTTCTGAACAACATGTTACAAGGCATCCCAGATGAGCTCAATAACGTTCTTTTCTGCGGTGTTTGGCGGCCAGCGGAAGTGTTTAACCTTCTGGAATGTCCCAAGTTCGTTCGTTATGCACAATGGACATGAATAGACGCAGATGATCAACCATAATGCTCATGTACATGTCACCTGTCAGAGTCGTATCTAGACGTATCTGGGGTCCAATATCAACCCAACTACACACGCCCCACACCATTACAGAGCCTCCACCGGCTTGAACCATCCCAAGCTGATATACAGGATCCACGGATTCGTGAAGTTGTTTCCAAACCCGTACACGTCCATCCGCTCGATACAAATTGAAACTAGACTCGCCCGACCAGGCAATATATTTCCATTCATCAACAGTCCAATGTCGGTGTTGACGGGCCCAGACGAGGCGTAATGCCTTGTGTTGTGCAGTCATCAAAGGTACACGAGTGGGCCTTCGGCTCCGAAAGCCCATATCGATGATGTTTCGTTGAATGATTCGCACGCTGACACTTGTTGACGGCACAACATTGAAATCTCCAGCAATCTGCGGAAGGTTTGCATTTCTGTCACGTTGAACGATTCTCTTCGATTGTCGTTGACCCCTTTCTTGCAGGATCTTTTGCCGGCAGCATCGATGTCGGAAATTTGATATTTTACCGGAGTTCTTATATTCACGGTACACTCGTGAAATGGTCGCACGGGAAACCGCACATCAGCGCTACCTCGGAGATGCTATGCTGCTCCCCCCCCCCCCCCCCCCACCTACCCATCCTCCTCCTCGCGCGAACCGACTATAACACCACGTTCCAACTCACTTAAACCTTGAAATCTTGATAACCTGCCATTGTAGCAGCAACAACCGATCTAACAACTGCGCCAGACGCTTGTTGTCTTATACAGGCGTTGTCGACAGTAGCGCCGTATTCTGCGTGTTAAGATATCTCTGTATTTGAATACGCATGCTTATACCAGCTGCTTTGGCGCTTCAATGTAGGTTCACCCTGTGAAAGTGTGTGTGTGTGTATACTAATATATCTGCATGCCTCTATATACTACCACCGTGTGCTGAAACTATGGCAGGATATCCACATCTCAGGACCCATATATTGCCAGTATTTATATCGACAACGGGCAAAAGTAGTTGAGAATCTCGATTACCAGGACGTATGAACCATATTAAGGTGGCACGGATCCCTGAATGCTCGAGCCCTACTTGCATTTATTCAATTTTTATTTTAAAGCCGAATGCATACACAATAGCACAGAGTCCTTAAAATTAGAAATTCTGTAAGTTAAATTACAATCCTTGGTGTAAGTGGGTACGAGTTTACAACGATGAAATCAAGATTTCAGGTGGCAACAGTAAGTGCATGCGGACTTTATCTAAATATAACCACAGGTATTCATTGTATTTGCTCTACAGTAATATATACATCAGTTCCGTGAAACCTTATTTTATATTATACCGTGCTGCTGTGATTAGTTCTCATGTGAATCGGATTTGTAGTAGAAGCTAAAAAAAAGGTGATATTTAATCTGAGGACTCAGCCGTCTACACACTATTTCCGAAAGACGTCATATCTTAGCTGAAGTCGTGTACTTCTGTTAAAATTCATTCAGTGTTTGCACTGTTTATTCTCAGCTTAGGCACGGGTGTCTTTGTGGCTTCGGCTATACGCACTGTAACTGAGCAGGCGGCGAGTCTTTGGGCTGGCGGCCTTTGTCGGCGCTTCTGTTTTCTCGCGCGCCACCGCCGGGTCCCACAAATTAGTTCCGACTCCGTCGCATAGACACAGAAGCGTCGCTCAAAGGCCAACTGCCTTCGAAAGCGCATAGGCCAAGGGCTACCTCAAACTTTCTATCAACTGCATACATTGTTTGCAATCCGACTACCGCTGCCGTAAGGCCCGACCGGGAGATGGCTGGATCCTTATCTGTAGTATCGTGTATCATATTTCTGACACAGTCTTGCCTTAAAATTTTTCTTGCGTATGATAATGTTCATCTTGGAGGAGAAATTAATTAGTAAGGTATCAATACAATGAGGTGACCCCAAGTAGTGGAACAGCGATATGCACATATACAGATGGCAGTAGTATCGCATACACAAGGTATAAAATGGCAGTGCTTTGGCCGAGCTGTACTTTTTACTCAGCTGATTTACGTGTAAAACTTTCCGACGTGATAATGGACGCACGACGGGAATTAACAGGCTTTGAACGCGGAATGGTAGTTGGAGCCAGACACATGGGACACTCCATTTCAGAAATCGTTAGGGAATTCAATGTTTCAAGGTCCACAGTTTCTAGAGTGTGCCGAGAATACCAAATTTCAGGCATTACCCGTCACCACAGACGAAGCAGTGACCAACGGCCTTCGCTTAACGACCAAAAGTAGAGGCGTTTGGGTGGAGTTGTCAGTGCTAACAGACAAGCAGCATTGCGTGAAATGCTCGCAGAAATCATTTGGGACGTAAGACGAACGTATCTTTTCGGATAGCGTGGCGAAATCTGGTATTAATGGGCTATCGCAGCAGACGTCCGACGCTAGTGCCTTTGCTAACAGCACGGTATCGCTTGTTGCATCTCTCCTCGACTGGTGAGCATATCGGTTGGACGCTAAATGATTGTAAAATCGTAATCTGGGCAGATGAGTCCCGATTTAAGTTCGTAAGAGCTGATGGTAGGATCCTAGTACGGCGCAGACCTCACGAAGCCACGGAAGCAGGTTAGAAAGGCACTGTGCAAGCTGATGGTGGCTTCATAATGGTGTGGGCTGTGTTTACATGGAACTGACTGGATTCTCTCGTCCACCTGAACCAATCATTGACTGTGCGCGGTATTTTTCGGCTATTTGGACATTTGAAGCTATTCATGTATTTCATGTTCCCATACAAGATGCAGATTTAATGGATGACAATGCACCATGTCACCGGCCGATAATTGTTCGCGATTGGTTTGAAGAACATTCTGGACAATTCGAGCGAATGATTTGGCCAACCAGGTCGCTCGATGACGAGGTCATGATAAACAGATATATTAGGACTACCGTGCAGAACCGAAATTCACCTAAACAGACTTAAATTAACCATGAGAAACGTGAATCATTGTGAAGGGACGCAAATGTGCACCCGGCACTCCGGAATGAGAATTCAGTGCCTTGCCGATTACGCATCTCGTTTGGTAAAAATATTTGAATCCATATTTTAAAATAGTTTGGAATCTTATCTGATGGACTCCTGTTAAATGAAATGCGTGCAAGAGTCAAATGAATCTGATCTGATCAAAAGTATCTGGACATCCATTATTGGAAATTAATTTCTGGTGCGTCCACTTGTAAGGGGTCCGTAGGCCCTTACTACAACTTTGCACTCGGCACAGGTCGATAGGGCGAACAACCGATTGTGACGTGTTGCGAGAGCGAGTGTCGAGATGCGCCAGAGTGGTTGGCGGGAATGGCGTGCGTGTGGAGGTCATTATTGGAATACAGGCTTTTTAACCGAGAAGGGTGTCACCATCACCGTGGTTAGACCCCTAAATAATAAATAAATAACGGAAAAGTGATGAAGTATCTTTATAAAAGTGATCAGTGACGTAGTGCCGATATTTAGTTTCGCGTCTACCTCGTCAGCCTAACCTTGGATTGCAGTGTTGGATGCAGTGATGGATTAGCGTGTGACGATAATGACAAATGAAAAAAGCCTGAGCTCAGATTAGCCGTAATTAGATATGTATGACGAAGACAGTGGATGTCTCCTTTTTGTGTTTTGAGAAGAATATAAGTTCATAATTAGTAAAACTGTGTTGGTGTTCCTTATTACCATACATTCAGTATTATAGTATTGAACAGGACGAACTGGAAAGTAACAACTCCCGTAGCAGTCAATGCCGATTACCAGCCCCATTAGGTTCACGGTCATGTTAATAATAAATATTGGGCTGCTATTCGATCAGATCAGGTCGGGATAAAAATGGAGGTGTTACACACTCTTCGCCTATACGTCGGCTTAAAATCTCCCGCGGATACTTTCAGTGAGGTGTCTGAATGTTTGTGGAAGAATGGCAGTCCGTCTTCTACAAGGGCCGAAACCTCTGAAGGAAGTGATGCTGAGAGATGGGGTCTCGACCAAAGTCGACGTTATAGCTCATCCTGTAGGTGTTCCACTGGGTTCATGTCGGAACTCTCGGCTGGCCACTCCGTTTCAGGAACATTATTGTAGAAAACCCACTGCCTTACAGATGCTGCTACATGTCATGGTGCATCGTCATGTTGACACGAACTATTATGGCCACTGAACTGTTCCTCAGCTCTACGCAGCACATAATGGGGCAAGATGTGTTCGTATGCTTTCGCATTTAGCGTTTCTTAAGCGCAATAAGGGGATCATACCCTAGCCACGAAAAACACCTCACTACGTAAACACCACTTCCTCCAAGCTTGACTGTTGGCAGCATACATGACGGCTGGCAACCATCTCGAGACATTCGCTGAACGCAATGCTTCCATCGGATTGCCACAGGCACTCTAAATCACTCGTTTCCAGTCATCCACTGTCCACTAACATCGCTGTTTAATGCTGGTGGCTACTTGGAAGGTCAGTAAAACTTTGAAACACGTATCTGTTCTGTACTAGCCGAAAATAAATAGTTGCCACTATTAAAGTTCCAGCCCTCGTACTTTCCGATGAGTCTACATTCACGAACCATGGTAGCGTTAACCGGCATAACCTGCATTACTGGAGTGTAGACAATCCCCATTCGTTACGGCAAGTTGTCCATCAACGTCCTTGGTCGGTTAACGTGTGGTGTTGCATCATGGGGACCAAACACATTGGTCCGAATTTTATCGACAACCGGTTGAATGGGCGCGAATATCGAATGTTTTTGGAACGGGAACTACCGCGACTACTGTAGAATGTTGCCCTGGACGTTCGACAAAGTATGTGGTTTCAGCATGACGGTTGCCTAGTGCATTACGCAATTGAAGCACAGGAGGTATTAGCGCGTGTTTACATCAGTCTGTGGATCGGCAAAGGTGGCCCTATGAACTGGCCCGCTAGGCCGGATCCCTTTCTGTGGGGATATTCAAAATATAAGGTGTACCAGCAACTGCCAACAGGCCGTGAAGACATGGTCGACGGCATCGGAAGCACCTGTGCTGACATTTCCGTAGTTATGCTTCTGTGCTGGGTACGGTCATTTGGAAAGTGAATCACTAAGTGTATTGAAGTTGGCGGTACTGCTTATCAAAACTTACTCTAAACGGGAAAATAGAGAAGCGTTCGCCTCCAGCCGCGGCCACAGCGGCGCGTCGAGGAGTCCCCTGTTCGACATGTCGGAAGAATACAACATTGCGAATGGGGTTTCCAATAAGGAGTTCTGAAATACTGTGCTGTCGTACCCTCGTAACATGGAGGTGGGGTCCCACGTGCCGTTGGATATTCAAGGGCCATTGGGTAGCATGTAGCAAATTACATTTGTGTAACCATTTCGGTTCCTCCGACTACAGCGGCATCTGTGGCAAAACTAAGAAAATGTTTCTTACAAAATGTATGTTGATTTTGCCAGAGAATTGTGTTCTGCAATAAGAAACAGGGGTTCCCAGTGAAGATTTCAAAGCTACCACCCACGCAAGAGGTAGGGCGGAGCGTCGATTGTGGTATCGTTGGCTGTCCCGTTCCGAGACAAACAAATTGGAATTATAGCTTTTCGTGATCCAATTTGTAGTTTTGGAGATATTTCAGTGTCTTCATTTAAAATGGTTCAAATGGCTCTGAGCACTATGGGACTTAACTTCTAAGGTCATCAGTCCCCTAGAACTTAGAACTACTTAAACCTAACTAACTTAAGGACATCACACACATCCATGCCCGAGGCAGGATTCGAACCTGCGACCGTACCGGTCGCGTGGTTCCAGACTGAAGCGCCTAGAACCGCACGACCATCATTTAAAATGAACACCCTTTAATTTTGTTTTGCATTTTTTCTTTTTTTTACCTTCTTGTTGAGTAAACTGTATTTTCTAGCGGTATACAATAAATCTGTATCGTTTTATTTATTTTTGCTACATCTCTCTGTTCCACGTTATAAACCAACCATTTTCAAATAAAACCTGACTTAAAACAGTGACAGGTTCAGTTTTGCAATAAATAATGTCTACTTTTAAGTAACAATCATTAGGATAACTACGTAGAAGGGAAATGCTTCAGAGATTATAGTCATTTACTTATCCTCACTCAGTTTCTAGACGGTTAACCTCTTCCGATTTTTAGGGGAATATAGTAATACACTGATCGCATACGTAAAGAAAGCGATCTTTATGAGGTAGCGGGTGATAGGTATGCTACACACCTAATGTACTGGATCACAGCTATGACGTTAACTGACCAAAGCTACTAGGAAAACTACAGGACTATTACAAATGATTGAAGCGATTTCATAAATTCACTGTAGCTCCATTCATTGACATATGGTCACGACACACTGCAGATACGTAGAAAAACTCAAAGTTCTGTTCGGCTGAAGCCGCACTTCAGGTTTCTGCCGCCAGAGCGATCGAGAGCGCAGTGAGACAAAATGGCGACAGGAGCCGAGAAAGCGTACGTCGTGCTTGAAATGCACTCACATCAGTCAGTCATAACAGTGCAACGACACTTCAATACGAAGTTCAACAAAGATCCACCAACTGCTAACTCCATTCGGCGATGGTATGCGCAGTTTAAAGCTTCTGGATGCCTCTGTAAGGGGAAATCAACGGGTCGGCCTGCAGTGAGCGAAGAAACGGTTGAACGCGTGCGGGCAAGTTTCACGCGTAGCCCGCGGAAGTCGACGAATAAAGCAAACAGGGAGCTAAACGTACCACAGGATGGTGCTCCACCGCACTTCCATCATGATGTTCGGCATTTTTTAAACAGGAGATTGGAAAACCGATGGATCGGTCGTGGTGGAGATCATGATTAGCAATTCATGTCATGGCCTCCACGCTCTCCCGACTTAACCCCATGCAATTTCTTTCTGTGGGGTTATGTGAAAGATTCAGTGTTTAAACCTCCTCTACCAAGAAACGTACCAGAACTGCGAGCTCGCATCAACGATGCTTTCGAACTCATTGATGGGGACATGCTGCGCCGAGTGTGGGAGGAACTTAATTATCGGCTTGATGTCTGCCGAATCACTAAAGGGGCACATGTCGAACATTTGTGAATGCCTAAAAAAACTTTTTGAGTTTTTGTATGTGTGTGCAAAGAATTGTGAAAATATCTCAAATAATAAAGTTATTGTAGAGCTGTGAAATAGCTTCAATCATTTGTAATAACCCTGTATTGTAGTTTACTGGAGCCTACAGCAGTTATAGCGCTCTCGCTGTGTCACTATTCCCTAACAACCGACAGTTTTTGTCCTGTCACAGGAAAGGCACATGTAACACTCTAACGTATATCACTCTAACGTGCCGTGAAACACGCTGATGTTACCCTCTGAGAGGATTTTGAAGACTGACCGCGCGTGTGTCTAATAGACAAAGCTATCGGACTATAATTTCGAATTTGGTGAAATTAATAGAAAAACCTAACGGAATTTAACCTTGGGAGTGGTAAAATTATAAATGGGTGAAAAAATGAACGTCCGCCAGCCCAATTAGGCACATTAATTTGGAAATATGCATTTGAGAAAATTGAATATTCGTTATTGAAGTTACTTTTGTTGAGGTCTCCCTTCTAAATAGCAAACAGCATACAAACTGACACAGTGAACTCTGTACTGTGTGTAGCAGCAGTTACCAATAGCACACACTGCAGTAAATTATGGGAAGTAGATTTGCACCAAGCTCATACTAACGACAGCCACACTCAAGAGCATTCCTTAGTAAAATACTGAACTATCACTGCATGAAGTGTGAGGTGATCCATATGAGTTCCAAAAGAAATCCGTTGGAATTCGATTACTCGATAAATAGTACAATTCTCAAGGCTGTCAATTCAACTAAGAACCTGGGTGTAAAAATTACGAACAACTTCAGTTGGAGAGACCACATAGATAATATTGTGGGGAAGGCGAGCCAAAGGTTGCGTTTCATTGTCAGGACACTTAGAAGATGCAACAAGTCCACTAAAGAGACGGCTTACACTACACTCGTTCGTCCTCTGTTAGAATATTGCTGCGCGGCGTGGGATCCTTACCAGGTGGGATTGACGGAGGACATCGAAAGGGTGCAAAAAAGGGCAGCTCGTTTTGTATTATCGCGTGATAGGGGAGAGAGTGTGGCAGATACGATACGCGAGTTGGGATGGAAGTCATTAAAGCAAAGACGTTTTTCGTCGCGGCGAGATCTATTTACGAAATTTCAGTCACAAACTTTCTCTTCCGAATGCGAAAATATTTTGTTGAGCCCAACCTACATAGGTAGGAATGATCATCAAAATAAAATAAATCAGAGCTCGAACAGAAAGGTTTAGGTGTTCGTTTTTCCCACGCGCTGTTCGGGAGTGGAATGGTAGGGAGATAGTATGATTGTGGTTCGATGAACCCTCTGCTAAGCACTTATATGTGAATTGCAGAGTAATCATGTGGATGTAGATGTGATCAAAAGTATCTGGACACCCCAAAAACATACGTTTTAAATATTAGGTACACTGTGCTGCCACCTACTGCCAAGTACTTCATATCGTCGACCTCAGTAGTCATTAGACATCGTGAGGGAGCAGAATGGGGCGCTCCGCGGAAGTCTAGGACTTCGAACGTGGCCAGGTGATTGGGTGTCACTTGTGTCATACGTCTGTACGCGAGACTTCCACACTCCTAAACATCCATAGGTCCAGTGTTTCCGATGTGATAGTGAAGTGGCAACGTGAAGGGACACATACAGCACAAAAGCGTACAGGCCGACTCGTTTGTTGACTGACAGAGACCGCCGACAGTTGAAGAGGGCCGTAATGTGTAACAGGCAGACATCTAACCAGACCATCACACAGGAATTCCAAACTGCATCAGGATCCATTGCAAGTACTATGACAGTAAGGCGGGATGTGAGAAAACTTGGATTTCATGGTCGAGCGGCTGCTCATGAGCCACACATCAGACCGGTATATGCCAAACGACGCCTCACTTGGTGTAAGGTGCGTAACCTTTGGACGATTTAACAGTGGAAAAACGTTGTGCGGAGTGACGAATCACGGTACACAATGTGGCGATCTGATGGCAGGGCGTGGGTATAGCGAATGCCCAGTGAACGTTATCTGCCGCCATGAGTAGGGCCAACAGTAAAATTCGGAGGCGGTGGTATTATGGTGTGGTCGTGTTTTTCATGTAGGGGCCTTGCACCCGTTGTTGTTTTGCGTGGCGCTATCACAGCACAGGCCTACATTGATGTTTTAAGCAAATTATTGCTTCCTACTGTTGAAGAATAGTTTGGGGATGGCGATTGCATCTTTCACCACGATCGAGCACCCTTTCGTTACGCACGGCCTGTGGCGGAGTGGTAACACGACAGTAACATCCCTGTGTTAGACTGGCCTGCACAAATTCCTGACCTGAATCCAACAGAACATCTTTGGGATGTTTTGGAAAGACGACTTCGTTCCAGGCCTCACCGACCGTCATCGATACCTCTCCTCAATGCAGCACTCCGTGAAGGAGAGGCTGCCATTCCACAAGAAACCTTCCAGCACCTGATTGAACGTATTCCTGCGAGAGTGGAAGGTGTCTTCAAGACTAATTGTGGGCCAACTCCATATTGAATTCCAGCATTACCGATGGAGGGCGCCACGATCTTGTAAGTCATTTTCAGCCATGTATCCGGATACTTTTGATCACATGGCGTATTTGCCTTTTAATCACCTGTGAAGCAGGTATTCTAGACAATAATATTTACTCAATCTTGCACTGTAATCCTACAAAACTATATTTTATAATAAACTAAGGATACTTCAGCACCTAAGGATACTTTAGACAAAAAATCACCTTTAAACACATGAACGCATGAATTGTTCATTTAAATCAGTATACTCGGTTTTTTGTAGCACTTAGGTGAGGACCCTGCGTAGATTTGTGACCAGGATTGAAAATATGTTTCCAGACACGAATTTAGGTTTTGTATGGTTATTATTTAAACAACACACAAATTAACTGGTCCATGTCCATATAAATTACTTAACTGAGTGTATGAAGTTTGCGAAGCAGTGCCGAAGATTGGTGGCAGGCGACATTGCGACTAACTGTACTCACGGCTCTTGATGTACGAATGCTCTATAAAATGTCTCCTTGGCGTCGGATTTTCAACACATTAGAGCCATTCCCTTATGTTGTCAATACCAAAAATAGCCAGATCCACATCCGAGGAAAATCCTTTATAGTACAGTTCCCAATTGCCTCTCTTAGCACCGTCGAAGTGTACCCCGCTAAAGATTGCCGTGTTCACACAAAGGAGCCGTCAGTTCGACCGCCAAACCCACCTTTTACATCATGCCATGCCACTTCCCTTACGGAGGGACTTTCGTTGCAGCTTTTACATGTTACAAATACAGTTGCCCTAAGCATGAACTAGATTTTAACAACCTTTTTCTTTTTATAAATATATTCACATTATAATAATTTACCACTTCAACATATTCTTTTGCTTTTTTTTTGTATACATTACAAAACTCTAAAATTCTTGCCATGGATCAAGGAGCTTAAACAACACAGAATACACACTTCATAAATTGCAGGGGCACAGTTACATAATATAAACCTACTTCTAATCGATATAACTGTTACATCGTTTCACAACTCTGGTAAAAACTGACCAATAGATTGTTTCAGAAGCTACAGCATTAACACCGTAGAAGGTATTTGAGAAAGTTTTGCTTTCATTACTGATTAATGCTGGGGTACTATGTTGTTACTATTTGATGCTAAGATTGGTGTTAGATGAGATGTGTTTGAGACATGAGGTGAAGACCTGATGCAAGTGACCATTGAGAAACCATTGAAATACATACAGAATGTGGTGGCACAAGCAAAAGTGGTAGGTCTCAAACGATCATTAAGCTAACTGCGTAGAAAAGAGAGAAGTAAGAATTATGTGACCTTTTTTGGTAGAGGCAATGTGGGTAAGTCCCATGCTAACGTAATATGAAATGGCTTTATAAAACCACCGGCTTTCAGTTCAGATATTTCCTCGAAGCATCAATAGCTTCTGTGGTGAGGAGGTGTGAAGCCAGAAAGTGGAGTGAGTCGCCTAGGAAAAAACACAAGTCTGCGATGAGGACGGAGCACTGCACTGCAGGTAAAGACGGACGCTTTGGCGAGTGGCGCCCGAGAGCCGTCGCGTTACCTGCCGAGTGCCGGCCCAATTAGCAGCAACGAGCGACGCCTAATGAAGTAGGGCGCGCTCCGCAGCCTCTGCTGCAGTTAGCGGACGCACACTAACACTAATGCTCAACCTTGAAACAGAGTCTTATTTCTTTCCCATAAAACACCTATCCCCTTATCAGTCATTCGAAGAGGTTGTTATCAAGGTGGTTAAAGTTATTGGCGCAGTGATACGACAGTCTGACCATTCATCTTTCCCCAACATCTTCCCATTTATTCCCAACGGCCAGCTTTTCGGTAATCCTTGTGGTGTACATATGAATCCTTACATTTGTACTCAGCATGCCACCGCAAGCCTTACATTATCTGTATCAGTACTCCGCAAGCTATCTGAAGGTTCAAAAAATGGTTCAAATGGTTCTGAGCAGTCTGAGGTCATCAGTCCCCTAGAACTTAGAACTACTTAAACCTATCTAACCTAAGGACATCACACACATCCATGCCCGAGGCAGGATTCGAACCTGCGACCGTAGCGGTCGCGCGGTTCCAGACTGTAGCGCCCAGAACCGCTCGGCCACATCGGCCGGCGCCATCTGAAGTATGTGGTGGAGAGTGGTTCTGGTACCAGTAACTGAGCCCTCCCTTCCTTGTTCCATTCGCGCATGGCGAGTGGGAAGAATAATTGTCGGTAAGCTTCTGTATTAGATCTAATTTCTCGAAGGTTTCATCGTGTTCCTTTCCCGAGATGTATGTGGGAGGAAGTAATATGTTGCCCGACTCTTTCGGAAAAAGTACTCTCTCGAAATTTCAACAGCAAACGTCTCCGTGATGCCAATGTCACTGCGGTAGAGTCTGCAACTGGAGTACATTGAGCACCTCCGTAACGGTCTAGCGCTCTCTAGACGATCCTGTGACGAAACACGCCTCTCTTTGTTGGATCTTCTCTGTCTCTTTTATCAGTCCAACCAGGTAAGGGTTCCGGACTGATTAACTATACTCAAGAATCGGTCGAACAAGCGCCTTGTAAGCTATTTCTTTCGTGGGTGAGTTACATTTCCTTAAGATTCTTCATATGAACCCCAGTCTGGCGTCTGCTTTAGCTACTATTTGTTTTATGTTGTCATTCCACTTTGGGTTGCTCTGAAAAGTTATTCCTAGATGTTTTACCCAAAAAAACGCCGATTAAGCTTTGAGACGGGTCAATTATATAGAAACAAGTGAAAAAGGTCCGGTAAACACGGGCTCTAAAATGCGTACTTTAAGAGATATGAACACTTGTTCATTTTCGATACCGTGAAACAGACGTCTTCTACTGCACGGTCTTTACTTTCCGTATTTTGGAGAAGGAAGTGTTGACCGAAACAATGAAAATATGTCTAGTACAGATAGAGTCTAAAATGCATACTTAGAACTATGAGCCCTCGTTCATCTTCGCTTGGTTTAGTTCATACTACCTCTTCCCAAATTATGAAAAGCAAAGAATTTGCAGTAGAAGAGATGATTCACAGTATCGATGAGGAACGAACGCTCATAGAAGAGATGATTCATAGTATCGATGATGAACGAGCGCTCATATCTTTTAAAGTATGCGCTTTAGAGCTCTTGTTTATGAGACTTTTTTTATTGTTTTGGTGTAAGGAACCTGTCCCTAAAGTTTGTCAGCGTTCCTTTTTTCTCCATTCATCAACCCTCACTAGGTCATTTTGCAAGTTGATACTGTGTTCGGCGTTGTTACTTTCTTAAAGACAACAGCATCATCTGCGAACAGTCATAAAGAGCTTCCGGCTCTTTCCACTAGATGATTTATATACAATGTAAACAATAACGTTCCTATCACACTTCCTTGGAATTACATTTATCCCTGTCGATTTTGTTCCGCTAAGACCGACGTGTTCAGTTTATCTGCAAGGAAACCCTGAATCCAGTCACAAATCTTGTCCGATACTCGGTAAGCTTGTATGGTTTTCACTAGACGGCAGTGTAGGATAATGTCGGATACCGTCAAGTCAACGAATATTGCGTCAAGCTCAGCGCCGTTGTCTACAGCGCTATGGATCTCATGGAAAAACGGAGCGAGCTGAGCTTGTCAAGACCTCTGTTTGCGGAATCCATTTTGATTTTTATCCAGGAGATTATCGTTTTCCAAAAACGTCGTAATTCTTGGGCATAAAACGTGTCCCTTAATTCTACAACAGTGTCACGTCAACGATAAGGGCCTATAGTTATCCATTTGTGTACTGCAATAAATACACAGCCACCAATGGCGACTAAACAATCCTTGCGAAAAGTGTTCCAACCTGAACTTAGAATTTCGTTGCTCCTTACTTCTGGTTTCAAGCAATTTTCTGTTCATAACAAGGTCTGTGCATAGTAACTTTCAGTAAGCGATAATTATTATACTACCTTTCCTTGGATGCTGCTGCAATTTATTAATATCACATTAATCTTTTCTACATCCGATCTGCGAGGACGAGAATTCTCACATCGTGGCTGGTGTATCTCCGATTACGGCTGGAAATTCGTCTCTGATCCCATCGGGGTGTTCCTCTAGCCCAAAAAACAGCACGTGCTCCGCTACCCTAGTAGCCGATTCCTGCCTATAGTGCACACATGACCTGTTAAGGCTAACACTACATTTCGCCATCCGATAGCGGAGGTAGAGAAATGATCTTCAAGCGTTATTGTATTAGGTAACATTTTCTAAAGACGTAATCTCTTTGTCTGTAACGGCTTCTTATTGTCTTTCAGCGACGTGGGAATTGCGCCCAGTAGAGGAAGACCGCACTGCAGTTCCTTCTCTAAATCCTCGCACAAACGAAAAAATGGCTGACATCGAAATAAGTGTCCAAGGAATAGAAAAGCAACTGGAATCACTCAACAGAGGAAAGTCCACTGGACCTGACGGGATACCAATTCGATTTTACACATACGCGAAAGAACTTGCCCCCCTTCTAACAGCCGTGTACCGCAAGTCTCTAGAGGAACGGAAGGTTCCAAATGATTGGAAAAGAGCACAGGTACTCCCAGTCTTCAAGAAGGGTCGTCGAGCAGATGCGCAAAACTATAGACCTATATCTCTGACGACGATCTGTTGTAGAATTTTAGAACATGTTTTTTGCTCGAGTATCATGTCGTTTTTGGAAACCCAGAATCTACTCTGTAGGAATCAACATGGATTCCGGAAACAGCGATCGTGTGAGACCCAACTCGCTTTATTTGTTCATGAGACCCAGAAAATATTAGATACAGGCTCCCAGGTAGATGCTATTTTTCTTGACTTTCGGAAGGCGTTCGATACAGTTCCGCACTGTCGCCTGATAAACAAAGTAAGAGCCTACGGAATGTCAGACCAGCTGTGTGGCTGGATTGAAGAGTTTTTAGCAAATAGAACACAGCATGTTGTTCTCAATGGAGAGACGTCTACAGACGTTAAAGTAACCTCTGGCGTGCCACAGGGGAGTGTTATGGGACAATTGCTTTTCACAATATATATAAATGACCTAGTACATAGTGTCGGAAGCTCCATGCGGCTTTTCGCGGATGATGCTATAGTATACAGAGAAGTTGCAGCATTAGAAAGTTGTAGCGAAATGCAGGAAGATCTGCAGCGGATAGGCACTTGGTGCAGGGAGTGGCAACTGACCCTTAACATAGACAAATGTAATGTATTGCGAATACATAGAAAGAAGAATCCTTTATTGTATGATTATATGATAGCGGAACGAACACTGGTAGCAGTTACTTCTGTAAAATATTTGGGAGTATGCGTGCGGAACGATTTGAAGTGGAATGATCATATAAAATTAATTGTTGATAAGGCGGGTACCAGGTTGAGATTCATTGGGAGAGTCCTTAGAAAATGTAGTCCATCAACAAAGGAGGTGGCTTACAAAACACTCGTTCGACCTATACTTGAGTATTGCTCATCAGTGTGGGATCCGTATTAGATCTGGTTGACAGAGGAGATAGAGAAGATCCAAAGAAGAGCAGCGCCTTTCGTCACAGGGTTATTTGGTAACCGTGATAGTGTTACGGAGATGTTTAACAAACTCAAGTGGCAGACTCTGCAAGAGAGGCGCTCTGCATCACGGTGTAGCTTGCTCGCCAGGTTTCGAGAGGGTGCATTTCTGGATGAGGTATCAAATATATTGCTTCCCCCTACTTATACCTCTCGAGGAGATCACGAATGTAAAATTAGAGAGATTAGAGCGCGCACGGAGGCTTTCAGACAGTCGTTCTTCCCGCGAACCATACGCGACTGGAACAGGAAAGGAAGGTAATGACAGTGGCACTTAAAGTGCCCTCCGCCACACACCGTTGGGTGGCTTGCGGAGTATAAATGTAGATGTAGATGATAATGTTTACCAAGACGATAGTTTTCTCATTTAATTAAGGATCAGTTAACGTCATTCATGGACGAAATGGATCAGTGTATTTGTAATAGATTGTACAAAATCCTTTTGAAAGGCGCCAGAGATTTAAAAATCTGTCCCGAGGAGGTTTTAGATTGTGACAGATATCAGAAGTGGCCCAGTAATATATTAGGTGAATACTCACATTGTTATGTACAGCCTAGCAAAGCGTCGACGTCAATGGAGTAATTTTTGGGGTGGTATGCCCATGAGATGACCGAGCGGTTCTAGGCGCTACACTCTGGAACCGCGCGACCGCTACGGCCGCAGGTTTGAATCCTGCCTCGGGCATTGATGTGTGTGATGTCCTTAGGTTAGTTAGGTTTAAGTAGTTCTAAGTTCTAGGGGACTGATGACCTCAGAAGTTAAGTCCCACAGTGCTCAGAGCCATTTGAACCATTTTTGCACATCAGATTTTTATTTCTGTAGAGGATTTAATGAATGATGTTGTTGCAACAACTAGTGTATGTGCTAGCTCTAGTTAGCAAGAGGATGTGCGAGAGTTTTTCTTATGCACTCCACGGGAAAGCTTCACTTATGTTCCCTGGCGCTGGCAAATGATCAGCTAACAAGTCCACATAAATACGCTGCTGGGTATTGAAACAGCAACGCCATAAGGGTGGCACGCAGCAAACGACCAATTGCCATCAAGTATTCTATGTTCGTTGATAAGCAAATGATTAACATCTCAGCGAAACAACGAAAAGTAGTTAAGAGCAATGCTATCTACAGTCTGTGTACAAGGGAAGGTTGCCCTAATAGTTCCTCCTTCTGAAATCGTAGTTCAGTGTTGGTTATGTGTGAGAAGATGGTATCGTGCCCAGTGTAAGAAAGAGAAATGCCAGTCAACACGAGTTTAACAGCGGCAAGATAGTGAGTGTCGAAACTGCGGTGTATATTGCTGTTCGCGTGAGTTGTATCTCACATCTGTCATGGGAGTATGGAATCGACTGCATCAGAAAAGGCAGCACTCACCGTCATGCAGGAACTCAGCGGCTTCTTGCGTTTGCATCCAAATGTACAAGTATATAAAATACTTAGGGATGACCCCAGGTAGCAAAGTCTTCTCCAAACTCATGTCCACAACAAGAGGATTCAACTGTTGTATCTCTTACACCAGTTATACCCCTTGTTGAGGAATGTCCAGATGAACGTTGGAACATAGCTTAGGATGCATCAAGCGACAGATTTACCCACACTTCTTTACGGTTGCTCAAACTGGCGAACTACGAGCCCGTCCAACCTTCAGCCACTACAAGTCATCCAAAACATAATCCACCTCTTCATCTGAGGAGCTCCGAGATGGACCCGGATTGCCGATCTTCACGCCGAACTGAGCATCCCACGCATCTCTGACCACATAATATGTGCGACGCAGAAACTTCTTCGCAAGATCGACGAACTCAGCCCCAATACTCGACACCTGGAATATACTGGCTTTATCATTCCTCAACGGTGGCACCGAATGAGGGTCCCTCTTGCGGTAGTCGAGTCCTCTCAATAATTGGATCCAGTGAGAACCAACACCTTTAGTAGGACCTTAGGATACGAGCCCTTCTCCCTACTTACGTATGACTACACCAGTGTTGCGGCTTCTCTTGATGCGTCAGCAGGGAGAGGCACACTAGCAGTGGTACGCCCAACGACAGCTCTGGAGAGGTACCGCGTCATCTTTTCAGATAAGTACCGGTTCTGCGTACAGAATCATGATGGACCTCTCGGTATCTAGAGGCTCTGAGGAAACCGAACGTTGTCAGATTGCATTCGATATCGTCATACGGCCCCAGCAGCTGGTGTGATGCTATGCAATGTCACTAAGTACTTCTGGTACTCGTATCCTGTAATTTAGACAGTAGTTCTTATATTCGTAACGTATTAAGCTTGGTGGCCTCATCATGTCCTCTGTGACTGTATCATGCTACAAGATAATACGATAACATTAGTTGCCCTGCTGTCCTAACCTATCTCGGTGTAGCAAGTGTTGGACTGTTTTCTTGGCCACCAGGTTCTCCAGATGTCTCGCCCATTCAGGACATGTGATCGCGGGTTGACGACAGACTGGCACGCCAACACGCGCCAGAATTCTGGCAAATAGATGAAGAAGCATGGACTGACGTAACCGTATGTCATCAAGCTCATTTGGGCTCTATGACCAGACAGATTATATCCGGCGTTGCTGTCAGAGGTGGTAGTTCCGTTTACTAAATTTCACACCGTGTTTACTCTCCAATCACATACAAATTTAATCACGTATTCTTCCTACTGCTTTGTATGTGCACAGTCAGTAAATTTAGTATTTGCTGTCCTTCCCGGCGTTGCAATTTTAATTCTGAAAAGTCTATTCTGTATTAACAACTTCGTCTGAATCACTATAGAAGTTTCCAGAATTCCTAAAAGAGCGACTATCACAGGTTTTAAGCAAGGGTCAGACAAGTTCCATCCCATTTTAGATGCTGCATTTCGTCGCCACCGTTCACCGCCCTCTAAAGGCACGTAATCTATTGGCCAACGAAAGCAAACGAACAAAAGCCAATGGATTCGGCCGAACGTTGGTCGCTAACGCGTTGACGTTCTGTCTCTTATCCCCGCCAAACCAAGGTGTTGGGGCCACGGAATTCGGCCATGTGAAATCGTAGTTGGCTCTGATTCTTGTAGAGGTTGTTCCCATTTTATTATTGTTATAAAGTACCATTTTAATTACAATTTAACCGGTCGGTATTATGAGGAAAGAAGAGGACTTCGCAGTCATATGACGTCATATGTGCATCATTTACTTGTCTGCAGGGAGCTGACCGTCAGAAAAAGAAAGCAAATAAATGACGCTGGTGGACGATCGCTCTCTTAAAAACTAGGGAGCAGTGTGGTAGGAGGAAATTAATGTCTAACTGTGAAGCTGAATTGGGATTTGAGCTATTTCATATTTTTGCCCGAACGAAGGCTACAGACTACAAACTTTTGTTGAATTTAGGTGGCCCTAGAACTTCCAAAGATGACACCTCTTTTAGGAGTGTTGTACCCGGTGCAGGAAAACTGATGGCCACTCTGAGATGTGTAGCTACTAGGGATTCATGTGCTAGCTTAATGTGTTTATAAACACAGTTAATATACACCTCTTCATCAGACACAGTCAATCGCTACTGGACCAACCAACACTCAATCCGACGAGGAGAGGGTTCCCAAAGCCAACCCACCGCCGACGCTTTGATGTTACCGCTGATTGTGCGAACTGCAACCAAAGCCAACCTCTTCGTTGGTTCCTATTTGCTGTCCGTACACATTAAACAAAGCTAGAAGAATGAAACTGTTATTGGTCGTTCGCTGGTCTTCGTTGATGTAGTGTGGATGCGCCTTAAGGCTCACTCCAGAATATTATCTTCTCTCGTTTCTCGGTTTCTCTCAGTTACCTCCATTACTGACGCCATAGCTCGGAACGTAGTATTTTTCACCTAACTAGTTACGCAGCGTATAAAATTCGGCTCCACTCCGAATTTTGAAATCTGGACCCCTAAAACTCGGATGAAGTGGTGCAATGGTTAAGATACTGTACTCGAGATCGGGGGCTCTGAGATTTCAGTCACGGTCCGGCCATCCAAATTTATTTTCCTTGATTTACATCGAAAATCCAGGTTGTTACGCAGGAAGAGAACATCGGCTTGCACGGGAAGTTAAGCCCTGACCTTCTTACCTTCTCGGCGAAACTCGTCCAAAATGTGAGAAAGACGCTGCGGCTGTCGGATGTTGTATATTTGTGTGCTGCTAGCGACACTTAATTTTTATGACTAAAAATTATATATAGACTTAATATCACGGTTAAGTGGTAAATGCACTCAAGACTGTAAGTTAATGATTTCTCTAGATCCACCAAACAGAATTTGGCACGACAATAATGTATGCACTAGATGGTGGCCTGGGAATATTAGCACCTAACACAGGCCAAAGAAATAAATTTTACGAAAAAACTGTCGCTTATACTGCGTGGCCTTTCTTTCTTCCTTTGCCATAATGAACATCAACATTTAGTGTGAGCTCCAGTGTGAAAGAGGCCTACTTTTTCGCTATCCTATTTCCTTGCTACTGCGGTTACGGGCTACACAGGCGTTTTCTGTGCTACTTGGTAAGGTCTTTGGAAAGGATAAACACATGAAGCGAACATTCTGCGTTCATTTTAATAACCAGTATCGCCTTTTCACCCTCGCCTAGGCGCTACAGTCTGGAACCGCGCGACCGCTACGGTCGCAGGTTCGAATCCTGCCTCGAGCATGGATGTGTGTGATGTCCTTAAGTTGGTTAGGTTTAAGTAGTTCTAAGTTCTAGAGGACTGATGACCTCAGCAGTTAAGTCCCATAGTGCTCAGAGCCATTTTGAACCTCACCTTGTCCCTAAATTTTATCTGTGTCAGTGTACGAATGAATGAATTTGGTTTTCAAATATACCGGCGGTGGGACAAAGTGTTTCTTTTCTATCGGTTAGAATTGCCTACTTTTTGGAGTTTGTACAAAGATGAAAGATAAAGTAGGTATCACTCAGTTCTGAGCTTTCCCGCTCTCTTTGTCTGTAAAATCGGCTAGACGTGCGCCTCCAACATGCTGAAAGAAACGGGCTCTCACGACAACAGCCAGTGCGTTTCTGAGTCACTCTGGAATTCGCCACCGAGCTACAAGTATGCCCTTCTTCGGAAAGTGACTTGGTATAATTTTCTGTGAGTTAGCCGGACTTCACAAATATTTTTTGTTTGGGAATCATTCAGCTATATCAGTGAGTGTTCGTATAAGTTTTTGATTTTATTCACAGTGTATTTTTGATGGACTTAGTGTGAAATAAACGGTCTCAACATTCCCTTTTGTTCTCTTCGGACGTGGCCACTTTCTCTCAGCACTTTTGCCTGTTAAACAGAGTCTATTCGTGTTTCTCTAAGAATTAATGTGTCTCAACGTGCGAACATCTTGTATCACTAAGTCAAGCATTTTAAATTGAATTTTTGTGACATAAATGAGTTGGTGATCTTGAGTGATTTATTTCAGTGTCATAGCTCTGTTGCGTAAAGCCTGTTACTGTTTGGTTAGATAATCATGTTTCCTTTGTGTGTTTCCGTTAATTTATCGGAGACTTATAATCGTTTCCCGCTCATTAGTGCTTCAACGTTCGTGTCCGTTAATTTATCGGAGACTTATAATCGTTTCCCGCTCATTAGTGCTTCAATAATCGTTTCCCGCTCATTAGTGCTTCAACGTTCGTGTCGCACGATCTACAAATATTATGAAAGTACACAACTATTTCGTGGCCATTTACAGGACCGTTGATTCAACTAAGGTATTCTATGCAGAAAGGACCCAATTTAAATGAAGGAACTGCATTTATTAAATGTTGAGGGAAAGCTCTGATCTCCAATTCTATCCCACGGTAGTTCACCCTTTTTGTCTTTGGTCTGTATGGTTACATTATATTGGGATAAGGTCCTAAAGTTATTATAACCTGCATGCGCTTTTCATTGTGTGTATGAAAAACCGAATTATTCTCCCTTTTGTAGTTTTCCTAGTTTTCATACCCAGTCCCCCTGCAAGGCACACACATCCCGCTCCTACTGAGTGTTGCCACCGTACGATTACACATGTTAAGGGACGAGTTTGATGTACCATAGATTCGTTAATGTTTCGTGTACTTTGAATGGTCAATCATCATATTATAATAAATCTTCAGTTCTAATCGAAACAAACTTTGCAAATGTTCAAACCTGTCACACACAATTCCATGCGCTACGAAATCGCCCAAGTAGTCATCAGTTCCTGCTTTTCAATATATAACGTAATAGATTATCAAATTTCTCCATTTTGAATATAAGAGAATTGTTTTATACGTAATCCACCCTCGTGTGCCTGTACCGAATCTGTAGCATCCCTCCAGTTCGCATTCTAAATTCAGGGCTTAGTAGAGAATGTATCCTACCAGGAGCGAACGACATTGCACGCATGGCAGACGAGTGTAGCATGAATGAAGCCAGTAAACTACTAGTTGTCTCCCCCCCCCCCCAGCCCCCCCGTCCCCCCCCCCCCTATGAGTCCAAGGTGAATAGAAAGTCCATGGTTACATGGAAAAATAGTGCGTCTCATGACAAAGGGAAACTCCCTATCTCAACCCCCTCAGATTTAGTGGCAAGATGACCCAGCGGATAGCTCATCAAAAACTAAACACAGTTCAAGCATGAAAACTGGAAGAAGGTGTACTGAACCGTGAAAAAAGAAGCAAAATCGAAACAGTGAACGGTCGAAACTTAACATGTGTAACACTGAGCGAGATTGAGTAACCATGGCAACGTGGTTACGTGGTCACGGTGTTGGACTGCAAAAGGGGAGATCCGTGTTCATACCTCCCTCGTTCTCCAGTTTTTCTTTCTTCACAAAATTATGAACTGTCCATCCAGTCATTGACGTGTTTGTTCGCTGTATTCAAATTTGTGTCTGTGTCACGGTGTAGCGTCCGTTTGCAAAAGCGAAGTGTAACGAAGGAACATCCAGACGTACGTACCTGCTATTCGTTCTACACAAGTACCACATGTAATGACTCTTTTGGAAGTTTTGACTCTTTAATTCCTTTGTTGCGACATAGTTCACACCGGCTTATTTTTTGGTTTTATTTCTGTAAGAGGTGTATGTGGCATCTAACCTGCTCTCACTGTTCATCACATTTACTTCCGAAGGTAATATATTCTTACCATAAGACTCATATTCTGTAATCGATGTATTTTATGACAATTGCCAAGACTACAGAAGGAGAACAGTTTCGTCATTGACCGGACAGAAAGTTCGTGATTTTGCAAAAAAGAAAAAAAAATTACGGGGCACGAGGGAGACTTGAACACGCATCTCCCGCTTTGCGGTCTAACAAAGTGACCACGTAACCAGGACGCCGTGGTTCTTGCACGTTGCTTGAATTTTCGCATCTTGAGCTTAGACTGTTCACTATTTCTATTTTGGTGCTTTTTTCAGATTTCTGTACATATTCTTCCTGTTTTCATTCGTGATGTGTCTTCAGCTTTTGATGGTCTGTCTACTGGGCCATCCTACCACTAAACCTGAGGGTGTGCGATGAGGAGCTTCCCTTGTGAGGTAATAGTAAATGAGGCAGTTAAAACTGGTAGAGGATGTAATTGGAGAAGAGAGTAGAAGCTTTTTACTTGGCAGTGGCTATCTGGTTTTCATGAAGTCAGAACTTGTGGAAAAATTGCTATGTATCATGCCCTCTAACATGGATATAGTAACACATTTGATTGCAGGGTGTGTAGATGAACGCAAGTGTTTAGTGGTGCAATGTTTCGACGTAGAGCACCCCACGCATATTCAGTCGCTTTTAGGTTCGTGGACCGAATTGACCACTTCAGTCGTGTAATATCCTAGCGGTGCAGGTACTCAAAACACCAGACCACCCTTGTGATATCGACTGTTATTATCGACCAGTTGGAACTTTGCCACATAAGCATGACGGAAAAATATATACTGGGTGTTACAAAAAGGTACTGTCAAACTTTCAGGAAACATTCCTCACACACAAATAAAGAAAAGATGTTATGTGGACATGTGTCCGGAAACGCTTAATTTCCATGTTAGAGCTCATTTTAGTTTCGTCAGTATGTACTGTACTTCGTCGATTCACCGCCAGTTGGCCCAATTGAAGGAAGGTAATGTTGACTTCGGTGCTTGTGTTGACATGCGACTCATTGCTCTACAGTACTAGCATCAAGCACATCAGTACGTAGCATCAACAGGTTAGTGTTCATAACGAACGTGGTTTTGCAGTCAGTGCAATGTTTACAAATGCGGAGTTGGCAGATGCCCATTTGATGTGTGGATTAGCACGGGACAATAGCCGTGGTGCGGTACGTTTGTATCGAGACAGATTTCCAGAACGAAGGTGTCCCGACAGGAAGACGTTCGAAGCAACTGATCGGCATCTTAGGGAGCACGGAACATTCCAGCCTATGACTCGCGACTGCGGAAGACCTAGAACGACGAGGACACCTGCAATGGACGATGCAATTCTTCGTGCAGTTGACGATAACCCTAATGTCAGCGTCAGAGAAGTTGCTGCTGTACAAGGTAACGTTGACCACGTCACTGTATGGAGAGTGCTACGGGAGAACCAGTTGTTTCCGTACCATGTACAGCGTGTGCAGGCACTATCAGCAACCGATTGGCCTCCACGGGTACACTTCTGCGAATGGTTCAATCAATGTGTCAATCCTCATGTCAGTGCAAATGTTCTCTTTACGGATGAGGCTTCATTCCAACGTGATAAAATTGTAAATTTTCACAATCAACATGTGTGGGCTGACGAGAATCCGCACGCAATTGTGCAATCACGTCATCAACACAGATATTCTGCGAACGTTTGGGCAGGCATTGTTGGTGACGTCTTGATTGGGCTCATGTTCTTCCACCTACGTTCAATGGAGCACGTTATCATGATTTTATACGGGATACTCTACCTATGCTGCTAGAACATGTGCCTTTACAAGTACGACACAACATGTGGTTCATGCACGATGGAGCTCCTGCACATTTCAGTCGAAGTGTTCGAACGCTTCTCAGCAACAGATTCGGTGACGGTGGATTGGTAGAGGCGGACCAATTCCATGGCCTCCACGCTCTCCTGACCTCAACCCTCTTGACTTTCATTTATGGGGGCATTTGAAAGCTCTTGTCTACGCAATCCCGGTACCAAATGTAGAGACTCTTAGTGCTCGTAATGTGGACGGCTGTGATACAATACGCCATTCTCCAGGGCTGCATCAGCGCATCAGGGATTACATGCGACGGAGAGTGGATGCACGTATCCTCGCTAACGGAGGACATTTTGAACATTTCCTGTAACAAAGTGTTTGAAGTCACGCTGGTACGTTCTGTTGCTGTGTGTTTCCATTTCATGATTAATGTAATTTGGAGAGAGGTGATAAAATGAGCTCTAACATGGAAAGTAAGCGTTTCCGGACACATGTCCACATAACATATTTTCTTTTTTTGTGTGTGAGGAATGTTTCCTGAAAGTTCGGCCGTACCTTTTTGTAACACCCTGTAAATCGCTACAGAATGTCGTCCCTGAAAACCACTGCCTTCGCACTAACCGTAAGATACAAACGCAGTGGCGTACATGCTCTTAACTTCATAGCACCTCAGGCGAGAACACTGGTGCCGCCATACTGGGGCGTTTCAGCAGTGTCATGAGTATTGTAACGTCTCCTCTCGGTACCGCAGATGTGCAGCTGATGTAATTGATATCCATGTTTACTAAATAAATAAACCAGGGCTTGACTAACCTGTCTCTCCTGGATTTGTCTGTAGTTGATACTTGTTACATGATTCGATTTTAAACACAAAAAATAAAAAAAGTTACCCAAAATACAAGACAACGAACTTAGGAACGTACCTGCAACTTTTTAAGGCCGGCGACGTACGCTGTAACAATGTTATTTCACTCGTTCACTTGCCTTGCATTTAGAGGTTGAGATAGCGGTAGAAAGTGAAAGTTTTCAGGATGATGTTAACATTAATCTCTTTATCTTTCTGCTGTGACAGAGTCTCTGCTGCTGCAACATTCTCTCTCCTCGTTCTTAAAAGATTAAAGTCAAGCTCCAGTAAGATTAATGGATGAGAGACCCGGATGCTTTCCTTCTTTACTTGCACATATTTCGGACGTACTCCATCGTAGTTACACAGAGTGGATGGGTGTGTTAGGGAAGATCACAATGAGTCTATAAAGATATGAACGAGATATTTGTGATTCACTTACAGCTTAATATGGAAATCATAAACTGTGTATTGTTATCCAAATTTTGGTACACAATAGCGATATTTCTTCCCCATTACAGATACTTAAAATTACTGTTAGCAGAGGCGTTGTGGTAATTCTGTTTCTGTAAATCAATACACACTAATGTTGAAACGGACCTGCAAAGGGGTCGCAGCGGAGTTCTGTTCCCATTTCCCTCTAACTGAGCAAGTTTTCCCTCTGTAATCCCCACGGAATCGGTGGGACGCGACCTTCTAAATTTCATTATTCGAACTTATACCTTCATCTCAAAATCACCGAGATCCAGTTACTGACTTTCATTAGTCAATAACAGTTAACCGTAAAAACAGACTGGAAAAAACAACTATGAAGGGGTTACCAATGCTTGCTAAAGCAAACTCGCGTGAGTTTATCCTTCAGACTGCTGGCTATCATGTGTGATACGTGACTGAACAGTGATGGCTCGTCACTGATGGCCGGATCACACAGCCTTACATTTATCCCTCTTGTTAGCAGCAGTTACGAGAAATCTTAATTTTAATCTTTGGTTCACTGGGCCCATTCTCCAAATAATAACCCACAGCTTGTAAGCGCAAGCGGCAAAGGGTAAGTAGGAGTAGCCTGATTGAATAACGTAACTCACTCTTCAAAGGTTTAGTTGCTAAAATTGACGGACAAATGCGTGTTATTAATTGAACCGGTTGTCTGAAGAAGGGAAAGAATCCAAAAAAGAAAAAAAGCTTTCTTCTATTCTTACTTTTAATTTTGTCGTAACCAGTTATATGAGGTTTTTTACATTAACCTCCTGTGTCAGTATCTTGCAAAAATGAACTGGGTTGACCTGAAGAAGTCATCACGATATTAAAAACGGAGGGTTAGTTCCCATCTTCAAACTGATTATGAGTTAGGCACTAAAACTCTTATTACGACATCAGAAATACAGAGAGGGGCAAATAAATTTGGCTCGGACAAGTGGATACGATTGAACGTGAATATATGCATATAACTCATGCGTACGCCCACCACGTGATCCACACCGGTTCACAGCGTAGTGCGGACTGTCAGTGTGAGTGGAGCAGTGCAAATGGGACGATGGTCGCCACAATGGAGCAGCGGGTGTTTTTTTGTGAAAAGTACGTGACAACAAAGTCGTGGAAACGGTGTGGTCAGTGGCTGCTGGAAATTTAATGGTGTCAAAGTGCTAGTAAAGAGTGGTATGCAACGCTTAATCCGAAAATGGCATCAGACAGGATCTGTTGTGAACAACTCATAAAACATCCCGAAAAGTACCCGCACACCAGAAAATGTGGCTGCAGTTCACCAGAAAATGCTTCAGAGTCCTACGAAATCAACCCGACGTTTGTCGCAATAGACCGGCATATTACGTTGATCATGAAGACGAATACTCCGCATGGACCTGCACATGCATCCCTACCGAGCGTCTGTTGTTTATGCATTAAAACCAGCAGAAGGTCCTCAGCGTCTCCAGTTTTGAGAGACGCTGTTCTCTGTGATAACAGTGAATGGCTTGGACATGGATCTGTTCTTTATGTCTGATGAAGCCTGGTCTCACCTGAGTGGTTAGAATCGCAGATTCTATGAGTGATTTTTGTTTCCTTTTTACAGCTCACAAAGTGCGTCTTTCCGATTCAGTTACACCTGGTTGATAGTCCCCAGGAAATAGTTTGGTCGAATTGTACTACGTTTCAACTAGCCAGTCTGATTTTGAAACACCAGCGACTGCAGAGTTCGTATTAATGCATGACGTTTGTGATATAGTTACGGCCTTAATGCATCGTAACGTATAAACTCATGCATACTAGTGTCGATATAATGAAAAACTGTAGTGTGTAACCCATATTAATAATATCTACAAGGTCATCCTGACTCGCAAAAAGTTTAAACGTTATCTTAAACTGAAGTTAAATTTTTGTTCCATACCTGCAACTGTGACTGGTCCAAATTATTCTTCAGAATACAAAAGTCTTTACAACATCTGAGCCTGTTATCTACATGAAGTTTATTTCTAACTTGAACTGATTAATACAGCACATTTCCAAGCGGCTTCTTATTTGTACTATCGAACCAATTTCGGATTACAGTAAATTTTATTAACTGCCATTTCAATTAAATGATAATTCTACAATTAAATTAATATCATACTATAGTCTGTGTACATAGGAAGATAGATAGGGTGTGTGCGTAAATTATACTGTCTTCTTAATAATTACTGCGTTCTTACTTAATTTACTTGTTGCTTATTTGTACTTCGTACTGCAACGTCTGAAGCACTTCACGAACCACCGATATATTGTGATCAGATGTAGCTGTTGCTATTAGCTGTTGTTTGATGCAGTGTTTTTCTCTCTAGCTGTAAGGCTGTAACAGTAATGCAAATTTTATTAGTTAGTGTAGTGAAGTATTTATTTTGCATAACCTGTCAGTTTCCATCCTACAGACTGTTGGGAAGCGTTGATGAGCTTGTTTGCTCAAGTGTCGCATTAATGGATCAGACTAAACTGAACTTTACCTGCGTACAATGGCCAGACTTTTCACAAGCGGCAGCCAGCAACTCTCGAAGTTACGCGAAGGTTATTGTGTAGGCAGTGCGTATAGAGCTCCGCCTCTTCCTCCGAGACAGCGCGGCCTACCACTTAGATATCAAACTCTGACTCAGGTTACAACAGGGGGAGCCTTCTACTGCTGACTGCATCCCTCACTATGCTCCTCCTCAGCCTGTCCTTCATGTGACGATCGTCTGCAAGGGATTAAGGCCACTTTGTATTTAGTGCGCCGGCCGGAGTGGCCGTGCGGTTCTAGGCGCTACAGTCTGGAGCCGAGCGACCGCTACGGTCGCAGGTTCGAATCCTGCCTCGGGCATGGATGTGTGTGATGTCCTTAGGTTAGTTAGGTTTAATTAGTTCTAAGTTGTAGGCTACTGATGACCTTAGAAGTTAAGTCGCATAGTGCTCACAGCCATTTGAACCATTTTGTATTTCGTGCTACTTGTTCCCCCTACGTTGTTCTGGACGAGGAGTCATTCAAAATCGCATAGTGCTCAGAGCCATTTGAACCATTTTGTATTTCGTGCTACTTGTTCCCCCTACGTTGGTCTGGACGAGGAGTCATTCAAAATTCTCGGTAAAGACTCATTCAGGGATACAGAAGTATATTCATGTGGCACCATACATGTAGAACCATCATTGTTCATGTCATATGTTTATGTCAGTCTCAATAACGTTACTTGCTATCACAGACTATTCACAGATGCAGCTGCTGTTGAGAAGATGGACGTAAAAGCATTAACAATACTGAATTACATCAATGGTAGACTCAGACTCCTTTGTTGGATACTGATAAAACGTAGCTTGTCTATGAATGATACCACCTATATAAATTGTATAGGCTTACGCTGAATTCAAGAGAAGAATTACCACCTGTATCATGTTGCAATGACAGGAGCCATGGAGCATATTAGAAAAAAGACTCTTGCGTAATTTACATTGTGATGATGTGTAATACGTAAGCTAAAAAGTGTGAAATGCTTATCACGACAAGAGAAAAGTTCAGTATTTGACGAATACGTGTTTAGAAAATTCCCAGAATCTGTTTTCATTTTCAGATCGTAATTCACAAATATTTTTCTGCCCCGCCCACCACTCCTCCCAGCAAAGAAGAGGACATAAAATTGTGCTATAATGACTTGTACAGAGATTTATTTCCCATGTTTCAAGGCGACGCAGCAGGAAAAAGTCTTAATTTTGTTGACTCATATATAACACAGATATAAAAGCATGTATCATAATGATGCCTAGATGCATTTGATGCTCTGACGTCTAGGATGCCGGACTCCAGCTAGTACTTGTTTAAAAAAATTATAATACAACTACATTGGTCTGAATTTTCATTTATTTTCCTCATTATCTTTTGTGATTTGACAAATATTCGTACGCAGAGTAATACTGTTTTATCGAAACTTATGTCATGCAAGTCCCTTGACGGTTGCACTGATCAAGATAGGACCTATCTCCAATAATGCACGTATTCCAGAAATTTTTACTTTTATATTTCAAAGTCTTCAAGGCATCTTTGTTGAGATTGTACGATTTGAGATATAAGTGGGTGTTTCAGGCTAACGCAAACTTTATCTGCCGTATCAGATTAGGCGGAAATGGCGAAGTGGGATTCCTTATGGCCGCACTAGGAGCCGTAAATTTAAAAGCACCCCCGTAACGGCTTTCCCGTGTACTTTGCTGCCACGGGAATGTCTGAAACTTCCGTCCGTCTTTTGCAAATTTCATCTAAACTGTTGTGGCATTTAGAAGAAGGGAACACTAATAATGAAACGTTCATCTTTTTTTCTGTCTGCATAGGTTTTCTTCAGCTTCATTTTAAAGCAGCGTTGATAGCCCTCTGTACGTGTTGCTTTCTTCTGTAACACAATCTGAGCAGCATTAGTCAATGAATGGACGCTCAGGCTCTATATTTTCCGCCACGCAACTATCATTTTCCAGCAATATTAACACGACTGTTTAAAAGTAATTCACGATGTTACCTGTGTTTTGGGCCCTGTCACGGTGCTGCTGGTGTTGTTCCCAACAATTTTCGACGCTCAAGTACAGTCACCATTGAATGCACTGATAACTCTACCATTTCATTATCAGCTGTAGCTGGAAGATAATCCAAAAAATGTTGCACTTTCATAAGAACAGACTTTCAGGACAGAAACTACGGGTGTGCTTCCGTCCCTATGTACCCATACCGTAGGGCTCGTGCTGATGAAATTAGGAAAACAGCAACAAATCTTTAATACATGGTCTAATAAAAATTACCCATTATTACACAATTCACACTGATCCGCAGCATTGCTCTGCAAACAATTGTAGAGTCCATTGATTGTCCGTATATCATGATATGATTAGGACTAATTGCAGTCTATAAAATAAGTAAAACAAACCTCTCCACAACCTGAATGTTGATATGAACACTGCACTGCTATGTTAGCCACGCCCATGTTGCCTTTGCTGCTCTCCCAACTTTTATTTGATTTACTCAGGCAATTATAAGGAAACTTGCAGTTAGATGTACTTCAAACCACGCTGCATCCTGGCATTTCTTACGCTAAAGAATCATTGACAGAGGGAACGAAGTGATAAGCTGTACAAAAAGAATCCAAGGCCTTTCGGATTTGCAGTGTGGCACTGAGCTATGAAGTCATATTTTCACAATATAAGCTACTAATTTTCTGCATAGATCTGCTGTGGTGACAATACCATGAAATTTTGTCTAATAAATAAGATACACACAAATCAGACTTAGGTAAAAACTTTTGCATTTTGTTTTATTATTACGACCTAACGAGTGTGAAAAATTTGCAGTCTGGAGAATCCGCCTGTCAGCTCTCTGTACATTACTAGATGAGCACGGTAAAAGCTGGGACGGCCTATGATTACGTTGTGAACTGAAAGGTAGGGAGCGAGCTGTGCCGCGCGGAGTGGCCGCGCGGCTAGAGGCGCCATGTCACGGACTGCACGGCCCCTCCTGCCGGAGGTTCGAGTCCTCCCTCGGGCAGGGGTGTGTGTGTTGTTCTTAGCGTAAGTTAATTTAAGTAGTGAAAAAGTCTAGGGACCGATGACCTGAGCAGTTTGGTCCCCTAGGAATTCACACACATTCGAACATTTTAGACCAAACTGCCCCATCAGGGACTCAGCATTCCTCTGCTGGGTACAGACTTGTTCCTGAGCTGGGGCCTGGTATGGGCCACCAGTCCTCAGTAACTGTAAGGCCTGGGCATGCTTCAGCAACCACCATGTGGCGTGGCGGTGGAACGTTGTGTGTCACAGGGCACGGGGATGTCGGCTTCACCGCTTGGATCGCAAGGATGGTAAAAATATTCATAGAAAAAAAAAAACCTCAGGCTTAAGTTGTGCTGCGCGCTGATGAGAAGCATCGCTGTTGATATGGAACAGACGTTAATGGGCAACCTCTGGGGAACCTACCGCTCAGCTGTATACGGTTACCCAAGCATGCGGGGCTCAGTCTAGGTGATTTTTCACTTCCCTAGCTGCTCGTGGGACCGAAATGAATCCTTCCAAGTTTCTTCTCCCACCTCGCAGCGGAATGGGTAGGCAGCTGGTAGGTACCAACATCCAATCGAAAAAGATGGCTCGTGTAGCCAGTCCTCCAGACACAGCGATATTTAAGAATTCTAGGGTCTGTAGTACAAAATGCATGCTGCTGGTCAGAGGGTTTTTATTGATTAAAAGGAAAGAGGGAAGTTTTCGAAGAGAGTCACCTTTTTACATTCAAAAGTGATTGTAGGGGATTGCACGTACCTTAAAATCTGTTTAGCGATTACGAAATGGGATACTTTTGGTGGAAACATCAAGTTCCCAACAAGCAAAAGGCCCAAAACCTTGAGGAATATCTTGGGGAATATGCCACTAAGACTGAGCTCCACACCACATTAAATTACACTAAAGGTGTTGTGACATCAAGGGACCTGGTGGACGCCACCAAAGAAGACCTCAAAGCTGAGTGGCACCAAGAAGGCATTGTAGATGTGCAGAATATTATGAAAATGGTGGATGGCGATATGATTAAATCCGACTCGTTCATCCTCACTTTTAACAGCACAAAATTCCCAGAACATATTAAGGCACGTTTTCTTCGCTTAAACGTGTGGCCTGATGTCCACAACCGAATGCAATGTTTTAAATGCCAGTTCTTTGGGCACACCACTCTTGGATGTGAGGGAGAAGCCAATTGTGGCAAATGTGGTAATTCTGCCCACGACAGTGTCGGATGTTCATGTCCTCCAAAGTGTGTGAACTGCTCTAGGGCTCACCTAGTCTGGAGTAAGGACTGCTGTGTCTTCCCTGAACGACGGAAGATATGGGAGATCAAAACCACAAGACGGACCGCTTGTGGTGAGGCCAAAAATATTTGTCAGATCATTCAGCCCCAACGTTCGCTTTCTCCTTTGCATCAGTTGTTCAACAGCCAGTACAGAAAGCCATTGCCGCTACAAAAACGAAAGTTGCTAATGTTAACACTAGTACCTGCATCTTTCAGTGTATTTGTGCTGCTGCAGTTACTTCACAGTCTACACTTCCTCCCAATACATCAGACAAGGCTGTGGTCGCTAACGTTGCGGAGCTCCCTGCTTCTCCAAAGGTTCACTCTCGTACACCGTCCAGTGCTGCCACTACCACTGTCACGGTTGTTACTCAGAAGCCTACCTAGGGCAAAAAAATCGTAGGCCAAGCGTCCATCACCAACAGAGTTGGGAAGTTAACAGTCTGATCATGACGACGTCGTTCTATCTGACGTCTTTCACGATTCCCCCGTAGAGCTAATGGACCCTAACGTCGGACTGGCAAGTCTACCCTCCCCAGCAGAGTGATGGGGTCAAAGTACAACCCCCTAAATATTACAGTGGAACATTAATGGGTTCAGGAGACATGTGGAGGAACTGAAGCTGCTGGCACAGGGATGCACCATGTGCCTGTGTTTAAAAGAAATACTATTTCTCCTACTGCGGGACTTCAGTGCCCATCGTGTCTTGTGGGACTCGACCTCTACCTGCCCTTGGAGTCGGGTTTTGGAGAGCCTCATGGTGTCTTACGAACTGTGCATCCTCAAAACAAATACTTCCACCCATTTATGTCCTGCTACTGATCATTCTCTGTCATCTACCTCCTTTTCTGCTCTCCAGCACTCATATACCCTGTTTAAAGGAAGTCATCGATGACCTTCATTCCAGTGACCATTTCCCACTCCGCATTCACCTGCTAGATGGAACAGTTACTGAAGAGAAGCCACCAAAATGGATGATCATAAGAGCTAACTGGACACTGTTCAGCCAGCTGGCTATGTTTGAACAACGCGACAGTGTCTATGAGTGAGTGGAACACATTACACGAGTTATTGATCCATCATGCCCCTGACTTATCGATCCCGTAGTCCTCAGGTCATCTTAGGAGGCCATCTGTGCCTTGGTAGACCCGAGACTGCCACTCAGGAATCCAGGTCAGACGTGCAGCTCCTCAACGGTTTAAGTACTGCCCAACAGCAGAGAAGCTGTCAGCATTTCGGGTCGCAAGAGCCAAGGCCCAACGCGTAATTAAGGAGATCAATAAAAGGTAATGGTAAGCGTTTATGGATTCCATCAAGCGTTCCACTTGTTCTACAATAGTATAGGAAGCCATCAGGAGGATTTCTGGTAAACATAGTCGTTTACCAATAGCAGCAGTGCTGAAACAGGGGTATCTCCAAACAACGCACAGAGTAATTACTCAGATATTGGCAGAGCATTTTGCGAAAACTACTGCCAGTGTCAGCCAGAATCTGACGTTTCACATTTACCATGCAACTGCAGAGAGCGACAAGTTGGTTTCCAGATCCCACAGTTTTGAGTATTATGACTGCCCTTTCTCCATGTGGAAACTGGGATCGGCACTGTCTTAGATTCGTGATATTGCATCTGATCACGATCAGATCCATTACTGCATGCTTCGATGTTTGTCGGCAGCGTCAAAGAAACTCCTCCTAGAATCCAGAATGAGATTTTCACTCTGCAGCGGAGTGTGCGCTGATATGAAACTTCCTGGCAGATTAAAACTGTGTGCCCGACACAGTTTTAATCTGCCAGGAAGTTCCGCCTAGAATGTTTTAATCGTATATCGCATACAGGTAACTTTTCCAGTTGGCGGAGAGAGGCTATTCCGCTGTCTCTTCTCAAACAAGGCAAGGACTGCACATCTGGTAGTTACCGGAGCGACGTCTCAACCAGCTGTGTAGGAAAGACCCTGGAGCGAATAGTTAACCGTCGTCTGGTCTGTCTGTCAGAGACCAAGCAGTTGCTTAAGCACTCTCAGTGTGAATTCCGGAGATATCGGTCCACTGTCGACAACCTGACCCTGTTAAGGGCGGCTATTCAGCAGGCTTTCTTAGATAAACATCACTGTCTCGCAATATTCCTTGATATCAGGAAGGTAACAACACTACTTGGAGGCAAAGAAGTCTCGAGGAACTCAATCAATGGGGCTTTCGTAGCCATCTCATCATAGTCATACGGTCCTTGCTGTCTACACACATTTTTAGGTCTAGAGTTGGTGACGTGCTGTCGAATCGTTTTGAGCAGGAGAATGGTATTCCTCAGGGCAATGTTATATGTGATACCCTCTTTGCCATAGCCATAAATAGTATCATGACTGCGGTAAACAGTCCTGTACAGTACTCCTTATTTGTTGACGATTTTGCTATTTTCTGTTCCTCCTCCGGTGTTTCAACAGTGACCCATCGTTTGCAACTTACAGTGCAGGGGTTAGAGAAGTGAGCTGCAAAGACAGTTTTTCAGTTTTATGCAGAGAAGTGTGTGTGTTTTCATTTCAGTCGTTCTCGTCATATTTTTAATTACCTGACTTTCCTACGAGGGACACCATTCTACATTTTAAAGACTGAGTGAGGTTTCTGGGCCTCGTTTATGAATCCAGACTGTTGTGGTTACCACTCCTGAGAGACCTGAAAGCCAGAGCCCCGGAGGCACTGTATATCATCAAGTGCCTTAGCCACAGTTCTTGGGGAGCAAAAAGGTCACAGCTTTCTGGGACTTTTGTGCATTCATGGCTAGGCTATGGCTGCACAGTGTATGGGTTGGCGAGGGCAACTTACCTGAAGGTTATTGTCGCTATCCACAATGGGAGGATTAGGCTAGCCACAGGTGCGTACAGAACCAGCTCCAGACCCAGTTTCTGTGCTGAGGCTGGGGAACCGCCATTCACCATTCGGCGACTGCTCATCATGGTGCATCAGGCATGTAAGTTCCTACCAGCTCCGACTTTCCCTGCATACCATACTGTTGCTCATCCACCTCTGGAACGCATTTTCTCCAATCGTCCATGAGCAACACCTCTGTTTTGGATCCGCGTATAGCGTGTCCTGCAGTCAGTCAGTGTGGAGCACGTACAATCCAAAATCCGGGGCTTCAAACATCTGCTACCAAGGTTACCGCAGAGGCCCAGGGTGATTTTAGATTTAATGCATTGCAGGGGAGATTGACACTCCTGCATGTGTTTTTAATACACTCATAAATTTTAAACCGTTGGTGATGGCGGTTAGCACATAGGACGGAGCCGGCAGCAACAATTTCCTTAGTGCATCTAGCCAGTGTTCTGGAGTTCCCACATGTCCTCACAGAATGCATTCCGACCAGCGCGTCACCTTAGAACTGCTAATCTGCACAAGCCACAGCCACTGCCCGTGGCCATTTTAACTGAGCACCACAATTCTGCAGCTGTCTTTACGGATGGGTAGAAACAGGGGGACTCCCTTGGTTGCTCTTTTGTTTTCCATGATCGTGTCCTCAAGGTCCGACTGCCTCGAGACTTTATTGACTTTGATGCCGAACTGTATGCGATCTTGTGGGCTCTGGAGCAGATGAGACATTATTAGAGTGCTAAATTCCTCGTCTGTTCCAATTCCCTGAATGCCTTTCACTCTCTGCAACGTTTGTACCCAGTAGATGAAGCAGTCCAGAATATCTAGGACGTCCTCCTCCTACTACAACGACTATGGAAGAAGGTGTCTTTGTGCTGAGTGCCAGGGCACGTGAGTATTGCAGAGGACGAAAGGGCCGATGTAGCAGCGAAGGAGGCGTGCCATGATTCTCAGTTATTTCAGAGTGTCATTCCTCTGCATGCTACCACCTACCACCTCGTTGTTGAGGTACCGAGTCATTCGCCGATGAGGAGAGGAGTGGCTGGAAGTGACTGATAATAAGCTGCGTCTAGTAAAGGCCACTACGCGGCCGTGACGTACTTGTTTTCAGCCACTACGACGGGATAAGGTCCTCCTTACTCTTCTTAGCATAGCCCACATACCTATGACGTATGGCTTCTTACGCCGGCGAGAGTACCCTCCAATGTGTGGTACTTATGGCGTAGAGATAACTGTGCGCCACATTTTGCTAGGCTGTTTTATTTTCGGACGAGAGGTCAGTGGCAGATTTACCGGCAGATTTCCCTCTGTTTTAAGTGATGTTCAAACGAATGTGGTGAGACTTTTAAGGTTTCATGATTTGTCCAACTTGTTTCCGGAAATTTTAGGGAGATGTTCTTAATATGTTAACAGGCTGACTAGCTCACCGATTTTTCATGTAAGTGGTCAGCCAGTTACATTTCCCACGTGTATTCTTTTTAGTTCTTCTATGGTTTTCGATGTGTTTTAATCCCATGTGTAGCACCGTCCACCGTTTCTCAATTGTCTTTGGGTAGAATGATTGTCTGGCTCAACGCGAGTGAGATGGGAGTAAGAGTGCGTGTCATTTTATATAGCTCTTCTATGGTTTACGATGTGTTTTAATCCCACGTGAGCCGGCCAGGGTTGCCGAGCGGTTCTAGGCACTTGAGTCTGGAACCACGCGACCGCTACGGTCGCAGGTTAGAATCCTGCCTCGGGCATGGATGTGTGTGATGTCCTTAGGTTAGTTAGGTTTAAGTAGTTCTAACTTCTAGGGGACTGATGACCTCAGCTGTTAAGTCCCATAGTGATTAGAGTCATTTGAACCATTTGAATCCCATGTGTAGCACCTTCCACCGTTTCTCAATTGTCTTTAGGTAGAATGATTGTCTGGCTCAACGGGTGTGAGATGGGAGTAAGAATGCGTGTCACTTTATAGATTTCCTCCTCTATGTATGCAACAATTTTGGAAATTGTATCCACACAAGCGCGCGTGTGCGTGTGCGCACCGGATCCGCACTAACAGAATAAAATGCATTATTTAATTGCATAAAGACTTGAATTAAAAAAAAGGGAGAACAAGACAAACTTCGAGTCAAATAAGCACAAAATATTTTGGATCAGTTTGAACTCAAGTATTAAAAGTTGGTAACAATAAACTTGCAGAATGCGATATACAGGGCATACACATCCATGAATATTTAAAAAACTTTAAGTATCAGAGCTCCGAAAATTTTAAAATATTATCAAGACTAATACCCTCCAGAATAAGGAACAGAAATTAATTTATTTAAGAAAACTATCGATCTTAATTATTGGAATCAATAAATTGATTAATCTGCAGAAAACCAGATCAGAAATTAATGAAATTACAACTACGAAGTTTAGATACATACAAGGTAAAATTTATAAGTTTTTTATGCCCAAAATACACAGAACATGTCTCAGTCAAACACAAGTCTAAAAGGCCTCTATTATGAGTAGAAATCAATATGAGGCCATGCCTCAAAACACATGCACTGTCAGAAACATTACTATAACTAGGACGCACCGACTTATCGTAACAGAAGCTGATGAAACGTAGCAAACAAGCAATACTAGAGAAGTAAATGGTCTGTCTCATCAGAACACCACTCACTGCTTACTTTTTCTGTAAACTGAATGTTCAGAAACGTTCTCATAAATTTTAAACCGTTGGTGATGGCGGTTAGCACATAGGACGGAGCCGGCAGCAACAATTTCCTTAGTGCATCTAGCCAGTGTTCTGGAGCTCCCACATGTCCTCACAGAATGCATTCCGACCAGCGCGTCACCTTAGAACTGCTAATCTGCACAAGCCACAGCCACTGCCCGTGGCACTCGGAAGGCGCCTCCTTATCTGTTACAGTGTGAACTCCAAACCAGACTGAATATCAGCGTGCGCAGTGAGCCCAATAAAGGCCCGCAGGCAAACAGGTCGCACAATCTGGGTGACGCACGAGCGCATCGGTAGATGCCACAGGCAGAAGACGACAGCTCTTGCCGATATGAGCCAGCACGTTTCATAAGCTGTACTCCACCCCACCCCTCCTTCCCCAATGTCATGGCAAAAGTCAGACCCACTCTGTAATTTATTATCTCTTTAGTGTAATTTATGACCCATAAATTGCTGCCATGAATTTTCCCCGAACAACCTGTCCCAGGTATCTTTTCCTACTTCCTTTCTGAAAATTACACTTTTTAATAATTTTGGTACCCAGTTAACCTGCAATGATTTATTACTCATTTCATCAAAACCTAGCTTAGCTCGTTTAGGGAGAAGGGCCAGCTTGCTAAGCAACCAGTACGTGTGGAGCGCAATCCAGGACAAGAGGAAAGAATTTAACAGTTGTAGGGTCTGTTACCTTAAACGGGCGAAATGCTGCCAAAGACGCGTCTCGTATGTACTTGACCTTGTTGTCGTAAGGTGGGGACGGCGACGGATGTGCAGCCGTTCGATGGGGTAGCAATTAGGAAACGAGGGCCTCCAGGTGTTCTGTTGCAGGAATTACTGAAAAATGACATCCGTGGACGAGTCCGACCGCAGCTGCTGTGGCGTAGGTTCCAAGTTCACCAGACGTTGCATGAGGTTCGACCACGATCCCCGCTACTTACGTTGTGCCTAACAAGACAAAAATACCACGGCAAGTTCATCAGCTGCTACAGATTGCTCAAAAGAATCAGGAGAACATGATTTGGGCGCCTGCAATACTCCATTGAGCAATAATTGAAGACTGTGTATGTTACCAAATTATACTTATATCTTTCACAAATTAAGTACACAACACATCATTACGTCCTCGTTCATTTACATAACAAAAATTGAAATTTAACACAACTGTCGAAAATAACGTGGAATCATATATCCCGTCATTCTGGGTGCTTTTCATTCGACTTTGAGAGCTTCAAAAACGTGTATGCTCTCCGTGAGCGTTGTTCGCCGCCTGCCACCTATGTGGCATGCTCCTTGTAAGTCTACGCAGATCACCCTATGTTATCCGTCGCCAATTCTCCAGTGAGAGCCCTTGAGAGTCTATGAGAGTCTGCGGTGAAACAGAACGACCACGATCACATGTCTCGCATGCGCACGATGAGAGTTTGGTCGGGACTCACTGCCGGCTACTCCAATAGTTCAGTATCCAGGCTTTGCAAGACATCTCACATGGGCACTGGCACTGGAAGGGAATCAGGGCTACCACCGTATACAGCAACCACCACATGGTGCAACAGTATCTTCTCGATCTACTGCCTGGCGGTAAGGCGACCATGGACTTCGACAAGATTCTTACACCTGTCAACACTGATGGTTCCCCACACCATCACAGAATCCTGGCCGAATCTGTCAATCTCCTGACCAAAATTTGGCTGGTGACGCTCACCACGGCGTCTCCACAGACGGATATGGCCATCACCTTGCGTCAGAAGAAATCAGGAATAGTCTGTCAAAACCGTATTTCGCCAGTGACAAGGTTTCCAGTTCAAATGGGAATGGCGGTACTGAAGTCGAGTTGCGACGTGTTGTTGTGTACTCGAACAAGACATCTGGTTCTTAAGACCTTTTCTGGTAACTTATTCCGTACAGTCTGACTGGACAAAGCGGCTCCGGCCGGTCGCGGTGGCCAAGCGGTTCTAGGCGCTTCAGTCTAAATCCGCGCGACTGCTACGGTCGCAGGTAGCGGTTGGCCGGCCGGTGTAGCAGAGTGGTTCTAGGCGCTTCAGTCTGGAACAGCGCGACCGCTACGGTCGCAGGTTCGAATCCTGCCTCGGGCATGGTTGGGTGTGATGTCTTTAGATTAGTTGGGTTTAAGTAGTTCTAGGGGACTGATGACCTCAGCTGTTAAGTCTCATAGCGCTCAGAGCCATTTGAACCATTGAACAGCGGTTCCAGCGGCCCTTCTGAGATTGCTCTGGCTAACCACAACGTAGTAACAGCTAGATTCTGGTCCTCACGTGGGGTGCTAAGCGTCAGAGAGCTTGTCCAACTCGCCTTGTGTGCTATCCTGTCTCCCTCTAGCGTCTTCACAACCTATGGATGACAGATGGAGAGACATTGGCATTTGTAGCACATGATGAGAAGTCCGTTGTTCTTGGAGCAAACAGATATCTCTTGCCACTGTTTCTGCCTTAAGATGTCGCATTTGATGTGCTTCGTTAAACACAACTACCACAAATGACAGCTGCTGTCTGTGAACCTCACTAGAGAACACTGGGACACCGCGACTCACATCCTTCTGAGGGATCATCTGATATTCTAATGGATAACACAGCCGAAAGGTGACGAATGACTTTAGTCGTTGCACACACTGAAAGCGATGATCTCAAGCTCTGCATGTGTCTGAACAGATTACACACACCAGACGCTGATACACTTGTCCCCTAATTCTTTTTAGCAGTGTACTTGACAGTTCAACCTCAAATAATGGTTACGAGTCTATACACGCTCCATAGATAAAACCAGAGGAATACTCCAGTATAGCAGCTAGTGCTATAGTACGTAGAGATGTGGTCTGAACATAGTATGACGAGCGAAAATGATGAGAAGTGCGGCGGCCGCAGTGGAGCCGGGCGCAGGTGGCTCTAGAGGCTGGCTGCCTGCGCTGATACCCCGTGCGGCGGATTTGCTGTGGTGCCTTTCTCCGGCGGACGACTCCAGCGGCATTTGAGGCGGAAAACGGACGAGTCGTAACTGCGACCGCACACGACGGTGGTATCGCTGGATTCAGTTTCCCGCTGAAGAAGGTGGTAGCCCAGTGGGTTAACACAATTAGTAATTTGAGTTCACCTCTAACCCCAAATTATCAACAAAAGTTTTAAAAACGTGTAATTAACCTGTCAGACTTGGACCTTTCTTCAAATGAGCAAAATCTGCTTGAGAAAGGTTTTAAATACACTCCTTCCCTCCATCCATCAGAAAAACTGCTATATGTAGTGAAAGAAGATATTCCGTGTACTTTAGCTAAAGACGCTACTATGAAGTATTTAGTAGCTCATGCACTGAAGAAAGAAACCATATTTGTGTGACACCCCACACGATATGGAATTTCACGCCCTGAACATTGTGTTTCTCGTTCATAGCAGTCATTTATTAGCAGCCAGTACAGTGAACGTACTCATCTTGGGTTATATGATAAAGAGTAGCAGTGTAGCAAAAGTTATGGGACACTGGTCGACCTAACTTAGAGTACGCTCGCTAATTAATATGACAGCTGTTCAAGCCGGCCGGGGTGGCCGAGCGGTTCTAGGCGCTTCAGTCTGGAACCGCGCGACCGCTACGGTCGCAGGTTCGAATCCTGCCTCGGGCATGGATGTGTGTGATGTCCTTAGGTTAGTTAGGTTTAAGTAGTTCTAAGTTCTAGGGGACTGATGACATCAGAAGTTAAGTCCCATAGTGCTCAGAGCCATTTGAACCATTTTTGAACAGCTGTTCAAGCTGGGCTGCTATAGACAGTTTTTAGTTCAGGCTGAATAATGACACTCGGCATTGACTGTCCGACTATCACTAGTTGATAGTTACTGGGCTCTAACTGCGGCAACTGTAGGTAATTGTTAGGCAACTTAGACTTAGCATGGGTAGAGGCTATACCTGACAACCGAGATAAATTCATAATTGGTTCCTTTTACCGACACACCGACTCAGATGATACAGTTGCTACACAGTTCAAAGAAAACCAGAGTCTCATTTCAAGTGGTTACCCCATGGATACAGTGACTTTAATCTGCCTCTGCTATGTTGGCGAAAATATACTCGTACAGTCGGTGGTAGGCATGAAACGTAGTCCGAAATAGTACTGAATGCTTTCTCCAAAAATTATTTTGAATAGTTAGTTCAGGAGCCCACTTGAAGTGGTTGCGAAAACGTTCTTTACCTCTTGGTAACACATTATCCTGAACAAATAGGTATCGTCATGACGGATAGAGGGATTAATTAATACAAGGTTTTTGTAGCAACACTGAATACTGTAAGAACAAAATCCACCAAAAAAGTGCAAAATACATATATTTAAAAAAACAGAAAACATTCGCTTGACCATTTCCTAAGAGACAGTCTTCAGTCCTTTCAATCTGACCGTGTCAGCGTAGACCAGATATGATTCAAATTCATACAGATAGTATCGACGGCAGTTGAGAAATGTATACCAAATATATTAATAATAGATGGTACTGATCCTCCATGTTAACACAAAGCAGGTCAGAACACTGTTGGAGAAGCAATGGGAAAAGCATGCTAAATTTAAAAAGAACGCAAAATCTACAAGATAGGCGAAATGTAGCGCGATCTTCAACGCGGTATACTTTTAACAGTTTCCACAACGAAACTCTGTCTCGAAATATAGCAGAAAACCCAAAAAATTCTGGTTGTACGTAAAGTACATCGGCGGTAAGACGCAAACAGCACTTTCACTGCACGATAACAATGGTAATGTCAGATTTCCAGAAGGCTTTTGACACCGTTCCTCAAAGGCGAGTGCTAATCAGATTGGATGCCTACGTAATATCGTCTCAGTTGTGTAACTAGATTTGTGATATCATGTCAGAAAGTCCATAATTCGTAGTAACCGACAGGAAGTCGTCTGGTAGTACAGAAGTAATATCTGTCATTCCAAGGGAAGAGTTGTAAGCACTCTGCTGTTCCCGACCTACATAAACGGTTTAGGCGAGAATCTGAGTAGCGCTCTTAAAACTTTTACAATGATGCTGTCATTTACCGTCTTGTAAAGTTATCAGATATTCAAAAGCAATTGAAAAATGATTTAGAGAAGATATCTGTATGGTGGGGAAAGTGAAAATTGACTCCATATAATGAGAAGTGTGAGGTCATCCACGTAAGTACGAACAAAAATCCATTCAATTTCGGTTACACGATGAATCACACAAATCTAAAGGCTATTAATTCAACTAAAGGCTTAGGGATTACAATTACAAATAACTCAAATTGGAACGATCACATAGATAATGTTGTGGGGAAACCGAACCCAAGACTGTGATTCATTGTCATAACACTTAGAAAATGCAAAAATTCTCCTAAAGAGACTGTCTACACTACCCTTGTTAGTCCTCTTCTGGGGTACTGCTGTGCGGCACGGGATCTTTACTAGATGGGATTGATGGAGGACATCGAAAAAGTTGAAAGAAGGCCAGCTCGTTTTGTATTATCGCGAAATAGTGGAGAGTGTGCCACCGATATGATAAGCGAAATTTTGTCATTCGAATGCGAAAATATTTTGTTGGCGCCCACCTACGTTGGGAGAAATGATCATCGTAATAAAATAAGAGAAATCAGAGCTCGTGCGTAAAGACTTAACTGTTCGTTCTTTCCGGGCTGTGTTAGAGAGTGGCACAGTAGAGAAATAGCTTGAAGGTGCTTCGATGAACCCTTTGCCAGGTACCAACTGTGAATTGCGGAGTAATCATGTAGAATGGCTCTGAGCACTATGGGACTTAACATCTGAGATCATCAGTCCCCTAGAACTTAGAACTACTTAAACCTGACTAACCTAAGGACATCACACGCATCCATGCCCGAGGCAGGATTCGAACCTGCGACCTTAGTGGTCGCGCGGTTCCAGACTGAAGCGCCTAGAAACGCTCGGCCACTCCGACCGGCGTAATCATGTAGATGTGGATGTAAATGTAGATGTAGATGAATTGGACTTAGTTGACAACTGATGATCTGTGACAATTACTGATCTGTGACAACTGGCCGAGAATGGGTTTGCGGCCTCTTTTATCCACAAATAGGGGAACAATTTGGTGGATGCGAGCACTTCCTCGTATTGGTGGCCTGGCATGATCGGGACTGTGTGGAGCCTCACTGGAAACTGCCTGCTCGTGTCGCACTCACTGGTTATAGCTCTGTATTGTGTGTCATGGTGGATACAGAATTCCTCCACTGGAGGGTAGGAGGGGGAAGCAGATGAGGCTTGCTTCGTTAGCTTCATGCCTGCGTCTTGTGGCTGTGTGAATAAGGTGGACGCCCACATATTGCTGCTCCTAACATTTGCCCGCAGTGCTGAGGAAAATCTGACCTAAAACATACAACAAGCAACCAGCCATGTCTACTCGCATTTATTCGTCTGTGGTGTGAGGCTCGATGTCTACCTGCATCCCGGCCTCGTTAGTTCGCTGTAGGTGGTCCTCCCTGCTGGAGGGGAGGTCGGGGGCATCTACCAGCTACAACTGCGTGTCCACAAGAGGGCTGGCTGCAGTGAAGTCATGTGAGCTTGAAAAAGAAATCAACTTAGGAGTTCTGTATATGTGTGCGTAAGCGCATTGTGGCACATTGTTTCTGTGCCGCATTGTGAAACCATTTGGTGTTTGAACTTTGTGTATAACACTGCCGCGATGATATATGACTATGCCTTGTACCCTTGATTTTTTTCATATCTACACATCGCTATGAGTATGTGATAACTGAGTGTAACTACTTTTGCCTCGACTGTTGTAGCTGCTAGGGTTTTGGGAGAACGAGTGACTTTAAAATTGACATTAAAGTGTGATGTAGTCTCCATCATATGAAGTGGCTGTGTAATGTGGAAGAGATAGTAGTAATATATTATTCTGCTGAGCGACCTTGTTATGTGCAACGAGAAGTTCCGTAAAAATCTTCCAGGGAGTTCGTGCTTCAGGATGAAATGATGCAATTTTGAAATGTGAAACGCTGTTTTTCCTTCACAAAGAAATTTAAATCCCTACGAAGAAAATCGTGTGGTGTTGTCCGTAACTAATGATTCCGGCAGTCTTCCAATGGAGAAAATTCTTGACAAAGCCTCGATAATTTTCATAGAAGTGTTCTACGACATTTGTATCAGCTTTGGAAATGTTGAAACAGCATCGATGAAAATGAGCCAGCAGATTCCTAAAAAAGTTCCAGGGTTCTGACGCCTAGGGTCATGTAAAATATTGTTGTCGAGGAGCTGGCTGGTATTTTTTGCATCAGTGGCGTTTAGTCAGCATCACGTCTATGTCTTTATCCATATTTTCCCAATATAAATGCTACTTGGCAATGCATTTGGTTTGTGCGGTACTCCAGTCGCACTGAAGTAGCACTTGAAGCACTTGGGGCTTAAACGCTTTAAGAATAACCACTCGTGTCTTTCCTGCTTCTGACTATATGCGAAAGACACCTTCATAGACAGTGAGAGCAAGTCTCACGTTGCCAGCACCTTTTCATTTGCAGTTGATGAAAGAACGTTGTATGTATAGGCCTGTCCGACTGAATATATTGATAACCTTAGATAACACGTGATCATTTGGCAAAAGATTGTAATGAAACTGGAATTCAAACGAAAATTTTGATACCAAATCTTCATTCATTTGTTGACCAGAGGACCTGAAAATTATTTCATAATCATTATTCTATAAAAAGCAGAGTTCAGCGCTGAATAGGTTGAGCTGCTCTAGAAGAAACAGACTGGTTTCGCCTAAAAATAATCGCTAAGGGCTTGTGGTCTGTAAGGAGAATGAACCTTCGGCCGGAAAAAAAAAAAATGCCCACCCGCAAAGACAACTTCGATTTGGATCTGGTTATTGCATTTGCCACCTGTGGAATAGTAGATGTAATGGTTTCAACGTCGTCCTCCAACAGATAGCATAGTGACATAGGTAGCAGAGTTCCATCTGTGAGACGACTCCTATAGCCAAGTGAGCGAGTTTGAAAGGGGTCAAATTGTGGCCTTACGAGTGGTGGGATGGTCCTTTCGGAGAATTGTTTCAAAAGTTGGATGTGATTTGTCAGTTGTGCAGCGAGGTTGGCATAAGTGGTCACTTGAACATTCTTACAACCGTAGACGAGGTTCTGGACGTCCACGCAGCTCGAACGCTCGCCAAGATCGTAATATTCTAAGGGCAGTAGTGACAGATTGTACAGCTACCACAACACAGATAAGAGGTTTTGTGAACTCAGACGTAACAGCTCGAACTGTAACAAATCGATTATTAACCGTGGTACTACAGGCACGCACCCCTCTAGCACGTCTTCCACTCACTGCACAGTATCGACATACACGTCTCGATTGGTACCATCAGAGAATCACTTGGAAGATGGAATGGTGCGCCGTGCTCTTCAGCGATGAAAGCAGGTTCTGCCTGCACGAAAGTGATAGCCGTTTGCACATGGTGAGCGCTGTCTCGTTGAGTGCATTCGTCCAAGACTCACTGTCCCTTCCGAGGCCTTATGGTATGGGGTACGATAAACTATAACTGTAGTTGATCTTTGGTTTATCTGGAGGAGGCACTAACCAGCTGCAGGTACGTGCAGAATGTTGTTCGACCTGTTCTTTTGTGATGTCTGTTCCAACAGGATAATATTCGTCCATGCATTGCCCGTGAAACTCAACTTCCTCTGTAATACGTGCTGTAACTTGACCGGCCAGCACGATTTCCGGACTTGTCTCCAGTCGAGCATGTGTGGGGGCGAGAAGTGATTCGTGTGACTCTCAAACCATCAAACCAAAAGCTTTTACAGACCTACGTCAACACGTCAAGCAGGCGTGGCATAACGTGTCCCAGGACAGTAGTCGCCATCTGTACGATCGACTGGATGACAGAGTCAGCGTCTGCATTTCCGCCCATGGAGGCTACGCCACGTACTGATATGGGTGTTTCAGCATGGATCGAGAGCTGGTACCTCAGAACCGCTTGTGCTGCTGGTCTATAAGTGTAATAATTTCAGTTGCTCCAAATGAGCTATTGCAACAATAAATCTTATAGCGAAGATTATTTCAAGAGCTTTCTTCTCAGTTTTACTGTAGTTTCTCTGAGCATCTCTGAGTGTTTGGGATGCAAACGCTATCGGCATTCAAAACCTTGTTGTCCGTATGACATCTACATCTACATCTGTACTCTGCAAATCACATTTAAGTGCCTGGCAGAGGGTTCATCGAACCACCTTCACATTTCTCTATTATTCCAATCTCGTATAGCGCGCGGGAAGAATGAACACCTATATCTTTCCGTACGAGCTCTGATTTCCCTTATATTATCTTTGAGATCGTTCTTCCCTATGTAAGTCGGTGTCAACAAAATATTTTCGCATTCGGAGGAGAAAGTTGGTGATTGGAATTTCGTGAGAAAATTCCGTCGTAACGAAAAACGCCTTTCTTTTAATGATGTCCTTCCCAAATCCCGTATAATTTCTGTGACACTCTCCCCCATATTTCGCGATAAAGCAAAACATGCTGCCTTTCTTTGAACTTTTTCGATGTACTCAGTGATGACAGAACTAATCAGATCAGATTCCTTGTTTACGACAAACATTTTTTACGGGAGTGTGGGGGGGGGGGGGGGGCAGCTGCCTGAGACAGAGACATATGAAATTGAGAAATTTACTAGACAACATCATTGCGGAATGCCTATATGGATCAGCTGAGCACCCAAATGTGCATACGTCTGAGTCTGAAGGTAGAAGCACACTGGAGGAGAGAATCAAAAGGACTCGAAAATATTTACAGAAGGACATCGAAAAACTAGACAGAAGCAATCGTGACTGATGCCTGTTTCCTTCATGTGTTGGACAAGAGGGAATCATACGCCAGCAACGAAAGTTGTAAACAAATAATATGATTGACGAAATGAAGACCTGAAGTGAATGTCCACGTGTAAATATTCCTTTTGCCCTCTACATCTACATTTCTACATCTACATCCGTATGCTGCAAGTCACCGCATGGTGCATGGCGGAAGGTATCTCGTACCACTACTACTTATCTTCGTGGTCCCTGAGGGAAATGTACATCAGCAGCATTAGAACCGTTCTGCATTCGGCATCAAATACTGGTTCTCTGAATTTTAACAACAGTGGTTTGCGAAAATGAAGGCGCCTACCCTCCAGGGATTCCCATTCGAGTTCACGAAGCATTTCCGTCAAACTCGCCCGTTGATCGATCTTACCGGTGACAAATCCACCCGTACGCCTCCGAATTGCTACAATTTACATTTAATCCGACCACGTTGGGATCCCTAACACTCGAGCGGTACTCAGGAATGGTGGCGTCAGTGTTCTATACGCCACCTCCCTTACGGATGTTTTAAACTTCCCAAAATTTCTGCCAATAAACTGAACAAACAGTCATGGCAATCAGAAAGCAAGATAAATCAAAAGGGTCATTGTGAACAGCCTACTCATAGCTTCTGGATAAAACAGAAATTTGTACACCTGATTGTATCCTATCCTCATTAATTAGTAATATATAGGGCGTAAGGGGGCGATCAAAATGTTTCCATCTGAGGGCATTGCTGCTGCGTATATGCAATGTAAGGCGACTCCAATGTGGGTATATAATCGCCGACATATAGTCGAGGGATTAGTGTGGCACACGTGTCTTTCCGACGTGCGTGATGTAAATGCGGATACTTGATCTATGGCGAAGTTGTTACCAAATGCGTTCAAACAGGACCAACGTGCTGTTGTTCGTATCTTGGCAGTCAAAGTACAAATACCGACAGACATCCATTGGAGGATGAAGAGTGTCTATGGGCTAGCATGTCCGTCAAAAACCACCGTTGTGGAATAGGGCGCCACAAGGGGTGCGGCTGCTTAATCACAACGCACTGCCCCATATCGCAAATTTCTTAACCCAGAAGTTACGCAACTCAAGTGGGAGACACTCGAGCACCCGCTCAATAGTCCTGATCTCTCCCAACGCGATTATCACGCCTTCGGTCCTTTAAAGCAGGCCTTGAATTGTCGGTGACTTCTATCGGACGAGGACGCGCAGCAGGCGTTACGGACTTCTTCACGCAGATGGACGCGGTGTTTTACCAAACGCTTGTTATCAACTTGCGGAGTCGGTAGGATGATTACCTCAATCCTCACGACCATTTTGTCTGATTGGCATACCAATTCCGGACACTACTGTCTTCGAACCGAAACTTTTTGCTCGCCCCTTATACGTGGGGACAACATATGTCTGTAGTAATACAGCACCTTCGTGGTGACAGGGTAATTGAAAAATATTCCCGGTTTGTTGTTCGCTACGTTTTTGTATTATTTCGTTGTAAATGGATTTCAATGATAATCTTTCATCTGAATTGTATTGTAGCGTCTGAGTATGTTTTCAATTATTGCTTAATTTCTTTGATAATTTCTTTTCTTATTGTTAAGAGCAAGTTTAACTCCATCGAAACAGTTTAACACTTCGAAATGGATTTTTTAGTATACGAAAGTATACTTTCTTCCTGTTGATGCTTGTAAACTCTGTACCTTACTAGTCTACAGCTTTACCTATAATTATATGCACAAAGTGGTCTATCGCTATACAGGGATGGACGTAACTACAGAACCAGCTATAGCAAATTAGTCCGTGGCGGCCTTGAATGATGCATCGGCATGCGCCGGCGGCAGGAAATTACAGAGCAAAGCTTTCTCGGTCAGAGTTGCCGCAATGGCGGGTCTCATTAGCAGGCGGATAATAACGCTTCTCATTGTGTGTGCCTGACCTCTCCGCGCCGCCGTTCGGCTCATTTCACGCGTGCGCATGCCTCGAGTAAGCAACGCAGTCAGTACCACTGATTCGGCCGATGGCATTCCCCCGCCAATCGCGGATACCAGAAACTTCTTGTATGTTAAATTCTGTTTGTTGTAGCTACTTCCTCTGGCTGCAAAGTTGGGCCAATAAATCAGCCGGAGGAATTTCCTGCCCTGCCAACCCGATGTATTTATAGCCTGCAACGAAACAGTGGCCAACCTTGCGTTATCTTTTAAGGTAACTTTTTTTACTCATGGCTGTTATGGTGCTGATGCCGAAAGCAACGGAATTATGTCTTACAGTTATAGACAACAAGTTTCTTGTGTAACTGAAATAATATTTCATTATCTCAGTTATTTAGGTAGGATCGTGAGCGAAACAATGCGCGTGCACTTGCCGGCGTGTGTGTGTTTTGTTGTTTTTGTAGAAATGAAAAATTGTATGTGTCAGCAATACACTAAATAGTTCAAATAATAATTTTCTGATTTTTTCTGCTACGAATGTTAGACTGAAAACTTACATGGTTACATTATTTTTGAGATATAAATTCGGGCTTACTTAAATGTGTAGTGAACAGAATTTTTTTCCGAACGATGGAATTGTAATTCAGAAAAAGAACATGTCTTAGAACAACTTCTAACTGGTGCATAAATATTTATCTTAGGAAATAAAACAATATTCTAAATGTTTATACACTACTGTACTTACATGCATTAAAATTTCAACACAATGAAGGCTGTATGCTATAAATGTCAGATTGCCATGATATATATACAGAACTAGTTATAGCAAATTAGTCCGTGGCGCCCATGAATGATGTATCGCCATATGCCGGCGGCAGAAAATGAGAGAGCAAAGCACTCTCGGTCAGAGCTGCCGCAATGGCGCCATGTAACAATGTATAACATGTATATTATGGGATGTACATTGCCATATGTATAAATTATTGACATTTCAGCACAACTGCACGAAGTGGGTACTAATAATAATGGTTCAAATGGCTCTGAGCACTATGCGACTTAACTTCTGAGGTCATCAGTCCTCTAGAGCTTAGAACTACTTAAACCTAACTAACCTAAGGACATCACACACATTCATGCCCGAGGCAGGATTCTAACCTGCGACCGGAGCGGTCTCGCATCTCCAGACTGTAGCGCCTAGAACCGCTCGGCCACTCCAGCCGGCTAGTAATAATACAATCCGTATTATGTATATGAGAAATAATTACTCAACGGATGTCTCATTCAGAAATTACATTTGAATCTTAGTTGTTTGCGAGAAGATTCTGTAACGCCCCAAGCAGGAAAATTGTATGTCAGCACAAGCCGAAATTTGACACTGGAAACTCGACGTCTGGGAATATTGCTGTTTGTCGAGATCTCCCGACTGTCAAGCGAGTATGGAATCTATGGGTTCAAGCACGCAGCATTTCGAGGATAGGCATATTGTTCGCTCGACCAAACAGAACTGTAAAACCACGTCGCGGATTTTGAGTCATTGAACGGAATTCCCTGGAGAAAGAGAAGTATGCACGCTGACAGTACGTCGATATCTGGGAAACCACGGACTGTTATTGTGGCGCATGCAGGGCTGCACCTCCGCAAATTTGGCCACCACACTTATGTTTATGCTGCGTGGGACAGGTACAGCCCTACCTCACCTACGAGGTTGTTGTCATTAGAAGATAGACACTGACAATGGTACTAAGGTCCACAGCTCGTGGTCTCGGGGTAGCGTTCTCGCTTCCCGAGCACGGGGTCCCGGGTCCGATTCCCGGCTGGTCAGGGATTTTCACCTGCCCCGACATGACTGGGTGTTTTTGCGCCGTCTTCATCATAATCATTCATCCCCATTACGGTCGGAGGAAGGCAACGGCAAACCTCTCCATTAGGACCTTGCCTAGTGCGGCGGTGCGGGTCTCCCGCGTCGTTCCTCTATGCTCTGCCAAGAAACAGGGGACTTCGTTTCCATTCCGGTGGTACTAAGTACTCATCACCATTCACAGTAGGTTTGGAGTATAAACGAAGATGTTGTTTTATAACCAGTCAACTGGTGCCCCAAAATCGCCACCATGCAGTTTTCTCTCTTTTCCGTCATTAATGTTCTAAAACGTTCATTGTCACCATTTTTCTTTGTTTATTGGTTCACATTAATTCATTAATTAAATGATTTCATTTTTCCTTTAAGTTTCTTTTGTTACATTATCTGGCTGTCTCATAGGGTTCAAGTAAGTAATCATCCCTTAAAATGAACTCTGACGTCGAGCGTGTTAGTTCAGCTACTGTGTACCTTTCGGCCCTTAGATGACATATCAGTGAAATCTCACACATCCGATGCAATTAACTGGTTGCGGTGGTCTCCTTTACCAACACAGTTCCAAATTGTAGGTGCATAAGATGTTGTTCGCTATCGACCTTGTGGTGTGGTGGGTAAGCAGTCGACCAAGCCTGACCACCACAGGAGAGGATCGTCATATTGTGCACCATGAACATCATAACCGCCTGGCATCCGAGAACTAGCTACTGAATCCCTGTGATAGTCTGTGTCATCCCATGCCATTAATTGGAGACTAGTAGCAGCCACACTAGGGAATTACTGTGTCATATGTAGGCTGCCGTTTACACAACAACACAAACTGCTGTGTTTAGAGTGGTGCCGTGACAGACAAACATGGACTCTGATGAATGGCGTCGCATTTTGTTCAGCAATTAATCACAGTTCTGCCCTACCCCGTACGATCGCCATCGGACACTGTGGCGGCGACCTGGGAAAAGGACCCATTCTTTCAGTATTTTGGAGAGGCAAATCTGTGGTACTCCTGGCATCATGGTGTGGGAAGCCATTACGTATGACTTCAGATCAGGGCTGGTAGTGACGGAATGAACTTTAAGTGTACAACGGTACGTCAAGGACATCCTGCGTCCTCATCTATTATATCCTAAGTGACAGCGTCATGTTACCTTTTTCAACAGGACAGTGCTCGCCCACACATGATACATATCTCTAGAGGTGTCTCCATGATAACCTAGTACTACCGTAAACGAGTTGCGTGGATCTATCCCCGATAGAACATGTGTGGCATTACTCGAACAGTCCACAACAGTAACAACTGTTCTTTCATATTCTGGACAGTGGCACTAGAACAGAGTTTCCGTGTGAGCTAATACCACACATGTGATTCTCCAGTTTCTCCTGACGTATTTCTTGCCCGAACAGTCCACGGGTGTACTGCCGGCCCGTAGTGTCCAACGGGCACAATATGTCGCTATCGTCAGGTGAGCTGACGAACTGAGCTCCTGAGGGTGGGCGGCCGTCTTAAATCCCCTCCCCTGTCCGCAGCTCGTGGTCTCGCGGTCGCGTTCTCGCTTCCCGAGCACGGAGTCCCGGAATCGATTCCCGGCGGGGTCAGGGATTTTCACCTGCCTCGAGATGACTGGGTGTTTGTGTTTTCCTCATCATTTCATCATCATTCCTGCAAGTGGCAAGATTGGACTGAGAAAAGGTTGGGAATTTGTACGGGCGCTAATAACCGCACAGTTGAGCACGACACAATCCAAACATCATCATCATCATCGTCATCATCCCCTCCCTTCCACTCATCAGCGGTCGGTGAGACGTTGGCGTCGGCCACCACCGCGCTCCGCGGAGAGAACGCCTCGCGAGGTGAGGGGATTTAAGACGGCCGCCCGCCCTCAAGAGCTCAGTTCGTCAGCGCACCTGACTATAGCGACATGTCTGATCGCCGGAATATTGTGACCGTTGGACACTACGGACCGGCAGGACACCCGTGGACTGTTCGAGCAAGAAATGCGCCAGGAGAAACTGAAGAATCACATGTGTGGTATTAGCTCACACGGCAACTCCGTTCTAGTGCCACTGTCCAGAATATGAAAGAACAGTTATTACAGTTGTGGGCCACTTTGCCTCGGGAGAGAATGAACGGCTTTATCACACACTTCACAACCGAATCAGCGCATGCTTCCATGCCAGAGGGGGTGCAACGTCGTAATGATACATGGTCTCACGCTGACAAGTTCTTTGTAAAAGTGACTCGATGTTGCAAACACTTACATAACATCTCAAACACTCTCAACCCGTGAGGTTTTCCTCTCGTTCTGGGTGCTTCACACTTTCTGTTAGGCAATGTATTAACTAGGCTCCTGGAAGCACACGATAAATCCTTTAAGGTCATTTTCAATACTATCGGCCATACTTCCTCGGACTTCTTTCCTGCTGAGTCACTCGATGCTTAATATTGCTACAACTATTCAAATGCTTCTTTAGCTGCCTAAACAAAGTACATGATCAATCTAAATTCCTGTAATTAGATATAAAACGCTCTAATAACGAGCGATATTCTTCACTTAACGCATAAAGTCTCACACTAAATGAAACAATGATTTACGCGGGGTACATAAGGCAAGCAGCAAAGGACGGTTGGTCTCAAAAAGCACATATTTTAACAAATCAGGTATCATTATGTGTACTGTTATCAGAAAAGTGGACGCAGAATTCTGCGCGAGTGGACAACAATAATGAATCAAGCCGTAACCAACAATAAATTTATTCCTGTGTATGCAATGTTGTTCCTGATTCTATATATGTTCCCACTACGGGCCGCATTTACGTTATAGCGATAGTGCACTGTATTCCAGTCTGCAAGAAGCAGGTATGTCAAACAAGCCTCAAAACAGCTGTGACAGTGTAAAATAGAATATTATCATCCAGATACTGTTTTATGCGTGAAACATACAGCTGCTATATGTATCCATTGTCCTGCCTAGTCACTAGTCGGAGCCATAAAGCTGTGGCAAGGTTTCCTCCTTTCTTTTTTTTTGTGCAACATATTTTTTTCAGGGTAATTTGTCAGGTGGAAATTTAAGTGTTGTAACTAAATTAGGTGTTTTTAACTTTGTAGAGTGTCGCTTTCGTTCTGTAATACACTCCTGGAAATTGAAATAAGAACACCGTGAATTCATTGTCCCAGGAAGGGGAAACTTTATTGACACATTCCTGGGGTCAGATACATCACATGATCACACTGACAGAACCACAGGCACATAGACACAGGCAACAGAGCATGCACAATGTCGGCACTAGTACAGTGTATATCCACCTTTCGCAGCAATGCAGGCTGCTATTCTCCCATGGAGACGATCGTAGAGATGCTGGATGTAGTCCTGTGGAACGGCTTGCCATGCCATTTCCACCTGGCGCCTCAGTTGGACCAGCGTTCGTGCTGGACGTGCAGACCGCGTGAGACGACGCTTCATCCAGTTCCAAACATGCTCAATGGGGGACAGATCCGGAGATCTTGCTGGCCAGGGTAGTTGACTTACACCTTCTAGAGCATGTTGGGTGGCACGGGATACATGCGGACGTGCATTGTCCTGTTGGAACAGCAAGTTCCCTTGCCGGTCTAGGAATGGTAGAACGATGAGTTCGATGACGGTTTGGGTGTACCGTGCACTATTCAGTGTCCCCTCGACGATCACCAGTGGTGTACGGCCAGTGTAGGAGATCGCTCCCCACACCATGATGCCGGGTGTTGGCCCTGTGTGCCTCGGTCGTATGCAGTCCTGATTGTGGCGCTCACCTGCACGGCGCCAAACACGCATACGACCATCATTGGCACCAAGGCAGAAGCGACTCTCATCGCTGAAGACGACACGTCTCCATTCGTCCCTCCATTCACGCCTGTCGCGACACCACTGGAGGCGGGCTGCACGATGTTGGGGCGTGAGCGGAAGACGGCCTAATGGTGTGCGGGACCGTAGCCCAGCTTCATGGAGACGGTTGCGAATGGTCCTCGCTGATGCCCCAGGAGCAACAGTGTCCCTAATTTGCTGGGAAGTGGCGGTGCGGTCCCCTACGGCACTGCGTAGGATCCTACGGTCTTGGCGTGCATCCGTGCGTCGCTGCGGTCCGGTCCCAGGTCGACGGGCACGTGCACCTTCCGCCGACCACTGGCGACAACATCGATGTACTGTGGAGACCTCACGCCCCACGTGTTGAGCAATTCGGCGGTACGTCCACCCGGCCTCCCGCATGCCCACTACACGCCCTCGCTCAAAGTCCGTCAACTGCACATACGGTTCACGTCCACGCTGTCGCGGCATGCTACCAGTGTTAAAGACTGCGATGGAGCTCCGTATGCCACGGCAAAGTGGCTGACACTGACGGCGGCGGTGCACAAATGCTGCGCAGCTAGCGCCATTCGACGGCCAACACCGCGGTTCCTGGTGTGTCCGCTGTGCCGTGCGTGTGATCATTGCTTGTACAGCCCTCTCGCAGTGTCCGGAGCAAGTATGGTGGGTCTGACACACCGGTGTCAATGTGTTCTTTTTTCCATTTCCAGGAGTGTAGATGACAGTGTAAATGTGACATGGTGAGGTGGGAAACACGATGCTTGCACATAAACTATTCTTCTCGAAGTGTACATGGCGGCCGTGTAAATGCGACAGAAATGAATCGTCGTCGGGGCCATTCCCTTATTCCGTAAGCTACTGCGCAAAGGATAAGGAATCCAGTAAAGGCTTCGATATACAGTCCAAACATATCAGGAACTGTACGACAACATATTTGTTCCTCCTTGTGAGCTGTATATTGGTGATGAAATTTTCCTCCTCCGTCAGGATTTTAGATGACTACCTCCAACAGGAATGCTGTCGCATTAATCGCGTTATGTATTTTAGATTTGGAGAAGGATCTCTATTGCTCTGAATACTAATAGATGAAAAGACAGAAAACAGGCGGCTAACCATGATCAAATCTCGTCTAACGTATAAATAATTCGGTGCACTAAAGTACAAAAAATTTGGTACCTATAGCTTACAGCGATATTGCTACACATAGCTACTTGCATATGCCACTGAATTTCAATATTTGACGTAAATTTAATAGAAGCAGAGGGTGTCTACAAGTAACCACGAAAAAGGGACAGACCTCGATATTAAAGCGAAAGATTTTGCAGCTAATAGCGCGAGCATTGGAATTTCGACGTGGTTTCTCGAAGCACGGATCTTATTAGTTCTGCGTGAAGGGACACGCATTTGGCGGAAAATTGTGGCGCAGAGAAGATCAGTCTTTTGCTGATGTCCCGCGCTGCGGCTCAGTTCCTGTATTTCTCTTCTATAAATGCACGTAACGAAAGAATCGGACAAAATAAAGTTTGAAACTTGCATCTATTGCGCCACAGAATTTAGGTCACTCGAGCAGAGGATAAAATTGGCACGTTGAAGTGCCTTCGTTAACTTCTGGTACTCAGGGAGCTTAAAGGGGATCTGCAACCACGGAGCAGAAAATTTACGCGGATTCTTTATGCTCCTTAATGCCTACTGTATAAGACATCATTTATTTTGTTTTCTAGTTGTCACACTGTTTCCGGTGCAGGTGTTAAAGTCAAAAGTGATTTGTGTTTAGTAACGGACTCGTGTATACAGGTTGAATGAACGTTAACCAATAGGATTTCTGCTTAACTCGTAGGATTTGTTTCTATCAAAATTTCGTTGGATATGGTTGAAAAGTGAGATGATGTTGTTTGGAGTAATGGAACATCCGTAGATATGATACGGAATAACTCTAGAACTTACATTTAACTCTAGTCTGTTGAACGACACATGCTATGCGTTTCAGCCAGACTGCAATAAAACCGTTGACAACATAGAATTTTGAAACACTGGAATGTATTTATTTATATGATACCGGATACCAAGTTTATTGCTATATCAAACCTTTTCCCCGGCCGCGGTGGTCTCGCGGTTCTAGGCGCGCAGTCCAGAACCGCGCGACTGCTACGGTGGCAGGTTCGAATCCTGCCTCGGGCATGGATGTGTGTGATGTCCTTAGGTTAGTTAGGTTTAAGTAGTTCTAAGTTCTAGGGGACTGATGACCACAGCTGTTAAGTCCCATAGTGCTCAGAGCCATTTGAATCATTTTTCAAACCTTTTCAAATTTTGGTTTGCCATCACTAATTACGTTTATCAAGGGTTTTCGTGGTTAGTAATAAAATACTATATATAATAATCTCGGTCGCATAAAAACACGCGTTTATTCGTAAGTGGTGAACCCGTTTCGACATGTTGTGGATCTTCTTAGGACCATACTCTGTAAGTAGGCTGTTTATGTTTTCTTATTGGCAACGTTACATGAACTGCTCTATATATATATATATATATATATATATATATATATATATATATATATGATATTAAGGTAAATACATTGTTTGTTCTCTATTAATATCTTTCATTTGCTAACTATCCCTATCAGTAGTTAGTGCCTTCCATAATTTGAATCTTTTATTTAGCTGGCAGTAGTGGCGTTTGCAGTATTGCAGTAGTTCGAGTAACCAAGAATTTTGTGAGGTAAGCGATTTGTGAAACGCATAGGTTAATGTTAGTCAGGGCCATTTTTTTGTAGGGAGTATTGAAAGTCAGATTGCGTTGCGCTAAAAAATATTGTGTATCAGTTTAAGGACAGTCATGTACAATTTTTCTAAGGGGACGTTTCAACTCGTCCACTTAGAGAGCAAAAGAACTGAGGGAAACATGTAATTTAATAAACATTAAGTTAAATGTAAATTATATGATGGTACGCCCAGTAAAGACCTGTGGAGACGATGACACGAAGCAGGAACTGCGAGACTTCGTGTACATCAATAATGAGCAGTAAGACGTCAATGGTTACCTGCTGACTTGGACACCTCATGGACAACGATTAGAGATGCTACGCTTCGTTGATGGTAAATCGTCTTTTAAGGCCGACCGCCAACATTTTATGCACTGCCATATACTGCAGAAAACCCATGTGACCACTGTCTAGCATCGCCTGCAACGAAGCTACTCTAACAATACATGCAGAATGCTCTTTAATTCACTGTCGCCCATGTGGGGGCGTGGAACACAGTCGCCCAAGTTGGGTCTTCCCAGATTCCATTCACATTTTGGGTTCGGAGTAGTGTACTCGTATCGGAGCGGCTTCAAAACATCATTATATATATATATATATATATATATATATATATATATATATATATATATATATATACACCCCCTTCATATTTCAAGCCTCGGGAAGCAAAGCCGCTGCTTGTAGCACTAAAAATACTTGGAAAGAATCATTCTGTCATTTCAGAAAACGAATAATTCTAGAAAATGGCACAGAAGTGGGTACATTATTTAATTACAAAATGAAAAAATAAAAACTGGTAATTATTTTTTTTGTCACCAGAAAGAGATATAAACTTGACCGAAGAATGAATATGAGAACAGCCTTATTTCTCGTACAAGTTGAGATACTCAAAAAATTTAATATATTTTCATCATAAATTCAGACTTGATGCAACGACTTCAGAAATTTCTTGAAAACTGCCATAGGAAGCAAATTAAAGCCAACCAACTATATTCACTACCGAAATCAGACGTAAAAAATATGTTAACTCGAAGTATTTTATTGATATCAAAAATTAATATAAACTCGAGCACGCTTTGAATAAAACTGGCCGTTTTAGGAAAATGCCTTTTCAGAGGCGAAGCAAAAACAACTTACGCTAGTGACAATACAAAAATTGTACTCGGAAAATCGTGCAAACTTGAACAGTCCATAAACTTTGAAAAAAAGGAACAAACAAATATTGCATAACTTCCTGGCAGATTAAAACTGTGTGCCGGACCGAGACTCGAACTCGAGACCTTTGCCTTTCACAGAAAAGTGCTCAACCATCTGAGCTACCCAAGCACGCCTTACGATCCGTCCTCACAGCTTCAATTCTGCCAGTACCTCTTCTCCTACTTTCCAAACTTCACAGAAGCTCTTCCGCGAACCTTGCAGAACTAGCACTCCTGAAAGAAAGGATACTGTGGAGACATGGCTTAGCCACAGCCTGGGGGATGTTTCCAGAATGAGATTTTCACTCTGCAGCGGAGTGTGCGCTGATGTGAAACTTCCTGGCAGATTAAAGCTGTGTACCGGACCGAGACTCGAACTCGGGACCTTTGCCTTTCGCGGGCAAATATTACATACTTCCATCACAGAATCAATGTTTCTCCGATTCACTTTGAGTAGCGGCAGTATCACACATCAAACATGATCGGCTTGGTTTTTCATTTTCCATGCAAACTGGGCTGTTTTTTTTGCACATTTGGTATCTCATTTTCTTGAGGGGTGGCTTGCCAGACACTGGGCGATTGGTGTCTTCTTTAGTTCCAGGAACCATCATATGAAGTTCAGCCAAGCTGCAGGCAAGATGCTTCAAAAAATCTTGTCGAGACAATTTACTTCCAGCTAATGTGAAGTAAATCCAGCCGTTTATTCCCATTATGTCGAGTATACCATAAAAATATCTCATTGACCAACGACAAGAGTACCCATTTGTGTGGAAGAGTGACACATTCTGTCGAAACAATCAACTCTTCCTTTCGTCAAATTACAGAACTGAACGACTTCAGGTTTCCGTGTACCAGAATTTACAGATTCTGAATCATGCATCGTGAAAAACGTGTTACGTTTTTGGCCGGCCGGGGTGACCGAGCGGGTCTAGGCGCTTCAGTCTGGAACCACGCGATAGCTACGATCTCAAGTTCGAATCCTGCCTCGGGCATGGATGTGTGTGATGTCCTTAGGTTAGTTAGGTTTAAGTAGTTGTAAGTTCTAGGGAACTGATGACCTCAGCTGTTAAGTCACATAGTGCTCAGGGCCATTTGAACCATTTTTTGTTACGTTTTTGTTCTTCTTTTCAGAGAAGGAGTCAGCATTTTGTCGGGCTGGTAAACAAATCTTGAGGTCATGTGATATAATCCTTTCACAGCGAGCAGTCCAGGAAGTACTTACAAGCATGGTGCCAACAAAAGCGAATTTATGTTCAGTAAGCTTCTCAGCCAGTTCGTGCGATGCATACCAGTTGTCGGCTGTTGCAATGCAGTTGGTATTTTGTATGTTGTCACCCAAGTGAATGACGTAGAATGTTGGTAAAGGAAGGGATCCTTTCCTCTGAACTGTATTTTTAATTAAGTAGGGTGTCCCACCGCAAAAATAAAATGTGCGAGCGTCGCAAAGTGACAAAATCTTCAGTTCATATTTATCGTGTTTTTAGGGATATACGTTTTGAAGGGACGCCCCCGTCTGGAACTAAGAAGTTTCGTAGACAGCCACATACTCGGAAGGGATATAACGTTTCCCACAGTTTGTATTAAAAATGTCCCACACTTCACGAATGGGCGCTAATTTATCATTTCTCCTTCTCTCATCGCGTATTTGTTTGCAATCGAATCTCAAATGTGAAAGGTGGAATTTTAATTGGTTTTGGGACATCGTACATCTGAAAAATGAAAGACCAAATCTTCGGATATAAAGATCATTGGGACTCAAATCATAGTTCTTGGTAGTCAGACAAAGGCAGATAAATTCGACACGTTCTTTCGCCTCTATGTCATCAGTGGGTCCAGTGTACCTCTCTAACAGCCAAAGCCTGCCTTTCCCTGATTTATTCATTAGTGTGAAGTCTAATTATCTGAATAATATCTTCACTCATCAATAATTCAAAGAAGAAAAGAGGTGTTTGCCTGTTCGAGTAGCTCCTTTTGCACCAGGAAGGTGAGTAAGAGTATTTATTCCTTGAGATCTGCCGGTATAATTTCTCAATGGCAACGTTGTCCAGATGTCTCTCCATCCTTCCCCAAAACGAAGTCTCTACCTTCACAGTCGTCTAAATCTCGCTGTTGCATGGGGTCCCCAGTTTATTCAGGAGCAACGAAGAACTCGCCAGAAACTGTATCGTCGTTTGCCAAAACTTCGTCTTCCATTTCACTGTCTGTTTCTTCAGTATCGTCGGCCGCTGTGGCTAAGCGGTTCTAGGTGCTTCAGTCTAGAATCGCGTGACCGCTACGGCCGCAGTTTCGAATTCTGCCTCTGGCGTGGATGTGTGTGATATCCTTAGGTTAGTTGGTTTAAGTACTTCTAAGTTCTAGGGGACTGGTGACCTCAGACGTTAAGTCCCATAGTGCTCAGAGCCATTTGAACCATTTCTTCAATATTCTTGTCCTGGAGTGACTTCTCTCTATTGCCTCTCCCACTCTGCGATGATTTACATCTCGCTGATGAACCAAGGACCTCCGCAACGACCTGTTATCTTCTAAACAAAGGAAAATCTGAAAGATCGTAATGTAGCATTCAGGTTGGAAAAAACAATACCTTTTCAAAATAGCAATTGGACAAAAAGCAACTGTTTCTCATTACAGTCTTATCTATAACTCAGACAGTGAAAATAACCCTTAAATAGCTCGAAAGATTGAAAATCGATGAGGAAAACAAGTTTCCGCATTTATCAAATTTTTTTATTCGTCCTCCCACGTGGGTTTCGCACGGACCCCAACCACGTTTCTCCAACCAAACAATCGAAAACAGGGTTACTGACCTTCAGGATCGGTGCTGCCTTGTCGACCTCTCGAGCACTAGTGAGGAGGAAGCTATTCAAGGAGGGGTTGTGGGAGGCAAGAATCTGACTGGGCAGGGAAAAACTTTGCGGGTTCGCTAGGACGCCAGATGGGCGGCGGAGATTTAATCATTGTCTTGAATTTAATTACATGGTTTCTTGCTTTGGAGCTCAAATCTATAGGGAGTTGCTTAAGATAATGTAACACTTTATACGCATGCAGTTAAAGTTTATATAATACAACATAAGAAATATAATTGACCAGCCGTGTTCTTTAAAACGTTAGTGGACTTCGTGCTGCGGGATTTTGCGGACAATTACGTTTTTTCACTTTGTACTATCTAAAACTTTAACTATATAACGAATAAACTGTTATTTTGTATTAAGCTTCTTCCTATATATTATAGCTTCAGTGCCGGGAACTTTCAGAAATAGTTACTTGTAATTGAATTCAATGATCACACGGCATTCTGTATGAGTATTAGCCTGGCTGTATTACTAGAGATGGTGGATAGCGGCTACATGGGATTTCTGCAGTACGTGGTCGTGCATAAATTGTTGGCGGACGGCGTTGATGGACGGCTTGCAATCAACGCAAATACGAAGATTATGTGCGGCGTAGCATATTTGTTCGCTATCGATAAGACACGCACGTCGCCAGGTAAGAAGCGGCGCCATACAGACCGTCTTAGATGAACACAAAGTCTCGCAGAGGGCCGTTTAGTAACAAGATGCCATTGGCTGCTCGCTTGTAATTTTAACGTTGTGTAAAATCTTAACTGCATAACATATAAATTGGCACTTAGACATTACTTACGTCAATACCCAGCATAGTATTAAGGTTTATATTTATGCTGTATGACATGTATCGCATAAGTTGTATCCCATTGGCTGCAGATGTACGGTGACAGGCACGGGACGCGGCTTCTCCTATTTAACTCTATGACACCGCCATATAGCCAGCAGTCGACATCAGTGGGTTTTATCCACAGTTCCTGATTCGTGCCATCGTCTCCACACGTCATCACTGAGTATAACTAAGTGTAATTCACGTTTAATTTAAGGTTTATTTTATTACAAGTTTACCTCTCGTCCGGGGTACTCTAAAGTACAGAATATGGTCCGAAGATGATCCACATCGTGTCAAAAACTGTCGTTACTTATGAATAAAAGTGTTTTTGTTGTGTCAAGACGGTTTTACGTAATATTTTATTACTAGTTCATTCCGATCGCTGCTGTTCCCAATATGCTTGCAAAGATTTTCATAGTTACTTCAAGTTTTCAGCAGAAGTCGACAGCTCAAACGACTGTCCCAGCGTAAACGTCATTACCACTTAAATCTCTCACCACTTTTGACGAGCCGCCTTGGGATCCTTTGCGCGTTACCCGCACCGTACATCTGTCCTGTTAGCGTAGACCCGTTAGAAACATTCCGCGGTTTCGTCACTGACTGATTGTGGCTAAAGGTGCTTTTGTTCTGATAATCCAGTCATTTAAAATGGTATCTTTCTTGAGCTAGTTTCTGTGGCATGTGGGCACACCACTTTTGTTTACACTTCGGTATCTATATATTGGAACACCCCCTCCCCCCATGAACGATGGACCTTTCTCCGTTGGTGAAGGGGATTGCGTGCCTCAGCGATACAGATAGCCGTACCGTAGGTGCTACAACAATACAGGGGCATCTGTAGAGAAACCGGACAAACGCGTGGTTCCTGAAGAGGGGCAGCAGCCTTTTCAGTTGTTGTAGGGGCAACAGTCTGGACGACTGTCTGATCTGATCTTTTAACACGAACCTTGTTGTGGTGGCACTGAGAACGGCTAAAAGCAAGGGGAAACAGCAGCCGTAGTTTTTCCCAAGGGCATCCAGCTCTGCTGTATGGTTATATCTTGATGAGATCCTCTTGGGTAAAATATTCCGGAGGTAAAATAGTCCCCCAGTCGGAATTCGGATCTCTGGGCGGGGACTACTTAGGAGGACGTCATTATCAGGAGAAACAGAATTGGTGTTCTATGGAGCGGAGTGTGGAATGTCAAATTCTTTAATCGGGCAGGCAGATTAGAAAACTTAAAAAAGGGAAATGGATAGGTTAAAGTGGGATACAGTATATATAAACTATTATGAACAGCATACTGAACGCATTATTGTAGCCGAGATAGACACGAAACCTACACCCACCACAATTGTACAAGTTTATATGCCAGGTAGCTCCGCAGATGAGGAGCAGATTGACGAAATGTATGATGAGATAAATGAAATTATTCATATAGTCAAGTGAGCTGAAAATTTAATAGTCATGGGGGACTGGAATTCGATAGTAGGAAAAAGAAGAGAAGGAAAAGTAGTAGGTGAATATGGACAGGGGGAAAGGAATGAAACATGAAGCCACCTGATAGAATTTTGCACAGGGCATAATTTCTTTATAGCTAACACTTAGTTTAAGAATAATGAAAGTAGGTTGTATACTTGGAAGATACCTGGAGCCACCGAAAGGTTTCAGACTGATTATATAATGGTTAGACAGATACTTAGGAACCAGATTTTAAATTGTAAGACGTGTCCAGAGGTAGATGTGAACTCTGACCGCAATTTAATGGTTATAAACTGCAGGTAAAAACTGAAGAAACTGCAAAAAGGCAGGATATTAAGGAGATGGGACCTGGATAAACTGAAAGAACCAGATGTTGTAGAGGGTGTCAGATGGAGCATTATGGAACAATTGACAAGAAGGGGGGGAAAGGAATACAGTAGAACAAGGTAGAAGAAGAATGGGTAGCTCTGAGAGATGAAATAGTGAAGGCAGTATAGGATCAAGTACGTAAAAAGACGAGGGCTAGAAGAAATCCTTCGGTAACATAAGAGATACTGAATTTAATCGATGAAAGGAGAAAATATAAAAATGTAATAAATGAAGCGGGCGAAAGGGGATACAAACGTCTAAAAAATGAAATCGACAGGAAGTGCAAAACGGCTAAGCAGGAATGGCTAGAGGACAAATGTAAAGATGGAGAAGCATGTATCACTAGGGGTAAGATAGATACTGCTTACAGGAAAATTAAAGAGACCTTCGGAGAAAAGAGTCACCTGTACGAATATCAAGAGCTCAAATGGGAAACCAGTGCCAAGCAAAGAATAGAAAGCAGAAAGGTGGAAGGAGTACATAGAGGGTCTATATAAGGGAGATGTACTTGAGGGCAATATTATGAAAATGTAAGAGGATGTAGAGGAAGATGAGAAAGGAGATATGATACTGCGTGAAGAATTTGACAAACCAATGAAAGAAGTAAGTCGGAACAAGGCCCATGGAGTAGACAACATTCCGTTAGAGCTACTGATAGTCTTTGGACATTCAGCCATGACAAAACTCTTCCATCCGGTGAGCAAGATGTATGAGACAGGCGAAATACCCTCAGACTTCAAGAAGATTGTAAAAATCCCAATTCCAAAGAAAGCACGTACTGGCAGGTGTGAAAATTGCTGAACTATCAATTTAATAACTCACTGCTGTAAAATACTTACACGGATCCTTTGCAGAAGAATGGAAAATCTGGTAGAAGCTGACCTCAGGGTAGGTCAGTTTGGATTCAGGAGAATGTAGGAACAGGCGAGGCAATACTGACCCTACGACTCTCATATAAAATAGGTTAAGGAAAGGCAAACCTACGTTTATAGCTTTTGTAGATTTAGAGAAAGCTTTTGACAATGTTAACTGGAACACTCTTTTCAAATTAAAATGGCGGCAGTGGTAAAATACAGGGAGCGAAAGACTATTTACAATTTGTACAGAAACCAGATGGCAGTTATACGAGTGGAGGGTCACGAAGGAGTGGTTGAAATGGGAGTGAGACAGGGTTGTATCCTGTCAACGATGTTATTCAATCTGTATATTGAGCAAGCAGTAAAGGAAACAAAACAAAAATTTGGAGTAAGAGTTAAGGTACAGAGAGAAGAAAAAAAAACTTTGAGGTTTGCCGATGACATTGCAATTCTGTCAGAGATAGCAAAGGACTTGGAAGGGCAGCTGAACGGAATGGACAGTTTCTTGAAAGGAAGATATAAGATGAACATCAACAAAAGCAGAACGAGGATAATGGAATGTAGTCGCATTAGACCAGGTGGTGCTGGGGGGATTAGACGGGAAATGAGGCAGTTAAAGTAGTAGCTGAGTTTTGCTATTTGAGAAGCAAAATAACGGATGATGGTCGAAATAGGAAGGATACAAAATGTAGACTGGCAATGTCAAGAAAAACGTTTCTGAAGAAGAGAAATTTGTTGACATGGAGTATAGATTTAAGTGTCAGGAAGTCCTATCCGAAAATATTTGTATGGAGTGTAGCCATGTATGGAAGTGAAACATGGACGATAATCAGTTTAGACAAAAAGAAAATTGAAGCTTTTGAACTGTGGTGCAACAGAAGAATGCTGAAAGTTAAATGGGTCAATCACGTAACTAATCAGGAGGTACTCAATAGAATTGAAGAGAAGAGACATTTGTGGTACAACCTGACTAAAAGAAGGGATCGGTTGCTAGGACACATTCTGAAACATCAAGGGATCATCAGTCTAGCACTGGAGTGAAGCATGAGGGTAAAAATCGTAGAGAGAGACCAAGGAATGAATACAGTAGGCAGATTCAGAGGGATGTAGGTTGTAGTAGTTACTCGGAGATGAGGAGGCCTTCACAGGAGGATGGAGAGCTCCATCAAACCAGACTCTGGACTGAAGACCAAAACAACAACATAGTAAAACGTGTGAACCGCAGCTACGATACGTCTCTCGTGGAGACGCGCCGTCAGAGTAATAATAGTAATAATAATAATAATAATAATAATAATAGTAATAGTAATAACGGAAGCCAAACTCCGCTGTCAGGCCCAGAGGAGCGGGCGCCGTGTTGTACTCCGTCGCAGGGCGGCGTGGAGGGTTGAAGGGCCAGGACACCGCTCTCCTAGGTGTTACTGGCTTTCTAGACCTTAAAACTGCTATATCTCATTCAAATAGGACCTCAGTTGGCATCACGACGCTGAGTTTTTGCCGTTCCAGTAATAATATCGTTCTCCATCTTCATGCATCATCCACACAGTTGTTAAAAAAAGCTAGGCATACTAACAACAACCACAATACATGTACGCTCATATGAAGTTGGTTTTAAAACTGGTCACTATTAGAAAATAATAAATGTAAAACCACAAACGTAAATTGGCTGCATTGCAACCATAAATATATTTGATCACCTACCTTTGACTTGAAATTACTAATAAACAATGAAAACCGTTTTAAAATTAAATTGATACCACTTCTGTTTTCATAAGTCCTTCAGATCCGCTGATGAATTTTTGAAAAGTGCCAATTAATCAATTTAGCTGTAGATTAAGCTTAATTTAATTGCCACTCATGTGAACGATCGGCTTGTAGACAGATTATCACTTAGAAAATGTCTTATAACTATGAACCAATTCACACACCCCACATAATGTTAGTAACATGTCTTCCCTTAATCACGTTACTAAAATATTCGTGCCAGATTTCTTACTTCTTTAATTTATAACAAGCAACATAGATATCTTTAATAAGCAGTAGGTGGACTGATATTATCGATAAACTGGCCATATTTAAAAATGCTATATCGTTCATGAGGTTGACAATACGTAAATCAAAGGAAACAGCGTGAAATGTTTGATGAGAATGATATGTTTAATGAGGATAGATAAGGCTTACTTTGTGTGCTCTATTTGCACTGTCAAAACTGCACACAAAACATATGTATGATATACGGATGTATTTCGAGATTCGAGTATTAGTCCACTATACAGGGTGATCACCTAACGTTACCGCTGGATATATTTCGTAAACCACATTAAATACTGACGAACCGATTCCACAGACCGAACGTGAGGAGAGGGGCTAGTGTAATTGTTTAATACAAACTATACAAAAATGAACGGAAATATGTTTTTTAACACAAACCTACGTTTTTTTAAAATGGAACCACGTTAGGTTTGTTAGCACATCAGTACATATAAACAAATACGTAATCAGTGCCGTTTGTTGCATTTTAAAATGTTAATTACACCCGGAGATATTGTAACCTAAAGTTGACCCTTGAAACCTCCGACGTTCAGTTGCGTGTTGTAACAAACACGGGCCACGGTCGGCGAGCAGCATCTGCAGGGACATGTTTACGATGACGACCGTGTTTACGAGTGTGGCTGTAGTGCACTGTTGTGGTTTGGTCTAGCTGTCGCAGTGTCCACATGTAGCGCTTGTTGCTATTGTTATTCTGCATTCGTCTCCGCGCGCAGACCAACTGTAGTACACCGTGTTACCAGACGTCTGTGATAGTGTAGTGTTGTAGGAACTGTGACCATGGTGTATTCGAACTCTGAAAAGGCGGAGATGATACTCATCTATGGCGAGTGTCGATGAAATGCAGCTGAAGCCTGCAGGATGTATGCAGAACGGTACCCGGACAGAGAACATCCATCGTGCCGCACATTGCAAAACATCTACCGCCAACTGTATGCAACAGGTATGGTCGTAGCACGCAAACGGGTCCGTAACAGGCCCGTCACAGTAGAAGCGGGTGCAGTTGGTGTGTTTAGCTGCTGTTGCCATGAACCCACACATGAGTACACGGGACATTGCGAGAGCCGGTGGACTGAGTCAAAGTAGTGTCATGCGCATACTGCATCGTCACCGCTTTCACCCGTTTCATGTGTCGCTACATCAGCAATTGCATGGTGATGACTTTAATCATCGAGTGCAATTCTGTCAATGGGCATTAACAGAGAATGCGTTGCAGTTCTACCTGTTTACCGATGAAGCGGGTTTCACAAACCACGGGGCAGTGAATCTACGGAACATGCATTACTGGTCCGTGGACAGTCCTCGCTGGCTCAGACAGGTAGAGCGACAGCGACCGTGGACTGTAAATGTGTGGTGCGGAATCATTGGCGACCACCTCATTGGTCCTCACTTCATTGCAGGGGCCCAAACAGCTGCAACATACATCGCGTTTCTACAGAATGATCTGCCAACGTTGCTCGAAAATGTCCCACTGGAAACGCGTCGACGTACTCGTATGTGGTATCAGCATGATGGTGCACCTGCACATTCCGCAATTAACACTAGGCTGACCCTTGACAGGATGTTAGAGGAGCGTTTCATAGGACGTGGAGGACGCATAAATTGGCCAGCCCGTTCTCCTGATCTTACACCTCTGGACTTCTTACTGTGGGGTACGTTAAAGGAGAATGTGTACCGTGATGAGCCTACAACCCCAGAGGATAAGAAACAACGTATTGTGGCAGCCTGCGGTGACATTACACCAGATGTACTGCGGCGTGTACGACATTCATTACGCCAGAGATTGCAATTGTGTGCAGCAAATGATGGCCACCACATTGAACATCTATTGGCCTGACATGTCGGGACACACTCTATTCCACTCCGTAATTGAAAACGGAAACCATGTGTGTACGTGTACCTCACCCCTCATGGTAATGTACATGTGCTTCAGTGAAAAAGACCAATAAAAAGGTGTTAGCATGTGGACGTAATGTGCTGTTCCAGTCTCTTCTGTACCTAAGGTCCATCACCGTTCCCTTCGGATCCCTTCGTAAATCGGTGCTCTCCGATACACACGATCGAACAGCGGAGGAGTGGTACTCAAGCGTCAACTTTAGGTTACAATATCTCCGGATGTAATTAACGTTTTACAATGCAACAAACGGCACTGATTACGTATTTGTTTATATGTTCAGATGTGCTAACAAAACTAACGGGGTTCCATTTAAAAAAACGTAGGTTTGTGTTAAAAAACATACTTCCGTGCATTTTTTTATGGTTTCTATTAACCAATTACACTAGCCCCTCTCCTCACGTTCGGTCTGTGGAATCGATTCGTCAGTATTTTATGTGGTTTACGGAATATATCCAGCGGTAATGTTAGGTGACTCACCTTGTATAAAGTAATGCTGAAGGGAATGTACCGAGCGTAGTAAGAGATTTCTCTGGTGATGTCAGAATTTGAACATAACTTTCTTTAGATGAATCACTGAAAGTCAGTTTTCCCGGCCAACTCTCATTTTGCTATATGCCATAATTACACGACTCCTCTAGCGGAAACTCTCAGTTTCAAGTAATATCTTTCCACAACGTATGTTATACTCCTTCAACCAAAATGTTGACACGTTGTGATATTTCTGGTTACTATGGTATTCTCTGTTTGATAAGCAGAAGGTCCCTTAGTCCGGTAAAAGCAGGATATCCACGTAATAAATTTTATTCACTAACGTTTTTCTTCGGAACTAATGTACACTGAAGTTTTAAAACATGGGAATAAATGAAGCACATAAATAAACTGTGAATAATAACAGTGGTACGATGAAATTCTGTGTTTTTCTTGTGCCGAGGTTTTCATTGAAACCACTCTAATGGCTTATGACTTTGGATACAGAATCTTATAAATTTTTAGTGTGTGAAATCGTTCGGATGCAGCTCCCTACACGTTTCTAACCAAACCATCGCCACAGTTTATCGTTTACGTGAATACCTGCAGTTCACACATCTAGCGGCAGAATTGCTTTTTTTGAGGGGGGGGGGGGGGGGAATTTCAGCGTCACGCGTTAGTGTGACATGACGAATATTCAGGAGCATTCTCATTTCGTCCGAAAGCTGATTTTAGGAATACCTCTGAATTATGACTGCAAGCCGATGTTACATACTGAGTGAGATGGCGTAGTGGTTAATACACAAGACACTTAGTCGGGAACACAACTGATCAGATCCCTGCCCAGCCACACAAGATTATGGTTTTCCATGATTTCTCTACAAACACCGGGATGGTTGCTTTGACAGGGAATAGCCGATTTCCTTTCCCCAACCTGAGTATATGCTCCGTCACTAATGACCTTGTTGTCGACAGGAAGTTAAACCGTAATCTTGCTTCGCTTCCGATATTACATACGACACTACGTAGTCCTGAAACTTTAGTCCCTTTCACATTGGCCACCGCAGTTAAGGAAGTCAAAACCGGTGTTAATATTTATACCATACATCTTATAACTTATATGTTTGCGTATAGATCAGGACAGTTTCAGTCTGTATTGAAATCCACCTGCTTGTTCCCCTCAACCTACTTCTCTTCATCTTCTTGGAATACTTTATTTTAAATCCTACATAGCTTTTATCCCCTAACGTAAGCGAGCGCTCCTTTAACTAGCTTTTTTAATCATATTTTCTTTTTAATTTTTCTGCGCACGTTTTGTCTAAAGCTGATGTAACGCGTGTATTGCAGAAGACTGTAAAGTACTTTTGCCCTGCACGTCGATAAAGCGTTATTCTGAATAGGATAATGGAAAGCATTGTCCTGAGAGTCATATAATCTTGTTACCTGTTAGCTCCTTCGTTACCCTTGCCTTAGAATTCTCACTTAAAAGCGAGCTAAAAGCTCGTCTTTTCGCTGAAACACTTCTCAGAAAAGCTTTAAGATGCGACAAAGTCCCTGAAAAACTCGTATTGTTCCTTAACGCTGCCTCCTCCGAGGTGCCAACTGAGTTAAAGGATACTCCAGCTGTGGAATTTTGTTCCGAGATAAGCAAACATTGAATTCTTTTCTTTCTCTTTCTGTCTGTCTGTCTGTCTCTCTCTCTCTCTCCCTCACTCTCTTCTTCTTCTTCTTCTTCTTCTTCTTCTTCTTCTTCTTGAAATGTCATCGGGCAGAAACCAATACACAGATATACCGGTACCGCAGAGATTTTACACTCACATCATACTTCATATGCGAACATTTTAGCTTAGTCTTTACCTAACTGTTACTGATATCGAATGAAAACAAAAAGTTTACTTTTTACAGAGCGACTGGAAATAGTGAACTTGTTCTCTCGTCAGACATCAATAAATCATATTTAGTTCTGAAAACATAAATTACTACTTACATTGTAGAGTTCTTAATTAAATAAGGCACAAATGTCATTCACTGTTCATAGGAAGCATTTTAGAGATGTAGTGATTTATAATACTTCCGAAAAAGGAATGGCGTACTTTATAGCTGAAATTTATACATTATCGATGATTGTCTTTTATGTACTCTGCCAAAACTACTTCGTTATCTTCATAAATACTTTGCCTTATTTTCTTCTGTCACTAATCAGTTGTCTTCTCTTTTACAATTACTTTTTCCTGTGAAAAATGTCGAGTTACTCTGTAGTTAGTTGTCCACGTCAACTGCAGACTTTCCTATAATTGGCTGAAAAAATTAATTCAGAGGTCAGAGACAGCAAAGTGCCCATCCCCACCTACTTAGCAAAACACTGCTGTGTTCCAACAAACCTTCAGGGTGAGGATAACTTGACCTTACTGCTGCAACACTGGTAGCAGTAGGAGATTTTTTACTTACGCTGCGACCCTTTCCTATACCCGTCACAGCAAACAATCTGAAATGGTTCCGAAAATAAAACACGGATATCCTGTATGCAACGTTATTGCTACAGAAACAACAGTACTTGGCAGAGCTAGCTACATCGATCTGCAATATTTCCTGTTTCTACCTGAAAGACGAACTAATGAGGACGTTCACTAACTCTAAGTGCTTTGAATAATGAAATAAATTTCTGGAAAATACACTCCTGGAAATTGAAATAAGAACACCGTGAATTCATTGTCCCAGGAAGGGGAAACTTTATTGACATATTCCTGGGGTCAGATACATCACATGATCACACTGACAGAACCACAGGCACATAGTCACAGGCAACAGAGCATGCATAATGTCGGCACTAGTACAGTGTATATCCACCTTTCGCAGCAATGCAGGCTGCTATTCTCCCATGGAGACGATCGTAGAGATGCTGGATGTAGTCCTGTGGAACGGCTTGCCATGCCATTTCCACCTGGCGCCTCAGTTGGACCAGCGTTCGTGCTGGACGTGCAGACCGCGTGAGACGACGCTTCATCCAGTCCCAAACATGCCCAATGGGGGACAGATCCGGAGATCTTGCTGGCCAGGGTAGTTGACTTACACCTTCTAGAGCACGTTGGGTGGCACGGGATACATGCGGACGTGCATTGTCCTGTTGGAACAGCAAGTTCCCTTGCCGGTCTAGGAATGGTAGAACGATGGGTTCGATGACGGTTTGGATGTACCGTGCACTATTCAGTGTCCCCTCGACGATCACCAGTGGTGTACGGCCAGTGTAGGAGATCGCTCCCCACACCATGATGCCGGGTGTTGGCCCTGTGTGCCTCGGTCGTATGCAGTCCTGATTGTGGCGCTCACCTGCACGGCGCCAAACACGCATACGACCATCATTGGCACCAAGGCAGAAGCGACTCTCATCGCTGAAGACGACACGTCTCCATTCGTCCCTCCATTCACGCCTGTCGCGACACCACTGGAGGCGGGCTGCACGATGTTGGGGCGTGAGCGGAAGACGGCCTAACGGTGTGCGGGACCGTAGCCCAGCTTCATGGAGACGGTTGCGAATGGTCCTCGCCGATACCCCAGGAGCAACAGCGTCCCTAATTTGCTGGGAAGTGGCGGTGCGGTCCCCTACGGCACTGCGTAGGATCCTACGGTCTTGGCGTGCATCCGTGCGTCGCTGCGGTCCGGTCCCAGGTCGACGGGCACGTGCACCTTCCGCCGACCACTGGCGACAACATCGATGTACTGTGGAGACCTCACGCCCCACGTGTTGAGCAATTCGGCGGTACGTCCACCCGGCCTCCCGCATGCCCACTATACGCCCTCGCTCAAAGTCCGTCAACTGCACATACGGTTCACGTCCACGCTGTCGCGGCATGCTACCAGTGTTAAAGACTGCGATGGAGCTCCGTATGCCACGGCAAACTGGCTGACACTGACGGCGGCGGTGCACAAATGCTGCGCAGCTAGCGCCATTCGACGGCCAACACCGCGGTTCCTGGTGTGTCCGCTGTGCCGTGCGTGTGATCATTGCTTGTACAGCCCTCTCGCAGTGTCCGGAGCAAGTATGGTGGGTCTGACACACCGGTGTCAATGTGTTCTTTTTTCCATTTCCAGGAGTGTATATGGTGTGGTAGTATTGAAGGGTGATACCTTCCGTAGGAACAATTATTCTTTTCCAGTACTTTAGTCTTCCAGTGGGATTTTGCTGTAGTAATATACCAGGAAAAGGAGCATAACAATGAAACATTGCTTTCCAAAACAAGAAGTAGCAGTTTTAAAACTTAATCCATATCTGGATTTCCCCAAGTTTCTCCAAGAAATTCCAACCTGAATGAGGGATATATCCTTCACTTACACTTCAGTTTTCATTCTCCACGCCTACAGGAATCTAGTTTCCATTGTTTACACACATCACTCGGCATTCGATCTAAAACTTCATTGACCATAGTTATTTAGCTGTTTCTCTGTTGCTTCTGGTGTCCGCTAATGTCCGATCAGGCGTGACCGAGCCAGTGGGTGCAGTAGTAGAACTAATATTTTGAGATTCGTAGACCCGAGAAGAATGATTTGCGGTCCTCCAGTATCGACAATGTCGAGAGGCTACCATCGAAAAAGCATTCAATTGGGAAATTTTCATGATAAATCAGATGCACAGCTACCAGTGAAGTAGCCAAGCATGATGAAGTAATATGAGAGATGTATTTTTTCATTTAGTGTATGGCAGTACAAACTGAACTGCAACACAAACAATAAATTGCATAATTTTACAAACTAAATAGAAAGTTTTTCAATCTATTCAACGGCTACCTCTGTCATTTCAAAGAAATGTTCTAGATTTCTAGGGTAAGCTCGTCTGCTACAGCCTGTTATAATGAGTTTGATGGCCTGATGTTCTCTGCCACAGTTACAGTAAGAAGCCGTTCCCACGTGTGGAAGCTTTCTGTATAGATACCGCGGTCTCTACAAAACCTATTAATTGTTTCCGAAGCACGTCAATGTAATTCCATACCAGCTGGTCGTGTGGCAGCGCTTACGGAGGTCTGATACTCCTCATGGAAAATATTACTGCCGCGCGGGGTAGCCTCGCGGTCTGCGGCGCCTTGTCACGGTCCGTGCGGCTCCCCCTGTCGGAGGTTCGAGTCCTGCCTCGGGCATGGGTGTGTGTTTTGTCCATAGCGTAAGTTAGTTTAAGTTAGATTAAGTAGTGTGTACGCTGAGGGACCGATGACTTCAGCAGTTTGGTCCCATAAGACCTTACAATTTCCAATTTTTTTCTATATCATTCCACGCTTCTGACCCTTTTCTGCTCATGTAGAAGTTCACTTCTTGTAGTAATCCTGCCAATATGCTAGGTGACTACCTGGATTTTAATCGGCTTATTTTAAGTGCAGTGGCGTCTGAGTGGATGGGAAGCTGAGGAATTTTAATTACTATCTCATATTCCTTGAGAAGGGCATTCTGTCTTCGAAGATCTGGTAGTGCACTGCGGTTTACAGATGGTAACCAGTGAAGAGGAGTAGATCTGATGCAACCTGTTATGGTCCTCGTTATACCTTTAACTGAACATTGATTTTTCTCACATGTGAATTATTAAGCCATACTGGAGCACCGTATTCCGCAGAGTAGACGTGTCCTAAGAAAGAACAGAATAGTGTTGCAGCTCTTGAACGCAATGAGAAACCATTCAGACTCTGTATCATGTTACTGGGTGATCTCAGCTTTGAGAGTGTTCTCTATCTTTTTCCTGTAAGACAGGGTTCTATCAAGAGTAACGCCTGGATAATTAGGGAAGTCTTGACTATTAAAGGTGGCATATAGCTTTGCACAGGCCATTCTATTTGTAAGATGAAAGAGGAATAATAAGCGTCACTAGAATGCTCAAAACATATATGGCATTAAAAGAGATACGACACATTATACAGGGTGAGGCAACTAAGACAAGACATACGAAATACATCCAAAACGAGTACGTATAGAGACTTAAAATTTTCGCCAAATTATAGTGATTCATTTGGCGAATTTTCGACTTACGCAAGTTTATAGCTGCTGGAATAAGACAACCACATTTTTATGAAATTAAACTATATATTTTTTTGTGGAATGGATTAGAGGTTTCCAAAATGACTTCAGCGGCATAACGTGCGGGGGCTCTGTCAAATAGAAACAAGATAACAGCGTCATCAAACATCTGCCTTATATACTAAAAGTAAGCAAAACGTTACTCAGATTCGGCCCGTATGCTAACCGATGTACCTGAAGCCCATCATTCTGTATTCTGCTGATGGAATAGGGACACCCACAGGTTCGATATCAATAGGGGCAAAACATTATCCCCGTGCATGTGAGTTATAAATTTTAAGGACATCGTCATCTGCTCATAATTTTCTGCTATTGGTTTCTACTGTGGAGTCTTAGTACCTGGCCTAAGTTATCAACATAAACAAGCTAACAGTGTAATTATAGTAAAACCAGTGTTTACATGCCCAGATTTTGCGTTTGTTCGCCATTTATTTTGTTGTCATAGTAAGCCCTATTTTCCCAATTAATTGTTTTCCTGCCGTTAAAAATTTCAGATGGGTAACATTTCTCACATTTTAGGCGTTTGGAACACTATCACATGATTCAACGATGATTTTGAAATTGATTTATGTGGAAACTACATTATGTTCCTGCTCTCGTGCAGTGTTTCCGACTGTGAAGCATTTTGAGTTCATGAGGAATTTAGGTGGAATTTTAGGGACTCTTTCTAGAAATCTCTGCGATGTTTCGTCACCTGACTTCACTCTGAAGTGCCGCAAATCATTGAAAGCAGTAACTTACTTTTTCCTCTCAAAGGCGAGTCATTTCATGCATAAAAAAATACAAGGAACAATTAATTTCAAGTCAACATGATTAGTATGTATTAATTAGGCGAGATTCACTTTGACGAGCTGACGAGCTTGTCTACACTTTTACTTTGGTTTCTCATAATTTTAATCAAATGATTTGACTTTCCTACTCCATATTTATGACTTTCGGAATTCATATGAATTTTTGCAGATTCGGGAAACTTTTTGAAACTGTGAATGGAGGATTATGAACGCGTTTTGATGACTGTCAGGTGTTTTACGTGGACATAAATGCACACTCAACTTGGAAATCGGACCTCTACCTGGTTTAACTCGAGCTAACCACGAGTATAATGACAGTCAGCCCAATGAAAATGTTTCCCAAAAGCCATTTATGTCATTCTTGAAACTATAATTTTTGTCAGCTTGCCATTGATCCAACAAAGTCTTATAATTTACGGAACCGTCAGTTTCCTCTTTCAAAAGGTTTTTATTAGGTTGATTTCTTGTCTTGCGTTTCGTATAAATTTTGCGATTGATTTAAAACTAACGTTTTGAAGAGCTAAGGACCTGAAATTTTAAATATATCTCTGAATTAGATTACAATGTAATAATAACTCCTTTTCTTGCCGGTCTGTTTTGTGGATGTGGAAAAAATTTGGCATTACCCGACAGAGGTTGCCCTGCACAAATAACGTGCTGTGCACGTAGTATCGGAATGCATTTCAGGGGTACACTTGCAGATGGGCATGCCTGAGCAGAGGGAGTGGGGAGGAGGGGATGGATAGTGAGAACGATGAGAATGAGGTGGACAGAGACAGTAAGGAGGGAGAGATGGACAGATAGATGTAGAAGGAGACAGACTGAGTAGGAGGAAATGAACAGAGAGAGGGGGAGAAGCAGGTGGATGCAATACATGTGCCATACATGGACAACAGAGGAAGGAGACGAAGATGGACAGAGAGAGGCAGGGAACGAGCATCGTGTATCGTCAGAGAGATTTTGGGGGGGGGGGGGGAGATGTACACAGAAAGGGCGAGAGAGGGAAAAAGAGAGAGAGAGAATGGGAGGGGGGGGGGGAGAATAGTCGAAGAGAGGCGCTAGGAGGCATTGGACAAAGAGAGGGGGGAGGAAGCGATTGACGGAAGGGAAGGAGGAGACGGACAATGAGAAGGGGAGGAGGAGATGTGTGCAATATATATGCCATATGGGTACAAGGGCGAAGCTACATTTACGAAGACAGCATTGAAACAAAAAAGCTTATAGAAACCACATAAAATATATTCTGTCTGCTTCATTTTTATTTTTTAGGAAAGCAATAAACAGATCTATAAATTATTATTGTATAGATATGAGGGGCAGTCAAATGGAAACCGAACACCTGGAACAGCAGGACCATGGAATGATTCCATTAAAAAGTAATCACCACACGCGTGAAGACATCTATCCCACTGGGAGAGGAGACGATCAGTTGCTTTTCCGTAAAACGCGGTGGGCTGCTGAGATATCAAAGATATAGTAGCAACAGCAATTGAGAGATTCATACCTCATAAATTGGTAAGAGATGGAACTGGTCCCCCATGGTACACAAAACAGGTCCGAACGCTGTTGCAGAGGCAACGGAAGAAGCATGCGAAGTTCAGAAGAACGCGAAATCCCGAAGATTGGCTAAAATTTACAGACGCGCGAAATTTGGCACGGACTTCAATGCGAGATGCCTTTAATATGTTCCACAACGAAACATTGTCTCGAAATTTGGTAGAAAATCCGAAGAAATTCTGGTCATATGTTAAGTACACAAGCGGCAAGACGCAGTCAATACCTTCGCTGAGCAGTGCCGATGGTACTGTTACCGACGACTGTGCCGCTAAAGCGGAGTTATTGAACGCAGTTTTCCGAAATTCCTTCACCAGGGAAGACGAATGGAATATTCCAGAATTTGAAACACGAACAGCTGCTAGCATGAGTTTCTTAGAAGTAGATACCTTAGGGGTTGCGAAGCAACTCAATTCGCTTGATACGGGCAAGTCTTCAGGTCCAGATTGTATACCGATTAGGTTCCTTTCAGATTACGGTGATACAATAGCTCCCTACTTAGCAATCATATACAACCGCTCGCTCACCGATAGATATGTACCTACAGATTGGAAAATTGCGCAGGTCGCACCACTGTTTAAGAGGGGTAGTAGGAGTAATCCATCGAACTACAGACCTATATCATTGATGTCGGTTTGCAGTAGGGTTTTGGAGCATATACTGTATTCAAACATTATGAATCACCTCGAAGGGAACGATCTATTGATACGTAATCAGCATGGTTTCAGAAAACATCGTTCTTGTCCAACGCATCTAGGTCTTTATTCGCACGAAGTAATGGCCGCTATCGACAGGGAATCCTTATTTCCGTATTTCTAGATTTCCGGAAAGCTTTTGACACCGTTCCTCACAAGCGACTTCTAATCATGCTGCGGGCCTATGGGGTATCGTCTCAGTTGTGCGACTGGATTCGTGATTTCCTGTCAGGAAGGTCGCAGTTCGTAGTAATAGACGGCAAATCATCGAGTAAAACTGAAGTGATATCATGTGTTCCACAGGGAAGCGTATTGGGACCTCTGCTGTTCCTGGCAGGCCGGGGTGGCCGAGCGGTTCTAGGCGCTACAATCTGGAATCCTGCTTCGGGCATGGATGTGTGTGATGTCCTTAGGTTAGTTAGATTTAAGTAGTTCTAAGTTCTAGGGGACTGAAGACCATAGAAGTTAAGTCCCATAGTGCTCAGAGCCATTTGAACCATTTTTTGCTGTTCCTGATCTATATAAATGACCTGGCTGACAATCTGAGCAGTTCTCTTAGGTTGTTCGCAGATGATGCTGTAATTTACCGTCTATTAAGGTCATCCGAAGACCAGTATCAGTTGCAAAGCGATTTAGAAAAGATTGCTGTATTGTGTGGCAGGTGGCAGTTGACGCTAAATAATGGAAAATGTGAGGTGATCCACATGAGTTCCAGAACAAATCCATTGGAATTCGATTACTCGGTAAATAGTACAATTCTCAAGGCTGTCAATTCAACTAAGTACCTGGGTGTAAGAATTACGAACAACTTCTGTAGGAAAGACCACATAGATAATAGTGTGGGGAAGGCGAGCCAAAGGTTGCGTTTCATTGGCAGGACACTTAGAAGATGCAACAAGTCCACTAAAGAGACAGCTTACACTACACTCGTTCGTCCTCTGTTAGAATATTGCTGCGCGGTGTGGGATCCTTACCAGGTGGGATTGACGGAGGACATCGAAAGGGTGCAAAAAAGGGCAGCTCGTTTTGTATTATCACGTAATAGGGGAGAGAGTGTGGCAGATATGGTACGCGAGTTGGGATGGAAGTCATTAAAGCAAAGTCGTTTTTCGTCGCGGCGAGATCTGTTTACGAAATTTCAGTCACCATCTTTCTCTTCCGAATGCGAAAATATTTTGTTGAGCCCAACCTACATAGGTAGTAATGATCATCAAAATAAAATAAGAGAAATCAGAACTCGAACAGAAAGGGTTAGGTGTTCGTTCTTCCCGCGCGCTGTTCGGGAGTGGAATGGTAGGGAAATAGTATGATTGTGGTTCGATGAACACTCTGCCAAGCATTTAAATGTGAATTGCAGAGTAATCATGTGCATGTAGATGTAGATGTAGATCAACAAACGCACCCACTGTTGCAGTTCCTCGTTCGAATGAGACCGACGTCCAAGCATGTCTTTCTTCAGATCGTCAACGGCTTGAAAATTACACTGCGAACGATCCAGGCTATACGGAGTATGTTGCAGTGTTTCCCAACCAGATCGCTGAAACGTAGCATTTGTCCGACTGGCAGTGTGAGGCGGGCGCTAACGTGCAACGTCGACTGCGGGTGTCCTCTACTCGTCGAGTTTCTCGAGCGTGGAACCACAATCAATGCGCAGCACTATATGCACACCTTGCAGAAACTGCAATGCGCCATGAAGTCTTAACGCCAGGAATGCTGTCGGACGGAATTATTCTGTTTCACGATAACGCCCGTCCTCACAGGGCCAATCGGACGAAAGGCTACGCTTCAGCGGATTTGGTTAGGAAGCACTGCGACGTCCACCGTACAGCTCGGATCGTTCACCGCTGATTTTCACATCGTTGGCGAACTGAAGAAAGACAGACGTCGACGTCGGTTTTAATCGGACGAGGAGTGCCAATAATAGGTGTCGATGCGGATCTGTCAGTGGCCGACCGCGTTCTACGAAACAAAAATTAATCGTTTTGTCACCCAGTGTAATAAATGTCACGTGTATGGTGATTACTTTTGAATGGAACAATTCCATGGTCCCGCTGTGACGAGTCTTCGGTTTTCACTTGCCTGCCACTGACTCGTACATGACACTTCTCTATTCGAGATATTATTAGGTAAAAAAAAACACTGCAAGTATAAAAAATGTCTTCCTTGCACTCTCATCAGTATCTTTAAAATCCACTGAGAAATTTCACACATACAATATTAAAAAGTATAAAATAATTTCTTAAATGAAACTGAATTTTTTTAAAATAACACATTTTTAAATCGGACTAAAATTATAAAATAATTTTTCCTAGCCTGATACAGATTCCTAACCCATACTGATAGTTCTTAAATTTGTAATGGTGAATTTTTAATAGTTATGAAAATATATGTGAGACATATAACGAAACAAGGGGAGTGCCTGTAATACATAATTGATCATGAACAGTTAATTCCTTACTATAATCTGTTACATACGAATCAACTTTTTCCGTTATAAATCTTGCAACAGTTGTAATAGTTATTAAAAATTCACAAATTTTCTGAACTTCTGTATAGGTTTTTAAATAAGGAGGAAATGATTCGATACCGTTTAGGAAAATTTAAAAACGTATACTATTAAACATTTATTTTTATTTAAATAATTATTTCTGCATAATTTCTAACAACGGAGGTACTGACCATGATAGTACTATCCTTTTCATCAAAGCACTTGAAGCCAATATAAGTACGAGCTAGATTTATATTTCCTCCAAAACTACAATTATTCTGAATTTGTATAGAAATATTGGAGTTTGACTCATCCTTTTCTTATATATGTGGTGTACATGTCCGAAAGAGCAGACTCCATTTGATCCTCAGCCGTTATGATCAAGACACAAAGCAATTAACGACATTTAGCTACTACTGGGCACTGATGGACATTAATGGGGAGGTTGAACATTTCTACGGATTGGGATGCGAACCTGGGTCTCTTGCTCAGTAGCCAGATGCTCTGACCAATAGGCTATCTGGACACAAAGGTCATCGCAATTGCACGAACTGCCCTAGCACGCCTCCCAACAGACCCGCACACTACCGACGTAGTGACACCACATATACAATTGAGGCGACGCTGGCCAATGGCCCCTTCAGTGCAGATGCACACTACGCTCGGTCTCTTACGCGAATCGACGAAACGCCTCGAGTAATGAGGATAATGGGCAGGAGCACTACGCCAATAGTGTGTTGATAAGCTGGGAATTTGTGTGTGAGGGAGACATGCTAGGGTACTCCTTGCCATTGCGCTGCCCAGTGTGTCCGGAAGGCTTAGTGATCACAGCATCTGCCTAGTGAGCAGAAGATAAGGGTTGCAATCTCCGTCCAGCGCAAATTTTCAGCTATCCCCATTGATGTCAATCAATGCACTCCTAACAGGTAAATATCATTAATTCCTTTGCGTCTGCACCCTTCTCTTATTATACTTCCTCGCAGGAAGTATATTTTTCGAATCCCTCACTTTCATTTTCGGTTTTCTTTTGTTTATGAGGTACAAAGAACATCGGTAATTTTTTAGCTCTATACACTATTCTTTTACGCCTCACAACGCACAGTATCGTAATTAAGCCCCAGGCATGCACCACTGAACTCTTACAACTTATTGTTAAATATGGAAAAAGTGGGAGAACTCCATTCACTGCTGGCAAGAGGCTCGCACAGTACCGATCAGCTAAATTTGGTGTCAGCACATTATAGAGACTTTCATGCTCAAGTATGGTGCTTAATTGCACTAGTTACTTTTCAATTAATTAAATGAAGGCTGTTGTACAACACCCACTGTTAGATCACGTGGGTTGGCAGTATTTCCATGGCCGAGAACTTTATTTCTACCGTCTAGTGCCTATCAGCAGCCACACAGCAGAAATGAATACATCATCATCAAATGAAAAGGAATATAACACGAATGCTATTTCAAATTAGCACGTGGCAGTTATTAAGTTTTTTTTTAATTTTGGAGGAATAAGCTTCTATCTAGTGTATTTTATCGTGCAATTGTTTCGTAACAGCAGTAGCCATGTAGGTTTGTGAAGATGTGCACTCATAGTGACACGGGGACTGGCAGAGTAACTTATTCCTTCCCTAGGAAGGCAATATTTTGAGATAGAATTCTCACTATGAATATTCCTCAGACTGGGACCTCGTACACATAGAGTTGGTTGGTTGATTGATTTGAGAGAGAGGACCAAACAGCGAGGTCATCGGCTCCATCGGATTAGGGAAGGATCGGGAAGAAAGTCGGCCGTGCCATTTCAAAGGAACCATCCCGGAATTTGCCTGGAGCGAGTTAGGGAAATCACACAAAACCTAAATCAGTATGGCCGGGCGCGGATGTGAACCGTCGTCCTCCCGAATGCGAGTCCAGTGTGCTAACCACTCCGCCACCTCACTCGAGCCACATACAGTATTATCGTCATTCAGTCCAGTAATCTTTCTTTCCCTGTGAGCTACACGTTTCTCGCAAGTACTAAAACCTGAATATTCCGGCTATAGATATGTAATTTTAATTTAGCATATGTCTTTATGTAGGTACAGTATTGTATTTAATTTTGCAACTGATGATGTCATTTTTAAAACGGTACTTCATTTTTTAGATGTTTGTGTTTAGCGTCCATTTATGAGACAGCAATCCATTCTTTGATGTAAGAAAAAACGAACAATGCGTATCTCTAAAAACAGCAACAACGTTGCTCTGGAATGTATTCGTAGATGTTAAAAATTACTTGATCCTTCTTCTGTTTATTGTCATTGTTGCAACACTTAACTGTTGTGAAGTTCTACCAGGTATGGGTATTCAAACAAAAATGTCGATTTTTGTATCGGTATTGAACCAAACGTAATGTCCGTTCGTCAAATATTGATATTCGTGCGTTAATTTTTTAGATTCGTTTTTAAAACTACAGGAAATTGTCACACTGCATACTCCAGATGATTCTTGAAATGTTGAAAGGTATGCCTTTTCCGACAACAGACATTCTCTCACTTCCGAAACCTCTGCATGCTGACTTTCACACATTACAGTAGCTCTTAACTGGTTATAAAACAGTTTTGCGTACATTATCGCTCGTCATCTTCGCTGGTCGTCCGGGCTCATTTCGAAGCGGCAGTCACGACGGAATACGATTCTACTCCAGTCGATGAGACTCTAGGCCGAAGACGTGTCTGGAGACTTCCCGGACTGTGGTGGGATACCAATGTAACTGTCGGCCGCCGTACACCTCGACAACCAGGTGTGGTGGTCTGGATTGTCAGGACCCCTTTGGCTATCATTCGCGGCACCCTTAAAGCACAGCCGTAAGTAGACGATTTTCTACGGCCTGTTTTGTTACCCTCCATGGCAAATCCCGGTCCTGGTACAAGTTTTCATCCGTGGATTCAGTCTACATATATACATTATACATGTTTGAAACTCGAGAAGCTCTCTGGAACTGTACCGTTTCATTTTTGTTTAAGTGTAAAACGTTTCTCATTCACTTGTGTTTAGCTTTCAATAAATCCAGCGTCCGTCTTGCTCGAGGTGTTCTCATTCTCAATTATTAGTTTGAAGTTCACAGTACAGTTTCTTCTGATACGTCGCTGACGTCAGCTGTTGAATGCCAGTGGTCGCCAACAGTTCAGGGCTTCACTGGGCGCTTTGTCGATGTTTCTATGTATTGTCGCATTTTTGGGGCGTTCTCCATGTGAATCACTTAAATGTAAAGTATTACTATGTCTGAATTCACCCACTCATTTAACTGTTGATACTAAAGGAGCAGCTAGCTTACAAACCTCCACCAGCTTTGGATAAAACACGTATTGTATGTCGTCATGGCGTTGCTGTTAATCATATGAACGAAACAAACACTACACGACTCCTTCAGTTAGATGACTAAACAAAATTATTCCTCAGATGAAGCAGACACTAGACTGACTGCACTGTCTTACATGTTCAATAATAACATTTCATTGATGTCGACGATTTTTCTAGAACTTTCGCCTTACCAAAGCACATTAAAAAGCTCGCTAAACCAGAAACCCTCATTAATACAAAATTGTGTATGAATTTCATTACCACTAATGTTATTCTAATTAGTCTCTTCGGGGAGAGGCTTGCCTGACATGACCGTCAGCAGACTGTACTTGTCCGCGTGAAGTGGCTTTTAGGCATCGGCGTGAGTTGGCCTGAAGTTCCATCCGTAGTGGCGCATTAGCAGGCGGTAAACAGACGCCCTAACTGAAGTTGGGTTCCACCAAACGATGCTCCGCTCTAATGGATTAGCAGTGGCCTGGCGTCGTTACCGCATATCACAGTTAGATTTATAGTCCATCCGGTAAATTTACTCCAATGGATTAAGCACCCGATACTTCTTGACATAGAGAAACGGCGTATGTCGTTTCAGATCTACAGAACATTTGCTTCGCTGCAGGTAATCTGAACTTGGGTTTTATGTAGTTCCATTATTATTCATCGCCTACATTATTTCCAGTCCTTTTTCTGCTCGTGGTATAATATAACATACACGTTTGAGTGATATTCACTATTACATCACTTAACCAGGTATTGTTGTTGTTGTTGTTGTTGTTGTTGTTGTCTTAAGTCCGAGGGCACGCTACTGTATCCTGTGCAAGCTCGTTCGTCTCTGAATATCTATAGCAACCCACCCACATCCATTCGAACCTACTTACTGTATGTATCAGTCTCTTGGTCACCCTCTGCTATTTTTGCCTCCCCCTCCCCCCCCCCCCCCCCCCCCCCACACACACACACACTTGCCTCCAGTACTAAACTGACGGCTCCTTTATGTCTCAGAATGTGTCCTTCTTTCTGTCAAGTTACGGCTAAAATTTCTTTTCTCCCCAATTATATTCATTACCTCCTAGCGATCTACTCATCTAATGTTCAGCATTCTTCCGTACCACCGCATTTCAAAACCTTCTATTATCTTCTTGCCTGAAAGGGACAATGAACGTATACTCTTCATTTGGTCTATGTATTGAGGTAGACTTTGTAAAATGTTAACGATGTGAACTTGTAAGTGGCTATGGCAACGGTGTAGGGCAGCTTTCAGCGCATTTGTCCAAGCGTGTTAGAGAAACAATAAGAAACGTGAATGAGATATGAAACCCGCTTCTTTAAGAGCTTGTCTACGTATCACCGATGGGTATGTGAATGACTGGAGTTACAATTCTTTATAATAGATAGAACGGTCACTAGATTGCGTTATCGTTGTCAGTGTTTAATATTTTTGCCAGGCATTGTAGTATATATAAGGGGCATGGAAAGCCACAGATGGTGAGCGATCGCTGTGAAGGACACAGAAATGCCGCTTACTTGTGTGAGACAGTGTTATGAGCATCTGACAGAGATAGATAGAAACCTCATAGTGTGTTTCCATTTGGCCATCTGGTCGAATCGTGCAGTATCCAGATTTGTGGGGCATTCGGGTATGACAATAGGTCGATGCTGGATTGCGTGGGAGCATTAAAGCAGGCATATTCATTGTCAAGGTTACGGTCAGTCATTTCTGACCGCCACACTGGAGTATCGCCGTATCGTATGCCAAGCACATGACAACCCTTCACATCTGCACCTGCCATAAGAGCACAGTTAATTGTCTCCCTGTAGCATTCTATATCATCTCGAATTACTGGTGAGAGACTAGCAGTAGCTACACTATGGAATTACCGTCTCATATACCAGGAATAATAAATTACTGATGAATGGGGTCTCATTTCTTTAAGCTAAGAATAGTGGTCCTGCACTATGTGATCAGCGAAGTCGCCAATTCTGTTCCTGATACGTCAAGTCCGCCCCAGCGCCCGTATCCAGGGTATCAGTGAGTACGTAGTTGTGGGTCAGATTGACTCAGGAGAGGTTGCAACGTCTTTATGACACTTTCCCCAACCATGCATCCATACCTGGCTCATTGCAGCGTCATACGAATAAGTGGGCTAATATTTCCAAGTTATTTATAAATTTCACACTTTGTAATCACTGCAATAGCGTCACATAGCCTCTCAATCCGTGAAGTTTCATTTCCTTTCCTCATTCCTTCTGGGAGCTGCACATTATTCTCAGATATTATTGTTATGCCAGTATAAATCATAGTTTTTCGTGCATATGTTTAAAAACTGGAAGGCATTATACGAAATTAAGTGTTAGTTTCGTATGGTGGGGAAGGAAGAAAGTGGTTGATGTTTTCTTTAATTTTCCACTCACACAAATGGGCACTTTTCTAATATTACGTTCTGATCGGTTGTGAAGAAGAGAGGAAGAAGTGTATAAGGCACACAGTTGGTTTGTTTCCATCACCTTTATTGTCTGGAGGCGAGTGCGAGCCACAAAACTAACGGAACAATGCATTCCACATATATTTGCAGAACATCTGCCATTTTTTGTCCCTGATCGAGAGCTGCTCTTATTAATCTTGTGTGAAGGAAGTACTATAGAATGTGTTTTATCAGTCCTTCTGTTTAATAGCTGCACAATTTACCTGAATATTATATTCTCGGAGAAGTCGAACGTTTCTCGATACGCACCCGGTACCTGCATTTCCGCAGAAAGCGCATCCCTAGAAGACCGCAAGGCAGTGTTGACAACCGCAATGCCCGCGCTCTAGCTGTTGCTCTCAAAACCGTGACTGTGTATTCACACAGCCAAATAAAATGCAGTATTGGTTTCGAGGCGCAAAATAAATCTGCATGCGGCTATAGCGCTAGGTCCGTACCACTTCCCTGCGAAGATGGTAGTCAAATACCTGGGACTCTCCATCGACCATAATTGACCTAGAAAGCACACACAAAATATGTGGCTAAGAAATGTGAAATGTCTGTCAACCTAATCAGATCTACGGCGGGACTTAAGTGGGGCTTGAACATAGGCATGGCACTGTACCTGTACCGTTCGATGTTATTTCCAGTCAAGGCATCAGATGTTATGCATCTGTCCCTGACAGTTTCCTCATCAGAATTATTAAATGCCAGTACAAAGCGCTCTCCCCCCCCTCCGCCCCCCCCCCCTCCGCCAACAATGCACTCTAGGTTGAAGTAGATCCACCAACGCGTCACTGTGCTAAATTTCTAATCAAAAATAATCAATATGAACACTCATTCGATCACCCCAAACCTAACCGTAAATGCGTAACTTGAGGGTGCTGGTTTACTGTAACAATTCCTACCCTAATCCAAGCGTATTTGGATACTCATGAGATCTGAAGGAAGCTCTTTAGGTGGCCAGAGTAAATAGGCGTAGCATTGCACTGCAGTTAAAAGATCTCAGTTGAACGTAATAATTGGCATTACCTTTTATTATGAGGCTGACATTAATAATAAAAGTCTGACGCATTTTGGAGACAGTATCCCGAGGTAATCGATGCCAAATCTGACGGCTTCAAAATCACTGACTCAGTTGGATGCGCGTACCACGTATCATGTTGGCAAGTTTCGTAATTACGGTACATGTTGCGATACGAGAAGCACTTCATTTCTGCTCGTGGATGACAGCACCTCTACATTTCCAGTCAGTGATTTAATCTGTTCCAACAGTACTTAAAATTTTTAGCACTTCTTTGACTGAAGACCTCTATACACGCAACTTAATTGCAGATATATGTTTTAATTTTCAAACGTGAAATTTTTTTACTTCAACTTTCGACGGAAAATTTTACTAGCATTTATGAATTTCCGATGAAAGAAGAAAATGCTAGTTCCTAATGTGACGTAAATACAAGAATTATAAACGACTTTGCTTGAGATTTGATTCCGGTGTATGTGTCTCGTTCTGAGTCGCGTTTATGCGTTTTATTCCTTACCCCCATGCGACCTGCTGCTGCCTAGTGTCACCTCTAACAAAGAAGGGAGATTACGGTTTCAATTTCCCGTCAATGACGACAAAATTAGGGACGGGCACAAGCCCGGATTAGGGAAGAATGGGAAGGAAATCCTTTTCAAAGAGATAGGTCAGAAATTTGTCTTCCGTGTTTCACCGAAACCTCGGTAAACCGAATTCTGGATGATCGGTTGGGATAGGAATGCTAATGCTCCAACAGGGGATTCCAGTATATTAGCCACTATGTCAGAACGACCCTTGCAAATTTAAGGATTGTTATTTTCGCAGCCTTCTCATATATCGAATGTTTCGAAAGGAAAACATTTCACAAAGTTTTCCTTCTAACGCAATCATAGTGCAAGAGTTGACTTTACCAGCACACAAAATTATCCTGACAACAACGTGAGGCAGATACAGATAGGTCCATCGTGATCCATACAAGGCACAGCAGATCATCTTTCGAACATAAGCCATTTTTGCGAACGTTGATTTGCAGCCAGTACTACACATTAATTGTCTCTGTTCTTGTCTTTGCTATTGCCATTTCACAAGCGTAGCTGAAACATCGCAAAAGGTACTTCGTTTCGTCTACTTGCAGCAGAACCTAGACAACAACAAAATAGTGTTGTTGTTTAACATTCCGTCCACACGGCGGTCAGTAGAGATGGAATACTTGCACAGATGAACGAGGTAATTGATCATGGGTTATTCAAAGAAACCCCCGCGGCACTCGTCTGAAGTGATACAGAGAGACTCCGGAAAACCTGGGTGTCAATTACTGCGCGGTAAACAGAATTCAGACGCTTAGGAATATTAGCCCAAAGTCTTATCCACTGCGCTACTTAACACAGTCTGGGCAAAATACACCGATCAGCCAGAACATTGTGATTACCTGTCTCATAGGCGGTATATCCACATTTGGCATGGCTAACAGCGGCGACGCGTCGTGGAATGGAAGCAGTGAGGCCTTGGTAGGTCGCTGGAGGGAGTTGGCACCCTATTTGAACACACAAGTCACCAAATTCTCGTAAATTCCGGTGAGGAGGGCAATGAGCTCTGAAGCCAATCTCATCCCAAATGTGTTCGATTTGGTTCAGATCTGGTGAGTTGTGAGACCAGCACATCACTTGGAACATTCCACTATGTTCCTCGAACACACTCCTGGCCTTTTGACGTGGTGCATTGTCTTGTTGAGAAATGAGACTGCTGTCGGGAAACATGATCATCATGAATTAGTGTACGTGTTCTGCAACTAGTCTACGATACTCCTTGGCCGTCATGGTGCTTTGCACAAGCTCCACTGGACGCATGGATGGCCACGTGAATGTTTCCCAAGGCATAATGGAGCCGCCGCCAGCTTGTCTCCGTCCCGGAGTACAGATGTCAAGGAACTGTTCCCCTGGAAGACGATGGATTCGCGCACTCCCATCGGTATGTTGAAGGTCGTATCGGGATTCATCAGACCTTCTAACGCTCTACCACTTCGCCAACGTCTAGTGCCGATGATCACGTGCCCATTTCAGTCGTAGTTGCCGATGTCGTGGTGTTAACTTTGGCACATGCATGGGTCGTCAGCTGCGGAGGCTCGTCGTTAGAAGTATTCGTTGCTCTATGTGTTCAAACAGACTTGCACACTGCCCAGCATTAAAGTCTGATGTTAGTTCCACCACAGTTCGCCGCCTGTCCTGTTTTTCAAGTCTGCCCAGCCTACGACGTCCGACATCTATAATGAGGTGTGGCCGCCCCACCTCACGGAGTCTGGACGTGGTTTGACCTTGGTTTCGCCACGTGCTGAAGACACTGACCACAGCACTCCTCGAACACCTGACAGGCCATGCAGTTTCTGAAATGCTCGTGCCGAGCCTTCAAGCCATCACAACCTTCTGTTGGTAAAACTCAGATATATTTCGCGCCTTCCCCATTCTACACACTGACAGCACGCTCACTGATACTACATGCACCGTGCGTGTGTCCGGCTAGCAGTCATTCCCCAGGGCAGATTAAAATTTTGTGCTGGACAGGGACTCAGATCTGGGACCTTCGCCATTCACGGGTAAGTGCTCTACGAACCGAACTACGCAAGAACGGCTCACGACCCGTTCTCACAGCTTTATTTCCACCAGTACCTCACCTCCTACCTTCCAAACTTCACAGAAGTTCTCCTGCAAGACTAGCGGGACTAGTACTTTTACAAGAAAGCATATTGTAGAGACATGGCTTAGCCACAGCGTGGGGGACTGCACCCAGAATGAATTTTCATTCTGCTGTGGAGTGCGCCCTAATGTGAAACTTCCCGGTAGATTAAAACTGTCTGTCAGACTGGGACTCTAACAAGGTCACGGGTTCGAGTCCTGGTCCGGCAAATAGCTTTAATCTGCCAAGAAGTTCAAATTAGGAAGAGCTCCGTTGCAGAGTGAAAATCCATTCTAAAAATAATACTTAAATTATGAGGTTTTGAAGATGTGAGTGTTATTTTTTCAGATAGGGCTCTAGTCTGTTAGGAGGCGCATCAATGGTCAACCTGCACTGCGCTCAACTTGGGCTTGGAAGTACTGTGCATTGCGGAAGTATATCTCGGCTTGATTCTAACATGGGCACTCGAAGGTAGCAAAAGTTCCATTTCAGCTTTGTGCTGGAAATTTTGTCACGTCTTATCCATTTTACAGTGATACTCATTAACTGTGGAAGGCTAAATTATGGCATAAACGTCAATCAATCACAAGCACAATAAAAAAAGTAGAAGCGTATTTTAATATTCATTTTCGTAGATAAAATAGGGGTCTGACTTTCTGGTACTCCTCTTGAAGTGAAAGTTAAAGTGATAAGGGAAACCCAAAGCTTGCGTAAAGATAAAATTAACTATTGGCTCCAAGGGCTAGCTGTGAAAGAAAATATTTTCCCTTTTAGATCAAAGAAGCGCTTTCTTTCAATTATTTTCAGCTTTTAAATCACTATACGTTTTTCATTGTGTTAAGAGTGAATAGACTCGATCCATGAAATGTGATTTTAGAAGATATGCAAAATACCCACTGATGGCTACCTCGTCCCTCTATTGATCTAAGACGTTAATAGTTACCTATTTATTTAGATATGAGAACAAGTGGATGTTAGAGGGCCCACACCTAATGAACTTAGTACGCGTATTAAGCATTCTTTCTTTATAAATCACAGTTTTCCATTTGCCCAAGGAATTTAGTTTGTAATTGTATTGTCTTCAAGGCAAACTACTATTTTTTCTTTTACACTCCATGCTCATCTCTCATGGCAATTTGCCCGATTGGCCCAGAGGACCGATGTAGTATCTGATAGTTATTACTTTGACCTTTTCAGTATAAGCAATAAAACCGACACCTCATATACCACGGAACAATGTGACAAAGCCGGCCGAAATGGCCGTGCGGTTCTAGGAGCTGCAGTCTGGAACCGCGAGACCGCTACGGCCGCAGGTTAGAATCCTGCCTCGGGCATGGATGTGTGTGATGTCCTTAGGTTAGTTAGGTTTAACTAGTTCTAAGTTATAGGGGACTAATGACCTCAGAAGTTGAGTCCCATAGTGCTCAGAGCCATTTGAACCAGCCAATGGGACAAAATGGTACGACCTGAGCACAAACTCTTGTTGTTCTTGTTCGGGCATCAGTCTGAGCTGTTGGAGAAGAGGGTGGAGCATCTGCAGAACTCAGTATTGTTTTTAGGCGGGTACCATTACGAAATCCACTTTCTCCCCAACACTCTACCTCTCTCCTGACCACAGTGAGCAATTCGATCTCCAGAAAATTGTTTGTTTTGCCCTGGGTCAACAGCTGCAAGCAACCATGGATGAATTCCTGCTGATGGCGGGCGAGATCACCTCGGCGTCGTCCTGCGATCCAGTCCTGCGCTAGGCGGTCCAGAAAGGGTAGCCAGAGCATATTGCCCGCCAGGACAACCCGGTTTGTCGCAGTTTTTTCACGCTGCATTACTGTCTCAACGCCATGCTCGGCGCCTTAGAGTTAACCACAAAAGACATATCGTCATTGTGCCCTCCGCCCCCTCCTATCCCGCACACTGCAGGTCCTTCATGCATCATGTTGGGCGATGACGCGTATGAAGCTGTTCATGCCAACACTGAATGTGCGCTCCACTCCAGCGGTGCCAGCTCGCTCAAGCAAGCGTCCCCAGTGCAGCGTTTTTCGCCGTGGCCCTGCTCTAATCGCCCTTAGGAGACAGTCGACATTGTTATCGTGAGGATATGTCAGGGTGGTATGCCGCTGCTAATGGTGTACGCCCTCTCAGACTTTCCGTTTGTCACAAACTGGCGTCCACCACCAGCCCTGCTACCATCGGTGTCACTCAGGAGTACGTTGCACCATGGCTTCGGGCAACAGTCACTCATTAGCATCAGGTGAAATTTGCACCCTGACACCATAAATGATTAATAAAACCTTCTGAATTTCGGTATAGTTATGCTGTGCAGCGTTTAAGGGTTTGGAGCAAACGCTGTTGGGCGCACAGAACAATCCGACAACTTGTGGGACAAACACATTGCCATTCTGGGGTGCGTCTTGTGCCAGTGTTAATGGCAGGCTGACGTATGTAACATCAGACACGGCGCTGCCGTGAGACCGTCCTTGCGCACTGAAAGGCCCGTTGATAAGGAGCTGACCACACAAATTTGATGCCATTCTTTTGCACCTCACTGTGAAGGTGCGCGATCTGCGCCGCGTAAGGAATTGATTTGCCATATTACGTGTTTCTTTTTTCAGAAATGGCCGCAGCTATTTAAGGCTGGTAGGGGACACCATATTTATGACTGTGTCGACGTGTGTGGCATAGGCACGACACCTTTGTGACTTGGAATGTGCCCCAGTTATTTGACGTTGGGGCAAATAAACTGTACTTTCGCAACCGACAAAGTAAATCACCTTCCTAGAGCCGTTTAAAAACAGATTCAAGATTTTTGTGAAGTTCAGCATACGTCGACACCGTAACAGTACTACTGTCAAAAGAAGTAACACAGAGGGGAATACCTTGACTGAACTGTTCTAAATATTTTGGAAACTGGTGGGTGCACATGCAATCTGAAACAGTAAGCAATTATACTTAAATAACCCAAATAACACATCTGAAACTAGCAAGCGACTTGAACTCTCATCAAGTGCCAGTTGGAAATATGCATGCTTTAAATGTATCGTCCAATAATAGTAGCCCCCAACCAGCTATTGCCTAAACTCCTCTGGGAAAGGCAATGGATATAGATCAACGTTTGACTGGGGATGAATAGTGGACTTAAAATCACCACAAATACATAATGAACCGTATAGTTTTTTAATGACCACCATCGGCATCACCCAGTGACGTGGGAACTGGGGACATAATTCCTTGGCCTTGGAGCCGTACGATTACCACGTGAACATCATCACGAACCACAAAAGGATGCTAGAGAGCACGAAAAAATTTCAGCACAGCCGAAGGCATCGGAGAATGTGAGCCATTAAGATGCATGCACGTCTCAAAGATCTCCTAGTGTGAAGTGCTCAGGGCGTCACGATCAAATGAAGGTACTGTGTTTGACACTACATTCACTTGGTCCTCTACTGTGAACCAAAAACTGGTTTAGGCCTCTAAATCGAAAATGTCAGCTGCAGTAGTGGAGCGCACAACTAACATTAGTATGCGTTTGAGGTTTGTGAGGTTTCTATACAGTTCTACGAGGAGGGGAATGGCCCTGCCACAGAAAGACAGGACCTGGCGCAAGCCCGACGCAATGGAGGTAAACCAATCCCGCTGCAGGTGACCTAGTTGATTAAAGACACGGCAGCACCGGTGTCCAACTGGAATTCCACGGATTGGACGAGCAGCATCACGTCCAAAGTGAGCTTCCGTGGCGGCAGGGAAACTGCTGGCCCCGCTGCCATTGTGGACTAGACCACAGCGTTGTCCTCGTGGCACAGGTGAACATGCAGCTGGCGGGCTGTTTGTTGACACACGACAACATAATGATCTCTTCTGCCACAGACGCAGCAGTCCTCTACAAGATGTATGTATTGACTCATATTTGCCTGCTACTGCAGTCAAAATCAAATGGCTCTGAGCACTATGGGACTTAACATCTGTGGTCATCAGTCCCCTAGAACTTAGAACTACATAAACCTAAATAACCTAAGGACATCACACACATCCACGCCCGAGGCTGGATTCGAACCCGCGACCGTAGCGGTCACGCGGTTCCAGACTGTAGCGCCAAGAACTGCACGGCCACACCGCCCGGCTACTGCATTCAGGACAGGACTGAAGCTTCTTCGACGTTCATGACTTACGGGTCAACAATGAGGAGCCAGGGCATTTCTGGCACGCATGGTTGACATGACAGAAAAGGACATCCAAAACTGAAGAATAAGTAGAATAATCGAAGTGGTTAAGTCCCTCCCGAGACGCTGGCGATCTGGATGCCCGTGTACTCAGGTGTGGCACAGGGGTAGAATTAGAAAATGATGAGTCGGACAGGTGACCGATGTTAGGACGGCGACTAAAACTTGGGAAACTTGAATTTCATTTGTAAAAGCAAGCTGAGCTACTCAAGCGGCTTCTAAACGTATAGCAGTTTTAAGCACTTCACCAGGACTAGAATCGGACGTGGCCAAAGCTTTAACTGTGGCCACTCTGTCAGAGATAAGGCGCACAACCACATGTCGAATCAGTGATTCCGCATACGAAACCTTACACTTTTGGCACGCAGAATTGCTCTTGCGTGTGAGATTCTGCAGGTCAGCTGTCCAAGCTGGGTCCGACTATCCATTTTGTTTTTGATACTGTTTAAACTGGAGCTTTGTCGCAATAACGTGCGTCTGCTGACGGTATTATTTGGTTAGCATAGGAGAGAGATCACTCAAAGACCAATCACTAGGATCCGAGAGTGGTTTCAATTTCTGCACAACTTCGTATGAGCGACGACTAGATGACACATGGAATGGACTTTGCTACCTAACAGAAATACCATAAGCAGAACAGTAGAGTTGAAAACGGTGGAGATAGACCTCCTCGCCCTCCACAGACTTGTTGAAGGCAGCGACGTAACAGTGGCCGCTGACTCAAGTGGTTGTTGCTGCTAAGAAACTAGCTGCGGAGGAACGGTCTTCTGTTATGTGAGCTGTTGCTTCTGGAGCGACAGCTACGGCTACCAAAACTCCATAAATTTGGGGTCCATAACACAGGAAACGATGGATAATACATCGCCGTAAATACAATAGGCGAAAAATATCATCGGAAATAAAGTGTCCGCGGCTGATACGTCTGTGATCAAAGCCACGGCTGTCTCGAAAGGAGCACTGCATTAACTCCAAGAGTATAAGCCAGAAAGGCAACATCTAAAGCACGGTCGGAATTTATATAGAGGCTAGGCATAATCGGTAAAAACACATGAGTCATAAACTGAAGTGACGAAAGTCATGGGATACCTCCCATCAGCTCTTACCAACTGACATGAGGGCTCATCTTACTACGCCACGGTTTCCATTCGTCTAGGATCTAGGATGGTCACGGGCCCAGGAGAGGCGCTGCAGGCTATGTCATGCTCTTAGGAACGGCATTTACGTCGGTTGTCTGCCGCCACGACTCATTAATGTGAAATTTCGCCGCACTGATACGTGTGTCGTACGTCCAGCATTGATGTCTGCGGTCATTTCACTTATTGTTGCTTGTCTTTTGGGACTGACAGCTCTATGCCAACGCCGCTGCTTTCGGTCGTTACGTGAAGGCCGCCGGTCACTGCGTTGCCCGTGATGAGAGGTAATGACCGAAATTTGGTATTTCCGGCACACTCTTGACGCGGTGGATCTCGGAATATTGAATACGCTAACGATTTCAGAAATGGAATGTCCCATGTGTCCAACTCCAACTACCATTCCCCGTTTAAAGTCTATTAATTCCCGTCGTGCGGCCATAATCACGTCGGTAACCGTTTAACGTGATGCGCCTGAGTAGAAATGACAGCTCCGCCAATGCACTGCCCTTTTACACCTAGTGTACGCGATACTTATACCATCTGTATGTGAATATCGCTATTCCTTGACTTTTGCCACCTCAGTGTACGATATAAGCCAGAGCAGCAGTGGCTTGCTTGGCTCGTAGCTGTCTGTTGTTCAGCCTACGTACCCCACATCCCTCTCCTCTGGCGGCGCTCCTCGCTCATGAGCAGCCACGCCTCTGATCGGCTATCGATCTCCTCCACCGGTAGGGACATTAAAGCCAGGTCATTAATATAAAATATCAACAGCCAGGCTTCCAACATGCTTCCCTCAATCACGGCTGAAACTTTTCCATATCTGTCAATGGTTATTGATCCAAGATAAAACTCTACGTCCTCTCTGCCAGGAAATTCCATATACGCTCACATATTTAAAACATTAATTCATATGATCATTTGTACTCTATAGGCGTTGCTGTGATATTGAGTGAGATACTTATCGAGAGTCAAAAATAATTGTAGCGACTTGACTGTCTTGGGTGTTTTTTCCAATTCATGGCGGTATTGTGTAGCAACCAGTGATACATGTTTTCAAGAGATACAATATTGACTGCTAATCAAGCTTTATAATTTTATATTTTACCAATAACAGGTTTCGCGTTGTTTAAGGTATCTTCATATTGGGTTACAAAGTAAGATACTATTTTTTCTTAGAAAACGTCATGACGCCGACTCAGTAAAACTTTGGACTTCTATGGAAAATATTGAATCCAACTTATTGGCATAAAAGGCGTTAAGCACATATGCTGCCGTCTATGCCAAAGTCTTAGCAGACAAACACCGTTGTCAATATTTTAAGAAAACTACGTGGTGGCACTTAAAAAAAAGTGGAATATAATAGCCGAAAGTATTCAGAAGTAAGTAACTGATTTTGTCCACCAAGGACACCAGTACACACAACACAATTTTTTTAAATAAATATCTTACTGATATACAATATTGTTGTGTAGACGGCAAGTCACGTTTAAAAGACATAGAAAGCATCAGCGGGTAGTCGCACTTGTCGAGTTTTAAAAGACTTAGAGCGATGTCCTATTAAAGTAAAGCGAACCAAGAGAGAGGTAAATCGGCATTCAAGGCGAGTAATTACTTATGCCTCTAGTTACGTACTGAAAAACAAAGAGGCAGTAGATTACCTTCTAGAAGTATATGCACAGTCCAGAGAATACTAGAAACGATATCAGGCATACAGAAATGCGTCACCAAATGTAAACATGTCATAAATGCCGTTGTGCATGTTATGGCCGCGCAGATAGTGTGGGTATTGAAGTACTAGAGATGTACAACTAATGTGCGACGCTGACAGCAGATGACGCCAATGAAAAAGAATTAGGACAGGGTTATTATAATGGCCAAATGTAGTGACGAGTTAAATAAACGTACAACGGAAAACTAATGAAATTACTTATTGGAAATATAAATAATATATACCCAGTATTATTAGCGTGCCCAGAACATGGACAATGGCATTTCACACATGTTTACATTTTCTAATGCATTTCTGTAGACCTGATCCCGTTTTTATTGTCCTCTGGACTGTATCATATACTCTACAAGATAACCTACTGCATCCTTACTTTTCAGTATGTAACTTAGATGTATAAGTAGATTACTCGCCTTGAATGTCATTTTAACTATCTTTTGGTTCGTTTTATTTAATGGGACACTGCGCGAAGACTCTGATGACTCTACAAGGGCAACTACCCGCTGATGTTTTTTATGTATTTTAAACGTGATTTCCCGTGTTCTCAACACCATTTCATATCAGTAAGTTATTTACAAAAAAGATACGTTTTGTGTAATGGTGTCCTTGATGGCCAAGATGAGTTACTGGCTTCTGAGTACTTTAAATACACTATGTGATCAGAAGTATCCGGACATCCCCAAAAACATACGTTTTACATACTAGGTGCATTGTGCTGCCACCTACTGCCAGGTACTCCATATCAGCGACCTCAGTAGTCATCAGACACCGTGAGAGAGCAGAATAGGGCGCTCCACGGAACTCATGGGCTTTGAACGTGGTCACGTGATTGGGTGTCACTTGTGTCATACGTCTGTACGTGAGATTTCCACAGCCCTAAACATTCCTAGGTCCACAGTTTCCGATATGATAGTGAAGTGGCAACGTGAAGGGACACGTACTGCACAAAAGCGTACAGGCCGACCTCGTCTGTTGACTGACACAGACCGCCGGCAGTTGAAGAGGGTCGTAATGTGTAATAGGCAGACATCTATCCAGACCATCACACAGGAATTCCAAACTGCATCAGGGTCCACTGCAAGTACTATGGCAGTTAGGTGGGAGGTGAGAAAACGTGGATTTCATGGTCGAGTGGCTGCTCATAAGCTACACATCACGCCGCTAAATGCCAAACGACGCCTCCCTTGGTGTAAGGAGCGTGCACATTAAACGATTGAACAGTGGAAAAACATTGTGTGGAGTGACGAATCACGGTACACAATGTGGTGATCCCATGGCAAGGTGTGGGTACGCCGAATGCCCGGTGAACGTCATCTGCCAGCGTGTTGTAGTGCCAACAGTAAAATTCGGAGGCGGTGGTCTTATGGCGTGGTCGTGTTTTTTCATGGAGGGGGCTTGTACCCCTTGTTGTTTTGCGTGGCACTATCACAGCACAGGCCTACAATGATGTTTTAAGCACCTTCTTGCTTCCCACTGTTGAAGAACAATTCGGGGATAGCGACTGCATCTTTTCAACGCGATCGACCACCTGTTCATAACCCCAGGCCTGCGGCGGAGTAGTTACACGACAATAACATCCCTGTAATGGACTGGTGTGCACAGAGTCCTGACCTGAATCTTACAGAGCACCTTTGGGATGTTCTGGAACGCTGACTTCCTGCCGGGCCTCACCGACCGACATCAATACCTCTCCTCAGTGCAGCACTCCGTGGAGGATGGACTGCCATTCCCCAAGAAACCTTTCATCACCTGATTGAACGTATGCCTGCGAGAGTGGAAGGTGTCATGAAGGCTAATGGTGGGTCAACACCATATTGAATTCCAGCATTATCGATGGAGAGCGCTTGTAAGTCATTTTCAGCCAGGTGTCCGGATACTTTTGATCACATTGTGTATATTGAACATTCCATTCTTTTTAAAGGGCCACCGTGCTGCATTCTTAAAATACTGACATCGGTGTTTACCTGCTAAGACTTTTGAATGGACGACAGCATATATGCTTAATGCCTTCTTTGCCCGTAAGTTTGTTGTAATATTTTTCTCGGTAGTCCAAAATTTTACTACACCGGGGTCATGCCATTTTCTAAGAAATGATTGTATTTTTCTTTGTAGGCCACTATAAAGATGCCTTAAACAAGGAGAAATATGTTATTGGCAAATATAAAACAATAAAACCCGTTTTGCAGCCAAGACTGTTTATCCCTTGATAAAAAATTTGACTTGCTCCAAGGCTTTCAGCACGTCAGCAGCGTGATTTGGATTTAGCATGGGCGATGTTTTCGGAGTTCATGTGGTTTGCATGATGTTGGTCATTCTACCACGCTCCCTCATTATGTCTGAACTCAGAATATGTTCTAATATGCTGCAACAGGTGGATATCACGGATATTCTAAGTTAGTTTCGTGGATATATTCTGCTACTCCTCTTGTGGACAAGTGTTATCTGCGCTTTGTTCCTATCACTGGGCACAGTGTTCTTAGGTGAATGTATTTTATATTATAGTCGAGATACGGGTTAACACAGCTGCAAGTTCTGTGTGTCATCTTACAGGGATTCCACTGGGCCCTGATATCTTGCTCAATATTAATAATTCCACCTCTTTCTCAAAGCTACTTCCACTAATATATAATACCATGCAGTTATGCTCTTGTACGCTAATTAAACTAAGACAGCAATCGTTAAGGTTGTGTTTTGTAACAGAACATTTGAAAACGGAGTTCAGCGTTTCTACATTTGCTTTGCTACATCATTTCGGTTGCTTTGTCACCCATACGTGTCTGGGTACAAGCTTTGGTCCCAAATAAAGGCTTTCGCATTTTACGTGAGTTTCCTCGGGTTTAAAGAGGGGTCTGTCGATAAGCTTCTGCTACTACTGTAGTTGAAGGCTTCATACATTCCCCTTTTGACAGAGTAATGCATTCATTTGGCATCTCCATCGAAGGAACTACGCTTTGTTTTACAGCTACTGGGTAACACTTGCTGTTTCCTTAGCAGTTTCATCACGGTGGCTGTATACTCTTGGAGTCCTTCCCATCACGAACTGTTCTGCTTGTTTCATATCTATCCAATGCATCTCCAACTATTATTCTAACCCTGAGTCACAGTAACGCTACATTCTCCCGTGCAGAGTTAAATACACGTCCTGACAAACTAAGTGAAGCACTCAGAATGGGATGAGGCAACGGAAAGATATTTCACGGCTTGAAAAGTTATGTGATGTTATTTCAGTGATTATAAATTATTTTCAAATTTGCAAAGAAGTTGCCTGCCGGAGCCCACATACTTGTAAGATGTTGCACCCCCTCTTGTCTGGATGCATACAGTGATTAGATTAGGAAGTGTGTCATAAAGTCGCTGCGTCCTCTCCGGAGGCAAGCTGGCCCGCAAATGTTGTAACAAGTCCTTGATATCCTGGATACTAGCACTGGGACGGAGTTGTCCGACCTGGTTCCACACATGTTCTCTCAGTGACAGATTTGTGGATTTTTCTTGCCATAGGTGTACCTCAACATCACGCAGACAGTTCATAGGACATGTGTCCTGTGTGGACGAGCATTGTCCTGTTGAAAAATAGCACCACGGTACTACCATATGAGAGGTAATACCCGAGGACGCAGGATATCCATGCATGCATTCATCTGAAACAAGTAGTAGTTTTGCGCAGTATATTTGATACCCTTCATGGTGCGAAAAGTATTCTTGCAGGTGATAGTGGAGACAATGAAATCATTGTGGAATACATTTTGACAGCATGTTACACATGGGACAGGTCATCAGCGTGACAGGCAATGACAGGTCCATCTGTTGAATATTTTTACGTAACAGCTCACTTAACAACTGCAATTGAGTATCCACATAATAAAAAAACTAACTACACTATATAAATAGGAGCTCCGTGAAGCTGTTTTGTGTAGTGGCATAGTGCGACTGGAGAGGACAAGCTGGGAGGTGTACTAGTCTGTAAACTGAAAAGTGAGTAGTGTTTGTGGAGGGGGGTGTTGTTTGTGCAGAAAGAACACTACAGCTGCCTTATTGGATGACAAAGAATCAATTTGCTCTCCAGCACTGTAGGACAATGGGCAGAGATTTACTTAGATTCTGTCCATATACATTTCTTGCGTTAATATTGCTAGCAACACGTATCTGCATTCTATGTTCTGTTGACACCCTTCGTGGAAAATAAACACCCCAAGGTCACATCTGCGCACTGTGTTGCCAGCGATTCGTATGGTGCACTGTGATGGGTCGGTATAAATTTGTAATGTACCCTGTAGTAACTCATTGTGACGTTATAGGATAAATGGGGTGGGGAATCACTTGCTCGCTCTTCAGTTTGCAGAATGATTGCAATTTATCCCTTAATACGGCTCCATTGCTCTTTAACGTTGTACATATCTGATATTGCTGCAAGCAATACTTATAAATAGTTCGTTGTTAATTAATCTCATTATTTATATAAATTTCTTTTTATTAAGGAATGTCATAAGATAACCACCTTTAATTATAAATCTCTGCTAAGGAATCCACATACTTAAATTTACTTACATCGTTAGGGGACTGATGACCATAGATGTTAAGTCCCATAGTGCTCAGAGCCAAAGAAAGAAACTTACATCGTTGTGACGTATTCGCTTATAGACGCTATGTCGCCGACGCACAGTGGACCTAAGAAAAGGGCCTACATAACACCGCACTCTAAGGAAGGGACTCTGCCACTCCCTGTAGAAGACACGCGCACACTAGCGAGGGAGCTCCAGAGACATCCACGCGGCCCTTGTTTTAGGTCCGGAGATTAAAAGATCTTTGCGTTCGACAAGTGGTGTCGCTGACGTTTAAGAGGATCTTGAACTCACAGTATCAAATTGGAGATAAGATGATGTTTCTGCTTTGCCAAGGTAAAGAATCTCTGCTATTAATGCCTTATTTAACATCGCCACCTCGTCGTCAGCGATTAAAGTGTGGGAACGATCAGCGACGCAGACCCACATTTTCAAGATCAAATAAAAGAGGAAGTTAGCAGGTGCAGAGGCGGAGGTAACGGATGAGTGTACGACACACCCAACACGCATTCGTGACTGGTGACATTCTGTTTGACCAGTGAAGGAATTTCATCTTCAATACAGTCTGCGTGTGATCTTCCTTTCCGAGCGCGAGAACTGTGGGCGGTACAAAATATTTAACAAGCATGTTGAAAAATAATTTGATTGGCAACAAAAAGAATATAAGCTAGCCAATCAGGTATATGGCCACACCCAGGATGAGATCTCTGGAGAATGCAAAGAAGTCGCCTTTGAGGGACACTTATCGCCGAGCCGCAAAGGCAACACTTCTAGTCAAGTGTCGAGAGAGTACACCTTGCTTCTGAGTGCCTCTGCTGCCACCGATGTACGTCCAAGTCTCACCGTTGCCGCATCCACGCCGCTGCTGGGAGATATCGACGGCTGATCCCAGCACGCCCACGCACTAACTTTACGCTGCCATGAGATGCCGATAGCCGAGTGAAACCAGCTTGAGCCTTGCTGCCAACTCCTCTCACATCGTTCGGTATAAGCGTGACAGTTCTCCATTCAAGTAAGCCTACAAGTTCTTTTTGTCTAAGAGCAATCAAAATTTAAAACCATGATAACCACTCTGAGAATAATAATGGGCAATTTATTATTTCCATTTCGCTTGTAATAGTTATTTGTAAATTATATTTGTAGACCCGTGGTGCGAAAACACTTTGTTTGCAAAAAATATTTATGAATAAAGTTTTATGTCATGGTGCTTGGTGTTCCCAATTCTTTTAAACAGGGTGATTCCCTGATGATGTTCCAGACTTTCAGGGATGATGGTGAAGGGCAAAATGTATCAATTTTAGGGAAAAGTCCCTGGTCCGGAAACAAGCGAGTGGAAAGTTATAAGGGAAAATTTTTCTGATACATCTGACATTGGGATACTTGTACCAGTACCGTTTTTGCTACGATTTCAGGTTTCGCAACTTTCCGAGGTGTTAATACAGACCAAAACAAGAAACAAAATACCTAGTTATTAAATACTTAATTGAACATTCCAGTTGTCATAAAAATTAACAAAATACATATTTACGTCACATTCAGTAGGTATCATGTTATTTTGTAACCTCGGAAAACCGATAAAAGTATATTACTGGAGCGTGCAGCTGCTACGGAAGTTAATAAATTTGTGTGACCAAGTCAGAGTCGAAACGTGAAAGAGGCAGTGGACCTGGAAACTTTTGCTGCAGTGCCAGGAAGTACAGAAGCTAACACTAGCTAGCCGTGAATTTGCATCAGCACCAACATACGTACACTATTACGTACGCGGCTGCCGTGGCTTCATAAAGAGCTCCGCAGGGTGCCATAATCAGACCGCAAAATTTCCCCGCGTATTTCCCCTGTACAAGCACGAAGTCTCTGAAACTTACAGCCACATCTCCAAGGTTTAACTTGAGTTACATCTTTTCTGTGCTAGAGATAGCAGCTTACCCCAGTGAACACTGAGAACAGCGTATGTATTCTACAAGTTATTTGTCCTCATATGTAACATTCGGTTGATGACACTGCTCAGAGAGGACCTTTGCTGCAAGAGAGCTGGTGTGATACCCAGTCTTGCGTACTGGGGAGCATTCGTAGACCATTTTATTCGGCTGACTGAAGGGTTCTGAAAATTTTACAGACAATAATTTAACGACAACTCACGGAAGATCTATAATGCTGAATCTTAAAAGAAGCATTTTAAAATGATGTAAAATTATTGTAATGTTTTAGATATCGAAAAGAAACTCACTATAGATCAGTATTGGAACAGTGGGGTCCGAACGTACGATGACATTCGTGAAATTGTGCAACTCTCAGTAAAAGAGACTGATCGTATGACGACTCTGCAGATGTGTTGAACATAGATATGGCATACACACTGACCCAACAGCACCCTTCCCAGTGTGACCGAAAAGTCTCTTGTGTTATGCCAACTCCAGACAGTAGAAAGCCGGTAAACGATATCGATAAGAATGAAGTAGACGCCAAACGATGATATATATACAGGGTGTGTCACCTAACATTAGTGCTGGATATATTCCGTAAACCACATCAAATACTGACGAATCGATTCCACAGACCGAACGTGAGGAGAGGGGCTAGTGTAATTGGTTAATAGAAACCATAAAAAAATGCACGGAAGTATGTTTTTTAACACAAACCTACGTTTTTTTAAATGGAACCCCGTTAGTTTTGTTAGCACATCTGAACATATAAACAAATACGTAATCAGTGCCGTTTGTTGCACTGTAAAATGCTAATTACATCCGGAGATATTGTAACCTAAAGTTGACGCTTGAGTACCACTCCTCCGCTGTTCGATCGTGTGTATCGGAGAGCACCGAATTACGTAGGGATCCAAAGGGAACGGTGATGGACCTTAGGTACAGAAGAGACTGGAACAGCACATTACGTCCACATGCTAACACCTTTTTATTGGTCTTTTTCACTGAAGCACATGTACATTACCATGAGGGGTGAGGTACACGTTCGACGGGCGTTTCATAGGACGTGGAGGACGCATAAATTGGCCAGCCCGTTCTCCTGATCTTACACCTCTGGACTTCTTTCTGTGGGGTACGTTAAAGGAGAATTGTACCGTGATGTGTCTATAACCCCAGAGGATATGAAACAACGTATTGTGGCAGCCTGCGGCGACATTACACCAGATATACTGCGTCGTGTACGACATTCATTACGCCAGAGATTGCAATTGTGTGCAGCAAACGATGGCCACCACATTGAACATCTATTGGCCTGACATGTCGAGACACACTCTATTCCACTCCGTAATTGAAAACGGAAACCACGTGTGTACGTGTACCTCACCCCTCATGGTAATGTACATGTGTGTCAGTGAAAAAGACCAATAAAAAGGTGTTAGCATGTGGACGTAATGTGCTGTTCCAGTCTCTTCTGTACCTAATTACACTAGCCCCTCTCCTCACGTTCGGTCTGTGGAATCGATTCGTCAGTATTTTATGTGGTTTACGAAATATATCCAGCGGTAACGTTAGGTGACTCACCCTATATATATATATATATATATATATATATATATATATATATATATATATATTCTTTATTTTGGCATTGGTTTACAAAGACCATACAGCCAGCAACGGTTATAAGACGCCAAAGAAACATAATCGCAAAAAGCAGAATAACACAAAATGACGAATCTAGCATATAAACACATTTTGCAAGTAAAATAAAAGCGTTATTAGACAAACACCAGAGCTGACGGCAGTGATGGCAATGTCACTGGAGAAGAATTACAAATAGCACTATACAGAGATGGGGTTTCAACTTAAAGTCGAAAACGTGGCCATTAAAACCCGGATGGGGAAGGAATAATTTCAAGATACCAGTACTGATTTGTACGGCCAGGATAATCTGATAGACTGAAAACCCGTAATTCTTTCACTTGAAAAGAAAAAAAAATTATGGAAACCAGATGCTGATATTTTCTCTATGAAACAGACTTTTCATTAACCTACAGCAGTTGCAGAAACTGTGAGAAGACCTTACAACTGACTACTACCTATCGTGTTTGCAGGCTACTCCATAGCAAATACACGACAAGAATGATCCCAGAAGAGACGAGCTCCAGATCTAGCATTGAAGAGCTGGAACCGTTGTTTAATACAGTCCTTGTAGGAAGGATGAGACACTTAAGTAGTCTTTGAGTGCCATAAAAGTAAATAAGTTTTTAGTTAGAACTTCTGAATTATCTCTTGATTTTTGTGTCACTAAATGCGCTGATAATTACTCGTTTCAGAGGGTTAAATCTCCACCACGGATGGAATTATTACAATTAATAGAGGTATACATTTTATCTCTCTTAAAGGTAACCTGTGGTCCCTTTCAGTGGTGAGCCTCCTTTTCTTGTAGTAGTAGTAGTTTTATTCATACTTAGGTCTCTTTTACAACGATACTGGATGTGCCTTGTTGTTACAATTTAAGAACAAAACAAATAAAATGGCTCTGAGCACTATGGGACTCAACATCTGTGGTCATCAGTCCCCTAGAACTCAGAACTACTTAAACCTAACTAACCTAAGGACATCACACACATCCATGCCCGAGGCAGGATTCGAACCTGCGACCGTAGCGGTCACGCGGTTCCAGACTGACGCGCCTAGAACCGCACGGCCACACCGGCCGGCCACAACACAAATAGTGTAACTCACATATACAGACATTTACAGATTTACAGATATACTAAAGTAAGGATGGGACAAGTAGTCGTGTTTACCTTACATACAGTTTGTATTCACTAAAGTGAGCAAAGGAAGTTTCAAGACTTTTGCATACTTCGGTGTGGAAGAAGTGTACGTCGTGTTGCATGTGACGTAAAGATGACAAACAAAAAAACTTGTAAACAAGGAAAAAAATGCCACAGCTTACCAAAAAGTCATTCGCACAATGCATAGGTGTCTTATTAACTGATATAAATCCACCTGTTGATGGTGTTATAAATAAACTGTAACAGATTGCTGTACCTTACTTCAGCTCTTAGTTTTTATACGTAACGTTATACCACCACCACCACCACCATCCTATTAGAGGCATTTAACATAGGTTTTGTCCTTGAGTAGGAGTAGAAGTGGCGTTGTTAAGATCGTTTTGCGCCAATAACCATCCGACCGTCTGATGAGAACGCTGTGGTCAGCCGTCCTCTTAGTGAAAATGGAAATTTGTTGTTAGTTCTGTGGGCCCAAACTGCTGAGGTCATCGGTCACTAGGCTTACACATTACTTAATCCAACTTAAACTAACTTACACTAAGGACAACACACACACACACACACACACACACACACACTCATCCATGCCCGAGGGAGGACTCGAACCTCCGACGGCCTCTTGGTGACAAAAAAAGGTTCAAATGGCTCTGAGCACTATGTGACTTAACTTCTGAGGTCATCAGTCCCCTAGAACTTAGAACTACTTAAACCTAACTAACCTAAGGACATCACACACATCCAGGCCCGAGGCAGGATTCGAACCTGGGACCGTAGCTTCGCCACTCCGGCCGGCTCTTGGTGACATTTGGAAGGGGTAGGCTATATGCCAGATGCGATTTTAACGCTCTTCCTTCTTTCTCATCAACAACACAAACCCAACATTAAACTCTACAGGCACTCATGTCACCGACAACAACATTAGCACTTAACAAGGAGACTGATGAAATAACGACAGATGGAGAAAGTCCTGAAGTTAGCTATGGTTTGCTCGAACAAAGAACTTAGAAAAGGTGTGTGTATCGCAGCAATCGTTGTTACATGTACAGACTATCATAAAATTATATCTTTATTCTATAACAAAGAAGGGTGTAAGGTGAAAGTGGTGATATATTCTGATAGTAAGGACTGCGAAGCATTTTCTGTAGCCTTCTCTCAGTTACCTCCTGAATAATTATCACTACGTATAACACGCAGTCCACAAAGTTGTTGAACTGTATATAATGTTGCTTTAACGCAGCTTGCTTAATGTATCCAGTTAGCATGTGATGAACATTGGCAAAATACAAAGTCAGGGATGTAATTGCAAATTTTTTTCATCGCAACGCATAATGGACTCAGATTCATTTAACGATCGGTATAAAGTTTTTATTTGATGTAAATGGTTAATTTCAGAAGAGATATTCGCAGCAAAGCGATAGTCATTTAGTTCACCGGGAGCAATGTATATGTTATTATCAGTACTCCAATTCAAATGAAAACAACAACCCAGTTCACAGGCATCTGAATGTACATATATCAACTAATTGAAGACTGTATGGCCTAACTCGGGAGCTGAATGGTGTCTCTGTTCTTTTCTTCCTGAAAGAGTATTTTTTTTGGATATTTCACATTTTACGCTCACCAACACCCGCCCTGCGCCCCCCCCCCCCCCTCCCCGCGACCAGGTTGCTTAATAAGTTAATAATGACATTGAGATATCTTGAAAATGCAGCACTAGGTGCATATGATATCATGCTTTTTTCTTCAAAATAGTCTACTTAGGTTTTTCAGAACATTCTAGAACAGTCGCCTCTTCGTCAGGAACGCGAACCACTGCAGCGGCATAAAAACGATTGTGGCTATAGTGGCAAAGGTTTGGATTCGTGGGTCTGTAAAGTGCTCTACACTTAAACACACAGAATCTTCCTGAACGCTGATAGTAAAGCAACAATTGAGAACTTTCCTATTATGTAGTGGACATGTCTAGAGGTGCCGAAAAAAGGCTGGTTATTGGTGTAATGCCTAGAAAGTGAAAGTGAATGCAATTAATATCCAAGCTGTTATGTTGACTACAAAACTCAAGAACCTAAACTGAGAACTCACAGCTCAAGCCACCGGAATTGACTTGGTGTCATTCTATAAAGTATTCAATTGTGTTAACATACAAATGATTAATTTTGCGCTCGCATAACACCATTCTGATCAAAAAAGGCTGCGGACTCTTTTATGCATTGTGACGGTTCTATAAAAGTGACGTGCTATCGGTTCACACAAAACTGACAGTTTTAGTTGTCACTATAATGCCATGCCATCGCAATACTGCAGAACAAAATATTTAAAGCGATAAATAACGCCCTCAACGAACATATTCAGCAACTCTTCGGTTAAACCTTATCGTGTAATACTTCTAAAAAGAAATCGCACAAATTTTATGCTAAAGAAACAGTTTTGTCCTATATTCTCATAAATTCATTAAGCCGAAAACGACCTCATTAAAGGACCAAAGGCTATTTAAAGACTATGTCACACACGAGCAGATATAAAAAAGCCGCTGCGACAAAGACTCATAACACCTCTGTTCTCTGAATGTCTATGCAGCGTTGTCAGAAGACAGCGGGGCAAAACACCCAATGAATCTTTTACTATTTTATACACGGTATAGCTCTGCTTTCTAGTGAAAATAAGCGTATTTTCTGAACTGAAACGGAATTTACATTTCATTTTCACATTCTCGTTAAAACATACTGCGGCGTCGCGGATCTTTCCATCCCTTTACGACGGACCTGCACCTACTTGTGAACATTGTCTCAGTAGATCATTAGTAGGAAAGCCGAGTGAAACCTACTGTACTTCGACGTGAACCAGGCTGCAATTACAGTCACTAATCTACGTTTCGGGAGAAACACGAAATGAAAGGTTGGAAATTTTGTCCTCGAGTAATATATTCTGAAACTTAGGTGAACAAGTATCACTGCCAAGCCCGTGCTAGTCTTAACACAGTCACTCACAATCCCTTTCACTCACGTTAGTAAGTTTATGGTGTAGCATTTCTCGAAAACGTAATAGCGCCAAAAATACTGATTGTTTTTGATTGAGAATACTCGCCAAATATTAAGTATGTCGGTACCTAATGCAGTCACAGTTTTTAGCCACTGACCTGCTCAATACGCCACGCGGAATATAAGTTTTTTCTCGTCACAAAATTCACTTAAAAATTCCGAAATTTCTACACACACATCGGAATAATTGGCTCAAATGGCTCTGAGCACTATGGGACTTAACAGCTATGGTCATCAGTCCCCTAGAACTTAGAACTACTTAAACCTAACTAACCTAAGGACAGCACACAACACCCAGTCATCACGAGGCAGAGAAAATCCCTGACCCCGCCGGGAATCGAACCCGGGAACCCGGGCGTGGGAAGCGAGAACGCTACCGCACGACCACGAGCTGCGGACATCGGAATAATTATGCCGCCATTTTTCAACACTTTTGATGTATGATACACTACTAGATCCGGCAACTTATCATTTCCATCGGAACTACTACTGCACACGTCCGATCTCTTTCATGGCTAGGCTTCGACTCCTCTCTAGAATACTCTAAGTCTTCTTTACTACCAGAGAAAGGCGCGCGAAGAATATTGCTTTACCATTGGTCAGTTTACTCAATAGCCAATAGCAAAACAACATTCTCACGCGTCAATCCGCGCTTTTCATCCATAACCAATCGCAAAATAATAAACCTAATGACTGCACTTTTTACCGACGTAATTATCTAATATGCTGAAGTTTTGTTTATGCATAAAGTTATTTACTATTGTTATTTATACCTGAATTAACTTTCCCTTTACCATAAACTTACTTTACAAAACTATTGTACAAAAATCCCCTTTGTCCATATCCATACTACTTCGAAATGTTCCCACACTATATCCTACTACATAAATCTTTAAACAACCATCTTCATATTAACATTAATTCACACTCACGCATCATTCATACTGCTAAACACATTTATAACATTTTACATACACAAAAAGACATAATAACACTTTATGAAAATACTATAACAGCTTATGAAAAACATTCTATTACTTTAGTGCACTCTAGGGGGCACAATCGAAACTAAAATCACAGTCCCCCTATCCAATACTGTCCTCTATCGGCGGATACATAAACTACGTGCGCACCCAGTCTCTGGTCACCATCTGTTACTCTCCAGCTCTGAGACACATCTCCCACTTAACCGCCTCCAAGGCAGGATCGTTATATGGCGCTATGCCTCTATGCATACTATAAGGGTCGGAGTGAGCAGCCGCTATAACGAAAAGTGAAGTGATGATAGGTCAGGATGTATGGCAATTCACTTACAGCCGTGGCTGTAGTGGTGTGGTGGAAGTTGCCGGCCAGTAATCCTTCATTGAAACAATGCTAGTTGAGTTAGTCCTTTATTCCATAATAATTACAACAGTGGAGACCGAGCTGAAGAGGTGTGTGTATTGAACTGGGGACCTAGAAACGAGAGAGATGTTTCGTCCCGCCGTAGCTCTCAGAGGTAGTCAGTAACGTCCGTGACGTTGGTGGCCGCGGCCGGTGGGGTATGTTGGAGTAAGCAGTCGCCCGCCGGAAGGGCAGCACACTGGACGTTGTCCCGATGATGGCTGTGACTGTGAGGTTCTGCGTCAGTAGAGTGACAGAGGCGGTGGTGGACAGCAGAAAGCTGACACGGCTTCTGCAGCTCGGCGAAAGGCACACCAGGTCAGGCGGGGTCAAACTGCTGACTCCAGCATGCTCGATGACGATGGAGTGAGCCCGCACTGGCCGAATGACAGCGACAGTGTTTCAGTGTTTACAGACACAACGTGATGGCGGCGGGGCAGTTACATGGCCGAGGCTCGTACCTCGGTCTGCCAGAAGACGATCAGTGGCAGATGACAATCACCCAGCAAGTGATCCATAGGTGTAAAGGCGCCAAGTCGATAGCTTTCGGACTCACAAGGGGGCCGTATGAACTTCCGCCCTTACCGATTTCAGTCATACTGATTGGGCGTGTAGAGCGCGACTAGGACTTGAACATGCGTGAACAGGAACACAAGACTATCAACCATTTTAGGGAAAATTGTATTTGAATATTTTCGACGTGCGTATATACCTCGTATGACAGACAGCATTCAAGTATTCCGCTGCCGAGCGAGAAAGCGCATTGTTTCACAAATGCGAAGTCTCTGGATCAAAACTCACTCCCAGTACTTCTTTTTTTCATTCCCAAGTAATTCCAACAACAGATTTATAATTTTTGTGATATTTATCCTGAAAAATAAGAAAAAATCTTAGTAAGGAGATAGGAAATAGAAGACGATTGACAAGAAGTTTCAGTCCAAATAGGTACAGTCATTTTGTTTATACTGTTGTTCCTACGCTTGCGACAAATAACGTGTAACTTATGGAGCAAAAAATGTTGAAATGTGCGTGAAATCTTATGGTACTTAACTGCTAAGGTCATCAGTCCCTAAGCTTACACACTACTTAACCTAAATTATCCTAAGGACAAACACACCCACCCATGACCGAGGGAGGACTCGAACCTCTGCCGTGACCAGCCGCACAGTCCATGACTGCAGCGCCTGAGACCGCTCGGCTAAACCCGCGCGGTTCTTATGGAGCACTGTAACGAATCAGGATGATACTGATCGTAGAAACATGGAAAATAATACTTACTGCGACATACAGCACATGTAATGAACACCGAATTTTTGTATGTGCATGTTTCTTTCAATGTGTCTATTGCAAAACAAACCTGATTTACATTCACAAACGGTTCTCGGCCATCACACAATTTTGGGACGTACTACTCACATCTGTTGTTACAATTACGTCGGAATTAAAAAAAAATACTAGCAGCAAGATTCAATCGAGAGACTTGTCGCTTATGAAACAATGCGCTGAAACTATGCGCTTACTCGTTGAGCTGTGGAATCCTGGAGCCGTAGCGAGTTTACAAAGCATACAAGCAAGCCTACAATTTTCCCGAAAACAGATGAGAGCTGCGTCTTCCTGTCGATATATGCTGGAGTCCTAGCCGTGCCTATACACCTTATCGGTATGAATCAAATCAGTGAGTGGAGGTTCGCACGGTCCAATTGTCAGCTCAGATAGGTCCTCCTGCTATTGATGGCTGAGTCCCGCGATGGCAGGTGGCTGGTGCATCTCGATCCGTAGACTGATGTGGACTAGACGTCAGAAATGAGCTCCATATACTCGCTTTAAATTCGCCAGCACGTTCTGTGACGTCATCTTCGTACTCACCGTCTCCGTGTGCCCGCAGACTCTACTAGCCGCACCCTACACGTTATCTGAGTCTGTTGTCATTTACAAGTGGACTCGACTCGCTCCAAAAGGGAAGAGAGTACACGAGTTTGCAAGTATAACCGCGAATTCGCGGCATTCCCGCTGATTACGCATCCGTTTTGACAGAAATTTTCGCCATTAAACTTTAAATTACTGTTCATTTATTTCACACAGTCATCACCTCCACTTTATAGCCATTCTCAGTTTCAAGTTGAAATGTCACAGACATCCAAATTACCTTAAAGAAAGAAGGAAGTTATGTACCAGTCTAACGACTTATCGGTTAGCCGCGCGGTCTGAGGTACCTTGCTGCAATTCGAGCGGCTCACCCCGTCGGAGGTTCGAGTCCTCCACTGGGCATGAGTGTGTGTGTTGTACTTAGCATAAAGGTTGGGTTGTTTGTGGGAAGAGACCAAACTGCGAGGTTATCGGTCTCGTCGGATCCGGGAAGGACGGGGAAGGAATTCGGCCGTACCCTTTCAGAGGAACCATCCCGGCATTTGCCTGGAGCGATTTAGGTAAATCACGGAAAACGTAAATAAGGACGGCCGGACTCGGGATTGAACCGTCGTCCTCCCGAATGCGAGTCCAGTGTACTAGCCACTGCGCCACCTCGTTCGGTCCTTAGCATAAGGTAGGTTAAGTTAGTTTAAATAGTGTGTAAGCCTTGGGATCTATGGCCTCAGCAGTTTCATCCCACAGAAGCCTACCACCACTTATTGGTCGGCAGAGAAAATTGTTGAGTTTATACATAAATTTGTAATGATAAGGCTTTTTCATAAACTGCTGTAAATTTATTTTAATATTTAATGTCTGTTCAGAAAGTGTCTAACAATTACGTTGAAATATACACACTTTATAGGGGTTACCAAAAGTGTGACGGCAGTACCAGGAAGCCTGACTTGAGGATGAAGCGCAGTCTCTAAATAGCGATTAATTAATAAACTAAATTACAGAAATGTAAGCCCACTGATCAAATGCCATGACCAAATAAATACAAAAATACAACGCATTTTTTGTCGTAGTGATATAACAGTGACGTTGTTGTGTCCCAGTTTTCGTTTGACGCCGCATACATGTTTTCTCATAGTGGAGGTGGAATAAAAAAGTGGAATAAATAAGAATACAACAATTTTATTTGCAGTGGACGAAATTCATATGTTTTTCGTCTGAGGCGTGGACTATTGATATCACTCCTCCTCTAATGAAACATGTTTGCAGTTGTGTATTTTACACAATTACACTCTCCACAGTCTCACAAAACACAGCTTTGTTAAAGGCCATCTGATCCCAACAATCGGGCATTTCGATTTGTCAGTGCTATTTTACAGCAGCAAGATCGTGTACTTATCTTCCGTACTAACAGCAAGTCACGACTAGCCTTACACTCCTGCACGCTTCAGTAAGAGAGAACGAGTCGACTAGTATGAAACGACTGCAGCGCCACAGTTCTCAGACTCGTCAAACTCAAGGAACTACCGCGCGAACGAAGGAAGCCTGTTAGCACTGATTAGATTAGATTATATTAGATTAATACTAGTTCCATGGATCATGAATACGATATTTCGTAATGATGTGGAACGAGTCGAATTTTCTAATACATGACATAATTAGGTTAATTTAACAAATACTTAAGTTAATATAACAACTTTATTTTTTTGTGTTTTTTGTTTTTCTTTATTTTTTATTTTTATTTTTTTTTATTTTTTAAATATTTTTTCTTTTTTTTCTTAATTTATATCTAAAAATTCCTCTATGGAGTAGAAGGAGTTGTCATTCAGAAATTCTTTTAATTTCTTCTTAAATACTTGTTGGTTATCTGTCACACTTTTGATACTATTTGGTAAGTGACCAAAGACTTTAGTGCCAGTATAATTCACCCCTTTCTGTGCCAAAGTTAGATTTAATCTTGAATAGTGAAGATCATCCTTTCTCCTAGTATTGTAGTTGTGCACACTGCTATTACTTTTGAATTGGGTTTGGTTGTTAATAACAAATTTCATAAGAGAGTATATATACTGAGAAGCTACTGTGAATATCCCTAGATCCTTAAATAAATGTCTGTAGGATGATCTTGGGTGGACTCCAGCTATTATTCTGATTACACGCTTTTGTGCAATAAATGTAACAGCGACGCCCTAACTTGTGGAGTATGCAACCCGAACATTAGACTCAATGCCACTACGTTTACTTCTAGTGTGGACGTCCTCTCGACTGGTGGCTGGTGGTGGCTGAGAGTTAACTCTTAAATTTAGAGGAAAAATTGTTCAAATGGCTCTAAGTACTTTGGGACTTAACGTCTGAGGTCATCAGTTCGCCGGCCTTTGTAGCCGAGCGGACGCCGGCACGGTAGCTCAGCGTGTTCGGTCAGAGAGTTTAGCTACCTTCTGTAATAAAAAAACTGAGTGAACGGATCAACGAGCAACCAGAACGAGTGTCATCGGACGTCCACAACGAACAAAGTCAACGAACAATATAGAACATAATGAGATTTAAAAAAAAAAGCGGCTATAGGCGCTTCAGTCTGGAACCGAGCGACCGCTACGGTCACAGGTTCGAATCCTGCCTCGGGCATGGATGTATGTGATTTCCTTAGGTTGGTTAGGTTTAAGTAGTTCTAAGTTCTAGGGGACTGATGACCTCAGATGTTAAGTCCCATAGTGCTCAGAGCCATTTTTTGTCATCAGTTTCCTACACTTAGAACTACTTAAACCTAACTAACCTAAGGACATCACACACATCCATGCCCGAGACAGGACTCGAACCTGCGACCGTAAATTTAGAGGAGTTTTTGCTAACAAGGTACTCTGTCTTTCCCACAACAATAGCGGTTTTGGTCTATAAGCCAAGGGACGAAGCGCAGCCATTGAGCAACAATGACATAATGCTCCAGTTCTATCCTACCTGCTTCACAGACCTGGCATTGTTGTAAAGGTGTCGCATCTTCTCCTTTCAGAAGTCCTGTCCGGTGACTTACTGGTTGTTGCATATTATATGTGTGTACTAGCGAATCGAGCTGTCTAGGCGCGCAGTCCGGAACCGCGCGACTGCAACGGTCGCAGGTTCGAATCCTACCTCGGGCATGGATGTGTGTGATGTCCTTAGGTTAGTTAGGTTTAAGTAGTTCTAAGTTCTAGGGGACTGATGACCACAGCTGTTAAGTCCCATAGTGCTCAGAGCCATTTGAACCATTTTTGAATCGAGCTGACTTACGAAATTCTCATTGTGACATCGTTTTGCTGAATCGTCACAGGAGTTGTGTGCTACCCCAGGGAGAACCGTGGCGCACCATTATATAATTCTAAAGATTTTTTTTTTATTGTATCGAAATTTTGACTTGACTGCGCCATTCACACGCCCAGCTCTGCGCATCTCGTGGCCAAAATACCATCCAGGAATAAATTTGTATTGTAATAGTTTACTTACATAGACGCCATACAACACTTTCAAGAGGTGCTGCACCTTTCATGTGATGTAATACTGTAAATTGACAAAATTTACTTCAGAGTGTAGTTGTTCACGTCTGGAAATGCAGACTCACCATTTACGTTGCTCCCTAAATCGCTTTTGAGGATTGTTGAGCTGAGAATTTTGTGAGATTGGTTTCTGCACGGCGACGAGCACAGGAAGGAGAACGGAGCTGGTAGGCCCTGGAATTTTTAGGAAGGACTCTGGTGGCCATGTCGCCTACGAGCGCGTGGAGGACTGCCAAGATGTGTGTCTCTAGCTGTAAAAAATTACTCGCAAATATTACACACGAAAATAATAAAATTGAGTTGTATAGTCCTACATAATACATGAGGATATAAAAGTGTGTGTCTCAACATCACGGGTTCTACGCAGGTCTGCAAGACTCTGTGCAAACTATGATTTTTGCAGGTAGTGACTACAAAAATAATTTAAATTAAGCTACTGGTGAACCAAAACAGTAGCAATCATGAACAGTCGGTGAACTATACAGTGAATAGATACAGACCAGACTGACTCTTCATTTAAATGGATCCGGAATAGTGACGCACTGAATAAAACCACTCAACGGAATTAACCAAAACTAAATGACACACACGAGTTTTATGAAGTCAGCAATTGATGTCTTATATCTTTACTCTTTCTTAACTTTAAATTTTGTGAGTGCTGCTTAAAAACCAGTATCACTCCGTAAACGAACAGGACAAAATATATGATTTGATATACAAGAGTAATATATGTAAAAATATTTAGTTGTATTTCTTTTTTTAATAGCTGTGAATATGGCAGCATATCATGATTTTATTAAGAATTATCGTAACTTATATGTGGTAATATTTTGTAAAGTCGGAAAGTGACCAGCCAGCGTTGGAAGGCGCTCATTCTAATACATATAATAACAAGAAAACAATGCAGTTTAAGTGATGATTAGTTTTATAAACTAACGTGGTATGGGTTCCAGAATTTTTAAATAGGCGTTCTTTTGTTCCTATTTTGTGGTATGGACTCATTGGCGAATCTGTGTTGGGAGCATTCTGCAGGCAACGCTTAGGCTCTTTCGAGGTTTTACGGGTGATAGAATTTTTGAGCAGTGCACGTGGACTTAAACATTTTCACACTGCTTCCAAATGTTATATATTTTCGCGACCGGATGACTTCAGCTTTGCGTGGGTGATAGCTGTAGTTCGAGATGAATTTTTATGTTCGGTGATGCAGCATTACTGATGAACTTTGATATTCTGTTCATTACGTGATGTACGGCCATTATTTCTTTAGTGTTAACCTTGTATTGGACGATATACAGAATTCAGACTTCACCACCGTGTCGACTACATTCATTTTGTGTTTCCAGCAATTTTCCATTTATTTCCTTTAACTTACGCTTGTGTCCAAAATTAAAGCAACAAACGGAAATGTTGCATGGTTGCGTTTATTTTGCTACAAAACTGAATAAAGAAGTAAAGAATATAGAACGTAAACAGCTGCAACATGCATAACAGTAGCTGGCCGCTGTGACCGAGCGTTTCTAGGAGCTTCAGTCTGGAACCACGCTGCTGCTACGGTCGCAGGTTCGAATCCTGCCTCGGGCATGGATGTGTGCGATGTCCTTAGGTTAGTTAGGTTTAAGTAGTTCTAAGTCTAGGGGACTGATGACCTCTGATGTTAAGTCCCATTGTGCTTAGAGCCATGTGAACCATTTGAACCATAACAGTAAACGAAAATTTCGTCGTTGTTTTCCAACATGACAGATTAGCACACACATTTCGACAACTGGTTAATGTGCTCAATATGGGATGTGACCACCTTTGGCAGCAATGCTGTGAATAACGTCATCAATGTCGTGTTGAGGCAATAACGCCCATTCTCCCTGCGGAGCTGTTCACAAGTCTTGGAGAGTGATTGGTGGATGCTTACGTAATGCAACCAGTCTCCTCCGTAGTGCATCCTAGACGTGCTCTATGGAACTCATATCGGGAGAGCGAGCAGGCCACGCCATGCGTGTAGTATCTTCCGTTTCCAAAAAAACATCAACCACCCGTGCTCAATGAGGTCGAGCATTATCGTCCGTCAGTACCTTGTCATGATACCAGCCAGCAGTTAAACCTTTTCGATTCACCCGTACAATTTCATGAGGAGATCTTCGACATAATCTCTGCCCACACCGTCACCGATCCTCCTCCATATTGGTTTCTTTCCACAATGTTCGGGTCTCGAAAACGTGTTCCTCATGTTAATGACTCTACTCTAGACTTTGCTGCTTCAATTTTGAACGCCAGTGTATTTATTCATTTAGTTTTGCAATATATGACAAACTTTGTGTGTAATCGGTGCTTGCTTGGTAAAATATGTTTAGAGAGCAGGTGCTGTTATTATTGCATAGTACTAGTGGTGTACGAATCACCCCGAAGACTGTAGAGCCACACGTTGTCTTCAAGGTCACCCACTAGCCTGAATCCCAGTCAAGTTCTATAATCGGCGTAAGAACATTGACAGCACACGTCAAGACACAATTCTCAAAAGAAGGGTAGGGGGGGGCGGGGGGGGGGGGGAGAATAAGCTTACATTCGTCTCTAGTGAACTCGTCGTGAGCGGTTCGTTAAAAATTGGACTACCTTTCCTAGCGTAATCCATGAAATGTGCTACATTTCATAATTAATGCAGCTTCTCAGGCGTTACGAGAGAAGTTATGTTTTGGTTGATACAATAGACCAGCGCCAGAAGAGGCAGCCTTCAAACCTCCGCCCGACCTTCAAAATTTAGATTTCCCTTAATTTCCTAAATACTTAAGGACGACGTCAGGACAGATACGTTGAGAATGCCATTACCGATTGTTTTCTCTAGCATTATCCAATCCAAACAACAGTTACGATATTTCTGTTCATCATTACGAGTTGGTTCAAATGACTCTGAGCACTTTGCGACTTAACTTCTGAGGTCATCAGTCGCCTAGAACTTAGAACTAATTAAACCTAACTAACCTAAGGACATCACACACATCCATGCCCGAGGCAGGATTCGAACCTGCAACCGTAGCAGCAGCGCGGTTCCAGACTGAAGCTCCTGGAAACGGTCGGTCACAGCGGCTGGCAGGAAAGGACATTGTATGTTATATGCAGTGACATACTAACGCACCATGCATTGCGTTTGCTCTGTATACTGCTTAATATTGTATGCTGGCAGTCACCAATGTAACGCTTAACTCGTATGAAGCTGACACGCTAGCTGTCGCAAGCTGAAGCAGGACCCATCAGAAAATATTAGGTCTGCCCATTGTTTACTACTACGTCGGCCTTCATATATCTCTTAAAATCTGATATTTTCGTAGTTTCTGAACAGTGAAAACCAAGGCGTGGTTATGCGAGTTGATTCGATGTGAACTGTGCATAAAAGTACGAGGGGCGGTCAATATGTAATGTAAGACATTTCTTTCTGAAAGCATGTTAGTTTCGTTCAGGATCCAATACACCATACTATTCTCCAATCGTTTGGTACAAAACCCTGTTTTCCAATGCGAAAGCCTTAAGCCGCCTAACTGAGAGAGCTTTTATGCTCGTATGGTGTCACTCTACTGGTCGACGTCGGTGTCAACGTCTTGCTGCATCAATAACCTCCCCATCCACGTACTACTTCCCACAGAGTTTATCCTCCCCTGGGCCAAATGGGTGGAAGTCGGAAGGTGCGAGGTCTGGGTTGTAGGATGAATGAGAAAGAACAATCCAATGAAGTTTTGTGAGCTCCTCTCGGGAGCGCAGACTTGTGTGAGGCCTTGCGTTGTCATGGAGAAGTTCGGTGACACTTCAGTGAACTGAAGTCGTTTCTTCAGTTGCTTGAGGGTAGCACAATACACTTCGGAGTTAATCGTTGCGCCATGTGGAGAACATCAAAAAGGATAACCCCTTCATAGTCCCATAAAATCGTCGCCATGACCATCAGCTGAGGGTGCATCTCTGAACTTCTTCTTCGGAAAAGAGGTAGAGTGGCACCACTCCATGGATGGCCGTTTTCTTTCCGGCTCAAAATGATGAACCATGTTTCATCGCCTGTGACGATGTTCGCTAAAACACTGTCATGATCAGCCTCGTGACGCACAAGAAATTCCGCACAGATGCCCCTTCGTTGCTCTTTATGGTTTTTTGTTAGGTACTGAGGAACCCAGCGGACTCAAACCTTTGAGTACCCCAACAATGGACGAGTTTGTCAGCATTATCACAAGATACATTCAGTTGAACAGCGATGTGTATGACTGTGATCCGTCTATCACCTCGAGTAAGAGTGTCCTTACGTTCCAACATTCCAGCAGTTACAGCTGTGTGCGGCAGGCCAGCACGCGGGAGATCGTAAAGGTTTGCGCAGCCTTTATGCGATAACAGACGCCTCGTTCACTGTCAGGTCTCCGTAGCCATTCTGTAAGTGCCAATGAATATCCACGATGCTATGGTTTGCCGTCAAGGCTACGTATAGCGCTGCCACCTATAGGAACTTCATGAAACTATAGGACCAGAAGCGGGAATATTCCAAGATGTCCCACAATGAAGTCCGCAATTTTTCAACCAAAATTGGTCGATAAAAAAATGTGTTACATTGTTATTGAACGCCCCTCGTACAGGCGACTTTAACTTTAAGGGCAATAAATCTACAATCTGCTCAGGAAATCTGGAGCTTAGCAAAATTTTCGTGCCCCAAGTAGAGTGAAGTAGCACAGTCTTAAAATGGATGTTGCTGTTACACTATGTGATCAAAAGTATCCAAACACGTCGCTGAAAATTACTTACAATTCTGGAATTCAATATTAAGCTGGCCCACCCTTAGGCTTGATGACAGCTTCCACTCTCGCAGGCATGCGTTCAATGACGTGCTGGAAGGTTTCTTGGGGAATGGCAGCCCATTCTTCACGGAGTGTTGCACTGACGAGAGGAATCGACGTCGATCGGTGAGGACTCGCACGAAGTCGGCGATCCCAAACATCCCAAAGGTGTTCTGTAGGATTCAGGTCAGGATTCTGTGCAGGAAAGTCTATTACAGGAATATTACTGTCGTGTAACCACTCCGCCACAGGCCGTGCGTTATGAATAGGTGCTCGATCGTGTTGAAAGATGCAACCGCCATCCCCGAATTGCCCTTCAAGAGTGGAAAGCAGTAAGGTGCGTAAAACATCAATGTATGCCTGTGCTGTCATAGTGCCACGCAAAACAACAAGGGGTGCAAGACGCCTCCATGAGGAACACGACCACACCGTAACACCTCCGCCTCCGAATTTTACTGTTGGCACTACGCACGCTGGCAGATGACGTTCACCAGGCATTCGCCATTCCCACACCCTGCCATCGGATCACCACATTGTGTACAGTGATTTGTCACTCCACATAACGTTTCTCCAATGTCTTCATCGCCCATGTTTACGCTCCTTACAATATGCGAGATGTCGTTTGGCATTTACCAGCGTGATGTATGGCTTTTGAGCAGCCGCTGGACCATGAAATACAAGTTTCCTCACCTCCCGCCTAACTGTCGTAGTACTTACAGTAGATCCTGATGCAGTTCGGAATTCCTGTGTGATGGTCTGGATAGATATCTGCCTATTACACGTTACGACCCTCTTCAACTGTCGGCGTTGTGCGTCAGTCAACAGACGAGGTCGGCGTGCATGCTTTTGTGCTGTACACGTCCCGTCACGTTTCAAGTTAATTATCACATCGGAGGCAGTGGACCTAGGGATGTTTAGGACTGCGGAAATCTCGCGTACAGACGTATGACACAAGTGACACGAAATCACCTGATCACTTTCGAAGTCCCTGAGTTCCGCGAAGCGCCCCATTCTGCTCTCTCGCGATGTCTAATGAGTACTGAGTTCGCTGATATGAAGTACGTGGCAGAGAGTGGCAGTACATCGCACCTAATATGAAAAACGTACGTTTTTGGGGTTATCCGGATACTTTTGATCGCATGGTGTATTTAATATTAGTCAATGGGTCTGCACATCGTTTGCCACAAACCATAAAAATCGTGTCTTAAAATATTTCCCATTTGTATTTTTAGCGTCTGTTCATATATCATTAATGAGTTCACTCTTAACGTTCAGCAAAAGGAAATGATTTCAAATCTAAAATGATAGGTCTATAGAAAATAAGCAATTTTTTCAGCCTTCAGTTGCAAGGTAATTTTTACTCGTTTACCTAGGTTTCGATTCCAGTAATGGAATCTTCTTCAGAACCTATAAATTAAACCACATACGGACATATATTACTCACTGAAATGGATCATCAGTCTAATGATTGAATAATAAAGAATCGTGATACTTACAAAAAATTAAATTATTTTGAGAGCCAAACACAGGCCATGTCACAGATTAAAAATTAAAACAATAAAGACGCATAATCATAAGATTATGTCTGTCAAAATTAGAACCATTAAGGCCAACGTAGACGGAGCTACGCCGGCCAGAAATAATGACCACACGTGAGCGGCACGGAAACTAGGCGTCGCGAGCAGTTCCGCGGCGAGGCTCGGCCGCGGCCAAGCGCATGCGCGAGCGGAAGCGCAGGCGCAAGAGACAAACTGTCTCAAAATTACTTAGAGCAATTATGCATATAAACAAATTGTGACTGAAAGCCGTCATACAAATGGACAAACCTATCTATTGGTATAGCAACATTAAACAATTTACCTGAGAACAAACTACAAAGCCAAGGTAAAAATTTTTTTTTTTTACATTTAAATATTATAGTAAGAGGGCGAAGCCCCGCTACAGTAACTAAAAAATTGGTGTCGAAACCATGCGTGCTAAGCATACAATGTCTTTAATATAAAAACACCTTAGCCACTATGTGTCATTACCAAGCATATTACGAAATACAAAGACACACATGTACAATCGCACTATAATAAAGGGGCAAAGCATATACGGAAACAGCATCGGCCATTCGAAGCGGATTGTGGGTCAACTCCACTAGAGTAGAGGTTGAAATCCTTCGAAATAACTTCTATTTTTTAGTTGCAGCTGATCATTGAGTAAGTTGTCTCTATCAATATTAAGATGTTTAAAAATTTGCAACTCTTCCAGGGTGTCTAACCTACATCCCTTGATTTCATTATGCAAAAGCTCTGCGTCTTTTAGAGGCTTGGGAGCAAGCGCCTTTTGGACCAGATATTCAGCGAATGTAGATCCTCGTGTTCCATCACCGCTTTTTGTCGGCAGATGCTCTTTAAACCTAACAGACAGGGCCCTTCTTGTCTGGCCAATGTAATAAGGAGGACATTCAGCACACGTGATCTTATACACACCTGACAGCGATGATTTATCATTACCTTTATCCAGAGAATGTATTAAATTCTTTTTGAGGTTGTTGGTGGTAGAGTATGAAACTTTACACCCTAGGTTTTTTAATAAACGACCTACCTTATAGGATATGTTACCTATAAATGGAATTGATATGTATTTCGTTGCCTGGTGTTGATTGTGGGTACCTGAACTTCAAAGGGTGGTAGTCTTCTTTCGTGTTTTTTTGTTGAACAACTGTCTCACTATACTGGAATTATATCCATTATTCTGAGCGATGTTTTCGAGGACTTTTAATTCGTTCTGTAAGTTGACTGGCGAAAGCGGAATGGAAAGGGCTCGATGGATACTCGAGTGAAAAAAGGCCATTTTATGGGCCTGAGGATGGGTGGAATCAGCTGGGATGATGATGTTGGAATAGGTTGCTTTCCGAAAAATTTTGAAATCTATTTTGTTGCCAATAATGGATAGAGGCAAATCGAGATAGTCTAAGGTCCTATCAGCTGTCTGATTTTCTTGCGTAACAGAACCACGTGTGCTGAATGTCCTTCTTATTACATTGGCCAGACAGGAAGGACCCTGTCTGTTTGGTTTAAAGAGCATCTGCCGACAAAAAGCGGTGATGGAACACGAGGATCTACATTCGCTGAATATCTGGTCCAAAAGGCGCATGCTCCCAAGCCTCTAAAAGACGCAGAGCTTTTGCATAATGAAATCAAGGGATGTAGGCTAGACACCCTCGAAGAATTGCAAATTTTTAAACATCTTAATATTGATAGACACGACTTACTCAATGATCAGCTGCAACTAAAAAATAGAAGTTATTTCGAAGGATTTCAACCTTTACTCTAGTGGAGTTGACCCACAATCCGCTTCGAATGGCCGATGCTGTTTCCCTATATGCTTTGTCCCTTTATTATAGTGCGATTGTACATGTGTGTCTTTGTATTTCGTAATATGCTTGGTAATGACACATAGTGGCTAAGGCGTTTTTATGTTAAAGACATTGTATGCTTAGCACACATGGTTTCGACACTAATTTTTTAGTTACTGTAGGTGGGCCTCGCCCGCTTACTATAATATTTAAATGTAAAAAAAAAAAAATTTTTACCTTGGCTTTGTAGTTTGTTCTCAGGTAAATTGTTTAATGTTGCTATACCAATAGATAGGTTTGTCCATTTGTATGACGGCTTTCAGTCACAATTTGTTTATATGTATAACTGCTCTAAGTAATTTTGAGACAGTTTGTCTCTTGCGCCTGCGCTTCCGCTCGCGCATGCGCTTGGCCGCGGCCGAGCCTCGCCGCGGAACTGCTCGCGACGCCTAGTTTCCGTGCCGCTCACGTGTGGTCATTATTTCTGGCCGGCGTAGCTCCGTCTACGTTGGCCTTAATGGTTTTAATTTTGACAGACATAATCTTATGATTATGCGTCTTTATTGATGATGCATTTCAGTGAGTAATATATGTCCGTATGTGGTTTAATTTATAGGTTCTGAAGAAGATTCCATTACTGGAATCGAAACCTAGGTAAACGAGTAAAAATTACCTTGCAACTAAAGGCTGAAAAAATTGTTTTTTTTTTCTGTACATTTCACGTTTGCTGACAAGCTGCAGTATGTTAAAAATTTGATAAGTTTATATAGTGTTGAGATACCGCAAGTGGCTGTCGTTTTGTAAAATTTATGTTCCTCTCTTAACCATTGTTGTTGTCAGTGTTGTAGATGTTCTAACAGAGGGAGAGTAGAGTTGGGATGTTTACACGGCAAGAACAGTCGGAAAGGAATATTTTTAAATTTTGTGTAATATTTCCTGTTTGTGGTGCGTAATTCTGTGTTAACGAATGGTGGGCGACGAATAACTTTGGTTTAAATCAAAAACTGGGCTAGATTATTCAATTTCGTGTCGAGTGCAGAATAAATGACGAGCATTGTAATAGTATATGAAGGGGAGCAGTATTAACCGGCTAGGTACAGTGTGTGTGTGTGTGTGTGTGTGTGTGTGTGTGTGTAGGATGAAGGGGGTCCCGAGCGCACGTGAATGTGACTGTGTGTGTGAGCGAGAGAGAGAGAGAGAGAGAGAGAGAGAGAGAGAGAGAGAGAGAGAGTGAGAGATAGAGAGGGGGGGGGGGGGGGGGGGAGAGAGGAGAGAAGAGGAGGGACCTGTGTCGGCCGCTTCGCATGTGAAGAAACCTATTTTCCAAATGGCCCTGCGTCAGAGTGCTCCGAAACGAATGGAAGATCTGCCAGTAAGAGGCAATATCGAAACAGGCTGGAACGAATTTTGAATGGGTGTAGATCTCGTCTGTGGAGCTCCATCTGAAGAGAGTGAATTGAGCAAATACAGAACTTGAGAAGACTCGAGGGATACTGCTCAATCGGTTCATACTGAAATGTATCAATAAATGTAAGAAATAACTCTTAAACGAAAGATATGTTGCCCTCAACACAACAGCACTACTTTAGTGTTGCATAGCTAAAGATCACGAGTGGTCGATGTACTGCTTGTGATCCTTCTTACGCTTAAAGGTCTCACTTGCATTTTCAAAGACTCAGAAATTCACTCAAAAAGGAAATTAATGACCTATGTGAGAAATACTCTAATACTACATATGCACACAAACTACGAAACACTAAAGTATGACCACCATGCTGCGACAAAATAACTTCATCTGATTCGTATTATCTAGAAGTGAAGTTCAAATTAGCTTGAGATTGTCCATATTAATGTTCTTCATGGTTTCCCTAAGTTTTAAGGCTAATGTCAAGGAGGTTCTTTTCAGAAGGACAGGGCTGATCTCTTTTTCCATCTTTGCCCTTTCTGAATTTGTGTCTCACCACAAATGGTCTCGTTCTCTCCCTTTCTTTCCTTCACACATAAGCAGGTAAGAACGTGTATGAACTGCTGTCACTGATGCCACTTTCTTGACTGTTGTTGACATTTTACAAATTTTGAAACAAAGTGCTTGTGAACTGATGTCAGTGGCTAGATCTGGGACGTTAACAGATTCGTTTCCAATCTCACAAACTGGCAAGCAAATTGGACACTTCAGTTAAAAGTGAGACCAAATTCAAACTAAAGCATAGTATTTCAGACTCAGTGAACCTTATAAATAAGATTTAAAAAAATGTATCCACCTCACTTGCTGCTAAATTGGTGTCCTTCGATGTGGTAGTTTGTTTTCCAACATACAAGTAGGGAAATGTGTTGATATTCTGACAGAGTTGGTGTATATGTCTAATGCGCACCCTGTGGAAGTGAATGACTTGAGAATTGCCACAAATACATGCGCAACACTAAACTGTTTCCAGACATAAAATGTATTGTCTCAACCAGTGGCTACAACCCTGTGGTGACTGACCACATCTTGCATACTTGCAAATAAATACTGAAAATGCTAACCCTCCTATACCACCCATTCCCTACGTTTGCGGGAAATGATACCTAGGACAGATATCACAGAGTGTAGGAAAATCATTGAAATCTTTAAACTAAAGGATTTCCAATTATACGAGGAACATGAGGTACAAAACCCTAATTACCATCAATTGTTGAAAGGTGTGGAGCCATATGCTTATATTAAGGAGGTAGTGCATTGAAAGTAACTTAACCTATGTAGTTTTGCTAGAAGGAAGCATACTGTCGCAAGGTCAGTAGTGTCGTGATTTGACTAAGTATCCCAGTGATTTAATAGAATCGCAATTGATTGGTTTGAAAGAGAGGGGGAGTGGATTTAGATGTGGAGGAAGGGGATTGGGTGACGAGAGGAGGAGGGAGGACGAGGAATGAACGAAAGGTGAGGTACTTGTATACTACACTAGGTACTTCACCATATGTTGCAGTATTACGTAAGTATCCATCCAATTTTATATTAATGTTATCTGAATAATAAAAGTCATGTGGAGATTTGAAACATACATTCTCTAGACATACTTAAGATTCTTGGAAGGGCATTCCAATACATTAATTTTACGAATGATAGAATAAGAAATATTTTAATACTGTTCGAAAATTATTACATGATTAAAAATTAATGAAAATATACAAAGGTCCTTGTGGACATATTCTTGCATTATGAGAGTACTGGATTAGCGCTGACTTAATGTATATGGCTTTCATCGTTTTACTATACAGCTACACAGTCACAGTTTCAGAAGTATCACTAATTAGACAATATGGACTTTAGATTACAATATGCTAGTGTTTGTATTCAGTTGATCAAAATGGAAATTGTCTATGAAAATAAGGTAGTGGTGAGAGGAAGTTCAGAGGGTTTGAGGGGGAACGAGTGTGGAGGGGAAGGATGCAGGGGGAGAGGGGAGGGTTATAGTAGTTTGGTATATTAAAAACTTAACCATGTGCAGTGTCATCCTGTATAAAACTCTTTTATCCATTAAATTTCATATTACTATGCACCCAATGTAGCTAAACAAATGCTTTATGAGTGTAAAATGCTTTATGTACACTCATAATAAACCATAAAAATGATTCGTTATTTAAAACTTGTGTATAGTAAAAACTCGTTGTACTTACCTAAAAGATATGTGGCTGTAGTAGGAAGTATGGTAGGCCTATGTGAATGCTGGATTGACGTGTGTGGCTGTGATGAACTCAGAAAGAACAATCGTTTGTCTGATAATGTAATAACTTAAACAATATGGACCAGAATTTATCTAAAGTTTCTGTTATGCAATCCTACTTGATCATTCAGTAGGTCATTAGGAGAATTAAACACAGCATTATATACACTCTAAGCCGAATAACTGCTTCCATAAGAGTCAGAGGTGGACTAACGCGTTATTGACTTGTTCGTTTCATCAAGCTCTTTCTGTTGAATAAATCATGCAATTCGTCTGGAACTGTAATCGTTTGTATGTCTGTGCACGAAGGCCACACCTATCGATTTCTGTCCCATTTGCATAATTCCTTCGTGTTGCGTCTGTTCTTTTTTTCTTATAGTGTATTTCCATTTCCCGTAATACGAGGGCTATCCACAAAGTACATTACGTTTTGGAATTAAAAATAAATAAAATATTGGAAATTTTTTTTATTATATACAGATGAAAGCCACACTCAAATACTACTATTCTACATAGTTGCCATTTAAATTAAGACACTTATCGTAGCGATGGACGAGCTTGGAAATTCCTTCGTCGTAAAATTCGGCCGTCTGCGCCTTCAACCACGTGGTTACCTCTTCTTGAAGCTGTGCGTCGTCATCAAAACGCTGCATAGCCAATCACTTCTTCATTGCTGGGAATAAGTGGAAGTCACTCGGTGCCAGGTCGGGACTGTACGGCGGATGAGGAAACAGCTCCCACTTAAAAGATTCAAGAACTTGGCGAGTGGCATTTGCCGTGTGGGCCCGGGCGTTGTCGTGAATCAGAAAGATCTTTGAGCCCAACTCTGCGCTTGTTTTGTATTGCTCTTCTGAGGTTGTGCAGAGTTTGGCAATACCTTTGAGAGTTTATTGTAGTGCCTCTTTCCAGGAAATCCACAAAAATCACACCTTTTCTGTCCCAAAAGACAGTCGCCATCACCTTCCTTGCCGACATTGTCTGCATGAATTTCTTGCGTTTTTGGGGGGAATTTGTGTGCCCCCACTGCATTGACTGCAATTTTGTCTCGCAGTTCACATGCTTAACACATGTTTCGTCACCAGTAACGATGCGATCGAGTAATGAGTCGCCATCTTTCTCGTAAGCGTCCAAAAACGTCCAAAAAAATTTTCCAATACTTTATTTATTTTTAATTCCAAAACGTAATGTACTTTGTGGATAGCCCTCGTGTATTCATTATAAAGCTTTTGGGTAGGCTGTTTAAAGTCTGTAAGATCACATCAATCTCATTCACTTGGTGATAATTCTGTCTTAAATGCTTACTGAATATTTAAGTATAGCTCTTTGTTTTTCTAATGTATTCTTCGAACCTATCGTGAAAAGAATGCCCCGTTTATCCAGTGTAGTTCAAATGGTTCAAATGGCTCTGAGCACTATGAGACTTAACTTCTGAGGTCATCAGTCCCCTAGAACTTAGAACTACTTAAACCTAACTAACCTAAGGACATCACACACGTCCATGCCCGAGGCAGGATTCGAACCTGCGACCGTAGCGGTCGCGCGGTTCCAGACTTTAGCGCCTAGAACCGCTCGGCCACTCCGGCCGTCTCCAGTGTAGTACTTGTCACATAGTCACATAGAGGGTGTGTAGTAATTCATGGAGTAAACGCATACAGATGAGAGTACACAGTACTAGCAGCAAAAAAGCCTGAGTAAACATAGGTCCGCAAACGAATGGTTTGCGAGATAATTGTGACTTGGTTGTTATCTGCTACGAGTTGGGTCTGTGTAAACGTCATCCCAGTTATAAAATGGAAACAGTTCTGTACTACATCAACAAAAGCTATTACAAATACTTCGATATACTAGCAGGCGTTTTGATTGAACAAAAGAACAGTTTCATGACTGTAGGCCTACTTTAGTTAAAGGAGGCGTTCATAGTTTCGCTCTTCTACCTGGATGCAAACCTGTAGCCACCGCTGCAATGAGTTTCGAGTACTTTGAAACATGCTAGGATTATTTCGAAATTCTTGGCAAGCTGTGGCAAGTCTCTCCTCCAGTTCTTCAACTGTGTTAAGTGAAGTGGCGTACACTACTCCTTTAAGGTGGCGTCAAACATAGAAATACATGAGGTTCAGACAAGTGATACTGTATGCTGCAGTGCATGTCCTCCCCACCCAATCCATCTTCTGGCATATCGGCGTGTTAGACATAGTCTCACCGTAGCAGCAAAATCCGTCGGTGTTCCATCATACATAGACCACATCCCATAGCGTTGCTCTAAAGGAACATCTTCAAACATTCTTACAAGATAATGTCACAGAGACCGAAGGTAATTCCGTCTATTGAGTTTGTTTGGCAACATGTACGGCCGAATAAGATGATCACCTTGCACTCCTAACAACACATTCAGTGACCAACGTCGCTGATATGAAGACTCATCCACAGCGTAAGGTTTGGAGCCTGGGTGACTCCAAACGTAAGAATTGTGATAATTGAACACACCGTCACGAGTGAACTCTGTTTCACCTATAAATAAAATGTTGTATTCTAGCACCAAAGTCCCTCTCACTAAGACGCTGAACTCGCTGGAGGTGGTACGCATGCATTACACAATGTAATGCGTGATTCTCCAAATACTACCTTGGCTCATTCCAAACATTTTTGTGGATAGTTTCCTTGTCGAGAGTCCTGGAAAAAGTTCAAGTATTTCTAGCACCACATCTTCAAGCACAAGTGTAATTCGAGTATGCCTACAGAAGCTTGCAACATGCGCAAAACTCCTAGTTTATCGGACGCGCTGATGCAACCTTGTAAACGGCTGACTCACTGGGTGCCTTCGGACAGTGTATGCTTCTCTGAACGAACGTGCAGCCTACCGTGCGTTGCCATTAACTGTACCATACATGAAATGAATATCCACGTACTCCTCGGTACTGTAATGTTTCCTGTTACCAACAACATTCATTCAACACAACTGAATCTCCGCAAACAACCGATACGAGTGGCACTCTGACTGTGTACTATAATGTTGTATCCCTCTGTTTATAAGTCTACGCCTTCAGAGGGTGAACAAAGAACATACCACATAGCGGCATGCGATGCTCACAGAGAATCACATAGTAGTGGCTGGTAACCACAGTCTTAATTATCTCACAAATGGTTCCTTTGCAGATTTATGTTTACTGACACTTTTTTGAATCTAGTATCGTGTAATTTCAAATATGTGTGTTTACGCCATTAATACATCTACATGGATACTCTGCAAATCACATTTAAGTGCCTGGCTTAGGGTTCATCGCATTATGATACAAGAATGATGATACATTCTGGATAATCTTGTAAATAGCGAATTTACTCATAGGGGTGGTTTTAGTTGTAGTATGTCTAAGAACGTTGCCTAAGTTATTGTTGTGTGGAAACCTGCCTGGACGTCAGTTTTGCCGAACCCTGCCAATTCTGTCTGAGAGAGTACCTGTGTATGGAATGTTAGCACACTTTTCTTCGCTTTCCCTTTTTCTCTTCTGACTGTATTTTCCATTATATCGAGGTCGCTATTATCCCTAATTTTCTTAATAATATAGTATTGTGACTACTGTTTTGAATACCAGTCAAAAGGCGGAAATTTCTTTCAGAAAGTTCTACATCACAGGGTGGTCCCCCATGAGAGAAAATAAAATCATTATATGCAGCATCGTTTTCTATGACTATTCGCAAATTTCTGTCACACTAAAAGTATGCGTACAACCAAAAAAATATCTTTGCAAGTTGAAGAAGTCTTCTGACGTACATCTTGGGTGGCACATATCCCACCGAACTGGAATATGTCTGTGGCTTTACCTGTGAAAAATCATTAACCAGATTACAGTAAACACAGCGAAATGCCGCAATGTTATTGGGGAAGAGTTTTCATACCAGATTAGTTTTTTTGGAAAGGTAAGTGGATAATGCTGGCTTCAGCTTGGTGTTGTGTTTCGTCTGAAAGTCGTAGAAATAGCTCATACACTTCTCCTATGAGTGTCTTGCTAGAAAGTTGAATGTCTGTGTGTTATGACAGTAGAAAGTAGGCCAGAAATGGGATTAATTAGAAATATCATAAGTGCTTACTTAGAAGCAAGGTTAAGGAAGTAGACTGCATTTACTTGTTAAGAAATGTGCTTGGTTACTGCATGCTGTCGTGGGGCGGCGGGTAGAAGTTAATCATTTGTTTGTTCGCCGTCATTCTCACACGAGCCTGGCAACTAATTTTGTGGTCAGCTAGAAAGAGACGGGAGACCTCAGTTTCCAGACTGCACGGCCACAGGCTGGTCCATCCCACTGAAAGAAACGTTTCTGTCCTATTTCTTTGCGGGATCAGGACTGTTATTTTAAACAAAAGTATGAAATTCCAATCAAAATTGCATTGCGTGAAGTTTCTAACATACAACATTAGCAAATTCACTATTTTCAATTGAAAGCAAGTCTTTCTATCCTGACAGCACATTTAGCATTTCAGAGGCGACCTCTACGGTACGTTCCTACCAGATTGTCTTTCGCCCTGAATAAAATTACTCACTGAAAGTTTGCAATAAATGTTCAAAATTAATGCTCACCATAAAAGTGGAAATAAAGTCACCACTTGCCACGCGGAATTGTAATTCACACGGGCGGCACACTAACAGTTACTTCAGCGAATTCTAAGCGATCCAGGACGGTGTACAGTCGTCATGCGTTCACTATCCGTTTGTCACAGTTCGGCTCTGACGTCATCCGAGGCAAAGCGCGATTCGACGTTTTACAGACGTGGATCTCACAGTAGCTGAATCCGAAGTGAACCTTTCTACTGCCTCTCGGGCTACATTTATATACTTGCCGGAGCGGACGGCCGAGGGAACATCTGTTGTCTACAGCTTTCTGCATACTGCAGGAGCCTCCGAACGACCGCTTTCTCGGGCACGTCAGCTTTATTAATATAGTTACAAATTACTTCAGAAACCTCTTAATTTTTATTTGTATTCAGTTAAGGTGTTTGAAATCACCGAAAAAGTTTCAACTCGCTAGAACGAAAACTATAGTGGAATTAACGGTAGTTCGTTACCTCTGAACCATACCTTTACCAGAAATTATGTCAACAGTTATTAATATTAAAACTCTCAAATTTGGTATAGCTCTATCACTTGGTATGTTTTATCATCCACTTTAACCAAAATTCTCTATCATTAAAATCACAGGTACTTAATTTACAACAACTGGTTACATTTTAGTTACAAAATTTATTTTTACTTAACTACTCAAAAACTGTAAGAGGTAGCTTAACGTGGTCTTTCAGTTATTATTTTTGGGGTGAACCGAAGTATAAAACAAATTTTCATGTAACTAAGTCCATTATTTAGCGCCTCTGATTTTTCCCAAAGAAGTGGATACCAGCGTTAATTTTTGTTATATAGTTTTGGAAACCTGCACCACTTATTAATGAGCACTAACTGCACTTTCTGACCAAATTCTGACTTTCTAGCTTCATTATTTATTTTTCTCTTAAAACAGCATTTTTACGTAAACTACTAAGTCTAGAACATAAAGACTTGGTATTTGGAACATTATAACACTAAACTATATTTTTACAAAGTTTTCAACATTAATTACGATTTTTAAGTTCATACTTAATTGTGGTGCAATACTTGCGCGCTACGCGCAGACGCGTTAAGGTGACGTGGTGCTACTTGCAGTGAACTGGGATAAGTCCTGGCACACTCGCTCGCCTCTGTATCTCACACATGATACAGCGCTTGCTTTGCTTCACTTTGTAGTGGCAATAAACACTAGCACGGTTATGCTTATGAGGCCACGAAAGCTCTGAGGCTTAACATATTAACAGCGAAATGTGGGGTGATCTGCATCTGTCCGCATTACAAACTGCATTAAGTGTCATAGCAGCACAAACATTCTGCAAATCCTGTCAAACATCTCCCAGATGAAAGCGGCATGTGATGTATGCTGGACTACTCGACCTGGGTGTCTTGGAGTGGGTACGCCACAGGATCTGTTGGGAATCCAGTTTTCAAGTGATAGTACGTCATATTGTGCACTGTAACCCGTCGGAGGTTGACGGCAGCAGCGGCCGTGGAACGTGTTGTCAGCCCAGTCCAACCCAGTGTGAAGTGGCTGTTGACTAGCACGTTGTGGGGCAGGCCGAGTACTTGCCAGTTCTGAGAGCAGACTGGTGGGAGAGCCAAATTTTTAAACAAATAAAACGCAACTGCGTGCCTCCCCCACCCTTATCCGTCTGCCGGCCGCGGCGGTTCTAGGCGCTTCAGTTGGGAACCGCGCGACTGCTACGGTCGCAGGTTCGATCCTGCGTCGGGCATGGATGTGTGTGATGTCCTTAGGTTAGTTAGGCTTAAGTAGTTCTAAGTTCTAGGGGACTGATGACCTCCGATGTGAAGTCCCATAGTGCTCAGAGTCATTTGAACCATCTTAGTCTTCTCCTGACATGCATAAATGGCAATGGCAGTTGTTTGATAACTATGCAGGTTGCACCAGTGAGCTATACAGTTTTAAATCTGCCGTAGGTGGTCTAGTTACGACAGCTTTGTAGAATGCGCTAGTGGGCTTCCTGCAATTTTAAACTTATGGTAAGTGGATATTCGAATTTTCCATCGGAAACCATTTTTCCTATACTAGTTTTACTGCAGGAAATCACTGTGCAGTAGAGGTAAAATTAAACATGCATTCTTAGTACTCTTCAGTGTAGTGCGCTGCAGAAAATGTAGTTGTCGTGCACTTCATGTTTAGACCATGTACACGTTATCACTTTACGGCAAGAAGAGTTGTCATTACGAGAAGTTGCCGAATTAGCGTATACTACAGCGTCTTCAAATATTCAACTACTGTGATCAGAAAGAAACATCGAATGGAGTGATCGTCTGGGATTAACAACATTATTTAATGACGACCACGTACAAATTATGACTTTTGGGTATTTCAAGTAAAATGTAACATAATCGTCTCGACAGTATCAAATTTGGGTTCAATACGAACGACGCCAGGAACCCTGCAATACTAGGAGCGCGAAGAAGGTGAGTGGGACACTACCTGGAATAGAGAACAGATCAGTTCTATCGGTTTGTCTCCACTAACAAATTCAAGATTTCTCTCACGCGTGATGACAGTCGTAGAATACTGTGCACATGTTAGGCAATCAGTCCCACAAGTTGAGAGGAGAAGCGAATTAATCACTGTTTGGGTCAGTAACATGTACGGATATCGAACCCCACTCATTCGCTGTGCATAAAGGGAACAGGATCCTCAAAACTGTTTGCGGTTCCTACCGTAATATTTAGGCTACGGACACTCTTTCAGAACGATAATGTTACAATGTCCACCCATCGAACAAATTTCTCCAAAAGACGGGAAACAATAAAGTAGTATGACATTCAGTATCTGCTGACAAAAACACGATTGAGCATATTTCTCACCAGTCGAGACTTTTAGTGTGTCGTTTCAGGAACTTGCCTTAGAGTAAGACCTCAGGAGGGCTGCCGTCGAAGAACTGGACAGGCTTGGGCTGCAACGTCTCGACCACCGTGTCACAGTACTGCTCTTTTTGTATTTTTTCATCAAACTTATTCTTTCATTCCCAGGTTTTCTTATATGTAATACTACAAACCTTAACACAAATTCAGATGGTGAAAAGAGTTATTAGAACAGTTTAAGTTAATACTAACGAACAATATGTGCCACTCACCCATCTAGTTCATTGCCGAAAAATGGAAGTGGAGATATATTTTCTGAACACAAACGCACCGTGTAAAGACTGATGTCCCAACTGAGGAATTAACGTCAGTTAAGAAAATGTGCTGAGACAGAAGGTAACAGATCATATATTTCTCAAAAGCGTTGTGATTTCCATCCCGTTAGGAAGAAACAAAAGTTTGGTAATTTAAATAAGTATTAAATCTAAAGTGACTGGTAGACGAATCAAGATCAGTTATTATATATACATATTTAAATGTATATAAAAACCAGGTATGATTATAAGAAATTAACTGTTGAGTATAACGCAAACAGAACCATTTTACTGAATCAAAGCACCAATTTTGATCGACATGTTCTGAAACCCATTGAAATGAAACATAAGTAAGATGGTTTAAAATCCCACGGGAAATTCACTCTCTGGATAATGGTACAGGTAATATTTCTGTTAACGTAGAATTTCTTGTCTTATGCACTAATCAATCTTTTTCTTGACTGTGAAATACAAATTATTTATGGAAGTTGTCAGACACATTGGGTTCTGGAAATAGACTGCATAATGGAAAAACACGAGAAAAAAAAGAACAAATACTTGTTTAATTACTAAAAATACATAAAATGCTATCCTAAACCTAGGTCTGTGGTGTATTTCTGACGTTCATAAATTGAATTTCCTGAAGTAAGGAGGTCTCTGTAAGTTTGTCACATCTGGGACGTGCTAATAGCAAGTGGTTATGTAGAATAAAATGTATCTAGTTCATTTTCACCTCCTGTAAACCTATATAATCTTCATGTATGCACTATTATTCAGTATTCATTTGACAAAGAATGAATGTTCAAACACACATTTTTAACTTTATTTTGCGAATGACGTACGTTAGCGATTAAGACACGGTGTAGTATTTGGATATACTAGAGCTCAAATACCTTCCGGCTGCGCAAAATTTAGATGCATGCTTTCCTCTAACTCAAATGTGGACTAATTACTTCGGGAAATTTTCTTACGTATCCACCCAAAACCAGAGCGTGTGCTCTGTCTGTAATGGCATCACCATCAGCGGGATGGTAAATCTTATTCTTCTTTATCATTCTTATCTGTATTCTTACAATTTTTTACATTCATCTGTGATGCAGATGGAAGTGTTTTGAAAAACGCGACTGGTATAAAAAGAAACTCGTCCAGTGTGTAGTAACTACATGTGTTCTTTGTCGCCGTACTGTTAGCCAGGGATAACTTCTCAAACCGAATGAGTATTATTTTGCTCACAGCCGTGATACTGCATGTTGGATGTATTTCTATGTTATTAAATACAACACCTATTGAAATTGTTTCCTTGCATAACTCCACTGTATCTTCAGCATTCTCTGATTAGTGTGACTGCGTTCGGGATTATGCAGCCCATACTTAATTAGCAGAATTTCGTTAGTAACGCCTCACGCAGCTGCAGGAAACAATGTATGGCTGTTTTTGTTTTTCCGTTCGAAGGCATATCAACTTCTGAACGATAGCCATTAATTACTAACTCATTCTGCGTTTGGCTAGCATATGCTATCATTGCCTGGCGGCCACATCAATGAGCGAATTTGCTACCTCTGGCCTTTGCATTTCTATTATATCCTAACACCTTTCACGCAGGTTGAAAGGAGCGGTGACTAATGCTGAAACGGTCCATGGTTACATGCAAAGCTGTTTGAAGTGGATTTTCCAACTGCGTATCCTCATAGCAGGTATGTGTAACTGAAAGTTTGCCACAAAACTCGTAGGGACACTTCATACTAACTGAACAAAGCACTTCATCGGGAAAAGGTTGATTTCCATGAACAGCTGTTTGCACATACGCATGCTTCCGATCACAGTCATTCAGGAATAATTTCTTTTCCATATTGGGATCATTTTGCAAATGAATAGTTTTCTATACGTTATTATTTGTGCAATGAACTGGATGATGTTGGAATAATAACGATTGCTGTACACTGATAAAAATGTTTACATGTCAGACAAAGAAGATCGCTGTATCAGTTTCGTAATTTACAATAGAAATATCTCTTTCTCTATCAGGGATGTAGAATACATACTTCACAATTAATAAAAAAACTTGGCCGATAAACAGAGGAACGATATTTAAATATTCGCCCGACCATACTGGAATATGTTTCCTAATTTGTGATTCAGTTACGAGTGACGCTCTATATTGATTTACACTTTATTTTTTCCCATCAGTCATGACGTGCCATTTGACTTATTATCAAAGTTGAAAGTTTGGAGAACTTTGATATAACCGAAGGTGGGAGGATAATCACTAGAAGTGTAATCCCTGCACAGTACAGCCGGTTTTCCCTCCAGCTGTCATTACAGGGGCGGAGAACATGGAATTTCATCATCAAGGACAGAGCTGGCCGACATGGTTTCTGTGGAAGATAGTGTAAACACTGTGGATATAGGCGATAGGTGGCAGTGTATGGGGAGTCTACACTGTCACGGAAGTGCTCTTGCAACAGAACGTACAATACGAGTCTGAAAATCATGGCTGTCATCACAGGAATGGGGTTCCAAGTACAGCCACACCTATCGTATTGTCCAGACCTGAGTCGTTTAAAGGCCCTCCTCGGACCACTTTTTTGGAGTCTGTCACACCCACAACAGGACAGCTGCTCGTGGTTCCTGGAAGTCTGTGAAATCATGTTTGCACAGAGGCTTCTTCGTAACCCTCGATATTTCGTAATAAGAAGGGGCGGTGTGCGGACGACAGATTCTAGGAAAATACTTCCAGTGGGGCCTGTACAAGTTAAAGGGGCCAATTCAGCAGAACACAGTGGGTGTGGATGTGTCTGGAACCCCATTTCAGGGATGGCAGCCGTGTATTCCAAATCATATGGGGATGAACGTTGTCATGTTGCAACAGCACTTATCGCGACGGTGCACACTATTTACACACTGCCACCAATCGCCTGTGAATATCCACAGTATTTTTACTCTTCTTCCACAGAAACCATGTCTTCCAACGCTGTCCATGGTGATCACACCCATCTTGTCCGCTCACATAATGAACGTAATGGCAGCAGTTGGGGAACTAGGCTGAGCTGTGCAGGGATTACACTTCTAGTGGCTGCCCTACCACCTACAGTTAAAGCAAAGTACTTTACACTTGCCACTGTAATGATGAGTCAAATGGCGCACTATGACTGAAGGGAAACACAAGTTAACATGGAGCTCCTCTCGTACTTAGGACGTATGCATTTACGGTTTCCTCAGCAATCAGTGTTTACCTATATCCAACTTAGTCTGTACTGGACTTTTACCTACAATCGTTATATAAAAATGTACACATAAATTTGACTGATCTGTTTGACTGCTCACACAGCGTCTGCTTTCATGTACATTTTGTATACAAAAACGTGCCTACTCCATACAGTCATCAGTTACCTCAAAGGCCTGTGCAGTGGTTCGTACCTTCGGAAATTATGATTAGAACATGGAGACAGTTCCTCCGTATATGATTCGGGGACTCCTCACAACAGTTCATGCGTTGCTTGGGCCCAAATCTCTGCATGATTTGTTGGTTCACAGCTGAAGCTTCAAGCGTTTCCTTAAGGAACATTTGAAATCAAGAGAAAGAAAGAAAATTGTCGCCAGCATAAAAACGGCGTGAAAAACTAAATTTTACGCACATGATAAACTGAAGCCATAAGTAGAAAGAAAACGCTGTAAAGAAATATTCTTTAATATGTTAGATTAATGTACAGTTTTGGATTCAGTATCACATCGTCAACACTCGGATCCATTACTAAATAAGGTTTCCTGCTTCCCATTGAAATTTGTGTCTCCTGTCGTGCACCCCAGAAGTTAAAATAAAAAACACTGCATGAACTTGACAATATAAACCAATTGACTCCATCCGCATTACTCCTGAAACATCTGTGTTGTCCTGTACTGACCCAGTCCCAAAATTGCTTAACCACGATGATCATCATCTTTGAAAAAAAAGTGTCTCTCTAGTCAATCAAACCAGCACATACCATGAAAAGATTCTGTAATCATATAGCCTTTACTTACCAACTTCCACTCTGTTAGTGGGACTGTACCAGTAAAGGTGCAGTCTGCACTGTTGCCTGATGCCCGTCTCCCAGCCTATGACATCATGGGATGTTGACACATTCCTCCCCAGCCCCATCCCATAATTTTCAATTACAAAAAAAATGGTTCAAATGGCTCTGAGCACTATGGGACTTAACAGCTGTGCTCATCAGTCCCCTAGAACTTAGAACTACTTAAACCTAACTAACCTAAGGACATCACACACATCCATGCCCGAGGCAGGATTCGAACCTGCGACCGTAGCAGTCGCGCGGTTCCGGACTGCGCGCCTAGAACCGCGAGACCACCGCGGCCGGCCAATTACAAATTCTCAGTTAATATCCTGTGCTGTGCATCGTATGTGAGATTTTCTTTTTAACATACGTAACTACATAAGCTGGGGTATCTGCAGGAATTTTATCATTAAAGGCTGCACAAAGTTTTATCCTTGTTTTTTGAGAGGCACCTACATTCTTCCTCCCAGTCATATTTTTGACATATATTGTATAAATCGTTTTTAAATTATATGTGTTTATATCAACATCAAGTTTCAATCGTGTAACTCATTAAATATCGAGAAAAGAATCTTTAGCTTTCGAGTAGGTAAGAAAATCAGTACACTTTCCTTCCAGTTACCCATTTTCGACTACTTTGTTGAAAAGAAATAAATATTATGATTTTTTATATCTTTTAATAATGATTTTGCATCTCTAGTTCTAACCACTTTTTCACAGATCTGACAAAAATTATTCTGTGTAAATGAAAGTTGAAGATAAAATGTGCACTATGGGTAGAATATGGTGCTACAAGTAAAAAACATTCTGTAAAAGAACTTCTTGGAGATAAAACAAAACCACCAAACGAAAAAATTGGGCTGTGGTTATTTACACAAAATTTTAACGATGTGACAGATATTGGATATATCATCTTCACAAAAGGAGAAAAAATTAGAAGAATTTAAACCAGTTACTGAACCATTTTGTGACATTATTATGGTCTTTAAAACAATAGATTTTTAGATTGTGAGGGAGAAGTGAAAGATGGAAAACTCCTTTATAAACAAGGAAGCTTGTGGAAGTTCTCACTGTTTTTTAAGATCTAGATTTTTCTAAATTTAATTTAGCAACATATAGAGTTAAAACAAAAATTACTTATTTTTAAGACTCTGATGGACAAACAGTTGAACGTATTAACAAAACATTAGAAAAGATATATAAATTATAAAAGAAAAATGTAAAAACCCTTTCGCTTTTGCTTAAAAAATAGACTTTTAAGAGAGTTACCCAAAATTTTAGAACTTAAAACAAACACTATTATTTATTGGATTTAGACATAACACAAGATTTTGCGGATGTTTTAAACAAGAAGAAATTTGTGAATATTCAACAAAAACTTTATTTTTCATATGCAAGGATAATACAAAAAATTGTAATTTAATTGCAAACAATGATAATTCTGTAGCAACAAAAGACTGCTTAACATAGACAAATTGTAATTGCAGAGTAACAGTGTACAACAAGTTTATTTGCCAAACAACAAGTCCAGGAGTTAAAAAATCATTTGGTAACCATATAGTAGATTTTTAAAATTGTGCAAACAACAGATTAAAGGAAACATTTTCTTCTAAATTAGCTAAAGAAAATGGGATTACAAGATTAGAAATAAAAATTTATAACTATACTAACGCTAATTTCTAGAAAGGACAGTGATTCAAGCGATCAACAGAATTAATAACAAATAACAGAAAATATTTCAGGAAAGTTCTTTTATATTCTATCCACTAGCTAAAACGTGGCAAAAATGAACAGATTTGCCATAAAATCGATGTTGCTTTATTTTCAATAATGTGTCATAGTACTTCCTTTGGGGCTACGAAAACACAGAAAAAGTAACAGGCATACAAATAAAAACTGAAGCAGATAATAAACAAGAAAGAGTAAAATCGATTACAGTTGTTTTATTTGCATAGTTTTAAAATATTCAAAGAGATATCTGTAAAACAAAGATCTTTTATAATATCTGAAGAAATCCATCAGCTGGTTTTCTGCAACACCAAAAGATATAGGTAGCGTAGAATTAGGATAAACAAAAAAATTATTATTCCATTTGGGCCTAGAAAAAGGACAAATGTTACCAACAAACTTTATCCATATACAATTAAAGAAGTTAACCCAATTATTATAGTATATTAACGATCTACTAAAGTGAGAACAGGAATTAGAAAACTTAAGCATACAAGAAAGAAAACGAGAATGTTTGGACAATTCACTGCTTTTAATATAAGAACACAAAAATATTTTGTAAAAAGAACAAAAATTAAGAGAAAAGGAAGAAATAAAATATTGTTTTAAATAACAATAGTATAGGTTTTATAACATTAGGAGTTTATAAAATTTGTGCTTCTGTGTAAATGGTAAAAATGACATGTGTTTGTGTTTCAGCTAAAAATAGTGGTGAGAAATCTGTATACACTGTTAAAAGCACCATTAAAAATTAATTTATAGAACTTAAGAAAAATAAAATTATTCTTATAAATGAGGGGTTTATTTGTATTCCATATAGTATGCTTTGTCAAGATTTGGAATTTTTTAGTAATCCTAGGGAAGCAGTATTTTAGAAATAGAAACAGATGGTTTCTCTACTTTTAATGGAAACCTTTCCCCATTCTAGTTTACTAAAAAACAATATTTTCAGGAAATAAAGAGAGTTTACTGTACAAATAGGAACATAAGGAAATAACCGAAATATAAAGAAGGGAGAGATATTAGGACATATAAAAAAATTAAATACTGTAATCGACTAGAACATATACAAGAAGGTTTAGATCTAATTATTTCCAGTACTGCCATTGAGAATTATCGAGGAAAGGGTAGATACTAGATCTATTTAGCAAGAATAAAATGCTGTATTTGTAGAATATGTATTTGTAGAATTAGAAGATTTACAAAAATTGTAATTGTAGAAAATACACAAGAAAAATTCTTAAGGTAATTCACAAAAATAAGTTGTAAGAAAATTATTCAATTTCTAGTGAGGAAAGCAAAACAGGTAATGATAACTGTTGCAAAGATGATTTTTTAGGAGAAGAAGCTATAAATGACTAAAAAGGTTGCAGAATTTACAAAAGACAGATTTAATTTTTCTTTTCAATTTTTTATTTTTTCTCTTTTTTTAATTTTAAACAAATTAAAAGAAGTTTTTGTTACCAATGTGTGTGCATGCTTTGAATTAAAATTTATATTTTAATTAAAAAGATTTAATTAATAAAGTAATGTTTTTTCGTGGGCACTCTATTTTTAGAGATAATTTAGGTACTACTATTTTGGAACTACCTCAAAAGTTTTCAACCCTCTACATTCCTTCAGGGATACCGTAGGACAAAATATCAAATTATAAAATTATGAAAAATATGAAATCATAAAAACGTAAAACATAATTGTGGTTGGTTGCATTGATACATGTTGCATGTTGTGTTGTGTTTAACGTTTATGTTTGACGTCTGCAACCACTGTACTGGACGACGTCAGAGCCACTGTCTTGCTGCTTCGGTAATCTTCTCTAACATCCTCGTACTGCTTCCCGCAGAGTGGATCCTTCATTGGGCCAACAAATGTAAGTCACATGGTGCGAGATCTGGGCTGTAGGGTAGATGAGGGAGAACAGTCCACAGAAGTTTTGTGAGTTCCGCTTGGGTGCACAGACTTCCGTCAGGACTTGCATTGTCATGGAGAAGAGGAAGTTCGTTTGCATCCGTCGATCACCTCGAGTGAGAGTGTCCATAGGTTCCACCATCTCAGGCACGTGGGAGAATGGAGAAATTTTCTCGACCTTGTAGTGATGATGACAGACTCCTCGCCCAAGGCTCGCTGTGCCTTTGTTCATTTCCAGGGATCCGTGGAGATTGTGCAAGCGCTTATAAAAATCTGCGGCACTGTCTTTCCGCCAAGAGAACCTCTCTGCTTCGAATGCACTCCATTACTGACGCCATTTTGAAGGTTACACACAGCGCCGCCACCTATCGGAACTTCATGAAACCTGTGGGAGCTGAATTGGAAAAATTTCACTATGTTCCACAGCAAATTCTGCATTTTTCAACATAAATTTGCCGAGACAAAAATATGATTCATTACTTATTGAACGCCCCTCGTACAGTTTGTGCACCAGGTACCATCTCGCACTATCCCATATCCCATATGTAAGGCTGGTGCAGCCTCAGTCCCACAGATACACTATGTCATCAAAAGTATCAGGACACCTGGCTGAAAATGACTTAAAAAGTTCGTGGGGCCCTCCATCGGTATTGCTGGAATTCAGTATGGTGTTGGCCCACCATTAGCCTTCATGACAGCATCTACTCTCGCAAGCGTACCTTCAATCAGGTGCTGGAAGGTTTCTTTGGGAATGGCAGCCCATTCTTCACGGATTGTTGCACTGAGGAGGGGTATTGATGTCGGTCGGTGGGGCCTGGCATGAAGTCGGCGTTCCCAAACATCCCGAAGGTGTTCTATAGGATTCTGGTCAGGACTCTGTGCAGGCCAGTCCATTACAGGGATGTTATTGTCATGTAACCACTCCGCCACAGGCACTGCATTATGAGCAGGTGCTTGATCGTGTTGAAAAATCACCAAATTGCTCTTCAAGAGTGGGAAGCAATAACGTGCTTGAAACATCAATGTAGGCCTGCTCTGTCATAGTGCCACGCAAAACAACAAGATGTGCAAGCACCCTCCTTGAAAAACATGACCACACCACCACCTCCGAATGTTACTGTTGGCATTACACACGCTGACAGATGACGTTCACCAGGCATTCGCCATACCCACACCTTGTCATCGGATCGTCACAATGTGTACCGTGATTCATCACTCCACACAACGTTTTTCCTCTGTTGAATCGTCTAATGTTTACACTCCTTACACCAAGCGAGGCGCCGTTTGGCCTTTATCGGCGCGATGAGTGGTTTATGAGTAGCCGCTCGACCATGAAATTCAAGTTTTCTCATCTTGCGCCTTACTGTCATAGTTTTTGCAGTGGATCCTGATGCAGTCTGGAATTCCTGTGTGATGGTCAGGATGTCTGACTGTTCCACATTACGAGCCTGTTCAACTGTCGGCGGTCTCTGTCAGTCAACAGACGCGGTCGGTCTGTACTCTTTAGTTCTGTACGTGTCCCTTCACGTTTCCACTTCACTTTTACATCGCAAACAGCGTACCTAGGGATGTTTAGGAGCGTGGACAGAAGTGACACCCAATTACCCGACCACGTTCTAAGTCCCTAAGTTCTGTGGACCCTCTCATTCTGCTCTCTCACGATGCCTAATGACTACTGAGTTCGCCGATATGGAGTACCTAGCAGTAGGTGGCAGCACAACGTACCTAATAAGAGAAAGTATGATTTTTGGGGTGTCTGGATACTTTTCACCACATAGTGTTATTTGTATCGTTCACCTGTCACCTGACCCCCCGCATTCAGCGAACGCATTAATTTGCTGGTGACTTGTTTCATGGAAAACTTTACATCTGTAGTAGTTCAAATTGTGAACATAGCCTTTCCTAAAGTGCTTAAAATGCTTCGGCTTCTTGCAATGAACACAAAGTGAACTCGCACAATCTTGATACACACATTGATACAATAAGTTATGGTACACTGGAAATTTTATGCTCCTTAGCAAGAGTAATTTAAATGTGCTTATATCCATAACAGACTCATTTTTACAATATTATGGTTGTTAAAATAGAGTGTACTGTCAGAGTGACCATTAAAATAACTTAATACCCTTATTTTCTCGCAGTATTGCATAATATCCAGAAGATTGAAGTGATTTAGGTCCCATGATGTGTATTGCCAGCAGTAGTTAGTGCTATGAGCAGTCCTGATCGTTCAGCTGTTTCATGAGGCTCATCGTGGTACATGAGTTGTGAAGACTGGTTGCTAATTCGCTTATTCTGAACGTCGATAATACCGCCGCCGGGTGTACTCTCTAACGCCAGAGGAGCAAAAAAAAAAATTTTTTTTTAATGTTCAAATGTGTGTGAAATCTTATGGGACTTAACTGCTAAGGTCATCAGTCCCTAAGCTTACACACTACTTAACCTAAATTATCCTAAGGACAGACACACACACTCATGCCCGAGGGAGGACTCGTTGGGGGTTGTTTTTGGGAAGGAGACCAGACAGCGAGGTCATCGATCTCAACGGATTAGGAAAGGACGGGGAAGGAAGTAGGCCGTGCCCTTTGAAAAGAACCATCCCGGCATTTGCCTGGAGCGATTTAGGGAAATCACGGAAAACCTAAATCAGGATGGCCGGACGCGGGATTGAACCGTCGTCCTCCCGAATGCGAGTCCAGTGTCTAACCACTGCGCCACCTCGCTCGGTAGGAGGACTCGAACCTCCGCCGTGACCAGCTGCACAGTCCATGACTGCAGCGCCTAAGACCGCTCGGCTAATCCCGCGCGGCAGATAAGCCAACGGGCAAGTTACAGACACATTATTCAAATAAGTTAGAGCAGAACAAGGCGATAATATATGTAGCAGTTTCCAAAAAATAAATTAATTTCTTTCATGAGTACATCAGAGGGTTGAAAAACAGGGTAGACGAGCCACTTGTACGCCTCGAAGTTGTGGACAATTCTGAAGTGATAGAAGTTCTGTGCCTCATTGAACAGCATGTAAGCTCATGGATGGAGAACTGAAATGTCATAGACTATGAACTAGCTTCATTTTCGTGTAGTGTGGAAAACGAGGAAATGCAACACATGTAAAAGTTGGACACAAAGTCATAAATAGTGAAACAAATAGATTTTGTGTGGATAGAACCTAGTATCATGTGCTTGTAAGCTGTCACTGCAAAACACCACTCTGGTAATTGTAACAGCTACAGATCCCCTCTACGAAACTTTCGGTTATATAAATGAGAAACCTTGATGCATTATTGCACTACCAATCAGACAAGAACAATCAGTTAGTAGTCAGTATCGAAGTTCAAGAAGTGCTCATAGCACTTACGGTATGCCTTTTACAGCCCGTGTTTACTTGATTTTCTTGCTTCGAGTGGTGGTTCCGATCATATCCCTGAATATTGACTACCCCTCCTGGGACACCCCGTGTAATGGAATCTGATGTATGTAATTGTGGTAAAAGAAGGGGTGTTCATTACTTTTCTTGAGATAAGACCGTTGAAAGCGCTAAGCGCCCTAGCCACACAGGCTAGGCTGCTGTCGCGCTTTCGAGATGAGTGCAAAGGGCGGCCAGTGGCTTATCACCCGACCCGCTAGCGCACATCAAAGGTACACTTTTAATCATCTTAATGTGCTCGTCCGGCTTCTAAAATTTTAAAGTGGAAGACTCGAATGTTACAAAATTAAGACCGTTTCGTGTGCATGTTTCAACAGTTTGTTCAGAACCAAATGCAACTTTTACGTAGTAACATTAATCAGTTAATATATAAGTACCTTGAAAGACAGAAAAATTTGGAATTCCTACGAAAATTGATACAGAGTGACATATTTCCATGTATGAAGGCATGTGGAAAGAAACGGAAATTCTTAAGAGCTCTCCTGGATAAACTAAGTTGGTTTAGCGATCATCTATTTCATTTTCTGGCGTATGAAGAAGGATTAGTTTTCAGTGCGAAGCAAGCAGTTTGTAGGCTATATTATTCTGTATGACTTTAAATAAAACTTACCACAATGTATGATGGCTCAAATGGCTCTGAGCACTATGGGACTTGACATCTGTGGTCATCAGTCCCCTAGAGCTTAGAACTGTTTAAACCTAACTAAACTAAGGACACCACACACATCCATGCCCGAGGCAGGGTTCGAACGTGCGACCGTAGCAGTCGCGCGGTTCCGGACTGAGCGCCTAGAACCGCTCGGCCACAAGGACCGGCCCACAATGTATGAGTCTTAACTATAAAACTATTGGAATATATGAGAAGGCTTATGAGAACTACTAAGCATCTTTTTCTCTCAATTGAGTTAAATTTCATTGCGGAATGTTATATTATAGTGACAACTGAACCATAAAGTGATGAGGTGAATACCGATTTTCAGAAATAACTGCAATAAACTACTATTTTTAATTACACAATTTTTGTTTTGCAATGACCGGTTTCAAGTCGCCTAGTGACTCATGATCAGATAGCACACAGTTCTAGCAACGGCTTGAAGGGTTGTGGAGGTCGTTATGTATCTGTGACAAGGCAGATAAACGAAACTAGTGCACACTGACTGTATCTGGAATTTTTTGCATTGTGAGGTCGACGTGAAGGCTTTTTTTAGAGATACATGCATTAATGGGTTTAATGCTGGTGCAAAAATCAGCCTGAAGACGTATTTAATGTTTACAAGTCGGGTTGATTATATGGCGCTACACAAACTCTGCCACAGGCAGTATCTCCCACGTGTTTTACAAAATTTCTACAAAACAAAGAATGTGACTTAAGTTAGTGTTAAGAAAAGTTTTGCTTTTGGCCAGGGATCTTCTTTGGTCAACATTTGCATTTTTTAAAGTTACACATTGATTTTGAGTAACATATATAACATGTGCTGTTTATAAAGTAAACAAAACTAGACTTTAAGAAACAACTCTGTATTTCTTGGCACTGAAAATACGTTTAACAGGTTTATTCTTGCTTGCTACTTACAGATTATGAATCAGAAACGCTAGTGTCGCATGCTGATGGCTTCACTGAACGACAAAAACGGAAATGTTAACCGCCATGCTAGTTTGGAAGGGTGGTATTTGTGGTTCATGTTTATATGTTTGTGCATAGGTGTGCGGCTGTGAGTGTGGGTGAGAAGGTTGTGTGTATATGGAGGGGCCGGTGCGTGTGTGACTCTGGTCATTACTCCAATTATCTTATTCCTTGTTGATTTCACTTTCTCCGTCAAGTATCAGGAGTAAGTAATCAGCATACATTGCACCATTTAGATTGCCATCGATAAAATGGGGGCCAATTATCTTTCCTCCCATACTGCCGCACCATACAATAACCCGCCAAGGTCGATGATGTTCCACTTGTAGCAGCAATCGTGGATTATCCGTTGACCAATAGTGCATATTAAGCCGGTTTACGTTAACGCTGCTGGTGAATGACGCTTCGTCGCTAAATAGAACGCGTGCAACAATTCTGTCATCGTCCCGTAATTTCTCTTGTGCCCAGTGACAGAACTGTACACGACGTTCAAAGTCGTCGCCATGCAATTCCTGGTGCCTAGAAATATGGTACGGGTGCAATCGGTGTTGATGTAGTATTCTCAACACTGACGTTTTTGAGATTCCCGATTCTCGCGCAATTTGTCTGCTACTGATGTCCGGTTTAACCGCGACAGCAGCTAAAACACCTACTTGGGCATCATAATTTTTTGCAGGTCGTGGTTGACGTTTCACATGTGGCTGAACACTTCCTGTTTCCTTAAATAACGTAACTATCCGGAGAACGGTCAGGACACTTGGATAATGTCGTCCAGGATACCTAGCAGCATACATAGCACACGCCCGTTGGGCATTTTGATCACAATAGCCATACATCAACACGATATCGACCTTTTCCGCAATTGGTAAACGGTCCATTTTAGCACGGATAATGTATTACGAAGCAAATACCGTCCGCACTGGTGGAATGTTACGTGATACCAGGTACTTATACGCATGTGTCTATTACAGCGCCATCTATCACAAAGCGAAAAAAGTGGTCCAACTAAAACATTCATATTTCTTTACGTACTACACGAATATGTAACAAAAAATGGGGGTTCCTATTTTTAAAAAAACGTAGTTCATATCCGTTTGACCTGTGGCAGCGCCATCTAGCGGGTCAACCATAGCGCCATCTGATTTCCCCGTTCAAGCTAGACGAGTTCCGTTCTTTGTAGCTTTTTCGTTTGATGCTTATTTCGTGAGATATTTGGCCCGGTCACTATCAATGGACCACCATGTATAGTATTTTGTTTTGCGTTTAATTAAGCTTAGGTTATTACGTTAGTTATTTAACTTCAGTTTTTTTAAAGTCACAAGTATCACATTAAAACAAGCGTTTACTACTATCATATTGTTCATGGAGAAATATAAGTCCTTATCACAATAGCTCAAAAGCTACATAAACCGTTTTTTGCTGATGTAACAATAAAGCTTCGATTGGCTTGTGTGGACTAGGGCGCCCAACAGCTCATATGTATTTAATGGAAGTGCAACGAACTGAAACGTTCATGCACACACGTCAATGTGGAATGGTTGATGATACACTGGATAGATCTGCGTAGATTTTACATTCGTATCGTTTTGTAGCTACGCATATTGTGAACATATTATGTCTACAACTTTGCTTTCGCTCTTTTGCAGCAGATGTCAATAGCGGCAAATGGTGGTGTGAGTGGTAATGGTGGTGGGAGAGAGACGGTTTCCGAAGTTACTGAAATCGACGGAAACAATCACAGGTTACCGAAAGCAAATGATGCGTTTCACCCGAGCACTGAAAGACAAACGGCCACAATACAGCGATAGATATGCAAAGGCGACTCTTCAGCATGACAACGCTTGACCCCGTCTCGCAAGACCCGTTAAAACATACTTGGAAACGTTGAAATAGGAAGTCCTACTCCACCCGCCGCATTCTCCGGACATTGCTCCCTGTGACTACCACCTTTACCGATCAATGGCACACGGCCTGGCTGACCGGCACTTCCAGTCGTATGAACAAGTGCAAGATCGGACCGATTCATGGATCTCCTCAAATGACGCTGGATTAGTATGCGCCCCGAAAGATGGGAGAAACTAGTTTTTCACAATAAAGCCTTGAATTTCGAGAAAATACGACAGAAGCAAAGTTGTCGATCTAATGCGCGATTATATGTACTCGACATTTCAGGATCAGCTCGAAGGGGCTGAATCGGAAAGCTGCCAGTCTCTAGAGCATTATAGTAGGAGACAAAGTAAGATAGTAGGAAAAGTGCATGCTCATGCATTTTCAATACATGTGCGAACATTACGGAAGGTGAACTACTCGCTGTTGAGAGGAATGTTGTTACACGTATTGCCAAATGCATTGAGGTTGACGGACATCATTTTGAACATTTATTACATTAATGTGGTATTTACAGGTAATCACGCTGTAACAGCGTGCGTTCTCAGAAATGATAAGTTCACAAACGTACATGTATCACATTGGAACAACCGAAATAAAATGTTTCTAACGTACCTACGTTCTGTATTTTATTTTAAAAAAACCTACCTGTTACCAACTGTTCGCCTAAAATTGTGAGCCATATGTTTGTCACTATTACAGCGCCACCTATCACAAAGCGAAGAGAATGGTCCAACTAAAACATTCATATTTCTTTACGTACTACACGAATATGTATTAAAAACTGGGGGTTCCTATTTAAAAAAGCGCAGTTGATATCCGTTTGACCTATGGCGGCGGCATCTAGAGGGCCAACAACAGCGCTATCTGGTTTCCGCCTTCAAGCTAGACAAGTTTCGTTCTTTGTAGTTTTTTCGTTTGGCGCTTATTTTCTGAGATATTTGCGCCGGTCACGATCAATGGACCACCCTGAATATGCTTTACGTTGATCCTTAGCTGTTCTGTATTTATAATAAGTTTCCCTGCTATAATAACATAGAAAATCGGTAAGAAACGGCCCTTAGTGATTTCTCTATCTTTGAAACAGAAATGATTATCATGCCAAAAGTCATAATACGCTATTCCAGTTTACGTTTCCATCACTACGTTCCACAGGAACTACACTTTCAATCCTTTCATATATTTATTTCATTATAGCTCCTGAAGTGTAAAACGAAATACAGATCCTTTTCAATGGAGAGATCAGGCCTGTTTACAGAAAGACAAACAATAACATTTATTGGCTATTTACTAACTTTTGTTATTTGAAAACAGCACTAGTATTGCCACAAAAAAGAATGAGTTTCCCTCAAATGAAGAATGAAACCCTTCACGTGTACCAAGGAAAGAAGTATATGCATGACCAAATCTTGTAATTCAACTTTTACAGTTTATCTTTAGTTTGTTTTTTAGATCCTTTTTAGTTTCGACAGGTATCTCGTACGTGATATCAGATCAGGTTAACAGGCTGGTGACGAAGCACTTCTGTTCCAAATTTCTGTGTTTGCTTGACGCAAATGTTCATTAGCGAGATGTCCAAAGTGATCTGGGGCTCTACAATGTTGGAAGTATTCACGTGAAAGACGATCGATGTCCTGATTCACTGACTGACTGACTGACTTAACATCGCCCAGCCAAAACCATTAAGGTCAGAAACTTGAAATTTAGGGAGGATGTTGACCCTATACTGCAGGCATCGTTTGAGAAGGGATTTTTGTAAATTCCACCCCTTAGGGGGTGTAATAGGGGATGAAATGTTTTTTGAATAAAGTCGCTATTAAGGTAATTTTGAAGATAGACATAGGAAAATTTGTATCTGATTTATCGGTCGGAAATAAACACATGTTTCAGCGTTTTTGGAAATTAAGCCCCTATCGGCGTGAAATATTGGGTGCAAATGTTTCTTAAAAATAATTCACTGTTAAAGAACTATGAAAGTATTTTTAATGCTACATCTATGAAAACAGTATTTTTCTCTGTTAAAAATAAAAAATAACGTGTTCCAGTGCTTTTACCCTTAAGGGGGTAATATAGGGATGAATGTTTTTGTGAAATATTTCATTACGAAAGCATTTTCGAAGGTGTATCTATGACAATTTGAATTTGGCTTCTCAATCAGAAATAAAAAAGTACGTGATTTGCTGCTTTTGGAAATGCAACCCATATGGGGTTGAAATAGGGGATGAAAGTTTTTATGGAAATATTTTCATTATACGTGCATTTTTGAAGCTAAATCTATGAAAATTTGTATTTGGCTTTTCTGTTGGAAATAAAAATACGTGTTTCATTGTGTTTAGAATTTCAACCCCGAAGAGGCCGCAATAGGGGTGAAAATTTTTAAGAAAAGATTTCCATATATTAAAAATTTTAAAACTAAATCTATGAAAACTGGTAATTCACTTCCCGGTTGGATGTGAAGAAGTACGAGTAGGGGATAAAAGTTTCTGTGGAAATGCGACCACAAGAACGCAAAAGGCACAACGCGAAGCCGCACGGGGTAGCCGCGTGGTCTAGGGCGCCTTTTCACGGTCCGAGTGGCTTCCCCCGTCGGAAGTTCGAGTCCTCCTTCGGGCATGGGTGTGTGTGTTGTCCATAGCGTAAGTTAGTTTAAGTTAGATTAAGTAGTGTGTAGGCGTAGGGACCGATGACCTCAGCAGTTTGGTCCCATACGACTTTACCACAAATTTCCATAACGCGAAAGACATGATTGACTAAAACCTCCAGCTATCAGAAACGCATTTTGGTCAGAAGTAAATTTTAAAAAGACCATGATTCTATGGCCTCAATTAGCGTGGAACGCTTAGAACGTGTTGTAATTTGTGAACAACATAAAAATTCTATTGAAGGAAAAAGAACTGTGCAGACCATACAGCCTACGTGAGCGAAGCAGCGAGCGCGTAGCTAATTAGAATATATTCGAAGTACATGGGAGGTCTGTTTCTCAGATACATAATATATATTGGTTTAGCTAAGCGGAAATGAAGCACATACAGAACTGTGACTCATTCATTGGCTATACCCAACAACAAGCGCAAAGTACACCAGTGTTGATGGTTCTTCATAACTGTAGCATAAGGATTGTCAACGATCCGTACATTAATATTACTTCACATCAGCTTTCCTTTTGTGGTGAAACAGTTCCGATCTCAAAACCAAAGTAAACGGCCAGAAAAGTGAAGCTTGACAACAACAGCGTTGCAGCATCCACTGGTTCATCATAAGGTGACATCTGAAGCGCAGTACTTGTTAAAAATGGCACTTTCTTTGAATATTAGGGATGTATCTGCTACTTACAGATTGTTTTGCAAACTGTACCCTGCACGACGCCAATGTTACGCAAAAATGCTCGAGTATTAACCGAATGCTCCTCATCAATGCAAGAAAGCACTGCCTCAACCTGACCGGGGATCAGTAGACTTAATTCGGTAGACTTAGTGCACTCCTCGATTGTTACATTGTAATACAACCAGTCCCATTCCCCTTAACTGCTGTAATTTTATTGGAAATGTGGTGCTCCTCAGATGCCACGTTCATAAGTATTCGACTTCATACGAGTTGTTAGAGGTACAGTACTCGCTGCGTCCGTGGCATTCGATAAGCCTCACGTGCACCCCGGTTGCGCCAAGTGGTGGACACTTCAGAGAGCTCAATTTTTGCGACGCGTTACAAGTTTGCCGATCCTGGGTTTCCTAAGCTGGAGACTGGTAAGTGCCGCCATTCATCGGTCACCCTAATCCCTGGGATGCTTTAGTGACCACCGTGCGGCGCGGCGTGACTTCGAAACGATATGTGTGCTAGGATGATAAAAAAAGAGCAAAAGCCGTTTTTTTTAATACGGCAGCGCTTTAGCAACGGTTAGAGATCACTAAATATATCTATAGCAGCAAACCAGTTGCAACAAAACTTGGTTCACTTTTGATTATGGTTTCGACGTATTTAAAAACGTCTGACAGACATCTGAAAGACATGTAATCGGTAGACATTGTAACAGTAGGAGCTGCGTCATACAGAGGCAAAATCCCCATAAAGGGGTGGGGTTATCACATGTATCATAAAACATAACCAAAAAGATAAAGACCAGCTCTTGCTAAAATTTCACATTGGAAAAACTCCAAATAATGAAGCAATCTGTTATTTGTCCAATGAAAATATGCTGTCAGTGCATAACATTGTACACATTATTAATTATGCTGTCGCGTAGGATCCGGCTAGTCACGTAACAATAGTTAAAATCCATAAATAAAACCAATCAAATAAATTGTAAAGTCATGTTATGAGCTGTACGCCGAATGACAGGAAACGGAGCACATGAATGCCAGAAAAACAATACAGGTGGCGCGTGCGCCGAGATGGATGTACTCTTGCGGCATAAACTGGCAGTAAGTGGGTTTACAGTTAGGTGGGGAGGCGTGAGAGAACAGTGTGAAATAAAGAATATTAAAGGAGGCTGCTGTAAAGTTAAGTATGCTACCGTACATTAAAACCATTCGAAGATCACAACTACATTATCGCACGAACAGTAACAAAATTATTGGGTGAACACACTGTGATAAACGTACGTGAAGATGAAAAAGGTTAGTAAATGGGTCATCATATAGTAAAAAACATACAGTAAGATGAGTGCGCTAAATGGGTGTCTTCACCAATATAAAACAGGGGAACGCATTTTTAGAATTTTAAGAAATGAGCAACTCGCCACGTCTACCGGCGCATGTATGAAGATTTTATGCACAGTATAAGTTTGAAGCCTTAAAAAATATGTGTGCAAGCAAGATGCAGCTGACCTCTAGATGTTTGAAGATTTGAAGATAATTCTTCTCGAAGATCCCTCTTGCACCATTTGACTCCTCTGTATAAAATAACTGTGTTTCCAAACATTTCGGGACGTGGTAAGCAATCAGCAAGTGTAGAACGTTGAATTATGTATGTTCCCTCCTTTCTTTCCTAACACCTGCTCTTTACATCTAGTCCTCACAACTGTTCCTGTTTCACTGATGTAATAGCGTGGCCAATTATTACAGATCAACTTTTAGATCCCTGTAAGCAGAAGTTTTTTCTTTAGAATGTTGTCTCTAGAGACGGAAACATTACAGTTACAATTTTTCACTAGAAGACACTTAATCCTGTGAGAAACATTTCCCAACAATGGAACAGATACGAATTTACTAGCGCCTTTGTTATTATTGGAAGGAGTGTTGTTGCTCAAAGTCGAGAATTTTTGAGATGTTTTCTTACTGTAGATGAACAATAATGCACTTGTGGTCTTATATTGGTTTTAAAGTAAGTTAATATATTTTACTTTACAAAAGCGTCCGTTGATAGTCTTTATTTCTCACTGTTCTCTCACTCCCCGACCCCCTTAAGCCAATGCATTTTCACATATTGGCCGTTTATGCCACAACGGTACCTCGATCTCGGCGCACGTGCCACCTGCCTTTTTTTCCTGGTGCTCAACCTCTCTATTTCTTGTCAGTGTGCAGCTCATAACATAACCTGACAATTTATTTTATTCGTTTTATTTCTGAATTTTAATTGTTCTTACTTGACAAACTCCGATCATAGGTTCAGAATATCTAATAATGGTGTGCGTTGACAGCATATTTTCGTTGGCCAAGTGACAAATCACTTCAATATTTCGGATTTTTAGAATGTGAAATTTTAGTAAGTTCTAGTTTTTATCCTTTTGGTTGTGTCTCATGATATATGTGATATTCCCACACCGTTATGGGGATTTTGTCTCTGTATGACGCGTAATTTTGACACACATATTTCAGAGTTTGTAATTATTGCTGTTACATTGCCTTCAGGTTACACGTATTTCTGAAGAAGACGAGTTAACATCCGCCGAAACCATGGTGAAAGGTTGAGTAAGACCACCTTTTCTTGGAAGTGATTGGCTGCGTTGAATACATTTACTAAAAAACGAAACTCAGTCTCAAAGTTCGCTGTGCGCCAATGAGAAGTATGGCAGTTGAGGCGGAACAGTCGCTATGGCGAACCTGCTAAACCTTAGTTACAAAAGGCTTATCTAGGTAAGCGGGTCCCTGTCTGGATGGACAAATGATTCCCTAGCGTCTCGTGGCACCAAAATGGCTCACAATAATGACATACTCCCAGTGGAAAGTGTGGGCCACTGGAGGGTTTACCTACACACTCCACGGAGAGATCTCAGGTGAATAGCCCACCCGACGTATCTACTTCAGTGGTAAATACCACTAACAGAATAATGCCAATGTGTCGTAATGTGCTAAGCGTTATGAAGAGGGAAGATGCTACATTCTGAAGAGTATCTCCATTTTATATAGACAAAAGGGAGGGTATTGTCCGAAGTCTTAAGTCTATTAAAATGTTAAGGGATGTCACCCTGCTAATAGAGACAATGGCGCTCAGTGAACCACCTAAGTTATTGCAAAGCAAAAGCTTGGTGAATATCCTATAGTTGTTAAAATGCGCATCTCCCTCCTTTAGAGCAGTGGTATATCAACCAGTGTTCTTCTGTATCTGGATCCCAATCAACATTTAATGTAATGGCAAAGCGAAGTTATAACTGAGAAGATAAACGTACTGCAAAGGGTGATTGGTGGATAGAAAAAACACCTAACTTTATACTAACCTTTCATTCACCCACGTTACCTGAGTACATCAAGGCCGGTTTCTTATTTCTCAGAGTGTATCCATATGTCACCAGTGTAGTGTGCTGCTGTCCACGCCAGAGATATGGGCGCACTATCCCAGCATGCCAAGGTAAGCTGACCTATGGAAGATGTGGGTTAGACGCTCATGATATAGACTGGTTGTTAACACCAGCATCCTGTTGTGTTAAGTGCTTCAGTGCACATCCAGTCTGGTCAAAGGTTTGTACTGTCTATATACAGGAGAAGAGCATTCTGGAGCTTCAGGCGGAAAGGCGTTCACCGCTGATGGAGGCAATAACCACTCAACGCTATGTAACCTCCAACGTTGGCAGCCTCGTCCTCTACCATCGTCAAGCAACCAGTTGCGAAGTGTGATGCTTCAACGCAAACGCCCAGTGCAGATGCTAGCACATCTGTCATCCTGCACCAACCTGTAGTCAAGTCTGATGCCTCAACACAAACCCACAATGCAGATTCTAGCAAATCCACGTGTGCATGTATCTGAATCTGTCAAGGCGCTGTTGCAGTTATTAGCTTGGCAGGCCCATCAGCTTTGAGTTCCAAGGAAGAGCAGGTGACTTCCACTTCAGAATCCAAACACAAAGTCTGGTCACAAGATATGTACGTCTACTTCTTTACCAGCCTCGACAGACTGTACAGGAAAGCCAGACCTAAAAGGCGTGACCTCAAACATTCTAACCATAGTGGTCTAGTCACATCTGATGGGGGTGACTGTCCGATGGACCTAGAAATATGTTTCGGTGTTTCACCAAGCCTGTCTACCCCTCCTACCGACATTTTTGACTCCCTTTCCAGGCTACAGGACTTAGTGAGAGTTAAAACCAATGGTTAAAATGGCTCGCTACTTTCAGTGGAACGCGAGTGCCTATGGAACACAAGTAGAGAAATTTAAAATCCTAGTACAAGAGAAGTATACGAGCATGTGCCTTCATGAGATGCATTCCAAGGTCACAGATAACCTGTGTTGCCAAGATATAACCTTCATAGGAAGAATTACGCAAGTGGTGACCGAGAAAAGAGTGGTGCAGCTGCGTTCCTCAACGAAACACACCACATCCCTTACCACTGACTTACAAGTAGCTGCAGCAGCATTATATGCGCCATCTTGCCTAATAGTATGCTCTGTATATATTCCACCCACCGTAGGAAATCCATGATGGTACAACACTTATTGTTCTCATGCAACAACTCCCCAGCCCACCATGTACTGTGGTTCTCTTCTGCCATCTATCCCAGAGCTCTGGTACTTGAGAGTCTGCTGGTGTCAGAGGATACCTATGTACTTAACAACTGGGAAAAGACGTACTTTTGCTCGGATCTTCGGCATTCTACACTATAAATCTCTTCCCTATAGTGTCCTGTCCTTGAAGGTACCGTTACGTGGGAAGTGGCCACTTAAGTGACCACCTTCTCATTTCACTTCACCTTGCTGCGACTACAGTGCCTGAACGCAAGCCACCTATGTTGACGTTCAGCAGAGCAAACTGGCCGCTGTACAGCCGACGGACCTTATTGCAACACTGTGACAGGACAGGACGAAGTGGACCGCATCACAAATGTGATACACCTTGCTACTGATTCCTCCATTACTATACTCCTAGCAAACCTAGGAGAAAATCCGTCTCTTGATGGACTGAGGAATGTCGGTTATCGATGAGGGATAGGCGTGCTGTGTTTCATAGGTTTAGGAATAGACCAAGTGGAGACAATCTTCCAGCCTTTCGGGAAGCGAGGGCTAAAGCTAGACGAATCATCAAACAGAGAAAAAGGAGTGTGTGAAGCCGGTCGGTGTGGCCGAGCGGTTCTAGGCGCTTCAGTCTGGAACCGCGCGACCGCTACGTCGCAGGTTCGAATCCTGCCTCGGGCATGGATGTGTGTGATGTCCTTAGGTTAGTTATGTTTAAGTAGTTGTAAGTTCTAAGGGACTGATGACCTCAGATGTTAAGTCCCATAGTGCTCAGAGCCATTTGAACCATTTGGAGTGTGTGAAGAGAACTTTGAATATCTGGTGACTATTCCACACCGGCAATGAAGGTATGGGACTCCATTCGGAAGACATCAGGGAATAAAAGTGTAGGACCAGTATCTTCTCTACAGGAGAACCTGTCTGTGTGTGTTGTAATCATTCGGTTCAGCCCTTTACCATCCTGGAGGTCCCGCTGAGGGGAACCGTCTTGGACTTTAATACCTCACTGCGGTCCTTGGACGTCAGTTTTGACCATAGGTTAACATGGATACCACACCTACATGATATGAAATGTAGATGTCAGGAGGTCTGAAGGCACTAAACGTCTTAAAGTGTGTTTGCGGCAAGAACTGGTGAACAGATAGCTCCAGTTTGTTTACGGTCCGTAAGACCTTCATCTGCAGACGACTTGACTACGGCAGCGTAGTGCGTGGCTCCAGTATGCCTATTTAAAGATGCTGGATGCTGTCCACCACGCAGCCATTAGACTCGCCACACGAGTTTAGATATTCAGTCCCATTCCTACCCAAATCACCTCTCGGTGTACTATGCGGATTTGTGGGGTTTCAAGAAAGCACTGTGGAACGTCCAGCTTCTTGGTAGAGGGACGTTACTTGTCTCCACGGACTCTCTTATTACTCTGCAGGCTATTCAGTAGTTAAGATGGTCCAGGATGCTATCCACCTCCTGCACAGGCAGAAGAAAGAGATGGTCATCCACTGGGTCACTGGACACTTGGGAATCGAGGGAGATGATGGAGCTACAAAGTATCGAAAGCAGCCTGCCAGGTGAATACCACAGTGTAACTTAACGTCCCCCCTATAGGCTTTCATGTCGTGAGTGGAAAAGAGAGTGTTCGCTGAATGGAAAAGGAATTGGCTAGACGTGGTCAACAGCAAGCTGTGGTCGGTCGAACCGACTATTCACGCATGGCCCACTTTCTTTCGAACTCCCCGAAGGGATGAAGTGGTCATTAGTCGCCATACTCGACACCGCCTAATAACGCATGCTTATCTCTTGCGGCATGAAGTTCCACATGAATGCTGTTTATACGGTGTCACACTCACGGTGACCCACTATTAACGTCCTGTATGCTACATGCCGATGGGAGGGAAGCCCTTGGTGTACCGAGGGACTTACCCTCAATTTTAGGAGATGACGAAACTATAGCTACATTTTTTTGACATTTTGTGTGTCTTCAGGACTCTTACTCAACTTAATAGGATGGAGGTTTTAATGTGTTTTTGAGTGTCTGGCTCATCCTATTAGTCCTGTGACAACAATCCCTCTTACTGATATCCATTGTTTTATTAGTACTATGAACGTGTGACAACGGTATGAATAGAGAAATACCGGAGACTGAATATGAAATTTTTTGTTAAGGTGGCTATAGTTATGTGGTTTTTCCTTTCGGTTTCACAAGAGTGATCACCCATTGAGCAGTATCACGATCTTGTGAAAGAGCGCTGATGGCTACACTGCTTAGAGCCCAACAAGTTTAAATCCATCCACGAATCGCCAACTTCCTTACACTTTTCATTTTCCTGTCTGTACGCGAAACTCATATCTGCTTATTGTGTAACCATTTCACTAGGCCAGATCGACTATACGCTTCACCTCGAAATCAGAAACTACCAGCCGATTGATATTTACCTCTCAACAGACCATATTAGTAAATACATCACGCCGTCTGCAATGCATTAGTGATGTTTCCTATCCACATCCCACTTGTTGTTCCCCTACATATTTGCAGGGCCACAACGTTAGCAACTACATCAATAGTAAATCACTTTATTACATGGTAAAAAACATATATCCTAGGTTTTCTCTTTCCATTGAAAAAGTTTTTGCAAAACGCGGTAGGTATCCTAAATTTGAATTTCAGTTCAATCAAAGTCAGACATCCATTGTCAAATCTAAATAAAGTTGAATTTTAATTTACGTATTAATTTACATAATTTTAATTTTAAAATTTATAAATTTTTAATTTGGTACTTGCCTGGATTTAATACCTGTGTTTCCTTCAGTTTAGATATCGAGTTGAACTCACGAGGGCTTAAGTCAGGGGAATGCGGTAGGTGGTATAGCACTTCGCAGTCCCATCAGTCAAACAAATCAGTAACAGCTTGCACTGTACGTGGGTGAGCATTGTCCCGCAAAATGATGGTCAAGTCCTGCAGAAAGCGTCATCACTTCTTTCTCTATGCTGTTCATTTTTGGAACAAAACCTACGATCAGCTTAGAGACAGAAGTGATGAGGTTTTCTGCAGGACCTGACCATCATATTGCAGGACAATGCTCCATTTCTAAACTGAAGGAAACACTTCACGGCATTCGCTTCAGAACTGCTACAAATTCGTCCTGCAATGGACCGCGCCGCTCGAACTGTCAACACAACTGGCACTGCTAAGAGTATCCTACGACTTCCACATCGCTGCCAACGGGTTATACACAATATTGCTGATTACTCTGAAGGTGAGTAAAACTTTGAAACATGTATCTATTTTCTACGAGCTGTAAATAAATAGTTGCCCCTATTAAAGTTCCAAACCTCGTATTATCTCACCATTCAACACAATACGTTTAACAGTAGAACTTCGCTACAACCATTAACATTTAAAACTCTAAGGGAATAAGACAGTGGTGTGTGTATTAATTTTGATAATAGTTATACCCCTAAATCCCTCAAATGAGGAACAAGCTATGTATTCATGGAAACAACAGAACTGGCGTATAACAATTTCACGTAACCTTATAAGTATTTACACATGACGGGATAGTATAGACTGCAAAAGGTATGCACGTGATCCTAAAATGAGCAAGGAATCTTCGTAGTTATGCAGAACAGAGTGCTGGGTCAGAGGGACCCGATTATCGGCGAGAATAATTTGGCGGAGGGGCCGCAGTGAGCAACGGGCAATCTCCGAATGATTGCCTCCTCTGGCAGGCGAATCATCCCGCTGAAAGCCAGCTAATACGGAAGGCTCTCTCTCTCTGTCGGTGCTCCAGAGTCGGTCAGGCTATCGCGCGGACCAAGTACTTTCATTTAACTTGAACGCTCAGAGGTCTGAATGGCAAAATAAAGGAAGCATAGATATCCGATCGCCAGTATTACTACTGTTCGGACTGATATGTCATTAATGTCACCACTTATTAAATGTAATCAACAATTATTGTTTCGCTGCATAATTATCCATTTTATCTCCTCTGGCAAAGCTATGACATAAATGAAATTGGTTTGTAACGAAAAGGCAGGCTTTCAGCTATGGTAGTGGAGTTGCACATGATTTTGATAATAAAGATTATAGAATACGTGACCTGAAGCGAAGTTTCTAAAATAGCTGTATCCGACGTCAAGCACATGTTTACTCAGCGAAAGATCCTGACTCAGTAGAATCTGTAATGTATCATTTTTTAAGATCATCATGATTCTTACACGTCATGAAGTTCTGCAATGTATTTCCATTAGCAGGTTCCGTCGAGATCAACAACAATATGCGTACAATGATCTCACAGTGTTACCCCCATCTTGCAGCCATCAGATAGAAGTATCGTACCGATCAATGTCAGTGCTGCATATTAGTTTACAACCGATGCAAGAAAATATAGACTAAATAGTACGACGTACAGATCTTACATATCTGTGCGTGTCTAATCTTCCACATTCTTCGATCGGTAGAAGTTAATGGAAGACATGTCAGCCTACAGAATTGTAGCTTCTGCTTTGTGATACAGCAGGAAAGTCGTAGTGTAGACAATTGGACATCCACATACTATTTGTGAATCTATCCTGTATCACTCTATATTATCAAACACAGTTATGCTGTAGGTGTTTATACACAACGAACGCGGACGAATCATTCTCATCATCTACGATCAGTAAAGTTTCAACTATCCATCGTATGTTCATATTTCGAAATGTTTGGTGAACCATTCTGTGTTTAATTTTTGTACCCATTGACTATAACGGTCTAAAATATGAAAGGAAAGTACGTCACGAAATTGCATTGCGGGCTGTATCGCACCACTACCACTTATTGCTTGAAACACAGAACGATAGCTATATCATCTCAGGAAACCATGCAATAATTCGGGAAACCACGTTTTTATTTTATTACATATTCTGATATAATTTAAAATGTGGATCATTTTCATTGAAAGTAGAAGTCTGTAGTATTAAAAACGAGTTAGCTGCGTATTTACTAAATTACTGAAAATGATTGTACGAATGGTCTTTAGAGCCTTGAAGCATAGAACAACTAAATTGTAATGCAGTACCTTAGTTTGTCGTTATCCACGAACAAAGATACAAAACAACACTTCGAAATAGTTCACCAGCGTGAAGAAAAGAAATTCGTCGTGTAGCTCCATTCGGGAGGCCCTATCTGCTGCAGTGTTAGAGGACTCAAGATCAGGAAACACAACTTAAAGTGTTGTTATTATCTTGTCCTTCATTAGAATAGATAAAAACTGGTGCTATAGTTTACTGGTACAAACAAGTAGCAAAAGTTCACACACAAAGGTGTGCGGAATGTGTGGCACCAGATGCGATCCTGACCGCCGCTCTTTGTGTAGGAGTTCGTCCTTTGTCTGACTTATCCTTCACTTAAGATTATAACAACATTTTTCTGCATTTAAATGTACTGAAATGACTCAAAAATGAAGAACATCACAGGAAGTTATTTTAATTCTATTAATTTGCACTTTCTTGCACCTTGTAGAAAGGCTACCTTCACTCTTTTGCATGTTGCCATACGTCAGGCGTTATTTCCCGCTAGCTATTACGCTTTATGTGTCGTACATAGTCTTAGAACGTACTGTAAACGCATTTGTGGAGTTTCAGATATAAAATTACCGGCTAAATCCTGGCATTACTATTTTGTCATTGTCCTCTCGCTAAGAACTACTGACAGATCACTTGCTTCATATTGACTTATGTCCTTTGAATGAAATTACCACCGAAATAAGTGAGAAAATGTGGCAAATGATAAGGCTAATGGTCTGCAGTGGCAACTAGAACCTCTGAAGGACAGAAGAAATGAAATCAAATGAAGATAAGCAAATAGAACATGTTTATTTAAGAAACAAACTAAAAAATTTTATGTAAGAGACGAAGAATAGCTAGTAACCTCAAAAATGAAATGCACTCGTGCTTAGAATTTAATGACCACACCGTCAATGATACCCTACACTCTAAGCTAGAGCTTCTCCTGGCGTATCCAATGAACTCTATCCTTTCCGCATAAGCGAAGTCGCTAATACCCTACTGGATAGGTTATTTCGCTAAACAAATGTTACGGTAATACTAGACGTTTTGTTTGCAGCTAGGACATGAACCAAATGAAAACAGGCTTGGTCTAGAGGCAAGGAACGGAGGTTCTCTTGTGATGGAAGCTGCTAGAGGAGCGGGAATTCTCGTAGAGGTTTCGACACCAGTGCTGACCCACCCGCAACTCCCATGATTGTTGTAACAACTGTCTTCAAGTAGCGGTTGACAACGCTGCAGGAAGGGGCAACATAAAAGGAAATTGCTTTGGTGTCGTTGCGTAACTGAGTGTCCATTTCCACTGTGTGTGTGTTTATATTGGTGATCATTCCATGGATTTCTTAAACCGTGACATTTTGGCTTTTAATGGCACGTAGTACGGGTGGTATCAGTGAAAACATGATAGAGGGTGCTCGAACATGAAATGTGATTACAATGCGGAATGTACACATCGCCGTAATGGCTACTGTAATTTCGTCCAAACTGTTAGCTCGAGCTAGAGGAATGCTACGGCTGTGCATCTCTCTGCGTCGATGGTTCGACAGCGTCTTCTGCGGGTTAGACTGTGGCATGTATTCTATTTTGTATAGCCAGAAATCAGAAACATCTCAGACTGCAATTAACTCATAAATACGGCCTCTGCCATGCTGAGTAGTGTTTTTGTACGAGGCGGAGGTGGTGACCACAATTTGTCCAACTTCGCTGCCGTTTGGCTCAGCGGTCAAAGGCCAAATGTGTTTGTTTGGAGCTGCATTGGATGTAACATGCGATCCGGATACTGTAGTATTGAGGGCAGTCTTAATAGTTACCCCTACAGCAAAGAGACTATACACTACGAATTAATTTTCTTTTATAGGCATTTCTACAAGCTATATTTCAGCAAAACAATGATCGACCACATGTAAGGATCAGTGTGTTACCTTTTCATCGTGAGCGAAAGATATTTCTTTCGCTTGAGATGTTGTCCAATTAATTAGTAATGACAAATTGTCATTTAGATAATTCGGCTATTTTATTCTGGATATAAAATAGTTTTATTCTGTACTCAATGTATTAACCTTTGACCTGAGGATTTAACACGTACACATAGGCGAATATTCTTATTGGATATGGCGTCTGTTCTTTCAGACATGTCCGAAAGAACAGACACCATATCCATATAAATATATAGTTCTGGCAATACCGGCCATGACCTTCTTCTTCTGTGCGGATGCACACATATTCCCCGAACTCTTACGGGACTTGGTAAGAATGTGTTTCACGAGTAATGAGTGTGTTGGGGTGGGGCACTACGAATGTAGTGTGTGGACATACAAGGTGAGAATGCGGGTCTCGCGGGAGGTGTGTGCGAGATAGTCCCTGCAGTCACGCTATCCTTTGTGCTCTCGGTGGCTCAGATGGACAGAGCGTCTGTCATGTAAGCAGGAGATTCCGGGTTCGAGTCCCGGTCGGGGTAAACATATTCACGTGTCCCCGTTGATATATATCAACTCCCGTCAACAGCTGAAGGTATTAATATAATTCTCATTTGCTCAGACGAACGTTTGACAGTGCTTATGACAAAAGAGTCATGTTGAGATTGCTTGCAGCGAACGGGGCAGAAGGAAGAAAAAAGAAGGAAGTTGTTTTGAAAATTAATTATTTTAGCCCATTAAGATTATATTTTTCAGGAAGTGCTACAAACGAACAACACAGAATTTAAATCGTCCTGTTTACACACAAAACTGTATTTCGTTAGTGCTGTAGCGTTAAAAGTCAGTAAAATATTTCTCAATAAAGATCTTCTCCCCATACATGATTTATTCCCCTCTATGTGCCCGTTCTGGTGCATGTGTATTACCTAATAAGAGTAAAGTGCGTTTTGCTTCTGCAGTTTTTTTAAAAATTGCTAATGCTGTTTATTACTCGTACTTGTCTTTCTCTGTATCAGATATGATTGGTTTGTGTATATCCCAAGACGTTTCCTATGTAATCCCTTCATCCATTCCCTATAAGCCTTTGCTTAAGTTCCGTAATTTAACTGCATGCTATTGTATGTATAGTTTCAACGTCAGTTTAATTTTTCTGTTGGTTCTACACGTGTTCCGATACTGATTTTGTTTATAGTTTGCCCATAGACCTTTAATTCAAGTTTCCAAAGCCACTAGAACCTTGCCACCTGGTGGCTAGTATTGATACGTAATTTTTGTAACAGTCGTCCATATTTAGTTCAGCACGAAAGTTAAGTTTGTGGAAGGGAGGGGAAGATTAGTGTTTGACGTCCCGCCGACAACGAATTTTGCAATTCAAAGCGTTCGTCACCTTCTGTTGTCACTACATGACTCTTCAATGGAATATAATAAACAACAGAAATACACATCTGTATGTGTAAGAAATGAGAGTTTCTATGCTTTCGAAGTCAGTGAAACAATATAGCGACTCTACCATAGGGTATTAACTTCATCATACAGTACAAAATTTGCCCTGTTCTGTTGATGATGCCATTAAGGTATAGTAGTTGTTTGTGTACGACTTCGTACACAACAGTAAAGAGAGGTGGGCTACAGAGTGGTCTCAGTGTCAACAAGGGTGAAGCTCTCTGTACTAATGCACAAATGATAGAGTCGGAGCCGCGACGAGGTAGCGTGTACGTAGGGTCATGTACTCCAGAGTTTCCAGGCGCGAGAGGGCTATGTGGCTGCCGCTGGCCATCCTGTATGGCGGCGGCAGAGGCCCCTTGTTGTACAAAGCCACTGGAGGTGTGGCTCAGCAGATGTGCTCCATTGGGTCCACCATATCCACCAGGATCGTTATCGGCGTCTGATGGAAACTTGCAATTCCATTGCCAACTTTGACACTCGTGAGGTACTATCGATACGTGATATCACAGTAGTTAAGAAATGAGGTTTGCTGTAGAGTCAGCCACTCACTTTTAAAGTTCGTCAAACATTGCAGTGATCCCATGCTGGAGTATTAACTTATTAACTTTATCCTGCAAGACAATTTCTGTGGGGCATGAGAACAGATACAAAAGATGCTCCCCATAAGTAGTTAAAAACAACATCCGTGTAAGCAACGAGATTAACGAATTTAAAATATATAGCTGGCAAAGATATGTTTTACTTCTACAAATATTCAGAAAAATTTCAAAATGTGAAATAAAATCAACTTCTTTTTTATGCTTCTGTAACTTGTCCTCACCAACACATGGGAGTATTTGTAAACACTTACACTTTTATTTATGAACCATGCTTGATGTGAGGCACAACATATCCTCCTAGTAAATTATTTTCCACATCCAAAAAGTTCTATTATGGCTGTCAATCTCCTCAAAGTTCTTTTTACGTCTAAAATGTCTACAAAAATATGTAGGCAACGCAAAAAGTGCAATGTTTAGATCAAGTGTCAAGATGTTACTTTCTGTACCTTTGTCCACATTTTGCAAGTACAATGAACCAACAAATTAAATATTTCAGTTTCTGAATTGTCCTTTATGCAAACCGGTTCAACTACTAGGGTTTATGAGGTACATCCCATGGCGCCAAATACCGGGGACGGCGAGCGCTGGAGAGAGCGACGCTTGCGGTGGCGCACTGGCGGCCAGTTTAAACACATCGCCTCCCGCGGAGATGCAGTAGACGAAGGCACCGTTAATACACCAGAAACATCAGAGAATATAATTTTCAGCGATCTGGTGGTCAAGATGATATTTTTTTAACTTACAATTATTGAAATAGTGAGGTGACACCTTATAAGCTGAGACATAGCACTTATGCGAGTTTTTGCTCTTATTACTTTAGAATTACATTGCTATTTTTAAGACTGATAACTTACATGATCTTGAGTGTTGCAACAGTCACGTATGAAATAAGTTGCTCCTTAGAGACCAGTTCATAAAAATAGTTTTTTGACTGATAATGCTGTTCTTTTAATCCTCAACAACTGACAGCTTTCATTCTGCCCTGATATTACAGTATAGCCGCGCGGGATTAGCTGAGCGGTCTCAGGCGCTGCAGTCATGGACTGTGCGGCTGGTCCCGCGGGGGTTCGAGTCCTCCGTCGGGCATGGGTGTGTGTGTTTGTCCTTAGGATAATTTAGTTTAAGTAGTGTGTAAGCTTACGGACTGATGACCTTAGCAGTTAAGTCCCATAAGATTTAAAAAAAATTACAGTATAATATACGGCGTTGGTTCAGAAAGTAAGATAATGCGTCCTCTACGAGAAAACGTGTATTCAGGATATCAAAGAGTTGTACAAAGTTACTAAGGCAGCGTTACATATTACTATGTTGCAATCCTAAATTTGACGACGTATTCTGCAATGCCTGTCTGGAGGACATTGAAGAGTACATCCTAAAAACTCAGGCACTGCAGTCTATTGTTTCATGCCAAGACAAGGCAGTGACAATAACCGCAAGTCTCTCCCTGTGCGGTAATCACAACACTTGTGCGAATAGATTCGTGCTCGGATGGACGAGGCTGTGTCGACTGCCCGCGTAAAGCAGTAAACTCGGGTACGAGTCCCATCGGGCACATATGTTCATTTTCACTAACACATTGCGCAGCTTGAGTCTGATCATATTTGCAATTGCTAATATATTTCTTGTGTTGATCGCGGTAGTACCTGTTCTTCCAAACATGCATACATGTCTGTAGGACATTTCAGAGTACATCGTAAAAACACAGGCGCTGTAGTATAGTGTTTCATGTCAAGATAAGGCTACGACAATAATCATAACTCTCTACCTGTGCGAGAATCAAAGCAGCCGTGCGAGTACAGGACGTAGACACACAGCAATGTATGGAAGTTTGGGTCGATTCTGGAGACGTGCTCGAATGACGGAGGCGGCAAAGGCGATGACTCACGCAAAGCAGGAAATCAGGCTTCGAGTCCCGGTCCGGCACAAATTTTCATTGCCACAATGCATTCTGCAGCTGGAATCCGATCATATTCACAAAAGCGAATACATTTCTTGTGTTACATGTTACTGTCCCACGTGGACTGATTTCCTACGCATCTGTCGTAACCGGCAAAAAAGAAATAAAGTTTCAGGTCTAACAGCCTTTTACTAACAGTATCCCGAACGTCGACATCAGTTCTGAATTGACCATTGCGCAGATGCTTCTTTAACTGCCAGAAGAGACGCTAAGTGCTTGGTACAAGGTCCGGAATGTATGCAGGGCGTTTCAGCACAGTCTATAGGAACCGCTTTATCAACCGTAACCGAGGTCATTCTTGGTCATTCATTATCGTGTAACGTCACAGCTCCTTTCGAAATCAAAGCCAATCGGTTCCTCCGAATTGCCTTCTGCAGTAGTTCCCGTGCTACACAATAACGTACAACATTCACAGTCTATGGGAAGAAAATAAACCAGCAATGCACCCTTTGTGTTCCAAAAGACTGTTGCAGTAACTTACATGGCGGATACCTTTGTTTTGCATCTTATACGGGGGAGAGAAGCAGTGTTTCCATGATACTGATCCTTTCTTCGTCTCGGGAGCGGCATAATGCACCCACTTTTCACCCCGTGTGTCCATACAGTACAGCAATGAAGTCTCCAATCCATGATACTGCCTTAAGTGTTGGAGAGGCCGTGCAGTTTGCTTGGTTTCGTTCTCATCTGAGATTTGTCGCGATACCCAGCGAGTAAATGTCTTCCCGTAGTACAATATGATAACCACTTCACTACTGACGTAGATTTTGAGTTCCTCTGCAATCGGCTTGAATCAATACTTCGCCCTAACTTTTGCTCGCGTCATACATATATTCTACGTATATCGAATTCCTGGGGCGAAAACCACTCCTGCTTTCGTGACGTTACACTCGCTTCGTAAACTTGCGCTAGTTTGCGATGAATTGTAGCTGTGGATATGTTCTTTATAGGCAAACATCTTACTAGATTTCACATTTTCAATTGGCAGCAGTCACAGTGCATTACATCTTGAGATTATTTCGAAACAACTGCACAGCTATCTCTACCTACCGGCGACGTCTAGACATAGAATTAAATTCTTACGTGGTATTTGTACATCTGTGAGAGATTCTGTTAACTTACTGACTGAACGACCGCTGTTTAGCAGCATTTCAATGGATAATAATTTGATCAATTAAAAATCCTGAAAGTTACACTACTGGCCATTAAAATTGCTACACCAAGAAGAAATGCTGATGATAAACGGGTATTCATTGGACAAATGTATTATACTAGAACTGACATGTGATTACATTTTCACACAATTTGGATGCATAGATCCTGAGAAATCAGTACCCAGAACAACCACCTCTGGCCGTAATATCGGCCTCGATACGCCTGGGCATTGAGTCAAACAGGACTTGGATGGCGTGTACAGGTACAGCTGCCCATGCAGCTTCAGCACGATACCACAGTTCATCAAGAGTGGTGACTGGCGTATTATGACGAGTCAGTTGCTCGGCCACCATTGACCAGACGTTTTCAGTTGGTGAGAGATCTGGAGAATGTGCTGGCCACGGCAGCAGTCGAACATTTTCTGTATCCAGAAAGGCCCGTACAGGACCTGCAACATGCGGTCGTGCATTATCCTGCTGAAATGTAGGGTTTCGCAGGGATCGAATGAAGGGTAGAGCCACGGGTCGTAACACATCAGAAATGTAACGTCCACTGTTCAAAGTGCCGTCAATGCGAACAAGAGATGACCGAGACGTGTAACCAATGGCACCCCATACCATCACGCCGTGTGATACGCCAGTATGGCGATGACGAAAACACGCTTCCAATGTGCGTTCACCGCGATGTCGCCAAACACGGACGCGACCATCATGATGCTGGAAACAGAACCTGGATTCATCCGAAAAAATGACGTTTTGCCATTCGTGCACCCAGGTTCGTCGTTGAGTTCACCATCGCAGGCGCTCATGTCTGTGATGCAGCATCAAGGGTAACCGCAGCCATGGTCTCCGAGCTGATAGTCCATGCTGCTGCATACGTCGTCGAACTGTTTGTGCAGATGGTTGTTGTCTTGCAAACGTCCCCATCTGTTGACTCAGGGATCGAGACGTGGCTGCACGATCCGTTACAGCCATGCGGATAAGATGCCTGTCATCTCGACTGCTAGTGATACGAGGCCGTTGGGATCCAGCACGGCGTTCTGTATTACCCTCCTGAACCCACCGATTCCATATTCTTCTAACAGTCTTTGGATCTCGACCAACGCGAGCAGCAACGTCGCGATACAATAAACCGCAATCGCGATAGGCTACAATCCGACCTTTATCAAAGTCGGCATTTCTCCTCCTTCGACAAGGCATTCCAACAACGTTTCACCAGGCACCGCGGTCAACTGCTGTTTGTGTATGAGAAATCGGTTGGAAACTTTCCTCATGTCAGCACGTTGTAGGTGTCGCCACCGGCACCAACCTTGTGTGAACGCTCTGAAAAGCTTATCATTTATATATCACAGCATCTTCTTCCTGTCGGCTAAGTTTCGCGTCTGCAGCGCGTGAGCTTCGTGGTGTAGCAATTTTAATGGCCAGTAGTGTACATGAGTTTCCAAAAGTTCACATTGCAATTAATGCCAATCAGGAAATGCCGGCAGCTCAGGCAGTGGCTTGTCTTATTCCAGCTAAGGTAAGGCAGGCTTAGACGATGAGGAGAGGGTCTTACAGTATTTCAGCAACTGCGTTTCATCGACTTTTAAAATCGTTAAATCCGCCAGGATGTTACTAGCCAGCTGTCATTTAGAATTATAATGCAGATTTATAGTTAAAGCGATCCGGAAATGTATTTCTTCAAATTTTTAACGTGAAGTGAAACGTACTGCCAATTCATGAATAACAAACTTGCTTTTCCAATCCTCGTTCTTTTTCAGGACTGTCAGTTCAGCGGCTATAGGTAGAAAAACGCTCAGGTTTCCAGTAGCAGTGCGGTGTGCAGTGGCCGATACTGAAAACTAAATATTGCCAATAGTGAAGAAGCTGTTTTCCATAGTGCCCAGTGATTCAGTCGTCACTGCTATGGAGTTGACAAATGATGAAAGTATTTCCCGGAAAACAGTTCCATATTTGGATCTCAGTTACAATGGAATGCAAATTATACATTATCAGTTAAATTCTTTTATTCATTTTATACAGCTTTATTTTTTCAATAGAGTGTTGATGTGCAAAAAAATGACTCAAGTGGCTCTGAGCACTGAGGTCATCAGTCCCCTAGAACTTACAACTACTTAAACCTAACTAACCTAAGGACATCACACACAGCCATGCCCGAGGCAGGATTCGAACCTGCGAGCGTAGCGGTTCCGGACTGAAGCACCTAGAACCGCTCGGCCACACCGGCTGACGGTAGATGTGCACCTTTGAAGTAATTTAACATTTAATGAAGCCACTCGACCAAATATTAGAGTAAGTTTCATTGTGTATAGAAGTGCATTTGTTTGAAATGCACGTGATAGGATTATTGTGAAGAAGTGGAGTTAATTTTCGGCGTTGCTATTGGTTGTACACACATTAAAAAAAAAAAGAATTGTATCACCCCCGTTCCGAGAGTTCCGGAAGTTGTACAAAAAAATTACAACTGAAATCAACATAAACATCATTTCCGCCCTTTTTATTGCTCATAAAAACCACATGGCATGTTGTACCACCATACAGCGAGACCTTCAAAGGTGGTGGTCCAGTTTGACGTACACACCGGTCCCCTTGCGTTGATGCATGCCTGCAATCGTCGTGGCATACTGTCCACAAGTTCATCAAGGCACTGTTGATCCACATTGCCCCACTTCTCAACTGCGATTCGGCATAGATCCTTCAAAGTGGTTGGTGGGTCATGGTCGTCCATAAACAGCCCTTTTCAGTCTATCCCAGGCATGTTCGATAGGGTTCATGTCTGGAGAACATGCTGGCCACTCTAGTCGAGCGACGTCGTTACCCTGGAGGAAGCCATTCACAATATGTGTACAATGGGGGCGCGAATTGCAGTCCATGAAGACGAATGCCTCGCCATATGCTGCCGATATGGTTGCACTATCGGTCGGAGAATGTCATTCACATATCGTACAGCGGCGCCTTCCATGACCACCAGCGGCGTACGTCGGCCCCACATAATGCAGGGAATCTCCACCTTGCTGCACTCGCAGGACAGTGTGTCTAAGGCGTTCAGCCTGTCCGGGTTGCCTCCAGACACGTCTCCGACGATTGTCTGGTTGAAGGCATATGCGACACTCATCGGTGAAGAGAACGTTATTCTAATCCTGAGCGGTCCATTCAGCATGTTGTTGGGTCCATCTGTACAGCTCTGCATGGTGTCGTGGTTGGAAATATGGAAATCGCCGTGGACGTCGGGAGTGAAGTTGCGCATCATGCAGCCTATTGCGCACAGTCTGAGTCGTAATACGACGTCCTGTGGCTGCACGAAAAGCATTATTCAACGTGGTGGCGTTGTTGTCAAGGTTCCTCCGAGCCATAATCCGTAGCTAGCGGTCATCCACTGCAGTAGTAGCCCTTGGGCGGCCTGAGCGAGGCATGTCATCGACAGTTGCTGCCTCTGTATCTCCTTCATGTCCGAACAACATTGCTTTGGTTCGCTCCGAGACGCCTGGACTCTTCCCTTGTTGAGAGCCCTTCTTGGAACAAAGTAACAATGCGGTCTGTATCTCCTCCATGTCCGAACAACATTGCTTTGGTTCACTCCGAGACGCCTGGACTCTTCCCTTGTTGAGAGCCCTTCTTGGAACAAAGGAACAATGCGGTCGCGATCGAACCGCGTTATTGACCGTCTAGGAATGGTTGAACTACAGACAACACGAGACGTGTACCTCTTTCCTGGTGGAATGCCTGGAACTGATCGGCTGTAAGACCCCCTCCGTCTATTGGCGCTGCTCATGCATGGCTGTTTACATCTTTGGGCGGGTTTAGTTACATCTCTGAACAGTCAAAGGGACTGTGTCTGTGATACAATATCCACTGTCAACGTCTCTCTTCAGGAGTTCTGGGATCTGGTGTGATGCAAAACTTTTTTTGATGTGTGTATTTTTCCCGTGTATCCAAACAGCCTGGGGTATACAGTAAGGTAACTTTCCAAAATTAATCTTACGATGTGATGAGAGTTCATGGTCAGTGCATGGCAAAGGCATTTATACAGTTGGATTAAGAATATTAGAAATGAAATAAGTTATGAAACATTCTGAAAATAACGTTCTAAGAATTGCAGCTGTGTAGCGATGTGAAAAACAGTCGCGTGCCGTAGAAGTGAACACAGCGTCTTTTTCTTCCGGCAGTGGAGTAGGTCGCTTGGTGCTCGTTAACGACTGCAAGCAAAAATAATCCGTGTCAGCGAGAGCAAGGGGTGCAATGGGGCGTTCCTAGTAAATGTCAGCGGTCTGCGTAGACACTGATTATATTAAAAATTGTGACTATTATCGGAAAAAAACCGTTACGAGGTCAAAACCAAAATGTAGGATAATTCTGCTGGTATGTAGGCACAGCCATAATTAATTTCCTAAACGAATCCGTAATTTTTGAATGAAAATTTGCCTTCGTGCTTCCACAGTTGAAACATAAAATTCTTAAGAAAACTTATCTGAATTAGAAACTTGAACAAATGGTAATGGTGTGAACGCGAGCTAATGCCTTATAATATATAAATATGTATGGCTACTCAGTTCCCTTGTACAAAGGAAATCTAGATTTAAGACTTGGTTTTTTTCCTAACTTAAAAACTCTTCAGTTGGTAAAAATAATTAAATGAAATATATTTCCATTATAAACTCGAAGATTCACTGAATTATTGCTCGTTCACACATAATTGTTGGAATGTATTTAGGGCGTTATATTCATGTGATAATATGGCTGAATAAAGAAATAAGAAAACAAACAGAAAAAATAGATCATTTGTATACCGTTTAGAGATGGTCCATCCACTTTTCAGTGGAGTTCCATTTCTACATGGAGGTAACCTTAAACATATAGATATGCAGAATAATGTAATACCGAGCGAGGTGGTGCAGTGGTCAGCACACTGGACTCGCATTTGGGAGGACGACGGTTCAAACCCGCGTCCGGCTGTCCTGATTTAGGTTTTCCGTGATTTCCCTAAATCGGTTCAGGCAAATACCGAGATGGTTCCTTTGAAAGAACACGGCCGACTTCCTTCCCCATTCTTCCCTAATCCGATGGGACCAATGACCTCGCTGTTTGGTCACCTCACAGAAATCTACCAATAATGCAACAAATATACCTCGAAACCAAAAATAGTTTCCTTTGTCTCATGATGAGTTGGATCACTCTGTTACGTGCTTTTATTCTCGTCCCTTAAGGCTGTGTTTTTTCACACAGCAAAACACATTATAAAGCATACCATGTTTCTCGAGTATTTCGCTGTATTGTTTATTTTGCTGTCTGTAGCTCAGAGGTAAGTTTTACGTGTACTCTTAATGCGTATCTAATTGTGGCAATCAAATCACAATGCCTGTTGTCACACGAACCACCAATGAAAACGTGTTTATAACGTACATGCACTGAATGTACTTCAAACGCACACGCTACAGATCAAATGTCACAATGCTTGTTAGAGCCATTCAGTAATACGGTGGGCGATAAAACTTCAGAGCAAGCTACCGCAGTGGTTAATTAACAATACTCGCAGTGAGGTACACCGTTTTCGAGTCTCTGATAGGTCATTGGTATCTAGTATTCTTATCATTTCTCGTGAATGCTGTAATGCTTCCTTAGGCATATCCGCAGACGATTTCCTTTTCTTCGTCGGCTCATCGAGTTAATTCTCCGTTTCTAATGTACTCTTTTGCGAATTAATGTCAGACTCCAACACACTTGCCACTCTTATGCATGGTAAAATATGAACTGTGCTGAGTAAGAAGGCACTTTAATTCCGATTACAGTCGATAATTGTCCTGTCACGGACCTATGACGTATATTTCTTTATTGGTGCCAAGAAGTAACTAATCATTGTCTGAAGCTGGAAGAAAGGTGGAAAAAAGTATCCTGACACGTGACGCAGCCAGATCTAGTTCATTACCTTATCGCCGTTTGCTAGAGTTTTATAAAGCTATTTTAAGTGTTATTCTTGCACTGTCGGAACTGAAACTTCGAAGGTGCGTCTAGAGTCGTGCCTAGATATCTCAGTTGATAAGAGTATCGAACGTTAAGGGTAATGTTCTGAGTTCGATTCCAGTTCCCTCACAGAGTTTTAACCCATCACTAACCCGTTCTCCAATCGAAACGACAGAGTATGCTACAACGTGTCTCACCACTCATTAACCAAGCAAGACAGCAAGCGGATCGAGACCTGAACTTAGTTGACTGAGTTGAATATCGTTAATGGTGACTGTCACCAAACCACTGTGATACCAAATGTGAATCTGAGTCCGTCAATTCTGATTTGCATCACTAGCGCACATCTCAATGCTATAACTATGCCACATTTAAATCATTTGTCCACACCTGTCCAAAATATTAATGTTCAACCCATAATGGATTCGTTGATGCACCAATAATGAAGACGAACTCCCGAAAGAAAGCAATTTACTTGCAGTACTGTGGCTCCTGTGACCTTTTCTACCTACTGATGGCAAAACGTATCGTGCAACTAACGAAGGGTTGGATTCAGCGTTGTCTTTAAGGCCGACTAAGCACTAGCCAGGACTCGAACGGGATAGGTGAGGAAATCTGTCTGTGTCTTTCAAGCCATTCCACTGAAATGATTTGAAGAAATTAAACAAAACATACAACTGAATTGCCATCTTTTGTTGTGACCTTTCTTCCCTTCAGAATACGAGTACAATGCCACAGCCAATGCGTTGTATCTCTCTACGAAAAGTTATCAGGCTGGAACAATGATTTTTCATGAACAGTTTGTGTTACTTTTAAATAGTAGACATTGTAAAGAATCTGGATTCCATTCCAGTGAGAGTTATTCATAGCACAAAGTGGATGATACCAGGCACTCTACCTTCCGTCTAATTTCTGACTCCGGACACGAAATTATGTACTATCCATCAATAAAAAAGTGTTGTACGAACTCTTCCGGTAGTTTCCATCAAAGTTCTACGTTTGCTTTACACTCCAGGACGAGATGTTACATTATTCCCTTTCCAAACTGTGCTGGATGATCCCTTGAGTGACTGGAGATTTACGCGACCGAGCTTGGCAGAGTGCAGGCCAGTGACGCGCCGCTGTGGAGAAGTATGCTGTCGTAGTGTTGACACACCATCAACAACATCGTGGCTGACAGCTCCGCGTCCCTCCTAAACCAACAGAGCCTCGCAGAATAATCGCCATCTCACGAGGTGCGCATATCAGCTGCTGGATATTTCCAGCACACTTCAGACAGTGACAGCCGATAATTGCTAAGGCGACAACAACGCTGCAGAAGCTTACTCATTAAACGCTATGAAAACAGACCATCCGACATTTTATTTTCATCGGATACGTCACATGATTCCCGGATGATTCATGGGAATAACTGATAACTAAAATTTCCTGAATGTTTACCGGTATCAAGAGTTTACTTTCTGCATAATAATGACATACTGTTCACAGAATACCATTTTAAGACTCCTGTAATTATTCAGTCAGTTATCTAACACTATTACTACAGTTTTTATTTTCTCGACTCCTGTAGTGCATAAGTAAATCATAGTTTATTGAATTACTTCTCATTAAGATTTTTCGTGTCTGTAATTTGGCACGAAGTCAAATCTGGAAACATGTCTAATAATCCTTTATGCTAATGGCGTAGCATCGCATAACAGCAAGATGCATGTGTCCTTAGTGTTAACCAAGCAATCAAGCTAAAGCCTCTTACAAAGACGACGTCTCTATGGAAGGTGGTTTCCATACGGACAAATGACATGATTGATTAAGGCTATTTCCCAATAACCCAAGAGGTAGCGCCCTTAGAATCAGCAACTCTTCTCGTAATCCATTCTCGCATGAAACAGGAGGGCAGCAAATACGATGTTCTCGTCACACACACCGTTAAGTGGCTAATACAGCAGAGATGTAGACGTAAGTGATATACACGGTGTCACTGGCTATAGTACAAGTTTCGTAGTTGATACTTCCAATGACAGGATAGTAAACGTGCGTAACAAATGACAAATGGTTTTTAAAGAGAAACGAAATCACCGTCCGCAATTTGGCGTTGAAATAAATTCAACGGTAACTAGTGGAAATTTGTACCGAACCGGGACTCGAACCCGGACTTAACATTTTATACTCGCCTTAACCGCCTGGGCCATCCGCACACGCTTCCCATCCGATCCAAATCCTCAACTTCTCACACGCTAGTAGCATCCACTGTCCATTAACCCCTTAGCTTGCTGAGTCCCGCAAGAATTCGGACGCAGTGTTCACCCGCGCTGAAATTTCTGTGAGCCGTCTGTGCTCATAGATATGGCTGTGTATATGTGTGATGACCGTTCTGTCTTGCGCAACGTTTTGAGTGTAGATTGAAATGTGATGCGATTAAAACCACAAAATGTGACGGTTTTGCAGATCTCCAACGACAACGTCTCGTGTACACTCGCTCTGTTACAGCCAGAAGCCGGGTTACGTCTCGCCAATGAATGGCGTGTGTTGTATGGTGATAATCCGGACAGCCATATCGTTGTATTCCATGGGCCTCATGGTTACTATGTATCTCATTACTGACATGGGCTATGCGTCCTTTTTGGCTGATCCTATGGTATTGCGTTTGCTCCAAGTTTCGATGATGTGTTCCAAGACGACAGGGCCCCTGTTCGCACAGCTCGCATCGTCCAGGACTGGCATTGCGAACACGAGGATGAATTGTATCAACTCCCCTTGCCCTTATTGTCTACTTTGCACAAGCTTGCGTAATTGCTCTCCGCCTCCATCACTGCTACCTGAACTTGCCGCTATTTTGCGGGAAGAATGGTATATGATTCCCTTCAAAACCGTACAAAACCATCCATTCCGAGATAACTGGAAACTATTTTGAATGCCAACTGGTTTCCTATACTGTATTAGACATGAAAATTAGATACGTTGTTGCTGTTCCCACATTTTTGTCGAAACCATTTTGTCCAAACTCTTTACTAAAAGAAGCTCAGGCATAGGAACACATTGGTATCTCAAGTCACAAAGGCGCTGAGTGCCTCCTAATCGACCTCAGTTGCAAGGGAATTGAAGAACCACGAAAGTGGTGCATTCACTTTGGACACAGTGGGACGTATGACTTCAACTCCACAGCATTTCATGCGATATATTTGAAAGCAATTAAGCCTTTATCCTGGGCAGAATCCCACATCTAGAAACTTCTATAACACGCAATGACTAAAACAATCTGTAGTCCCAAACATAAGCAAAAATGGGTCTAAAGTTCAATAAATTGATATCAAAAGTACATACTAGCCCAGTGCCTTCATTTCGAAACCACTCATAAAAGCAGTAGTACAAACTAAGATTTACATTAGAGTAACTTTAATATACCTAATTTCACAGTGAAATATCTCCTACAACTACGTAGCACAATCTCCGCAGCGACTGTTGCTTTTATTGCAGTGACTGCTACAATGCACTACATTCGTAGTAGTACCACAGTGTACCACTAGATGTCTATGATATGCATTTCCATCGGTGGTGTCATCCAAAAGCACTGGTATGTCGGAAATATAATAATAACACTGTGGTTTTAGGCAGAAACCGTTGGAACTAAAAGGTTTCAGAAATCATTCACGCAAGATGATCGTATAAGCTTACCGTCGTTTGACCGTCGTACAGACCCCCGTATGCAGGACATAGTAATAGATATCTCTTGCGTAGCGAGGCAAGTGAAAGAGTTGAAAATAAAAGACGCCACGCCCGGATGGAATCCCATTTCGGTATTACTGAGAGTGCTCCGCGACAATGTCCCCCTCACTTAGCTTGCATTTAACGCGAATCTCTCACACACCGCAAAGTCCGAGTGACTAAAAATAAGAGTTGGTGACTCCTGTGCATAACAAGGATAAAAGAACGGATACGGAAAGTTATAGACCAATACCCGTAACATCGGTCTGCTGCATAATCCGTGAAGATATTTTCAGATCGAAAATGACAAATTTCCTTCAGACGGGATGTTCAGCACGGATTTAGAAAACAGTGTATGTGCGAAACTCAGCTTGTCCTTTACTGGCATGATATACCGCGAAACATGGGTGAAAGGCAATAGGCACGTTCTATTTATCTAGATTTTCGGAAAGCGTTTGACACGGGGCCCCATTGCAGACTGTCAGTGAACGTAGGATCATTCGGAATAGGTTCCCAGATATGTGTCACCAAGGCTTCTTAGGTAATAGAACCTAGTACGTTGTGCCCGACGACGAGTGTTCATTAGAGACAGGGGTACCTTCAGGATGCCCCAGGGAAGTGTGATAGGATGGCTCTTATTCACATAAATGATCCGTTGGACATGGTGTATCTGTTTGCTGGGGTCTGAGCACTATGGGACTTAACATCTGAGGTCACCAGTCCCCTAGAGCTTAGAACTACTTAAACCTAACTAACCTAAAGACATCACACACATCCATGCCCGAGGCAGGATTCAAACCTGCGACCGTAGCGGTCGCGCGGTTCCAGACTGAAGCGCTCGGCCATATCTGTTTGCTGATGATGTTGGAGCCGGCCGCGGTGGCCGTGCTGTTCTGGCGCTGCAGTCCGGAACCGCGCGACTGCTACGGTCGCAGGTTCGAATCCTGCCTCGGGCATGGGTGTGTGTGATGTCCTTAGGTTAGTTAGGTTTAAGTAGTTCTAAGGTGTAGGCGACTTACGACCTAAGATGTTGAGTCCCATAGTGCTCAGAGCCATTTGAACCATTTGATGATGCTGTAGCGTACTGGGAGGTATATCTGACATGTGCGTACGCGGGCAAATCCACGGGTAAAAATGTCATCTCAAATCCTTGGAACAATTTCAACTAAATTTGTAGCTTTCATGGAACTATTAAAATGATCAATACGCCGACTATCAAATAGCACCTTAGTTACACAAAAGATGGTCAGATAACATTGTTCGTTCTGTAATTTGGTAGAGCTTCTTGGTGACGTGTTTAAGCTTTAACTTGATTAGGCCATGCTGATGGACGGGATGCGACACCGATCTCCGTGATGAGCATTAACGCCTGTTTGCTAGAAATTAGAAGACAAATACGACCGCGACTGCGAACAACTGTTTACATGAAAGGCTACCAGCGTCACTGTACATAATGTAGTCCGATTTCATGCAAAGGATATAAAGAAAACATGACAGGAATCTCCTTACAGCTAAAAATTGTAATAACATTATATAATACTGAAAGTGAAAAAAAAATCGGTTGAAACAGAAAGTAATACCAATATCTCCCAGTGATGTGACACAAATTCACAAATGAAAACTTTAGACTTCTTTAAGAATGAAGAGGAAATAGAAACTTATTTGTGAACAGGTCTTCCAATTGCGGCGTAGTGCCGTTCACACATGCGTGAGTTTTCGCTTTCAAATGGTTCAAATGGCTCTGAGCGCCATGGGATTTAACATCTAAGGTCATCAGTCCCCTAGAACTTAGAACTGCGTAAACCTAACTAACCTAAGGACATCACACAGAGGCAGCATTCGAACCTGCAACCGTAGCAGTCGCGCGGTTCCGGACTGAAGTGCCTAGAACCGCTCGGCCACCGCGGGCGGCTTTTCGCTTTCATTAAGTCGAAAAGGTGCTTTATCCGTCCAAAGGAAATTTTAACTGCACGTCTGTGTTATATTCCATTTGTACTGCACAGCAAACCTGTTTAAATAACGATGGCTTTAGTACAAGGAAAGTAGTCTACATTTCCAATACTTTGGAATACCTGCATATTGGAGACTCGATTGAGGCCACAAAGATTACCTGATGATCTTCAAATTTCACATCGTAATTAGTGCCTTACTGACACATTATATCAGATTATAGACAAAATGAAATCGGCGTTATCTGAATGATATAGAGCAGGACTGTTAGGAGGGTACGCATAGCCCAAGTTCTAATATGTCCCTTTCTGAAATTTATCACATGGGCTCGGGTACCTAACGAGTACACTCAAACGCCAAGATGTGTTGCAATGCTATAGAGTGAGTAAGTAAATCTGAAGTAACATAAAAGTCCGGTTTCGGCAGTATGAGTCGACTGAGAACAGTATAAACTTGACGTCTTATAATGACGTTTTGTAATATCTACATCTCTTCTTACCTAAGTCAGCGTTTTACGTTTTAAAAGGCGATGAAGTTTGTACAAAGGGATCTGTCTTCAGTATAATCGCATATTATGATTTAATGATCCATCTTTGCATTGACTCTTACATTAAGGATAGGGTAGTGGATAGTGGATAATGATAGTGGCTAAAGAAGTTACTGCTGCACTATGTGTGACTCAGAATGTGGTATATGGAAGTAGTACGTGATACATAGAGCACGAATGTCATCTCTATTTTTGGTTTTATTATTCCTCCTACAAAAAGGTGTATCTATCCTCTGGCTCTGTATAGATACGAAGACACTTAATTTATCTAGTAGTACAAATAGTGTTTCCAAATACGAATGGGTTAATTTGGGATTACAATATACTAATAAATGTGTGTGTGTGTGTGTGTGTGTGTGTGTGTGTGTGTGTGTGTGTGTGTGTGTGTGTGTGTGTCTGAGTCTGACACGAGCTTTGTCACAGCAGGCATTGCTGTTGGCAAATCGTTTCAAAGGAGTAATAAGAAAAACGAACGTAGCCGCAAGCGTGAATGAGCAATGAGTCCTGCAAGAGAGAAAGGAATTAATTTTTCGTATACTCACGTCGCACTGTTGACCTGAGCGTGACATTGAATGATGAATGATTATACGCGTAATACGTCTAACGGCACTTTCTTTTTTCGCCTTCCCTAAGTCGGCAGGTATGCACAATTAATGAGATTTTTCCATTATAGTGTCAGGGGCAGCGGTGCAGTGAACGCAACGATGAAAGTTTATAGACGCGTCCTTTAATAAAACCGCACATAACTTGGCATAGCTAAAAATGTCGCTTTGTTCCAGCGCTAGCACTTTGATCTCCAAAGTAACACTTTGTCATGAAAAATTTATTTTGTGGAAAACAGCAGCGCTTTTGAATGACAACAGTTCTGTGTCGGCACAAATAAATTCGAGAAAGAAATTTGCGTTAGAAGATGTTATGCTGAAGATTTGACAGATTACCTTAATTACTTATTTTAACAATTGTAGTACGAACAGAACATAAATGAAACTTCAGTGGTACGTATTGTGTCGGCTACTGTGGGAGTCAGCACCGACACAAACAAGGGATTAGAGAAGTTGCAATGGCCGGTGGCAGGAATCCAAAATGATCTGAACAGAACACTTTCAGATTAATAGAACACTTTATTTCTAAATAGAAAAGAAACATAACTTATCATCTTGTTTTGAGGTGGCTTTATTTATGCAGTTACTTTTTCACTCTATTACTGATGCTGTCGAAGTCTGCGACCGAACTGGGGCCTACCAGCGATAGGCGGCTGTTTAAGTCAGCGTTGACAGGGGGCGCTGAACTCCCTGTCTTCCAGAAGCTGAGGCGCTGGCCGCTCTTTCCACGGGTGCGCGGGTCAGCGCCTTCTTGATGCCGTTTCGCGGCGCTGTGCTTGTCGGTGTGTAGTCGATGCTTTAGGACTGCACATTGAGTAAGCGAGATGCTAGTGTTAGCTGTCACAGAAAAAAGCGTGGCGGTCGAGGAAGGCGCATTTCAGGCGTACCTCATTTCAAAACATTGTTGTCATTAGTAGAAATGGCATCGTAATCATAGTGTACTTCTCAGTAATTAGTAACGATGTATTTCTTCCCATCATCATCACCATCCATTTGTGGAATGGTTCAATCTAATGACGATATGATCTCCTTAAATAAACTGTCGAGTCAAATTAATGTGCCCGCCTGTCTAAAGCCGGAATAACCACCTTTTGCATCACGGGTCACTACAAGACGTGCAGGAAGAGACTCAGTGAAGTTCTGGAAGATAACGACAAGGATGTGGAGCCATGCCGACTCCAGCTGCACTACGTTTCTCGGATGCGGGTCAATAGCGCGAACGGCCGGATCGAGGTGCTCTCACAGATCCTCCATTGGGTTTGGTTGGTTGCCGGGGGAATACGGTAAATTCATCCTGATACTCTTTGTACCACGCTTGTACACTGCGAACTGTGTGGCACGTTGCACTGTTCTGATGGTACAGTAGATGCCATCGCGCCGAGGATAACCAAACTGCATGTAGGAGTGGACATGGTCCCCAAGGATAGGTGCCTCCTTGTGTTGATCCATTGTGCCTTCCAGAATGACCAGATCACTCATAGAATTCCACGAAAGCATTCCCCAGACAATAGTGCTCCCTACGCCGGCCTGAGTCCTTCCGTCGATTGTTGCAGGACAGTACGTGCCAACGGCCATCTATCAGATGGGGTATATTTACATCTCAATCTACATACATATTCCGGAAGCTACCATATGGTGCGTGGCGGAGGGTACCTTGTGGAACCACTAGGGACTGCCCTTTCTGTTCCAGTCGCAAATAGAGCGATGGAAAAACGATTGTCTGTATGCCTCCGTACGAGCCCTAATATCTCTAATCTTATTCTCATTGTCCTTACACGAAATGTACGTTGTCGGCAAAAGAACCGTTCTGCAGTCAGCCTCAGATGCCTGTTCTATAAATTTTCTCAATAGTGCCCCTTGAAAAGAACGTCGCCTTCCCTCCAGTGATTCCAGTTTGAGTTCCCGAAGCATCTCCGTAATACCAGAATGTTGTTCGAACCTACCGCTAACAAATATGGCATCCTGCCTCTGAATTCCTTCGATGTCTTCCTTTAATCCGACCTGGTGCTTATCCCAAACACTCGAATATTACTAAAAGATGGATCGCACTACTGTCCTAAATGCGGTCTCCCTTACAGCTTAACCAGACTCTGGTAAAATTCCCCCAATAAACCGATGTCGACCATTCGCCTTTTTTTACTACAGTCCTTACATGCTCATGCCATTCCATATTGCTTTGCTACCATACGTCTGGATATTTAATCGACGTGACTGTGTAAAACAGAGCACTACGTATGCTATAGTTGAAAATTAAGGGTTTGTCTGTCCTACTCATCTGCAGTAACTTACATTTTTCTGCGTTAGAGCTACCTGCCATTCATCACACCGAGTGGAAATTTTGTCTAAGTCGCGTTAAAACGTGGTTCACCTGAAACAGCTATTTCGCCACTCATTGGAGGTCCAATTGCGGAACTGACCTGTGGGTTCCAATCTGCGTCGCTGATGAACAGCAGTTCGCATGGTAGGATGAACTAGGCTCGTGCAGCAGAGGCCTATGCGCAGAACGTACCCAAAACGCTCGTTGCGGTGACACTTTTGTTATCACCTCGGCTCATCTGGACTGTCAGTTGCTCCACAGTTGCATTTCTATTCACCCTAACACATTTTATGAGGTGTCGTTCACCCCTGTCATCTATGACCTATGGTGTACCACAGTTGCCTCAGCAGGGGTTTTGGGTAGTGCCATTTTGCCATACACGGTATACCTAAAGCACAGCGGCACGCGAACAGTGTGAAAAAATAGCCATTTCGGAAACGCTTCCACCCTTGGCCCGAAAGGCAATCATCATGCCCTTCTGGACGCCACTTAAATCGCCCTGTCTGCGCATTACGACAACGACTCCACTGTTGTCCGCGCCACCCCCGACACGCTTTGTACACCCTCCGCTGCTAGTGCTGCCACTTGCCGTCTGTGAGTCGTTATTGCACGTCAACGGTGAACATAGGGGATGGTCACGTTAACGTGATTTTTCCGTGTATTTCCTTGATTAGGTTTGATATAGAAGCACTGTGTTGTGATTTATGCGTTGGCATCTGAATAACATGCTAGCGCTATTTAGAGCAATGCATTAGTAAATCATGTACCTATACCTCTAAATGCTAATGTGTTTCGTATATATTCTCTTCACAAGTCGTCCTTCGCCGTTACGCTACCAAGGGCGCGTAAGAATGTAAGCTGTGCACTTTTTATACGAGGTTTATTATTTTGACGTAGAGTCCATATTTATTCATGTGCAGGGCACCTCAAGCATTTTGGGTCACATTGATACAAGTGATAACGCGTCCACAACCACCTATATTGAGACAGGGAACCAAAGGTCGGAAATGCTTATTTATTGTATTGTTGACATACACAGCGTGCAGCACATTACAATACTGTAGCTCACAGTAATTGTACAAAGCGACGACAGCAAGTCTCAACGCACGTATTGCAACTGCGAATGCAGTTTTGCTGCACTATCGCAGAGATCCCGGGTATCTGTTGCCCACAGTGCATTTCGCTCAAAAAGCTGCTGCCTCCACTGCTCGCTCACGCTCAACAGTAGAGTTCTTACACCTACAGATGTTGAAGAAAATACGGAGACTCCAAAAAGAAAACTCATTACCACACCTAATATGGTGTGGGAGAACTGTTGGCATTCACTAGTTTCCAGTCGTCTCGGAATGTGTAAATACAAGTCCTGTATGTTCAGATAACTTACGGGAAGGCAAATGGGTGACGTCATCGACAGCCACCTATATTTAGTCAGGAGCACACCCTGCCATTTTCAAGGCGGGTGAACAGTGAATAGCCGGCCGAAGTGGCCGTGGCGTTCTAGGCGCTGCAGTCTGGACCCGCGAGACCGCTACGGTCGCAGGTTCGAATCCTGCCTCGGGCATGGATGTATGTGATGTCCTTAGGTTAGTTGGGTTTAACTAGTTCTACGTTCTAGGGGACTAATGACCTCAGAAGTTGAGTCCCATAGTGCTCAGAGGCATTTGAACCATTTGAACAGTGAATGTTGTATACGTCTAGAGAAACTAAGGTCTCACGGGTCCTGTATGGTTTTCAGTTGAATCTTACACGATTCGTCCTGAGAAATAGTGGCAAGTTGAGGAAATGATGGCGGAGTGGATAGCGATAACGCACCCTTCTTTCCAAAGTAGAACACAAAGGTTCAATAACATTGAAATCAGGTGACAGTGGTGACCATTGAATATGCGATAATTCATATTCTTGCTTCAAAACCAGTCCTGTACGATGTGAGAGGTATGAACAGTGCCCCTGCCGTCTTGGAACACAGCATCAACATTGGGAAACAAACACTGTACCATGGGGTGGGCCTGGTCAGCCAAGATAGTCACGTAATCCTTGGCAATAATGTGACCTTATGAGTTAAGACATGGTTATTCAGACAACGAAACAGCTTTGTGGATGTTTATGACAGTTCCAGTGGCTGCAACTTTTTATGAAAGCAGTTTATGGGAGTTTAAGAAACAACTACTTAAAGTCAAGAATGAATGAGAAAACTACTGTAAAAGTTAGTCATCTTGTATACTGAATACAACTCAGTTGCTAAACTCGACTTTCGTTTCATTCAAAGGAAAGGAAATCAAAGTAGGCTTAAAACGAAAATGCCATATTTTTTCAACTCTTGATTATAGTCTTTTGCTATTTTTTCAAATTAATAATTTACAGATTAGTAACAATTTATGAGGAGAAAATAAAATCTTGAAAATTACTCGGGTATTCAGCAGGGTAGCGCCGTCCAAAAGGCTTGACATCTTCAGGCATTCTTGTAGTCTGATTGATCTCTGATGGATGCTGACTTTATATAATCTCCACTCCTCTCCCGCATCCTCCGTCTGGGCGCTTCCGAGCGATCCGCGGCCGGTATTGAAGTAAGGGCGGCGCTGGGTGGTGGGGGAAGCGCCGTGCCCCATTGTCACCACGGCGGCAGAGTTCGGCAAGAGGCCGTGGCCGCGGAAGGACTGCGGCCCACGACCTGTCGCAGAGCGCCACGCTTCCCCCACCACCCAGCGCCTACCTTCTCCCACCACCGGCCGCGGACCGCTCGGAAGCGCCCAGACGGAGGCTGCGGGAGAGGGGTGGAGATTATATAAAGTCGGCATCCATCAGAGATCAAGCAGACTCCAAGAACGCCTGAAGATGGCAGGAAGTCGGCTCTGCCGAACTATCGCGCCGTTTGCACGACGCTACCCCGCTGAATACCCGAGGAATTTTTAAGGTTTCTGTACGCCGAAAAATCTCAGATCACACAAAATAAAATCTGTTCTTCGATGTACAACGTATTAAAACTAGTGTACACAAGCTCTCTTAAATAGTAAGTTATATATTTTGTATTACGTTCAGTTTTTTAGAAAAAATGTTCAATTTATAATTTATTTACTACAATGATACATTTCCTTTGTTATAAATACCTTACATCGGCGGCTGGAGAGCGATAAATGAATTCAATGTAAAGAAAGCATCAGATATGAAGTTTATATTGTCTTGATCGTGTGTAGGTACACTGGATTACTAATAGCCGGCAACCAACCCAGACACGTGCGGCACTCCCTGATGCGTCACTCTGTCTTACCAAAGGGACATAGTTACATTTTTTAATGCTCTACTCTTTATTTATTATGAGTCCGCAGTTATAAGTTAAGCAACGTCTAGACCGGCACATAACATGCACGAAACTAGCCGCAAGACCTATGAATTGCACTTAAACACGGCAGGCATTCCGTAGGATGTCCACCCCCAATAAATGAGAGGTCAGCGCTACGGAATGTCATTCCTAACGGCCCGGGTTCGATTCCCGGCTGGGTCGGAGATTTTCTCCGCTCAGGGATTGGGTGTTGTGTTGTCCTTATCATCATCATTTCATCCCCATCGCCACGCAAGTCACCGAAGTGGCGTCAACTCGAAAACTTGCACCAGGCGAAAGATCTACCTGACGGGAGGCCGTAGCCACGTGGCATTTCCATTTCCATTGCATACGATTTCTGGAAAAAGCCGATTCCCACGTATTCCATCCCATACAACAACAGACGTCTCCTTGACAATCTCGCCAAAGCCAACCACTTCGCGTCTATCTGGAAGACAATTTCACCACCCCACATGACCCCAACCTTCATTGCTCGATGGATTCTTATGTCTGTGAACGTACAAACATAGACATACCACCTGTCACATCAGTGTTACAGTACTCAAATAGCAGCACGGACGTAAGCATGCCGAAAACATAACAGAAACACTCGTTAAAATGCGGAACACTTCTCCTGCTCATGATACAGCTACCTACCGTCAACTCAAGAAATGTCCCAAGACCCATCACGGAATCCTTGCCATAGTTTACAATATTATACAGGTGCAATGGGTCCTGGTCAGGATGATCAAAGATGTGGACATCTGAACGGAATTATTTTTCAAATAAAGGATGTCTTCTCTTCAACATTCTATGTCCTCTCGACTGTGGACGACAATTTGGGTGCGCCCAAAGCAGGATGCCAAACCCTTACCCAGTCAAGGTGGTCACGGAAAGATGTCGTTTTGCAGCGGAACGAAGTCCGCAACAATAAGGAGAGAGAGGAGATGGTTAACATCATATCTATCTGGAGACTGGAACCAGAGAGATCGTCGTATCTTCAACTGACCCTTCGGCTGCGTCCTCCAGCTAGCACATGATTTCTCTCTTGGTTGATCCAAAAGAGGCGCTTAGGGACTTAGTGGTTCGCGCATTTTACGGAAACAAACATCCTCTGCTGAGGCGATGACCGTACTCAGCACGAAGGCCGCAATGAATTGAACTCGAAAATCGAAAGCAAAATTTAAATTGATAAAATAGAAAAAAACAATAAAATTCGCCATATTCTCTATACTGACTAGGCGCCCTACACAATACCATCCTCTACACACGCTTTTATCTGCTTTCGCCTCACAGAACTCATTCTATCGCCATCAGTCCTCAGTATTTTAGCAAGATCCTTCAATCATCCTTAGCTAACAGTTCCAGTGCCACACACCTACCCAGCCCCAGTGCGCAATGTGACTTCTGTCCCAACTATTCCATCGACGACCAACATCTTTAAGTTATCCACTCTGTCTCATATCAACTATATAAACGAAAATCCGCCTTATATGTCTCCCCTGATGCCCAAAACGCCTTTGGCCAGGTATAGCAGTCAAGAATGCTCTTCACGCTACAAAGTGATGCACGCCCTCTTAGCTGTGCCAGTCTTATAACATATTTCCTTCACCACCGTCCTACATATCTTACAATCAACCACACCTGCTCCCACATATTTCATCCTACTGCAGGTGTGCCGTAAGGCTCTCTCCCGTTCCTAGTCATCCACACCCTACACACCACAGACATTCGCAAATCACCATCTCCCAACTACCTCATGCAGTATGCTGTGTACACTGCCTACCTAACTATCCACTACCCCCTCCAAGTGTCCCATGCATCACTCTAACGCCACACGAATCTCGTAATCAAGTCGTATTATATGTGAATACTTTGAGAAGTCCCCAGAAAAGTGAAGTCGTTATCCTTTGTCGCACCAATAAGTGTTGCCGCCATCTAGATTTCCACCTCTCCATATACAACAACCCATCCCTCTGACTAACACTGTAAAATATTTAGACTAACTCTTGAAACAAACCTAACATGGTATACACGTCTCCTTACTATCCAACACAAAGCTCGAAAAAGGAAAAAGAAGGGAACCTCCGACGTCAGGCTCTGAAGACAACACATCCTCAGGATTAATCATTGGATGTGGTATGGAGGTTCATGGGGTCAGCACACTGCACTCTCAGCCGTTGTCGACATTTCGACCTTGGAGCAGGTACCTCTCAATCACTTGGCATCACTATGCTGAGTGTAACCCAGTCTAGCCCTCACAAAAAGGAACAATCTCTGTAGAACACAGATCCACTACAAGAGGGTCTGTTGCCCATTGACCACTCAGCTACGAATGTAGATACAGAGCCCGAAGTCAATTAAAACTACTATAACTATTTACAGGTCGCTTCTGAGGTCACCTACCATTATTCTCACCTATAACTCTCTTATCTGCCCCACACTAACTTACTACAATATTGCCTGTATTTTTACGTCCAATAAATTTCACAAATACCTTTATATCCTGGAAAGACATGCAATCCATTTCAGTCTCCGCATCCGCCTAATTTCCCTAACGCGCATCCCCCACCAGCTCATCCACTTCCTACAGCTTCTTCTCTTCATCGAGTACCTTCAGACGGAGCACATTAATTGCAGAGGGTGCACAGTATCCTATCCAATAATCAGCAATCCAGGAAACGTGACATCCGTATTCCATGTTTCATGCAACTTCGTGCCTTATACGTCTCCTCCCGCCAGAAGTTCAACCAGCTCCTGCTACCCAACGATGTAATCCGTCCCTAGATACATTCTTCTTTTCAGCCCTAGTCACAACACTCATGTCCACACGACACTTCAATTTTTCTGCCTTCCATCCTATATTAACAACGGTTTTAGTAGCAATCTGTGGTTCCCCAGGATCCAATTATCCTGCTCATCATACTACTTCCGTCTTGAACGTGATGACTTTCATGAACGATCAGAGTCGCTACTGAATCATAGCTGCATATACGTAATCGTCATTTTAACTGTAATATAAAATGACCTCAGAAGTTCTAAAGTCATATAAACTGTCTACCAACGTGTTTCTTAAAAACCATAATTTATGTTCAGCTGTTCTTTTTATGTATTTAAAATCTTCTATTGAATATTTACAACTTTTGGCTCAAGAGCTGCCAGCTCACATTTTCGTGGGGAATTGAAATAACACTACAGGTGAGAAAAATACTTGCCATCAGTCTTTCCGGCTCGCTCCTAATATGGCTGTGCGGTTAGGAGTCGAAATATTAGCAGCAGACATTATCTGTAATTCTTGGAGATTTATCGCTGTGCATTAAATGCACTGACGGAAAAAATCGCAACACAAGGAAGAAGTGCGACATAAACGAAAGTTGGAAGCCGTGTTTATACATCTGAAACATAATGTGTATTCATATTTCGCGCCAGCAGCATAAGAGTGGCGCTGGTAGCGCGGCTATGGGGATGGAAATCAGGTTTGCTTTAAATATGCGCTATAACGGTCGTGAGCGTTAGTTTCTTTTGAACTGGACGTGATCAGTTGATATTGGTCAAGAATGCCTTTAAGGTATAGTTGACCAACATCAACTCGTCACGGGACAAAGACGCCCTTATCAACACATCACAGATTTTGAACGAGGTCATTTAATAGGGCTGCGAGGAGCTGGATGTTGCTTCTGCGATATTGCAGAAAGGCTTGACTGGAACATGATTGCTGGCAGCGGTGGGCACGAGAATGTACGGTCGCAAGAATACGGGTCTCCGGACGGCCATGTGGCGCTACGAACAGGGAAGATCATCATGTTCAGCGTACGACTCTGTCGCATCAATGTGCATTTTCAGATGCAATTTGAGCAGCAGTTGGCGCCACAGTGACACAACGGACTTTTACAAGTTGGTTACTTCAAGGACAGCTTCGAGCCAGACACCCTGTAGCGTGCATTCCATTGACCCCACGCCATTGCCATTTGCTACTTCAGTGTCAAGCGAGATCTCGTGGGAGGGCAGGGTGGAGGTGTGTTTTCTGATGAAAGCTGGCTCTGCCTCGGTGCCACTTATAGCCCTGTGTTGGTCAGGAGGCCAGTTGAGGGCCTGCAACCAACCCGTCTTCATGCTAGACACACTGGACCTATACCCGGAGTTATGGCCTGTGGCGCAATTTGGTATGACAGCAGAATCACTCTCGTTTTTATCCCGTGCACCCTGACTGCAAATTTGTTCGTCAATCTGGTGATTCGACCCGTTGTGCTACCATTCATGAACAGCATTGCAGGTTCTTTGTACCAGCAGGATAACTCTCGACCACATACCGCTGTTGTAACTCAAAGTGTCGATACGTTGCCTTGGCCTACACGATCACCAAATCTGTCTCCAGCCAAGCACATATGGGACATCATCAGTGACAATGCAACCACCATCCACAAAAAGCGTTAACAGTCCCTATATCGACTGACCAAATGCAAGAATCATGGAAGTCCATCCTACAAACTGCCATCCGTCACCTGCACATGCACGTTTGCATAGTTGTATTCAACATTGTGGCTGCTACACCGTTTATTAACGTACCAGCAATTCACATTTGCAATGGCTTATCTGGCGCTTACATTAACCTGTGATTTTGCAATGTTAATCACTTAAATACGTTACCTAGACAAATCTACTCTCGATATTTCGGTACTCTACAGTAATTACTTCTCAGTGTCCACCACCGGTAGCTGAGTGGTTAGCCGGCACGGTATCTCAACGCGTTCAGTCAGAGAGCCGGTTGGCCTCTGTAATAAAAAAAACTAAGTGGAAGGATCAACAAACGAACTTGGACGGATGTCATTGTGACGTCCGCAACGACCAAACACAACGAAAAAAAAAAGTGGTCAGCGCGACGGACTGTCAGTCCTAAGGGCCCGGGTTCGATTCCCGGCTGTGTCAGAGATTTTCTTTGCTCAGGGACTGGTTGTTGTGTTGTACTAAACATCATGATTTCATCCCCATCGATGCGCAAGTCGCCGAAGTGGCGTCAAATCGAAAGACTTGCACCAGGCGAGCGGTCTACCCAACGGGAGGCCTTCGTCACACGACATTTATTTATTATTTTACTTCTCAGTGTTGCGATTTTGATCGTCAGCGTAATCAGAGCTGTTTGTAATCGCTATATTAATTTTGAACTGCCCTCTGTTAAGAGTAAAGTGGGAGGGTAGGAACTTTAATAGTGGCAACTATTTCTTTACAGCTCGTACAAAACAGATACGTGTTTCATAGTTTTACTGACCTTCAAAGTAGTCACTAGCATTGTGTATAGCCCGTTTCCAGCGATGTGGAAGTCACAGGATACTCTTAGCAGTGCCAGTTGTGTTGACAGTTCGAGCGGCGCGATCTATTGCCCGACGAATTTGTAGCAGTTCTGAAGCGAATGCCGTGAAGTGTTTCCTACAGTTTAGAAATCGAGTTCAAGTTACGACGGCTAGTGTTGAGTTAACGAAGACCTAGAGTTTTACAATATCATGTAACGCTAGTAGCTTTTCCAAAGTGTGCTTAGATATTGTGGCACCGCGTAACACAGCCCATACCACCACCAGCCTGTAGAGTGCATTGTTGACTACTTGCTCCATGGCTTCGTGGGATCCGCGCCACACTCGAACCATACCATCAGCTCTTACGAACCGAAACCAGCATTCACATTGACACTGTGGATCTCAGAATATTGAATTCCCTAACGGTTTCACAAATGTAATGTCCCATGCGTCTAGCACCAACTACCATCCCGCGTTCAAAGTCTGTTAATTCCCATTGTGTGGTCATAATCACGACGGAAACCTTTTCTCATGAATTACTTGAGTGCAAATGACAGCTCCGCCAATGCAATGTCCTTTCATATCTTGTGTACACCACACTACCACCAACTGTGAATGTGCATATTGCTATCCCTTGACACTTTTGTACGCGTCTTCGAAAACCGTCGTTTGTATGTACCGCAGCCTCTGCCTGTGACGTGACTAGGCGTGACTGCAGAAGCACTCTTGCAATCAGAGTTCGCCTTCCCCTGCTCGCATCCTCCCGACTGATCTGCTATTTGTACCCACCCTGTTAGAGTTCAGCGGCGGCTGTTGAGCGCCCAGCAGAGAAATGACATTGTAGGTGTAGTCATCTGGAGAACTTTGTGCCATGTATCTGATCTGTACATTTCAATCATGAAATCTCGGTTTGACCCTGCGGTACCGTTTCCTCTTACATAGTTAACTGACAAGAGGAAAGAAGGGAGATTAGAATTTGACATCCTGTCGATGAAGAGGTCATTAGAAGCGGAGCAGAAGCTCTGATTGGGCAAGGAAGAGAAAGGAAATCGACCGTTCCCTTGTCACAAGGATTATACCGGTATTTTTCACGAGTGATTTAGAGAAATCACGGAAAACCTAAATCTGGATGGACCGACAGAGGTGTCAACCGAAGTCCTGCCAAAAGCAAGTCCTGTGTGGTAATAACTGCATCACGTCGCCTGGTAGCTGACATACAAGAAAATGCTACATAATGAATAAAAATGTTGGAAGAGGATAACACAGATTCCTTAAAAGGCTAATAGTGGCTTGACTAACTGACTGAAGTTTCAAAATAATACGGTGAAATCACTCATGGAAAACTGGTTTTTACTGAACGTGTAAATATGTGGTACAATAGTTTCTACACCTTTCGATGTGGAATCAAAGAGGCATTTGCTGTATTTTTTAGGTTCTTCCTACTAGGCTGCAGTGACCCCGATCCACAGTCTACAGCCGACCGGAGTGACCGAGCGGTTCTAGGCGCTACAGTCTGGAACCGCGCCACCGCTACGGTCGCAAGTTCGAATCCTGCCTTGGGCATGGATGTGTGTGATGTCCTTAGGTTAGTTAGGTTTAAGTAGTTCTAAGTTCTAGGGGACTGATGACCTCAGAAGTTAAGTCCCATAGTGCTCAGAGCCATTTGAACCTTTGAACCACAGTCTACAGGGACTTATTGATTTTAAGAAGCCAGTTACGGAGATATCACAAGTCTTTTAGGAGCGATCAGCTGTGTACATAACAAACGTTTGGGCCAAGTAAAAACAAGGACTGAGGATTGCAGTTCAGTGTTAAGCTTCGACTGGGCAATGAAAGAGCAGGAATCTGATCTCACCCTCTTCTGTGGTACTAACCGGCAATGCATGAAGCGATTTAAGGAAATCACGGCAGTTCCATTTGAGGATGTGTGGACGAGGATTTGAACAACAATCCTTCCAAATAGAATCAACTGTTTTGATACTCAGGTACCTCACTCTGATTTTTCCTTTTTGCTGAGCTGTGATCATTGTGATGGTCAAATATGCTTCATATGACTGCTTTCATCCTCCACATACTTGTGATTTAGTAACCAAAAATATCTTCGAATACAACTTGTTACGTCTGGAAAGTTCTACTGATTACTGATCGAAGCCGTTCTCTGTTCTCAGTACACTGTCACAACTCGCTTAGAAAGACATATCAGTCTTCTCGGAATGGCAGATAGGGTTTCTACCCACAATCTCTGTTACATTAAACGATGGTTGGGTACAAATGAATTGGTTAACGGCAGTGGTAATACTTCATAAACACATGACTCTATGGAATTCTGGTTTGAGACAAAGATGACTCGATAGCAGCAAGAGGTGGAGTAACGTAGTAACTCTTATTTCGACTTCATTTTGTTGCAATCTTCTGCAGTGTTGTGTACTTTAAGGTTCAAAGTGATAAGCGTTTCGCTCTTGTGGTTGTTACTCAGTGTTCTCTAAGTTTCTTGTCCTACAGTGTAGCTTATATTACTATGAAGTTTGTTTCTATATCGCTGTCTCAGGTCAGCAAAAAGGATGTCTAGTTCCAAAATTTGCTTATTGTCTTGATTTTCTTATATTTTTCGTGACGATACACTTATCGGGTATTTTCCTTGTAGATGTGTTGTTACAGTAACTCGTGTCCTCTACCTCACGTTAACCGTGACGTGCCAGTTGTATACGAGGATGCCGCTAATTACTTTTTATCTTGCTGTCCCGGCTCTGTTACGAACTCAGACTGTGTGAAAGTGTGGTATTCACCTGTTGCTGGTTTTCAGGTTACCCTCCTGCTGCCAGTGGTTCTTTTTGTACCGACAACGAGAGAGAATTATTTCACCCTCACCTTCTTAACCACTTATTTGCAAATTACTGATTCTGTAGTAGCATATTCCTCCACAACTACATTTGTCCTACTCCCTCCGCTGCACACTTCGAGGCTGTGGTGTCGCATAATGCGACTTTTTCATAAAAGGAAGACAGTAACCGAAAATAAGTGTGTTTGACAACGAGTTAAAGTTCAGTTGTCACTTTCCTACAGATGTAAGACTGTATTACATTTACTAAATTGGTTCTCCCCAGTGAGCTAGATGTTGATTTTCAGAGCATGGTCTCATACACACATCAAAAAAGTTTTGCATCACCTCGGTTCTGAGAGTTCCGGAACCTGTACAGAAAATTGGAATAGAGATTGAAATAAACATCATTTTCGCCCTTTTTAATGCGCATGAAAACCACACATTGCATATGGTACCACCATGCAGCTAGACCTTCAGTGGTGGTGGTCCAGACTGCTGTACACACCGGTACCTCTGATACCCACTACCACGTTCTCTTGCATTGATGCATGCCTGTATTCGTCGTGGCACACTATCCACAAGTTCATCAAGGCACTGTTGGTCCAAATCGTCCCATTCCTCAACGGCGACTTGGGATGCATCCCTCAGAGTGATTGGTAGGTCATTTCGTCCATAAACAGCCCCTATCAATACATCCCAGGCATATTCGATAGGGTTCACGTCTGGAGAACATGCTGGCCACTCTACTCGAGCGATGTCGTTCTCCTGAAGGAAGTCATTCACAAGATGTGCATGATTGGGGGGGGGGGGGGGGTTGAATTGTCGTCTATGAAGACGAATGCCTCGACAATATGGTTGTCGATATGGTTGCACTGTCGGTCGGAGGACGGCATTCATGTATACTACAGCTATTACGGCACCTTCCATGACCACCAGTGGCATACGTCAGCCCCACATAACGCCACCCCTAAACAGCAGGGGTCGTCCACCTTGCTGCACTCGCAGGACAGTGTGTCTAAGGCTTTCAGTCTGACCGGGTTGCCTCCAAACACGTCTCCGACGATTGTCTGGTTGAAGACATAAGCGACATTCATCGGTGAAGAGAACGTGATTCTAATCCTGAGCGGTCCATTCGGCATGTTGTTGGGCCCATCTGTACCGCGCTGCATGGTGTCGTGGTTGCAAAGATGGACCTCTCCGTGGACGTCGGAAGTGTAGTTGTGCATCATGCAGCCTATTGCGCACAGTTTGGGTCGTAACACGACGTCCTGTGGCTGCACGAAAAGCATCATTCAACATGGTGGCGTTGCTGTCAGGGTTCCTCCGAGCCACCATCCGTAGGTAGCTATCATCCACTGCATTAGTAACCCTTGGGCGGCCTGAGCGAGGCATGTTATCGGCAGTTGCTGCCTCTGTATCTCCTCCATGTCCGAACAACATTGCTTTGGTTCACTCCGAGACGCCTGGACACTTCCACTGTCGAGAGCCCTTCTTGGCACAAAGTAACAATGCGGACGCGATCGAACCGCGGTATTGATCGTCTAGGCATGGTTGAACTACAGACAACACGAGCCGTGTACCTCCTTCCTGGTGGAATAACTGGAACTGATCGCCTGTTGGACCCCACTCTGTCTAATAGGCGCTGCTCATGAATGGTTGTTTACACCTTTGGGTGGGTTTAGTGATATCTCTCAACAGTTAACGAGACTGTTTCTTTGATACTATATCCACAGTCAACGTCTGTCTTCAGGAGTTCTGGGAACCGGGGTGATGCAAAACTTTTTTGATGTGTATATACACTCCTGGAAATTGAAATAAGAACACCGTGAATTCATTGTCCCAGGAAGGGGAAACTTTATTGACACATTCCTGGGGTCAGATACATCACATGATCACACTGACAGAACCACAGGCACATAGACACAGGCAACAGAGCATGCACAATGTCCGCACTAGTACAGTGTATATCCACCTTTCGCAGCAATGCAGGCTGCTATTCTCCGATGGAGACGATCGTAGAGATGCTGGATGTAGTCCTGTGGAACGGCTTGCCATGCCATTTCCACCTGGCGCTTCAGTTGGACCAGCGTTCGTGCTGGACGTGCAGACCGCGTGAGACGACGCTTCATCCAGTCCCAAACATGCTCAATGGGGGACAGATCCGGAGATCTTGCTGGCCAGGGTAGTTGACTTACACCTTCTAGAGCACGTTGGGTGGCACGGGATACATGCGGACGTGCATTGTCCTGTTGGAACAGCAAGTTCCCTTGCCGGTCTAGGAATGGTAGAACGATGGGTTCGATGATGGTTTGGATGTACCGTGCACTATTCAGTGTCCCCTCGACGATCACCAGTGGTGTACGGCCAGTGTAGGAGATCGCTCCCCACACCATGATGCCGGGTGTTGGCCCTGTGTGCCTCAGTCGTATGCAGTCCTGATTGTGGCGCTCACCTGCACGGCGCCAAACACGCATACGACCATCATTGGCACCAAGGCAGAAGCGACACTCATCGCTGAAGACGACACGTCTCCATTCGTCCCTCCATTCACGCCTGTCTCGACACCACTGGAGGCGGGCTGCACGATGTTGGGGCGTGAGCGGAAGACGGCCTAACGGTGTGCGGGACCGTAGCCCAGCTTCATGGAGACGGTTGCGAATAGTCCTCGCCGATACCCCAGGAGCAACAGTGTCCCTAATTTGCTGGGAAGTGGCGGTGCGGTCCCCTACGGCACTGCGTAGGATCCTACGGTCTTGGCGTGCATCCGTGCGTCGCTGCGGTCCGGTCCCAGGTCGACGGGCACGTGCACCTTCCGCCGACCACTGGCGACAACATCGATGTACTGTGGAGACCTCACGCCCCACGTGTTGAGCAATTCGGCGGTACGTCCACCCGGCCTCCCGCATGCTCACTATACGCCCTCGCTCAAAGTCCGTCAACTGCACATACGGTTCACGTCCACGCTGTCGCGGCATGCTACCAGTGTTAAAGACTGCGATGGAGCTCCGTATGCCACGGCAAACTGGCTGACACTGAGGGCGGCGGTGCACAAATGCTGCGCAGCTAGCGCCATTCGACGGCCAACACCGCGGTTCCTGGTGTGTCCGCTGTGCCGTGCGTGTGATCATTGCTTGTATAGCCCTCTCGCAGTGTCCGGAGCAAGTACGGTGGGTCTGACACACCGGTGTCAATGTGTTCTTTTTTCCATTTCCAGGAGTGTATATCCCAAGACGTTTCTGTGGATAATGCCATAACACATGGGATGCTATATCTCCCCAAGCGCTAATAAAATCCACGTTCTGCTTATTAGTCACTGTGTGCATTTTGAATCGCGAACAAATCTTAGATTAATCAAAATTTTTACCATTTATTGCGTCATAATTTTGTTTGCTCTTCCTCAGTTCCTCCAGTATCAGTTAGAGATAGCGTCGCTCTTTATGAAGCACCGTCTACAACCCTTGTCTGTCGTTACGGATGTTGACGCTTGACCCAAAGATTAGGTAAGATCAACAATTTCATTTTAGATGCTGAATCGTTTGTACGGCCCTTAATCAATTTCTCTCGTGGATTCTGCCCCATATTCTTGCACCAACATTGCATTCGTCTTCGTTGTCGTTTCGCGTCATGTGCAAGAAAACTTAACGTACAAGCGTTGATCCTTTTAACTTTTGGTCGACTCTTCCTAGTCATTATGTGTAAGTAGCTACATAAGACAAATCTACTTCACATTAGTGTTTTCGATTCTAGTACGCATTTCTCGGTATTTTTTTCCTAATACAAACATGTGCACTTGTTCATACATGTATTTTTTCATGCGATTTATATTTCAACATACCATAATATTAATGCGTAAACAAAAAATTGACGTACCTTTTTTTAATATTAATTACACAAGTATGTCAATGAAACTTATATAATTCGAAAGTTATTTTGCCATCGATGTGCGCAATGAAAAAATCGTGTTTACATAGCTGTTACGATTGGTAAAAATAAATAGATGCTTTCTTATTCATCACGCTCATGATACCTTCTCCATCACGCATTAAAATCTGTATACATGTACATCGAAAATTGAAATGCTACCAACTTCTGCTCCGAGCAGCGAACAGTTACTGTAGTAGAAATAACACGAAAGTAACAACGTTTAGAGAAATCGCATTCTGTGAAGTTGCATTCTACCGAATTACATGTTTTCATGGTTCACTTACGAAGAAACGAAGTCTTAAATAACGTTGTGTATTGGTGTCATTATTTCGCTTGCTTTTCTTTAAGAGCAACTTTGTTGTCGTTTGCCGCCGTTACCGAAAAATTCCAAGTTAGTACCAAATTTTTAATTCCTGAATTTTGAATAACTAAGACTTCCAACTTCCCGTATTATACGGAAATTGCATTCTTTTAAGGAATGTCGAGAAGGAGGACGCTAACGGCTCGGAATGAAAGACGCAGAGCTAGACAGACACAATATTTGCGTAGAGAAAATAATATAAATGTGGACATTGAGAGTGATAACGCAACTTTTTTATTGAACGATACATTTAAATGTACACTGAATGTAATTATACATAATTTTGACGGTTACAATTGCGGTTTGATGAATTTACAGTGCAGATTTTGCCATGTACGTGATACAACGACATATATATTGTGTTGCCATAGGCGAAAAGTTAATCTGCCACCGTTAAAACAACATGTATTTTCACCGCACTTTATCAAAGACGCACTTCAAATTGTTCAGGAATTCAAGAGAAATCAAATTACTATTTCAGTAATATTCGTAGCTACAATGCAGCATTTGCTATGGTTAGTTCTGAGGCAAGAATTTCTGACACAGTTTTACGTGGAGTGTATCACTTTAAGATACAGGTTATTGTATTTATCATAGGTCAGGTTCAATGACTTCTACGTACACTCTGTGTTCAAAAGTATCCGGACACCTGAGTGAAAAGGACTTACAAGTTCTTGGCCCCCTCCATCGGTAATGTTGGAACTCAATATGGTGTTGGCCGACCCTTAGCGTCGATGAGAGCTTCCACTCTCGCAGGCATGCGTATAATGAGGTGCTAGAAGGTTTCCTGTGGAATGGTAGCCCATTCTTCACGGAGTGCTGCACTGAGGAGAGGTATCGACGTGGGTCGGTGAGGCCTGGCACTAAGTCTGCGTTCCAAAACATCATAAAGGTGTTCTATTGGATTCAGGTCAGGACCACACAATAACACCACCGCCTGTCGGTGTTCTCTGTTAGTCAACAAACGAGGTCGGCTTGTACGCTTTTGTGCTGTATGTGTCCCTTCACGTTTTCACTTCACTATCACATCGGAAACAGTGGACCTAGGGATGTTTAGGAGTGTGCAAATCTCGCGTACAGACGTATGACACAAGTGACACCCAGTCACCTGACCATGTTCGAAGTCCGTGAGTTCCACGGAGAGCCCCATTCTGCCCTGTCACGATGTCTAATGACTACCCAGGTTGCTGATATGGAGTACTTGGCAGTAGGTGGCAGCACAATGCACCTAGTATGAAAAACGTATATTTTTGGTGGTGTCCACATACTTTTAATCACATAGTGTATAGTCGTTCACCAAGTTATGCGAAATTATATTTTTATGACACAGACAGTGCAGTTTGCTATAGACTGAATGAACAATCAAGTCAGTCATGTAATACTGATAACAATGTAATGCATGAAATTGCTACTGAATTAGAACGCGCTAATCCCTTAATGTGTTATTCCACTGCGATGAAAGCTTATTGTGCAAGAGTAGAAAACGAAAATAGTAAAATTTGTATGGCTATTACGGTTAATAAAATTTAGACCTCCTGTGTTACAATGATACATTTCAAACTGATGTGACTGCTTATTGTTACAACATTTTATGGTGAGCCACCATTCGAAAGAAATACAGTGTGTTTCCTTAAAAACAGTAGTACTATCAAAAACATCTCTGCTGTTAATTCCTCATTGGATCCATTAGCATATACATTGTTATTTTCTAACGGAGACACTGGCTGGCATGCTAATTTATTCCACAGTACACTAAATACGTCCACTGCAAGGCAGCCTAGAAATAAAGTTACTATGCTGCAATTTGCATGCTGTCGTCTTGCAGTCGGAGATGATTTCATCCTTTTACATCACTCACAGAAATTAGTTTTGTAGTGGATTATTGATATGTATGTACGTATTGAAGGCATGAGAGTCTGTTTCGTAAGACATGATCATTCTGTATTAAGATCAGAAATTTACAACAACTTTTGTGATCATTTGCAGCTAAACCCGAATGACACTATAAAAACCGGAAGAAGAGTTATTTTGCCTATTTCCCAGTGGTCAGAAAATATTAACAACATTGATCTACATGAATCTTCCAATATCCGTCTGGAAATTATTGTGCATGTATTTAAAGCTCAATTAAAAGAACTAAGACAATTCTAGATATTCGAACACACCGTAATCTATAAGAGTATGTTGCAAAACATACGCTGCATGGACCATGTGGTGATCTTAATCAAAACGCTGTGTATATGAGAGATGGCAAATGCACAAAAAAATTTCGTAAAAATTTCTGTGAAATCACACAGCAGTCAGTTAATGGATTTCCAATGTACAGACGATGTGATAATGGTGTCAGCGTTAGTGTTTGAGGACAGTCACTTAACAATCGTTACGTTGTACCATACAATGCATATTTGCTTGCTAAATGCGATTTCCATGTCAATGTTGAAGTTTGCACTACAGTTAAAAGTGTGAAATACATTTACAACTACGTATATAAAGGATGTGATAGTGCAACATGGGTATGAAGAAGTTCAGATTCATTAAGTGAACAGTTTTTTGGACGGCCTTTATGTCGGAACAGTTGAAGCGGTACGGCGTATTTGTGAATTTCCAATGGATTTTCAGTCGCACACTCATTAAGCTTGATATTCATTTAACACATAGACAAAATATTATTCAGAGTGTGGCAAGAACAGAATACAGTTGAAAAGGCGAAAAAATCAAATTATTATCATTCTTTGCATTTAAGGAAAGGGATCCATCCGCGAATTGTACCGTTATACTGACATTCCTATGCACTATGTTTGAGTTGATGCTGAAAAAAATGGAAGAAAAGAGTACGTGGTGGCGATAAAGTTATTACACGCGTATATGTAGTATCTCCAAGGGAAGCAGAACTTTTCCATTTACGTTTGCTATTATTACACGTTTGTGGTCCTAAATCATTTCAAGATGTTAGAACTTATAATGAACTTGTTTGCAAAACATTTACTTAGGTATGTCACGATCGTGGTATTCTTCATATTCCGATGACTGGCGTGTGTGTTTAAATGAAGCAAAGCAACTGAATTCGCTAAAGCAAATGCGTCATTTACTTGGCGTATATTGGGCACTGAACGTACCAGCAGACGCCTTAGTACTGTGGTTGGAATTTAGAACATTTCTTTCCGAAGCTTTATTAAGCGAATACAATGAAGACATTTTTTACAACTGAGCACTATCAGCAATTGATAATATTTTGAATGGTCACAATTTGATATGTCGATTAGGTGGATTAGCTGTCCCCACATTAGTACCAGAACTGCGTGACTTAGATGTTTTAGATCCAATCTATGAAGAATTAAAATGTAATGAACTTGACGAAAGAGCCAACTGTGAACAGCATACTATAATTGGCCATGTTATTAGTGATGTTCAGTACCATAACACTGGCTCAAATACGTTTTGCTTAACTGCTCACGCGGACTGTGGTAAAACATTCACACAAACTGCCGAACTGCAATTATTCAAAAATTAAATTTAGTGAATCTTCGTTGCATTGCAACAGTCTTTAGTGACATTCCTTCAACTCTTGTAACTGGAGGAAGAACCTTGCACAATGCATTTAAATTGCTCATTCCAATTTTGGAAAATTCAGTGCCCAGTATAACGTCAAACAGTAACTATGGTCAATACATTAATTCATGTTCACTGATTCTTATTGACGACGTTTCCACGTGTCCACTTCAAGTATTAAAACTTATAGACAGATTATTTAGAGTTTTGTGTACAGATGAATCTACTAAACATAAAACTTTTGGAGGTAAACTGCTGCTTCGTGTGGCGATTTTCGACAAATTTTACCTTTTGTTCCTCATGTTTCACATGCAACTTTACTTGAGAACTATTTCAAAAGTTGGAATGAGTTTTATAAATTTCATGATGTTACTTTAACTCAAAATATGAGGGCTTTGCCACATGAAGTAGAGTTAGTGGATCTTTGTGAAACAAATTGGTAACGACCAAGCAAGGAAATTTCCAAAGTTTGGTGACAATATTATTGATATACCAGAGCCATTACTATGCAGTTAAAATAATATCATTAACGACGTTGATGGCAATTTTGCAGAAGACATTTTGTTGCCTTTCATGTTAAATTCAGTTATTCTAGCACCAAAAACAAAAAAACAAAAAAAAAATGAAATTGTGGCGCAATATATAACGATATACACTCCTGGAAATGGAAAAAAGAACACATTGACACCGGTGTGTCAGACCCACCATACTTGCTCCGGACACTGCGAGAGGGCTGTACAAGCAATGATCACTGCGCAGCATTTGTGCACCGCCGCCGTCAGTGTCAGCCAGTTTGCCGTGGCATACGGAGCTCCATCGCAGTCTTTAACACTGGTAGCATGCCGCGACAGCGTGGACGTGAACCGTATGTGCAGTTGACGGACTTTGAGCGAGGGCGTATAGTGGGCATGCAGGAGGCTGGGTGGACGTACCGCCGAATTGCTCAACACGTGGGGCGTGAGGTCTCCACAGTACATCGATGTTGTCGCCAGTGGTCGGCGGAATGTGCACGTGCCCGTCGACCTGGGACCGGACCGCAGCGACGCACGGATGCACGCCAAGACCGTAGGATCCTACGCAGTGCCGTAGGGGACCGAACCGCCACTTCCCAGCAAATTAGGGACACTGTTGCTCTTGGGGTATCGGCGATGACCATTCGCAACCGTCTCCATGAAGCTGGGCTACGGTCCCGCACCCCGTTAGGCCGTCTTCCGATCACGCCCCAACATCGTGCAGCCCGCCTCCAGTGGTGTCGCGACAGGCGTGAATGGAGGGACGAATGGAGACGTGTCGTCTTCAGCGATGAGAGTCGCTTCTGCCTTGGTGCCAATGATGGTCGTATGCGTGTTTGGCGCCGTGCAGGTGAGCGCCACAATCATTACTGCATACGACCGAGGCACACAGGGCCAACACCCGGCATCATAGTGTGGGGAGCGATCTCCTACACTGGCCGTACACCACTGGTGATCGTCGAGGGGACACTGAACAGTGCACGGTACATCCAAACCGTCATCGAACCCATCGTTCTACCATTCCTAGACCGGCAAGGGAACTTGCTGTTCCAACAGGACAATGCACGTCCGCATGTATCCCGTGCCACCCAACGTGCTCTAGAAGGTGTAAGTCAACTACCCCGGCCAGCAAGATCTCCGGATCTGTCGCCCATTGAGCATGTTTGGGACTGGATGAAGCGTCGTCTCACGCGGTCTGCACGTCCAGCACGAACGCTGGTCCAACTGAGGCGCCAGGTGGAAATGGCATGGCAAGCCGTTCCACAGGACTACATCCAGCATCTCTACGATCGTCTCCATGGGAGAATAGCAGCCTGCATTGCTTCGAAAGGTGGATATACACTGTACTAGTGCGGACATTGTGCATGCTCTGTTGCCTGTGTCTACGTGCCTGTGGTTCTGTCAGTGTGATCATGTGATGTATCTGACCCCAGGAATGTGTCAATAAAGTTTCCCCTTCTTGGGACAATGAATTCACGGTGTTCTTATTTCAATTTCCAGGAGTGTAGTTAGTGCTATGCCAGGTAAACAAAAATTTATGACAGGTGTGATAAAACGAATTGCGATAATAAATACGAAATTAATAATTATAATCCAGTAGAGTTTTTGTAGTCTCTCCCTGTAAATTTTTTACCACCACACAAATTACAATTAAAAGTTAACTACATTGTATTTATATTCGAAATATAAATACGAAAGAAGGATTAGTTAATGGAGCCAGGATGCCTGTCCATTGTTAATGTAATAATGCTACTGATTGCCAAGTTTTAGCTGGAATCACACAGAATAAGACAATTTTCATTCCACATGTACATATGACTTATTTGGATACTATTTTACCTTTTCAGTTTCAAAGAACACAATTCCCAATTATTCCTACATTTTCTATGACTATTAACAAGTGACAAGGTCAAACATTCCAAAAAGCAGGGATTTTATTAAGACAACCATTTTTTACGTATGGTCAGCTATATGTACCAACAAATAGAGTCCGTTATTTCGACGATTTCAATTTTTATATTTCTGAACATAGTGAGCACGGACATTTAGCGAATGATGAAAGAATATTTACTAAAAATATTGTTTATAGTGCTGTTTTGTATCGTTAAATTGTAGAATAAAGCAATTATTTCCTCGTTTGTTTCTTTCATTCTCTCATGCATCTACTTCATCCTTTCTCATAGCGTTCAGCCAAGACCTTGAAAATTACATAGTGTTCAGGTAAGAACTAAGAATCTGCGTATGAATAAATTCCTGTTGCTTATATTAAAAAAACAGTGAATTGGACGTAACTTTATAAATCAACTGGCTGAATTTTGACCACAGACGATACGAGCAGTCACTGATGCCGTTACTGTGGATGACACGTAAATTACAGAAAGGGAAAAAGGAACTATTGGCTATGAATACCCACACTGTTAATAAGAATCTGATGACAGAAAGTTGCTTCTGTTGAAGACCCTTGAGTAGTTTTCTGTGAGAACAGAGACAGTTGTTTCCGCAGAGACACAAGGCTGCTGAGACTGTACTGTATGATTAATGAAGGCGAGCGTCGCGTGGTAGCCAGATTGCACTGTGAGTGGTATCGGTTGGCAGGCATGTGGTGGCTTTCCCACTGGTGGCGGCTTTCCCACTGAGAGCTCGGCGACAAGAGGACAGCCCGTCGGCTGGCCAAGCCCGATATATCCCTACCGTGACCACAACTTCTGAAGCACTGCCTATGTTCACCGAAGTATCGAACGGGGTCACGGGAGCACACAAAGGTGGCGCTCCGCTGTAGCGGAGACCCTCCGTCTTCGCAGCCCTTTACGCGAAACGTTTGCGGCCGTAGAATCGTACTGCAATCAGCCGATAATGCTTGTTTTCTTAAGCTTCTCAATAGCGTTTCGCGGAAAGAATGTAGTTTCCCTCCAGGGATTTCCATTTTATTTCTCGCAACATCTCTGTAGTTTCTTCACTCACTCAACGACGATACTTTCCGTAGACTACATTGTCATCAGCAAACAGTCGCAGATTGTTGCACCTTATCGTCAGATCGTTCATGCATATATCACACTTGCCTGGACCACTCCTAACGATACCCTCGCCTCTGATGAACATACGCCGTCCAGGACAACGTACTGGGTTCTATTACTTAAGAAGTCTTCGAGTCACTCACATAACTGAAAACCTATTCGTAATGCTTGGACCTTCCTTAAAAGTATGCAGTGGGGCACTGTACTCGTACAACTTCGTATCTTGTTGTTGGATATCTTTTGTTGTTCATCGTCCACTCATTTTGTGATGCAAACGAATATAGTCGATGTGTGAATAACGTTTTACGATTGTCAAAAGGAAGTGAGCCACACATATAAATCCTGTCGACAGTATAGTTTTCTGTGCTCGGAATGTATTAAGTGTTTAGCCAAATATTGAATTTACGATGTGGATGACGTGTAGCTCCTGACCTAAGGGTCGGACTTGTGCCCATGTCAAGTTTGATTCTGTTTTAAACGAGGTTTTTCACTTGGGAAAGTCATTTTAAATTCCATAAGCGCTACAATGTGCACCTTCGACGCTGACTCGTCAATTGCACAATGTTCATCGGACTTTCTCTTAGGCATGGCAAAAATACATCCTATAAAGCATTGTTCTCCAAAGTCCACTGACTACGGTACAATGCCTTCATTTGTAGATTCGGCAGCACCATCATACAGTTACAGTATCGATGGTTGTCTAATGGAAACAAAGAAACCCTGCATAGAGTCATTCTGCAGTCACAGGGGGCAGTTGTCCACAGCCAAGGCTGTGTGTTTCTCTTTTGACGAACCTTGGCATGTGGCTGCTGTGTATCTCATCACGGTGGCGTACCGCACTGCTCTCCTCTGAAACTCACTAGTCATCAGCAACGCGGACATGGACGTATATAAGTGGATACTGGAGCTTCTCTATCCATAATTAATGCTAGAAAACAACGTCGTATTGGGTCATCGCGTTAGGAGACAACTAAAAATCGTTAAGCAATGTGCGGTACTTATAGTAGGCTATTGTTTTAAACGATCAGGTAATATTCTACGTTACTTATAAACAGTTATGTATACCAATAACGCTTTTGTAGCGACCTCGTCAATAACAACTACCGTTTTTGGTCTAGATGTCTCCATCGGATTAAGTTTTCAAATACAAGGTTCGTAGTTGATATAATTAAAACCTGATGCTGCTGCTCTTTTCTTCTGGGCTAGGCCCTTCCCTTTTGCCATTAAGGGTGTAGTTAGAGTGGGACTTTAACCTTTAGAGGCTTCACGTGTTGATACCAATCACATCTGGCCAATGGACGAAACTCACTGTTGTAATTATAATGCCTAACAGCTTGAAGCCTGCTCGTTACCATTTTGAAGCATTTATCAGTCTAATGTAGACATTTATTCGATTTCGGATTCAGAAGATCTACAGGATATCATATCACGAGGCCACTTCTATTCTTAGACATAGCTGACTGTTGCTGGCAATTATCATCCTTTGCAGAATCGAAACTTTTATGCTAATCAGTACTCCTTCCGAGCTATATCACTATAACAGATTATATTTGTGTCTGAATGCTCTCAGAGTATTTCAGAACTACTTAAAGGAACATGTACGGTTAGTACCACACACTGTGGACTACTCAGACGACATTACTTTCACTGGATCTATCTGGACTTAGTTATTGGGCTTAAATTTAAAATGGTGTCGTTTTTTATTTATCCTTTCGTACATTACCTTGACCACATGCTGAGCAAAAGTAGTCTCAGATCCACATAGCTACTGATAATCTCCCTAACCTCTATGGCGTATGCCCCAGTTTTCTTCTGGGTAATGCCTCGTCTATGGGCTAGTTAGAGGTATATGATATCCTGCCACTCCAGCGATATTGAAATCGTCACAGAGAGCATTTGTTAGCACATAGTTCCGTTAGCAGTGGTCACAACTCCGAAAGTCGCATCAAACACGACACATGGAAATCGCTTTTGGGCAATTACGAGAAAAAATCGTAAATACTCGGTCCAGTGTCTGGCCCTGCAGTTCGCATATTGTGTTGCTGATTCAAAAATACCACTTTTACCTCGATCTCTGGACCTGTACATCGATTCTGAAACTCTGAATGTGCCTTTAATTTTTTAAGAGATTTTGGCTTCTACCATCAGTAATGACCTGTGCTAACGTTACTGGTAAGAGTAACGTTCGCCATCTACGGTGTATTCAGCTACAGATATAACGTCAAATTTGGTTTCCACACACAGTTAGGTTACAACAAAAAATATGATATGAATTCACTGCACTTAGCTATATGTTCTACTTCATACACAACGGTGAGGAGAAATGGGCTACAAAGTGGTGCAGCATCTGTCCTCGTAGGGAAGCTGGACCGGAGCAGAAATGGATAGCTAACACATAAATAAACCAAAGTTTTACTTAACTTACTGCTTTCACCGAGCGTTGCGAAGGAACCTTGCAAAATAATAAAGAACAATAAAATGCAGTTATTACAAGAAGCAAACTAAAGAGCATCATGCTGTGTGAGGCTCCTGCTACTAATGCACGAGTCAACTGTCGCAAGCTGTCTAAGACTGAAGAATGCACGAGCGAACTGTCACAAGCTAAGACAGAAGTCTGCGACTGAGAGTGGGGCGTGTAGTTGCCGCCGGCCATCCTACATCGCAGCGGCAGAGGGCGCTCGTAGTCGGAGCTGCTAAGGGCGTGGCTTAGTGGGCGCAAATCATTGGATCTGCTGGGTCCCTCCGCAGCTGCTATTGGTTTCTGTTGGAAATGTGCATTCCCGTTGCCATCTGCGAGACGCCGATGGTATCCATCTATGATACCACACTTCTTTCATGGAACAGACTTGAGGATATTATGCTTTCCATGTAGACGATTACTTTTCGGCTTCTGCTTCAAAATACTGAACTAACAGCAAACACAGTATTTTCCAATGACTCAGTATTTTTCTCTGCAATTCATGAGTCATACGGATATATAGACAAGATAGTGTCCGTTTTATATTCAAATACTCCCATGAGTCATCTCGAATGGTCACGTGGTTGTGGCAGTATGGGATTTGAAGTATTTCCGAGTTCAGGATATATGGCCGACTTGATGACGCTCAGTATACCAATACTACGAGTAATATATGTGTGATAATTATATCCTGATGAATTAATCTGTTTCTAACAGGATCAGTCTCCAATACAGAAGTCACTGATGATGCACGAATGATTTGCAGAACAGAATCAGATATTACATCTACAATGGCCTCCTCCTGCACTAGACTTTGTCCCGGTTGGAAAGGTGTGGGTAGAGATGAAAGCAACAATTTGAGGAAACTGATCTGACCTGTGATTGCTACTGGAACACCACCCGTGCTATCTAGGATGGGGCGGCAGAAAATGAGAGCTTTATTGCCCCCATCACAGACTTCATTCCTCTCATAATACAGATAAGCGTTGGCGTAGGACGAGTTATTAAGTGGTAAATAAATCAGATTTTGTGATTTTTTGGGAGCAGAAAAATCTGATTAAAAACCGTAAACTGCTCATACTGCTAATTTTGTGTTTCCTACAGATTAAACAAATTAACGCGTAAATACGAATACATCACGTGTGGTTACTTTTCGGCTTGCCGACTTTGCAGCTGAGGTACGAACATATTGTACTCCTTATCGTGACATGAACGTATTTCTTAACGCGGTTGCACCGTAACTCCACTTCACCATAGCTCTGCATTGCTAATTCTGTATTGTTACGTATAACCCAATGCAGTTATCCTGTGTGTCTTTGTTGGGATCATCCTATACTGAGCGCCTAGAATGTGTTCATCCTTCGGTTACATTCACAATTACAAGTGTTGTTTATTTTTGTAGGTAGTATTGTACACTCTTTAATGAGAATGAATACTGCGTAACTGATGGGCAGTTCAAGTTTTTCTCCGACTACATTTTGGGTTCTCAAGTTGAACGTACCAGCACTCTTCTTTTAAGGGCGTCATCTTATACATATAAAGGAAAGTCGTGTTAGTTACACTATTTATAACTCAAGAACGGCTAGACCGATTTGGCAGAAAATTGGTGGAGAGGTAGCTTAGAACCAGGAGACGGACATAGGACACTTTTTATCCCGTTCGACCGCTATAAAACGTGGTACAACATAAACGCATCTGATATGGAATAACAAAACGCAAATGACAGCTAAACGTCTATGGTTAAGTTTCAGTATATATCATTAATTAAAAATTTAAAGAACTAATTTGTATTTCCTTTGAATCATCATTAACAATACTGCGACCAAGACGATCGAATATTTCTCGACAAAGCCGTAATGCTAGAAGGACCCAAAACATTACGGATGAAAGGACTGAAGAAGAACAACAAATTGCCGGCGAAGAGCGCCTAGTTAGTATGGCTCGACTTCGTGCTTCTCAATCCCAAGAGCAAAGTGAGGTAGCCCGTTGAAGCGGCTCGGTTGGCAATGCGAAATCGTCAAGCGAACAACAGAGATCAAGATGTAGATAATTTTCGACGCACAAGAAGAGATTTATCACGTGATGATTTGAATGGAGCAGCGTTTAGATACGATTGCAGTACTGATTACTGCTTGCATCCCTGCGTTTGCATTAGGCCGATGGACGTTGTTTGCGAATATTGTGGCGCATTGAATCATTAAAATACTTAATTTTTTTATTTGTATTTCTTAATAAAAAAATTGAACTTAACAGCCAAAATCAGATTATTTATTGGCTTTAAGGCGGAACGGAGTTCGCTGGGTCAGCTAGTCTTACATATATCCACATTTGAAGAGAGCTTCCATTCGGTACATCAAATGGAACTGAAGTACAAGTCGTCCTTCCTTGACTACACTTGTAAATAATAGCGTCATCAGTCAACAATCTGAGTGTGTTTCTGACGCTGTCTGATAAGGAGATGGTCGCTGCTATTACAGTTAGAGGCACAAAGTGTGACCTCCTCCACAGCAGAACATTTGCGTATTGTGAGAAATCTAATTTTCAATTAGAAATATACTTACTTTTAAGATTATTACCATAAAAAATTCTAAAATGTCGACAAAAGGTACAGAAGCAGAGTTCTTAAGTGGATATTGAGTTATACAGGAAAATTACATTTGCGTTTTGCTCTCCCCTGTGAGCAGTTCATGAAGATCCATCTGTAAAGCCTTTTAATGTCTATGCTGAAGACAACCAGATATAGAACAGGCCTCTTGGTTGGTTCATTACGCTGGTGACCACAGGAGCCTGACGCAAACTCGTCTGTTTTCTGCGGTGGTGCTCTGGACAAAGCCGCTGGAGCACCCAAAGGCATGTCGCTCACCCACTGCCAGACTTTTCTTTTTCACTTTGGGCTCTGCGACGGACTCGTATAATCTCCAGAAAAAAAGTTTCACGAATTGCTTCTAACTCCTTCGTGCAATTCTTGGTTCATTTCCTCCCTTTCTGTTTGTGCCTATAGCGTTTAGTTATAATATAAACTTCCTGTTTTAAGAAAGGTGTATTAGTCGTCTCACGGCATTATTTATAAATTTAAAATGAAATTTAAAACTTGTCTCAGAGTAATACATTTTCTTCTTTCCAATTTACTGTAACAAAGGCTGAACCATTGTCGTAATCTGTGTTCGTGCAATTTGCATATTCGAAACTAACCCTTTATCAGTCAGTGATTTGGGTGTTTCCCGAATTCGATCTATGATTTAAACTATGGTTGTAGGTTCCTGTCTTTCATACATGCCTACCGAAAATTTTAAGAGGTACTAAGACTGGTTACTCATGCGTATTCCGTCGAACACGAAGTCTTTTATTCAGTATTGATACGACCACCAGCTGTTCTAGCTGGGGTTTCTGTAGCCAATGTTTTCTATTGAATTACGACAGAACAACTCGTTTAAAATCAGAAATTTTACTGTGACAGTGAGAAAAAATGGCTGTAATAAAAAGTGTATGAAGAAATATGTTCCTTATTATAAGATTATGCCTCGGTCTGGACCGCCTTGCCACAGTTCTCACGGCTCTCCCCGTCGGAGGTTCGAGTCCTCCCTCGGGCATGGGTGTGCGTGTTGTCCTTAGCGTAAGTTAGTTTAAGTTAGATTAAGTAGTGTGTAACCCTAGGGACCGATGACCTCAACAGTTTGGTCCCATAGAAATCTACCACAAATTTATAAGATTAAAATGTAGTTTTTAAACGTATCCATTACCCAGTAAAAGGTTCAAATGGCTCTGAGCACTATGGGACTTAACTTCTGAGATCATCAGTCCCCTAGAACTTAGAACTACTTGAACCTAACTAACCTAAGGACATCACACACATCCTTTCCCGAGGCAGGATTCGAACCTACGACCGTGGCGGTCGCGCGGTTCCAGACTGTGGCGCCCAGAACCACTCGGCCTCCCCGGCCGGCCCATTACCCAGTAAGATCTTCGTTTCTATCCTTAAGTGTCGTGCAGTGATTCAGTGAAATAACGATAAGTATGATGGTGTCATCGAACAGACACTACATTCCAGATAACGTTATGCGCAAAAAATGTTCCTTTTTATTGTGTATATCTTCCGATGCTACATTTTAAAGTTGACAACTCTTCCTACAGTTTCCACACAGCCCGTTAATGCCAGATTTCACCGCGCTATCCTAACGGATAGGTTCGTCGTACGTCCCTCATTGATTTCTGCGGTTATTTCACGCGTTGTTGCTTGTCTATTAGCACTGACAATGCCGCTAGTCTCGATCGTTAAGAGAAGATCCTCAGCCACTGCGTTGTCCGTGTGAGAGGTAATGTCGGAAATTTAATATTCTCGACACATTGTTGACACTATGGATCCCGGAATATTGAATTCTCTAACGATTTCTGAAATGGAATGTCCCATGCGTCTACCTCCAACTTCCATTCCGTGTTCAGAGTCTGCTGATTCCCGTTCTGCGGTCATTAGCACGTCGGAATCTTTTTCACATGAATATCTTGAGTACAAATGACAGCTCCACCAATGCCATTTCACACTGCCATTTCGTACTTTGTGTATGTGACATTACTGCCATCTATATATACGCACGTCGTTATCTAGTGACTTCTGGATTACTCTAGGAGAAATACCAAGCGGGATTGCACATTGCTTAAAGACACTGGATTAGCGTTCGGGAGATCTGAGAGGGAAATAACCCTCTATTCATTCTTTTAAAGGGGTTCGTCGTTCATCAGAATATCCACTTTTCTGCTTCCTCTATTTCCATCTGAGATGGCGGTATGTTGCTCTCTACACTGAGTCACGAAATTTCTTCATTATAGGGCCTATCTCATGAAAGGGAAGTCCTACTGAGATCACTGGTGTTCTGCTGATGAAGATAAAGCCCTCTTGTAGACAAATGAAATAATTCCGTGTGATAAACCATGGTGATATTTTCAAATCTTGCATTGGAAGTCTGGGTGACTGTCCTCCGCACAGGATGGACAAGACTGAGACTCCACGATCTTGAGGCGGGTCTTTATATTGAACTTAAATCTGCGCCGACGGGTCAGCTACAGTAATTAATGTCATCTCGATGACGCAAGTCGCTATTGGATAGCTCGAGGCGGACAGGCGTATATATGCTGGAGGTCAATAGTCACTTGAGAAACTGCCGTCTCGGATCTCTATTAAAACCTTAGTCCCCACGAGCCACGAGTATCACTATGACAGAATGAATACACAATTCGATGTTCGAAGAATGGGAAATTATCACCTGGTCTAATAAATTGCGGCACATGTGACGTACTCTGACGATACGTTCGTTACGTCGAAAAGTATCGTACACTTAAGAGAACGATAGTCAAAATTGGACGTCTCATCGATATAGAAATCATTCCGGATGAGGAACTGGATCAGTGGTGGAGTGAATCGGGTGTGATTTATTTAAACAACTATCCTGGAATACGGCTGCATATGATTTAAGGAAACCTTAGGAGGTCTGGGTCATAGGCAGATTACCGAAGGGGATATGAGACCGCCTCTGCCATAAACGAATCCATTGTCTTAATAACCTTGTTCAGTTTAGATAAATCGTGGAATCCTCCTGTAGGGTTTGTTTCGGTGGGATTAAATTGGACGTCTTGTACGATTGTTCTCTTATGTTATAGGGAAACGATAGTGAAATCTGATATCAGTCAGGATGCAATATCTGTTGCTTGCATCAATTCAGTACAGACCTGTACGTTCATCATATCATTGTATAACATCTTCACTTCCGAATTGTGTCACTGTAGAGTGATACGCTTTCTACGAAGGTCTGTATACCACCGTGTAAACACTTAATTTCAAGCTCAATCATCGGATACTTCCATGCCGCTAAAGTTTCTGTTGTGATGTCCACTTTGATTTTTAATCTTTATTTCACTAGAGTTTTCTTTCTCCTTGGATCAAGCCTACCAGACGCGCATAATGCGTACGTATTGTTAAGATGGATGATATGTGTGTGTGTGTGTGTGTGTGTGTGTGTGTGTGTGTGAGAGAGAGAGAGAGAGAGAGAGAGAGAGAGAGAGAGAGAGAGAGAGATAAGACGTCATAAACAATGAGACAAGTGAAAAATGTCACATTGTGATTGATATTTAAATTTATTACCTTTTTCTACTAATTCACAACACATTTTTCAGATAGTATCTACAAATGCCGCTGAACGAACCTACAAAATTATATCATTCTATGACACACAGAGGAGATATGGCGTCATAAGCACTGAGATACATGAAAAATTTCCTAATCATGCATGAAGTTTTAATACATTTATTCTTTACTACTAATACACTCCGCCGGCCGGGGTGGCCGAGCGGTTCTAGGCGCTACAGTCTGGAACCGCGCGACCTGTACGGTCGCAGGTTCGAATCGTGCCTCAGGCATGGATGTGTGTGATGTCCTTAGGTTAGTTAGGTTTAAGTAGTTCTAAGTTCTAGGGGACTGATGACCTCAGAAGTGAAGTCCCATAGTGCTCAGAGCTATTTTTTTAAGACAGTCCTACAGTCGAGTCAACTTATGGAATTACCTGACATCTGGTGGCGCTTATGACAGATTTCAAGTGCGAAGCGCAAACTGCTGTAGGAGAATAGGATAGTCGTATAATGAACTATGAGGAGGCATTGCCATAAAGACGTTTACAATATCATCTTGTAGACACACAAAGCAGCTACGTCCAGCGTGCCGGAACTGTCCGAGATCATGTTTCTTAAACTGAATACTGTGCTCATACTTTGAATATTATGTATGTACAACTGTTTCATAATTTCAGAGGTACTGTCACGAATACATGGAAATGAAATTTTTTCGATACTTTACCACAAACACAATGCCTTCTTTTCCAATAGAAAATTAGCAAAGTGAATGCCCGAGCACTGCCGGGTTTGTCTGCAAATTTTTAAAAATGGCTCTGAGCACTATGGGACTTAACATCTATGTTCATCAGTCCCATAGAACTTAGAACTACTTAAACTTAACTAACGTAAGGACATCACACAACACCCAGTCATCACGAGGCAGAGAAAATCCCTGACCCCGCCGGGAATCGAACCCGGGAACCTTGGCGCGGGAAGCGAGAACGCCACCGCACGACCACGAGCTGCGGACGGCTTGTCAGCTAGAAGTACTATAAATACGCCTTGTAAGGACTGTAGACTTATTACACGAAAAGCAACGTGCTAAAAAGATATCACATCGATGTTTTGAAGTAATCCCACATGCGACTCCTGACAGACAACTATAAAACGATACACATCTTTCAACTATCATCTAATCATTTCAACAATGCTGGTCAGTGAATTTGCCACAACATGAAAGCGACATCCAACAAATGTCAGATATGTGTGGTGTATACTTTATATTTGGATATTCTACTGATTAACATTTCAGCGGAAGTGCCGAGTACACTACAGTACAGCAGTCTACATTCTGTATACAAGGTGTCCCAGGATGAATGATCAGTATTCAGGGATAAGACAGAAACGATCATTCTATGCAAGGCAGTCCAGTAAACATGGGCTCTAATTTGCATGCCTGAAAAGCTATGAGCACTTCTTGACTTTCACTACTATGAAACACGTCCCTTGTACTGAAAAAGTGCCCATACCCCTTGAGGTGTGCACCTTAGAGCTCATGTTCACCACACTTTTCTGCTTCGACGGATCATTCCTGTCATATCTATGAATATTTACCATTCCTTCTGGGGCACTCTGTAAAGCGAAGGTTGTACAGCAGGTATCTAATTCAAAAATCGCATTTGAATGTAAGTTGTTTGCGAGAAGATATTATTCTACGAGTGCGAGTTGGATTTTCACAACCGCAGGATAGTTATCCGTCGAAACTGCTTATTACGGATCCACCGCGTCCGGCCATCCTGATTTAGGTTTTCCGTGATTTCCCTAAATCACTCCAGGCAAAGGCCAGGATGGTTCCTCTGAAATGGCCCGGCCGACTTCCTTCCCCATCCTTCCCTAATCCGATGAGACCGCTGACCTCGCTGTCTGGTCTCCTTCCCCAAAAAACCAACCAACCAACAGGTCCACGATATTCTAGTGGTAGAGATCTCATGGCTCTCATACTAAACTAGAATCAATGGTTCAGGAGGGCCCTACTCAGCGACATGCACGATCTCAACGGCCTCCCGCTACTAGCTCCCAGGAGGATAGAAATATTGTTCACTCGGCAGTCACGTTACGTGTCTTGAGTCAGCAAAGGGCCTTGAAAGACAAGTATCTACGTGAACAGTGCGAAGACGCGTAAAGTACCACTCACTGCCAGTACGACGACCGTCGTTGCGATTTACCTTGACATGATATCTTTTAAAAAAATATTCGTTTTTCGTTTTGATATAAATGCCATCGTATTTCACCGTGAAACTCTTCGTTGAGTTGCGATTTTCCTGGAGCTTTTGTAATTGAAACTCTTTTGGCGATTTCAGTGTTGTACAGTACCAAAGATTCGTCCAGGCAGAACTCTCGAGAAGACTATAGATTACTTCATTGAGTGTTCGAGGGATGGATGATGATGATGTGTGGTTTGTGGGGCGCTAAACTGAGCAATCATCAGCGCCTGTACAGAGCCCCAAGTTTTTCACAGTCGAATTTTTATACACAGTCCAATCGAGCCACTGTCACGAATGATTATAATGAGGATGAAATGATGAGGACAACACAAACACCCAGTTCCCCGGCAGAGAGAATCCCCAACCTGGCTGGGAATTGAACCCGGGACCCTGTCATCCAGAGGCAGTAACGCTAGCCGCTAGGCCATGAACTGCGGACTCGGATGGAGGACATAAGAGTATCAAAATATGTTAACGACGTCTTGTGCTGTCCCACGTGCCTAAAGAACGATTATGTTGGGTCCCTCCTGTACGTTCCTGAAGTACGTCCCAGTATCGGCTCACCAGTGCTCAAAGATTTTCGAATGGATTATATTCTGTAGACTTTGGACGTCATTAAAATGCTGTGCACTTCGCTGTTGTCGTGCATGAAGCCGATAAGAGTCATCATCAGACGGATAACAGCACACTTTCTCCTCAAACCCGAGTCTCTTCCTTTCAGTCCATCCTTTACGAAACTTGGATCAATTTTTTCACTCGGATTGTAGTGATCCAACCCCAAACAGTCGAGTGTATCATACCAGTCTATCCTACAACAATATGTCCAGGAGGTATGTGAGTGTTATCGAGTCGCCAGAAGAGGCAGTACCGACATTTATCTTGTCGGACCATGCCACGAACTCAGCTAGGTCTCTCGTAGTTTGCAGATCGCTGTGCGTACTTTTCATTGAAGTATGTTTTCTTCCACGAGATTTGCTAACCAGGAAATTTTACCCAAACACTGTGCCACCATTGAGAATCAAAGATGGAGGCATTAAGGACGAAAATTAATCTTTGGAGCCGGTGTGTACCATGACACCTTCAAATGAAAAGAAAGAGTCATAAATTATCGGGACACAAATACTTCAAGTCCGATCATGGTTCCTATACTGTGTGACGGGTCTACTTGGTTCCATTGAAATAAATACATTACTTAGTACTAATTTATATCAGTAACTTTAAAAGAATATTTTTTTGAAAATGTGCAGGTAGTAACTGAATGTTTCATTGCATGTAGTTGGCGGAGAAAGTTTTCTCTGCCTCCAACCCTCTAGCCTTTCTAAAGGATTGGCTTCGTTCAGCGAGTGACAGTTCCGTAGGGAACTCACAAGTGAAAACATTTCAAACGTCAGCTTAAAGGCTCTCGCCATCAGCCATTATTTGAGGGAAGTCGGGTTCCCTGAAAACCAAGTACGAGAAAGCAGCATCGGGGGATATACACAGAAAGCTTATTGAGAAGTGGGACGTTGTTGGTCCTGGTATGCTCACAATAGAAATAGCGGTGTAGCTGATTCCAGAGCCACACATCAATCTATCGGTCACAAGCACATTACGCGTTAACATTCTCGTTTTAAAAAAGAGATAACTTGGGAATTTCCGATCAATGAAGTCCACTGAAGATGATTAATACTACAGTCGTCGAAACATCGCGATGTCCCAACCGAATTATAATAGTGAAAGCCGTTTCGTAGATTTTCTTCCTGTTGCTATTATTACCACTGTCAAAGTGTCAGTTTGCTCCTTACATTCTCTAATTAAGTTTTATTTATTTCACCTGGCAATGTAAGGGAATTTCGGCTCTCTCTTACAGATGAAGTGGTAAACTTAGTTGGCTAACATTGCAGTGTACACTGAAGTCACGAAAGTCATTGGATACCTCCCAATATCGTGTCGGACCTCATTTCTCCCGGCATAGCGCAGCAGCTCGACATGGCATGGACTCAACAAGTCGCTGGAAGCCCCCAACGAAGTTGCTGTGTCATATTGCCTCTATAGGCGTTCAGAATTGTGACAGCGTAGGCGTCGCAGGATTTTGTGTACGAACTGACCTCTCGACGATGTCCCACAAATGTTCGATGGGATTCATTTCGGGCAATGTGGGTGGCCAAATTATTCTCTCTAAATGGTTCAAATGGCTCTGAGCACTATGGGACTTAACAGTTTAGGTCATCAGTCCCCTAGAACTTAGAACTACTTAAACCTAACTAAACTAAGGACACCACACACATCCATGCCGGAGGCAGGATTCGAACCTGCGACCGTAGTGGTCGCGCGGTTCCAGACTGAAGCGCCTAGAACCGCTCGGCCACTCCGGCCGGCTATTCTCTCTAAATGTCGAGAATGTTCTTCAAACCAGTCGTCAACAATTGTGGCCTGGTGAGATGGAGCAATGTCAGCTATAAAAATTCCGTCATCGTTTGGGAACATGAAGTCCACGAATAGCTGCAAATGGTCTCCAAGTAGCTGAACATAGCCCATTGCACCTAAAAACAGCCCACGCCATTGTGGAGCCACCACCAACTTCCACAGTTCCATGGCGTCGTGGGGCTTGCGCTACACTCCAAACCTACTACAACGCCTTACCAACTGCAGCCGGGACTCATCTGACGAGGCCACGCTTTTCAAGTCGTCTAGGTTCCAACCGATATGGTCAAGAGTGAATTTTATCCGTACTGGATGCTGTTGAACTCCGTGACTGTTCCTTTTTAGGGTGTGGAAAAGTTTCCACTATCAGTCACAATGAAACATTATTTATTCGTCACACGACCGGTTTCGAGCTTGTGCCCATCCTTTGGTGTTCGGACATTCATGAAACTGAAAAAGCTATTTTAAATTGCGATTTTTTTAAATCCACATTAAGAAATTTTTGGATCCATATTCTTGTCAGAGTACTTAGATCTAGGAAGTACAATGATGTTATAAATATGACATTTTGAAAGCTATTACAAATTACGAAAATGACAGTTAAGGATTGTGTTTATAATATGACTTTTACAAATTACGATAATGAAACTTGAACTGTTGTATGTTTGCTGCATCGGACTTCCATAGCATATTACTTTGTTTATATCAGAGGACAATGAGCTTTTTTTTTTTAGTATTTCATGAAATATGTGGAGATTAGACTTGTTTTGCAAGCTCCACTTGTTCGTTCAGTGCAGTTTGGAACCGCGAGACCGCTACGGTCGCAGGTTCGAATCCTGCCTCGGGCATGGATGTGTGTGATGTCCTTATGTTAGTTAGGTTTAAGTAGTTCTAAGTTCTAGGGGACTAATGACCTGAGAAGTTGAGTCTCATAGTGCTCAGAGCCATTTGAACCATTTTTTGTTCGTTCAGAATAAGGTGTGGTGATTTAGAGCTGTGGATGTAATTGTCTTTTAGATGCATTGCAAACGTGCATTTGTCAAAGTTATTTAGGCGGAAGGCATCCATATGCTCACGGTATCTTATAGTGAAACTCCTTCCAGTTTGGCCTATGTAGAACTGTGGGCAATTGTCACATAAAAGTTCGTAAATATCTGATTTGTGGAGGCATTAGTTATTTGTCTTTCTTTTGTGGATGATGTTTGTTAGTGCTGAAAGTAATTTGAATACCAGTTTTCCGAAAGAGATTGGCAGTTTGGTATGAAATTTTACCTATAAACGGTATGCGGGCAAATGTGTTTTTTGCTTCTTGTGAAACTGATTTAGGAGGTGTGCATCGTTTGTTTTTGATTTTGTTGTTAAGTTTATCAGTTGCATCCAGGTTGTATACAATTCTATGTGCAATTTCTTTGATAATGTTAATTTCCTTTTGTTCATCATGGGGGCTGAGTGGGATTTTATGTGTACGGCGAAGGGTAGGTCTGAAGAATGGTCAGGAGCCCAAGAAAGGCGCTCCAGGTGATGTCGCGTTGTTAACAGACACACTAGCGTAGGTCGTCTGCTGCCGTAGCCCGTTAACGCCAAATAGCGCCTCACTGTGCTAACGGGTACGTTCGCCGCACGTCTCGAATTGATTTCTACGTTTATTTTACGCAGTGTTGCTTATCTGTTAGCACTGACATCCCTACGCAAACGTCTCTGTTCTCGGTCGGTAAGTGAAGGCCGTTGGCCAGTGCGTTGTCCGTGGTGAGAGTTCATGCCTGAAATTTGGCATTCTTAGCACATTCTTGACACTGTGAATCTCGGAATATTGAGTTCCCTAACGATTTACGAAGTGGAATATCCTGTACGTCTAGCTCCAACTACTCACAGTCTCTTAATGCTCGTCGTGCGGCCATTATCACGTGGGAAACCTTTCCACATGACTCACTTGAGTAGAAAGGACAACTCCGCCAATGCACTTACGTTTTATACCTTGTGGAACCGATACTAGCGCTATCTGTGTATATGCATATCGCTGCTCCATGACTTTTGTCATTTCATGAGCTGTACGAAGTAATAATAACAATAATAATAATAATAACAATAATTGTAGGTATGTGAATGAATATATAGTAATTCAATAATGTCAGTCATATTAACATTGTGTTAAATAATTCTCACATTATGTTCCTTTCTATTGGGAGTAACAAAGTCCTGACGGAAATGCAACACTTTTTTTACGTTTAGTAGTTGGACGCGAAATTCACACTAAGTACAAAAAAGGTACCATCCCTATTTTTTCGTGTTATTTCATTTTTTAACGAAGATAGTTGAATACCTATGGTTGATAGTGTCTACATTCTTCCTGCTTCAGATATCTCCCATTTTATTAATAGATATCGTCTGACTAAGCAATATTCGACATGTTCACGAGCTGAAGTGTAGATCTTTTTGGTTAGCTCAAATTCACAGCAAAATCAAATGTCACATTTTCAAAAACCTTGTGTCATTAAAACTCGCATACATAATAAAATCAAAAGATTAGTCAGGCCCTGATTTCACTTTTCAAGCGGTAACTGATGGCCGCTAATTGTAGCATTATAAATAATTCAATACAGTCTTGGAATCCTCAGAAAAAAGAACTAAATCACACAAAATAAATCTTTATTTTTACAATGGCAAAATAACCTTACTATTACTAATTGCTCATCATGGTGATAGGAAATGAGGGTTTCTTCTACGTTACATCTTCGGTTTGAACGCGAATGTAGTGATCAAAGCTCTGCACCACATGGACTTGCTTAAGAGAAATGCTATGGTACTTATTTAATGAGGTAATTTACTTTAAAGCATCGTCGAATAAATCTTAGTGGATACCTTAGGAGTAATTTTTGCACTTCATGAAATGTTAAAACAGATTTGAGACACCAACAAGTTATCATGCAGTGGTCAATAGTTAATCCAAAGTCTCCTCGTCGTAATTAATGATGTGCTAATAGTTTCACTGACTGCTTGAACAGCCTCGTGGATTTTCGAGTTGGAAAAACTGTAAATAATATGACAAAGTCAGTTTTAGGTTCTAGGTAAGGGAACACGTCCTGTAACACTCTCGGATAAATATGAGGACGTTTTGTCGTTTGAGAACAGTACAGTCGCTGTCCAAGAGAATTATTTGAGTAAAGAGGTGGTATAAATAAAAGTACTTTGTATCATATTTAGAAATCTGTCAGGTATATACTCCAGTCACGAAGAACGTACTGAATTAACGGAGAGTAGGCAGGAGTAGTTGAACAGTGAGAGGCGGAGGAGGAGATGAATAGGGAGATCTGAAGATGCGGAGATGGATATGGAGAAGGGGGGAGGAATAGTTGGACAGAGAAAGGGGGGAGGAGAAAATGGACAGAGAGATGAGGCAGGAAGAGAAGGAAATTTGGAGTAAGTTCGTGATACGATCCTATAGGACCAAACTGCTGAGGTCATGGGTCCCTCAGCTTACACACTGCTTAATCTAACTTAAACTAACTTATGCTAAAGAGAACAGACATACCCACGCCCGAGGGAGGTCTCGAACCCCAGTCGGGGGCAGCCGGGCGACCCCTGACAAGGCGCCGCAAACCACGCAGCTACCCGGCCTGGCTGAAGATAACGACAGAGATTGGGGGTGTGGAGGTAGTGGACAGAGAGAGTGGGAAGAAACGAAGGATAGAGAAAGGGGAGGGGGGAGCAGAAAATGAACAGAGAGAGGCTTAAGGTGGAAAGGAACTAACACAAGACTGGAGTAAATAAATACCCGGCATTTTTTGTAAATAACTGTTGAGCCAAGGCAGCACCGCAAGGTACGGCTATCGTAGTGAAAAATTTTGTCTCATTCTGCCCCTTCATTTACTGATATTCATCAGCTTCAGAATTTGGAACAGAGTCGGATTCTTGAAATTTTATTGATGATGCGAAAGCATGAATGTAAATCTCACAGAATTAAATGCACAGTATACTCGCGGTCCATATCCCAGGCAGCCGTATTTCCCTCTATACTTCTCACTGCCACTAACTTCCACCTAACCACTTCAGCCTCTCCTTTCCTACTTGTAGCCCGAAGGTCTCATTTACTTGGACCATTCTGCTCATAATACATCGCAAACTTGCTCTCACACTTTAAAGTATTTTCCAGTTTCACTCCTTGGGAAAAAAAACATTTTTAAGAAGCATCAGCACATGGAGTCATAGAATTTGTTCGTAAGAAGATAAAAACTCCTTCTCTTGTTTGCAGTCTTCTGGACTGTGCACCCTCTTTCAAGTACTCTTCCACACTGATAACAAAAGCTAAACTTTCATTTAAGACATCTATAGAAAATCAGAAGAAGTGCTCTAGTATGGGCCTTTCCGAGATACTAATCAGTACTGGGTATCAAACTAATCATTCCAGTGCCGGCCGGTGTGGCCGAGCGGTTCTAGGCGCTACAGTCTGGAACCGCGCGACCGCTACGATCGCAGGTTCGAATCCTGCCTCGGGCATGGATGTGTGTGCTGTCCTTCGGTTAGTTAGGTTTCAGTAGTTCTAAGTTTTGGGGGACTGATGACCTCAGATATTAAGTCCCATAGTGCTCAGAGCCATTTGAACCATTTTTTAATCATTCCACTGATGTAAAAAGTCATTCTAAGATAGTTACTATCTCGTGTTTCGTTCGGGCCATACAGGATTGGGATGCATACTGGGTTGAAGAACCTATAGACATTTGTAGGCATCCACCATACGTGGCGAGTCCATAACGGCTGTCCTGCCCGAGATAGAGTAAAATAAATATCCTGTAATTTCAATAATACAAAAATGTTGTGTAGTAGATTCCGGGTGGACTGATTTAGGACTGGTCAGTTAATTAACAAGAATTTTGAGAGTACTGAAGAGCGATCTGTTTTAACTGTCAAAAATCATTCAACAGCCTAGATCACATAAAATATTTCATTGTTTAAGACAACCGGTTTTATCAGATTTTGGTTTCATCTCCAGGTCCGAAAAGCATTTTATAAAACATGTTCATTTTACGCTGAACCTCACGCATAAGTTGTCATGTGGATGGAAGTCAACACTTTATAAAAAGTCTGTTGAAAGCGGTTATCTTAAATAAAGAAATAGTTTATGCGATATTGGCTGTTGAATGGTCTTTAACAATTAACTAGAAACCTGACAAATTAAATTAATAATTTTATGTACCCAGATTATTTGTATCTGGCCTTTAGATTCCACAGACGGCATGAGAGAAGAGAGGACTAACAGTGGAGATGACGCAGTGATTGTCTTCTCCATCAATTAATTAATCTAATAAATACCCCAGATGACAAATATCGTCATTTTTTGGAGCCATTACATTCAGACTCGACCCACAGCCACTGAGACGTCTGGGAACAATAATTTTCGACGCGTTTGAAGAACTGGTACCAAAATAGGCCTCCCAAATTAAACTTCAAACAGTTGGCCGCCCCGTTGGTCAGGGGCTACAGCAACCGTCACATCCTCCACCAACGGTTATGTTGGATATGGGAACTATTTTACTACCCGTGGGAGCTCATTACGGAATGGTGCCGCAGTTTACAAAAGAACGGACAGGCGTCCTCCACGCCATATTGGAGCGACATATCTCTTTGCGGATATCAGTATAGTTGCCGCGATGTTAGAATGTGTGTTTTGTTTCTCATACTTGGGAACAAACTTGTATCAAGACCATCTAATGTCGTACAACGTGGTCCGTGACAGGAAGCTTGCAGCAGCTACAGTGATTGATACTAGATAATCACGCCATTGTAATATACGCGTTTGGTTTCACAACTCTGCTGCCAGTAATGTAAATAGCTTCCACCTGCCACTGCTGCCCTTCCGATACTTCCAGATCTCATGGCTCGCAACTCTCCTCTTTCGTGCTTCATCTCTTATAATCACCGAGCGGGGTATCGCAGCGATTAGCACACTGGACGACGGTTAAAACCCGCGCCCGGCCATCCGGATTTAGATTTCCAGTGATTTCCCTAAATCTGTTAAGGCAAATGCCGGGATGGTTCCTTCGAAAGGGCGGGGCTGCTTTCCTTCTCCATCCTTCCCTAATCCGAGCTTGTGCTCCCTCTCTCCTCGTTGTAGTCGGGACGTTAAACACTATTCTCCTCCTCATCATCATCATCCTCTCTTATAATCTATTCACGATCTCTCTCGGGGCTGGAGCCGGCCGGAGTGGCCGAGCGGTTCTAGGCGCTACAGTCTGGAACCGCGTGACCGCTACGGTCGCAGGTTCGATTCCTGCCTCGGGCATGGATGTGTGTGGTGTCCTTAGGTTAGTTAGGTTTAAGTAGTTCTACGTTCTAGGTGACTCATGACCTCAGACGTTAAGTCCCATAGTGCTCAGAGCCATTTTTTTCTCTCGGGACTGGGCTGAATCATTGTTCAAAAATGTTCAAATGTGTGTGAAATCTAATGGGACTTAACTGCTAAGGCTATTAGTCCCTAAGCTTACACACTACTTAACCTAAATTATCCTATGAACAAACACACACACACCCATGCCAGGACTCTAACCTCTGCCGAGACCAACCGCAGTCCATCACTGCAGCGCCCTAGACCGCTCGGCTAATCCCGCGCGGCTGAATCATTGTTCGTTTCCAGTTGCGTTTCGTGTCTTTTTCATATTAAATTATGTTCCACAACGGGTCGGAAACTTGCCAACCCACTCAGAATTGAGAGCAGGCTATATAGAACGGGTAACAGGCCTACCTCACATTTGTGTCCTGTTTCGAGTTTCAGTATATTCAGTTTAACTTTATTTATTGTCATTCACTGATTATAGGCTTCAGCCTGTCCCTTCATTAATTATTTCATTAATTCTGCGATGCACACCTGTAGCAGGTGAATAAGATGCCGCCACGGTTAAGGGCAGCAAGATCTGCAGGTGAGTTAGCCTTTCTGCTTGATTCGAAAGCAGTTTTAGGCAATAAATCATCGCTCAGATTCCTGTAACTGAAAGCTTCTAGTTGTTGAAAATAATCAATATAGGTTTTATGCAGTTATAAAATATGTCAGATTTTCTTTGGTAGATCTCCTTATTTAGATCTAAAAGTGGAGTTTCAACTGTCTGTTTAGGATATTATCTTTTAGCCACATGCATTTTGTAAGGGTGATTATAATTAATGCTAAACTTTCAAACCACTGTAGAAATAACACCACTGGTCAGAATAACGTCAAATTGCAACGGAATATTATCGGAGAAGGGGGAAAACGTGTGGCAGAAAAAGAATAAACAGTTACAAAATTTAGCAATAGATGGCACTATAAGCATCATAATTTAATAATGACAAATGAATCATACAACAATGCCGAAGGTGTACGGTTGACATTAAACAAACTGTACTACTCAGTGTGCATGGGTGTGCATCCACGACGGCAAGGTCATATCACATCGGATGGGAAAAATCGGTTTTTAATTGCTATGAGGTCAAAAACCGCATAAAAAGCCTCACTCACATCGGTTTTTAATTGTTCTGAGGCCAAAACCGCATAAAAAGCGTCAATAAAAATCAAATCGGATTTTTAATTTCCGTGTGACTGGAGCAAAACATGTTCAATACGCTGTCCATCATTTTCTGCAATACGTTGAAATCGAGGAACAGCATGTTCTACAACCGATTGAAGTGTTTCCGGGGCCACGTTCAGAATGTGTTGCGCAATGCGTGTCTTCAATGCAGTAAGTTTGCAATCGGAACACTGAAAACATCTTTCAGATAGCCCCACAGCCATGTCACATGGATTAAGGTCAGGTGATCTGGATGGCCAGGCTGTATGGAAACGGCGACTGATAATTCTAGCATTTCCGAAATGGCGCTTCAGCAGCTGCTTAATTGGATTTGCAATGTACGTAGGTGCGCCATCTTGGATAAAAATGATCCCATCCACACATCCACGCTGTTGTAGAGCTGGAATGACGTGGTTGCGTAAAAGACACTCATAGCGCTTACCAGTGACAGTACAGGTAACAGGAGCGGAAGCACCTGTCTTTTCGAAAAAATATGGTCCTGTGATAAATGGTGCCACACAGTGACCTTTTCAGGATTCAGTACTGGTTGATTTGCGTGTGGATTTTCCGTTACCCACATTCGAAAATTCTGTGTATTGACATATCTTGTCAGATGGAAGTGGGCTTCGTCTGTCCACAAAATCTTCCACGGCCAATCATTGTCTACTTAAATGTGAGCAAGGAATTGTAAATCAAATGTCTCTCTTGCTGCCAGATCAACGGGAAGCAACTCATGCTGAACATGGGTAATTTTGAATGGATAGCAAAGAAGGATGTTTCGTAGGATTTTACGCACAGTGCTCATGGGTACGTCCATCTCCGTGCACTACACGTTTGCACACCACCACACGCCTCCTCCTGAATTGCTGTGGCCGTTGCTTCCACTGACGTCAGATCAATTCCTTCATCAGTGCTCTATTATTGGCAATATTTTTGCTGAACATGGCACCAGTTTTCGCAATTTAGGTGAAGCTTACGTAATTGTTACTGTTGTCTGCCCATGAGAGATAATTAGTGCAACGTTTTACATAGGCATTTTTGATAAATAATATAGGGGTGGAAATACTGTAGTACTAGCAAATATTTTTGAAGATGGTGCCAAAAAATAAGGTAGATAGTTTTGAACATGGCAGTTACATTGTGCGTGGCTGTTAAAGGACTAGCCGGTGACTGGCTTTTTTTTTTTAATGACAGGTAAAATACTAGGTTTTGGTTGATAGAGAGGAGAAGAGAGGGGAGTGAGTGGAAGAGGGAGGTGGGGAAGAGAGAGGGGAGGCATTTTAAAGCAGAAATGGGCTAGTTCTACCATCTTGAACTTTTATATTTCTCACTACAGACATCTTGATTTTTTTTAGCTTTCCAACACCACCAACAAGGATTTAGAAATTTCCTGCCACCACCATCTTGCATTTTTAAACTTCCTGCCTACATCATTTCCCACCACTGCCGGTTTTTATTTTTGTAGTTCCAGCTGCCACCGTTTTGGATTTTTTGGCGACTCCAGAGCTGAGTGATGACGGACGTTTGAGTTGTGCACTGGAGTTTCCATAGCTATACTACTAACATAGGCGGTTTTTTAAGACTTTCCAGAGGGCAGTGATGCAAAGCTCAATAACCTTTGAAGTGAAATCTTTACGCAGGAAAGGTATTCGATAAGTCATGAGCAAGACATTTTATTTTTACGAAGTGTATTAAAAATGGCTCTAAGCACTATGGGACTTGACATCTGAGGTAATCAGTCCCCTAGATTTAGAATACTTGACCCTAACTAACCTAAGGACGTCACACACAGCCATGCCGGAGGCAGGATTCGAACCTGCGACCGTAGCTGCAGCGCGGTTCCGGTCTGAAGCGCCTAGAACCGCTCGGTCACAGCGGCCGGCGAAGCGTATTATTCCAAGTACTGACGGTCGTTGGGCCTACACTGCTTTACTCCTACTTTCTAGATATTTCAAACGCTGTTACGAAGAACAGCAGTCGACAGAGAAAATACCCATTGTGTAATTAGCACACCGATAGGCAGAAGATGTCGGTTTTCCGAAAATGTTTACTGACCTTGGATGGATATCTTGTTTCTACATCACGAACCTTTTATGAGATATTAAGTCGTCAATTGAACCTGGAATTTTGTGTATGTCGGTGTATAAAGCACGGAGCGTTCGGTAGGATATACTTGAGCGTCATCGAGCAGTAGTGACAGAAACAGCGCGTTTATCACAACCGGAACACACTTGTCTCATCCGAATAGCGTTACATGTGTGGAATGACAGTACTCCTGAGATTAAACCCTGGAGCACGTACATCATATAATGACATATATGTATGAATCCCAAGCCATCGAGAAGTAGGCGAGTTTTACCTACAATCTCATAGTAGCAGATTCAGAAATGAACTTATCTCTCCGCCGAAGTTGGAGGATAATCAACTTCTTTTAACATTGATGCTAAACGAAGTAAATACAAATCTGTCTCACAATGTAGACAAAGAGATTGCCTTTTATTACGCTTAGCCATTCCAGTGGAGAAACTATGTCTAAACCGAATCTTCACAGTATTCTTTTTACATTCTAAATCAGTTTTTAATTTGCTTTAATTTTGTCAAACAGTTTGAAAACTTACTTATATTGTTTTAAAAATTCTAATTTTGTAGGAAGTTTATTTCAGTTATTGAGAAAACTTCGGGAAAAGACAAACGAAAAGAAAACCCTCAATGCCGTTGGGAAAATAAATTAATTTCTCAAATTTATGAGGCCACAATTCCTCAAACTGGTTAAACTGCACTTTTTCCTTGGTTTCAGTTCAGCAAACAGACGACCTATTCCAGAGCGAGTACACCAATTTCCACATTGCGTATTAAAGATTCTGTACTGACAGTATGATAATTACATTAGGAAGAAACATTGGCAAGTCGTCACAGGCTGAGTAATGTGTTCTTGGAAGTAAAACTTCATAAAACTCATCCAACAAGTATACGACTTCTCAGATAAATGTATGAATGTTTATATCATGTAATATTACGGATGAAGATGGAGATGATTGTAATATAAACATTAAATCCAGATAACCAGGGCACAGCCATTCAGAAACACCTTGTGGCCATCGAGCTTACATTCAAATTTGCCTAACGGATCACAACTAATAGTGACTTTTCTCAATCCCTTACATTAGGTTGAAGGGCACTGTGGTTTCATTGTGGGTAGCAGTGATGAATAACATTTACTGGAATAGCAAGCACCCACGTCTAAACTCACTTTCCGACCCAAATTTTTGTGATGAAATATTCTCTCGCAAGCGAAACTACACTCCTGGAAATGGAAAAAAGAACACATTGACACCGGTGTGTCAGACCCACCATACTTGCTCCGGACACTGCGAGAGGGCTGTACAAGCAATGATCACACGCACGGCACAGCGGACACACCAGGAACCGCGGCGTTGGCCGTCGAATGGCGATAGTTGCGCAGCATTTGTGCACCGCCGCCGTCAGTGTCAGCCAGTTTGCCGTGGCATACGGAGCTCCATCGCAGTCTTTAACACTGGTAGCATGCCGCGACAGCGTGGACGTGAACCGTATGTGCAGTTGACGGACTTTGAGCGAGGGCGTATAGTGGGCATGCGAGAGGCCGGGTGGACGTACCGCCGAATTGCTCAACACGTGGGGCGTGAGGTCTCCACAGTACATCGATGTTGTCGCCAGTGGTCGGCGGAAGGTGCACGTGCCCGTCGATCTGGGACCGGACCGCAGCGACGCACGGATGCACGCCAAGACCGTAGGGTCCTACGCAGTGCCGTAGGGGACCGCACCGCCACTTCCCAGCAAATTAGGGACACTGTTGCTCCTGGGGTATCGGCGAGGACCATTCGCAACCGTCTCCATGAAGCTGGGCTACGGTCCCGCACACCGTTAGGCCGTCTTCCGCTCACGCCCCAACATCGTGCAGCCCGCCTCCAGTGGTGTCACGACAGGCGTGAATGGAGGGACGAATGGAGACGTGTCGTCTTCAGCGATAGTCGCTTCTGCCTTGGTGCCAATGATGGTCGTATGCGTGTTTGGCGCCGTGCAGGTGAGCGCCACAATCAGGACTGCATACGACCGAGGCACACAGGGCCAACACCCGGCATCATGGTGTGGGGAGCGATCTCCTACACTGGCCGTACACCACTGGTGATCGTCGAGGGGACACTGAATAGTGCACGGTACATCCAAACCGTCATCGAACCAATCGTTCTACCATTCCTAGACCGGCAAGGGAACTTGCTGTTCCAACAGGACAATGCACGTCCGCATGTATCCCGTGTCACCCAACGTGCTCTAGAAGGTGTAAGTCAACTACCCTGGCCAGCAAGATCTCCGGATCTGTCCCCCATTGAGCATGTTTGGGACTGGATGAAGCGTCGTCTCACGCGGTCTGCACGTCCAGCACGAACGCTGGTCCAACTGAAGCGCCAGGTGGAAATGGTATGGCAAGCCGTTCCACAGGACTACATCCAGCATCTCTACGATCGTCTCCATGGGAGAATAGCAGCCTGCATTGCTGCGAAAGGTGGATATACACTGTACTAGTGCTGACATTGTGCATGCTCTGTTGCCTGTGTTTATGTGGCTGTGGTTCTGTCAGTGTGATCATGTGATGTATCTGACCCCAGGAATGTGTCAATAAAGTTTCCCCTTCCTGGGACAATGAATTCACGGTGTTCTTATTTCAATTTCCAGGAGTGTATAACCATCCCGAAGCAAGACTGTATTACTGCGATATAACGATGTTAGTTACGAATTCTTCATGCTCCGTAGTCCACCTTATTTCAGAATCTAAGGAAAATACATGACGTATATTCAATTACGGCAAGTGCTGTCACTCAGGGGTAGCGATTTAGGAGGGTAAGTGCCTGGTATGGCTGATCATAATGTCGTCATTGAAAGTCTGGTAAAATATCAGATTATTGTATCAGTAAGCAACTTAACATTTTTATCAAAGCTACGAAATATGTAAACATTGTGTTTGAAGTCCTATTTAGTGTATAAAGAAATGATTTTAGTTGCGAGCATCATCACTAAAGCGGTGAACGAGAACCTGGTGCTTTGTTATCAGAAAAAAATGGCTCTGAGCACTATGGGACTTAACTGCTGTGGTCATCAGACCCCTAGAACTTAGAACTACTTAAACCTAGCTAACCTAAGGACATCACACACATCCCTGGCCGAGGCAGGATTCGAACCTGCGACCGTAGTGGTCGCGCAGTTCGAGACTGTAGCGCCTAGAACCGCTCAGCCACTCCGGCCGGCTGTTATGAGAGAAACGTGGCTCAGGCACGGTGTTGATTTAAATACTGCTAAGTTATCGCATGAGAAATCGTATCGACATGAAATTCCTAGTTTTAGCTATCTCCCAAAATAGGTGATGATACATCAGGAGTCTGCATTTTCATTGCTAACTCATAAGAAATGGACGCATGAGCTCCTGCACGTGGAATGAACACCTCCGACAAAATAACGTTCCAAAACTGCAACGACAGATGGAAACAGAGTGAAAATTCCAAATGTGATATTAAGCAATAGTTGACGTATAAACAGCAGATGGAAATTTACGATGTGTTTTGCGTAAAGAGTTAGCTAACAAAAAGCATTTTCAAGCTGTGTTGTGCATTTGTTGAAGGCTTATTGCTTTTATATTTAAAACGAACTCTTGGCCAAGCATAGGCAGTTTGAAAAAGAATCCATTTGGTTTTGCGCACCAATTCGTTAGTATATATATATAATAAATGAGCCCCTTTGCGTAATTAACGAAGCAGCTAACAACGCTATGGGTGGACGGATGTGCCTTGCATCAAAGTAAGTCAGACGATTTCTTTTAACGGAATAGTTATGGTCTTCTGTTTGCTGGGAAAAAAATAAGATGTAATTATTGAGTGCCGTGAAAAAATTACCTTTTAAAATTATATGTTGGCAATATTGCCGAGTCATTTGAGTTGAGTATTTTTAAATGTTTGTGAGAAGAGGCCTTTTTTCAACAGAAAGAATCCTTCAGAACAATGCATTTGCATACAAACAAGCTTTGGTGTTGGAAACTGAGTCATATGAAGTAAGAATCGTTTGAACATACATCCATTCACCAGATTTGTCACCCTATGATTTCCAGTTAGTATGTACATCACTAAGAAAATTTGCATCTGAAATTATTGAGTTCAGTAAGGAGATTGTGGTAAGTGTAGCTGGGTAGTCGCGTCCCGGCACCAATATAGAGTTAGTGTTACCTGCGTGGCACAGTCAGGACATTGGCTACATCGAGGGGATTTTCTGAAATCGGATTCACCATTCACAACCTTTTAAAAGGAGATGAGAGGGAGAAAGCATCTCCTTGATTGATTGGGAGTTTGGTAATGCTAATATTGTCGATTATAAACAAGTAGTGTTTCAGATATATTCTGCAGAAATAGTAAATTATTACTTTGATATAACACTTTTATTGAGATGTTAGATATACATGGGATTATAGAGAATTAATTTAGGTAAGGTGTCAGATCTACTACCCTTTACTATACAATCAGTCAACTATCGAAATGAATCCGAGACGAGTGCTCCTAGTCACACTGCCCCCCCCCCCTCCCCCCTGGGCTGGTTTCAGTATTACTATACTATATTTCCACGTGGCTTTGCAGTACAGGAGACAGTTCGTTAGTTATAGCTTGGTCCTATTATTTACTGAAATTCTGAAGTATTACCCGTTGACACACAGACAGGCATTCTCTGTTCAATACTGTCCCAAGAAATGTCCAATAACTACTTATATCACAGTTGTTATGTGTTCCCAGAATCCTTCCACCGGCTCCTTGTGGCTGAAGAAACTAAGTCTTAATCTGCTGCTACGGCAGCATCGCCTCTCCGTGCGCTAACTTCAACTGATTAATAAACTTCCCCTCTGCTGATATTGGCTCTTTTTATATTTATCATAACTGATCTGGTTGCAAACGGATTTTGTGTGTGACCTCAATACTTTCTGGTTTAATCCACTAAGAAGTTTTCCATCACGTGTATTGGTGCCATGTTGCCCGATTGGACTCTCTCTTTGGGAGAATTCCATCTGCATGTGACTGAATTAATGTTAGATTATTTCTGCTGTCGTAGATTATGTGCGTCAGTGGAATATTTCTTCCATGTTATTTGACTTTGTCCTTTCAGTATCTTAGCGCCTTCTCATGTGTTTGTGTACTGGCTGGTTGCCTAAATGACGATTGACCTCCAGCTTAAAGTGGCATTACCTTCTCCAAATCCGCGTGGTCTTAGACGTCTTTCACGGTTCACGCGGCTCCCCCCGTCGGAGGTTCGAGTCCTCCCTCGGGCATGGGTGTGTGTGTTGCTCTTAGGGTAAGTTAGTTTAAGTTACATTAAGTAGTGGTTAAGCTTAGGGACCGATGACCTCAGCAGTTTGGTCCCATAAGATCTTACCACAAGTTTCCAAATTTTTATCTTCTCCAAATATCCTAATAGTTGTCCCACGTCATGAACAAAGGCGAGGCTAGGCACTTAAGCCATCCTCAAGTAATTCTTTTTTGTCTTAAAGTTAGTTAAATTTTTCAATTGTCTGAGATCACGACACTGTAAATTAGTTAAACGAAGATCGCAGTCTAAATGAGAATTACGTCAAAAAGTGCATTTTGACCTGGAAACCACAGGAGTAGACAGCTAGGTGGAAAACGTTAATTTTTGCTTCCGTGATCTAAATTCAGTCTGTATTTATAATTGCCTGCGTGACTGATATGCCGGCCGGGGAGCCCGAGCGGTTCTAGGCGCTACAGTCTGGAACCGCGCTACAGCTGCGGTCGCAGGTTCGAATCCTGCCCCGGGCATGGATGTGTGTGATGTCCTTAGGTTAGTTAGGTTTAAGTAGTTCTAAGTTCTGAGGGACTGATGACCTCAGAAGTTAAGTCCCACAGCGTTCAGAGCCATTTGAGCCATTGACTGAAATCGGTAGCATGTTGCCAGATTGCCTCACAGGCTGAAGAATTGCAGTTACGCCAAACCAAGCGATCTTCTGAAACTATAATACTATCGCTAGGTGCATTACGAAACGTATTTCTTCATCACGAGAAATGTTAGCTCCCAAAAATATAGATTTCGAGGCGCGCTATGCTGTGTTTGCCGCTAAGATATGCAATAAAACGCAGACAGTACCCATTAACGGAGCGTGGCTAATCCAGGCGGCCCTTCAGAAGCAAAACAATTGAGCGTGAATCCCACAGGCCGTGAGTGCGGAACGTAATGCTAGCAGATGGCCCTCGCGGCGGCTGCGGCTTAAGCAGATTACTGCGCTAGGTGCCACTGGCGCAGCTGCTGCTCCTGCGGGAGTGCTCAGCTACTTTCAGAATAACGGACTGCGAAGCCGAGTGAAATGACTCGTTCATCTTTCCAGCACATACCCTGAGTCTGAAGACCATTTAAGTCTTTCGCGAAACAGAAACCTATTGGCTAACTTTCTTCTTCTCTTGGTGAGTGATTTGTCTGTGTGTTCGACTGCACACACACACACACACACACACACACACACACACAAGACACACACACACACACACACACACACACACACACACACACACACACAGGCATCCGTCGAAACTCCTACCTAAAATATGAGTGCAAACTTTCAAGTTTTCCCATGTGGCTAAAAAGATGCTAAGAAAATAATAATAATATTAGACATAAATTAGGTAATGTCCTATAACGACAAGGGTGGTGGGCCACTGTGGCAGATAGTGGAACTGAGTGGTGGACGTGAGGATGCCAGTAATCAACCACACAGGAGTGGTGTGGTCAATTGGTGCCTGCTAGATTTTCGATGAGATTTCAGAGAAACACCTTTAGAAAACCATTCATTTATTACTCAGAGTGTATCATTGGACGCGCTGTTGCGGCAGGGAGCCAGTGCCCAGTGGCGTCCATAGTACAAGCCCAGGTGGGGAAGACGTGCTCAACATGCGGCTCAAGCCCACGGGTATGCGGCAGGAGAGGAGACGGTGTGTCAGCTCCAGCGACACTGCAAAGCTGTTGAACCAGCAGGATGGGACGAACTGCGCAGACTAGAGGCCACTGACAGCCATTGGCGAGCCGGCCGGGGTGGCCGAGCGGTTCTAGGCGCTACAGTCTGGAATCGCGCGAACGCTACGGTCGCCGGTTCGAATTCTGCCTCGGGCATGGGTGTGTGTGATGACCTTAGGTTACTTAGGTTTAAGTAGTTCTAAGTTCTAGGGCACTGATGACCTCAGAAGTTAAGTCCCATAGTGCTCAGAGCCGAGCCATGGGCGAGGATGGCCAAGGGCTGCATGGCCATGCTGGAAACCCCACACAGAAGAAGCAGCTCACAACAGTAGAGTCTGCCCAGAGCAGAAAAAGGCACTCAAGGAGTTTGCCCACATAGTCGATGACGTTTGAATGGCTGCACGGCCCTGGCTGAGAGCCAAGGATGTCTAGGATGGAAGTTGGCAGCTGTTGAGGTAGGCTGTCTTCGTGGCCCGTCAGTTGGAGACTGCTTTGTCCACATCACTGGACTTGGCACGAACAGCAGCGCCAAAGTTAGCAGTGGCGAAGTCCACAGGAACAGATTTCAGGAACCTTGGAGTCTCTTAGGAACATGCGAAGACTGAGGCTCCTCTTTCTAGCTGATTGCTGGCAGACTGAAAGAGAGAGAGGAATGAGAAGATGTGTGAAATATATATGCCATACATGTCTGCTAGCGATGCTGCAGATACAGGTAGATGTATATACATTGACAGAAAAAAACTGAAACATCAAAAAATGATTAATGCAGAGTAATACGTTTATCTAGGTACCACATTTAAGTAATTAACCCTGCGAGATCATAATTTAATGAAAGCGTGAGATAAGCCACTGAAAATATGAAATGCTGGTACCATACATTAATAATCGGTGTAACCGCCTGAATGTTGAATGCAAGAACGCAAACGCGCATGCATTGTGTTGTACAGGTGCCAGATGTCAGTTTGTGGGATGGAATTCCTTGCCTGTTGCACCTGGTCAGTCAGTACAGGGACCGTTACTGCAGTTTGAGGAAAACGGAGGAGTTCCCGTCCGACGATGTCCGATATGTGCTCTATTGGAGACAAATCTGCTGCTCAGGTAGGCCAACGAAACATGTCGATACTCTGTAGAGCAATTTTGGTTACAACAGCGGTATGTGGGCGAGCTTCATCCTGTTGGAAAACACCCCCTGGGATACTGTTTATGGATGGCGGCACAACAGGTCGAATCACCAGATTGATGCACAACTTTGCAGTCAGGGTGCATGGGAAAACCATCGATTATTTTACCAGTTCCTAACCAGGAGTGACTAACGTAGTTTCGTCTGTGTCCTTTGGTAATGCAGTTTGTTGACTTTTTGCGTGTTAATGCAATATTTAATAGACACAGGTCTCTCGTTTTTGTTTGTGCCGGAAAGAAAAGCAATTTTTTGACATATAACAAATTGTTAATGAGTAGCGTAGTATTTTGTTTCGTCTGAGTGCTTTGGTAGTTCAGTTTTTGAATCTCTGCTTGTTAATATAATTTATTGGACCCAGTTCTTGTGTTTTCGTCAGTGCCTACAGTAGAGATCCGTAGCGCGTGTCGATAGTCCTTGGTCTGTGTGATGTAGTTCTCCACTTTTTAGTATCGATATGGACGGTGATTGCTGTGTGCGGATGCGAGCTGAATTGATGACACTTCGTTTTCAGCTCCAGCCTGTCATGGCTTCGGTTGCAACAGCTTGAGGCTGCAGAGGCTGGGCATCATCTACATCTACGTCCATACTCCGCAAGCCACCTGACGGTGTTTGGCGGAGGGTACCTTGAGTACCTCTATCGGTTCTCCCTTCTATTCCAGTCTCGTATTATTCGTGGAAAGAAGGATTGTCGATATGCCTCTGTGTGGGCTGTAATCTCTCTGATTTTATCCTCATGGTCTCATCGCGAGATATACGTAGTAGGGAGCAATATACTGCTTGACTCCTCGGTGAAGGTATGTTCTCGAAACTTCAACAAAAGCCCGTGCCGAGCTACTGAGCGTCTCTCCTACAGAGTCTTCCACTGGAGTTTATCCATCATCTCCGTAACGCTTTCGCAATTACTAAATGATCCTAAAGCGAAGCGCGCTGATCTACGTTGGATCTTCTCTATCAACCCTATCTGGTACGGATCCCACACTGGTGAGCAAGCAGTGGGAGAACAAGTGTACTGTAACCTACTTCCTTTGTTTTCGGATTGCATTTCCTTAGGATTCTTCCAATGAATCTCAGTCTGGCATCTGCTTTACCGACGATCAACTTTATATGATCATTCCATTTTAAATCACTGCTAATGCGTACTCCCAGATAATTTATGGAATTAACTGCTTCCAGTTGCTGACCTGCTATATTGTAGCTAAATGATAAAGGACCTTCTTTCTATGTATTCGCAGCATACTACACTTGTCTACATTGAGAGTCAATTGCCATTACCTGCACCATGTGTCAATTCGTTGCATATCCTCCTGCATTTCAGTAGAATTTTTCTTTGTTACAACCTCTCGATATACTACAGCATCATCCTCAAAAAACCTCAGTGAACTTCCGATGTTATCCACAAGGTCATTTATATATATTGTGAATAGCAACGGTCCTACGACACTCCCCTGCGGCACACCTGAAATCACTCTTACTTTGGAAGACTTCTCTCCATTGAGAATGACATGCTGCATTCTGTTACCTAGCAACTCTTCAATCCAATCACACAATTGGTCTGATAGTCCATATGCTCTTATTTTGTTCATTAAACGACTGTGGGGAAATGTATCAAGTGCCTTACGGAAGTCAAGAAACACGGCATCTACCTGGGAACCCGTGTTTATGGCCCTCTGAGTCTCATGGACGAATAGTGCGAGCTGGGTTTCACACAACTGTCATTTTTGAAACCCATGCTGATTCCTACAGAGTAGATTTCTAGTCCCCAGAAAAGTCATTATACTCTAACATAATACGTGTTCCAAAATTCTACAACTGATCGACGTTAGAGGTATAGGTCTATAGTTCTTCACATAGGTTCGACGTCCCTTCTTGAAAACGGGGATGACCTGTGCCCTTTTCCAATCCTTTGGAACTCAACGCTCTTCTAGAGACATACGGTACACCGCTGCAAGAAGGGGGGCAAGTTCCTTCGCGTACTATGTGTATAATCGAACTGGTCTTCTATCAGGTCCAGTAATTTTAATTGTTTCTCTATCCCTCTGTCGTCTATTTCGATATCTACCATTTTGTCATTGGTGCGACAATCTAGAGAAGGAACTAGAGTGCAGTCTTCCTCTGTGAAACAGCTTTGGAGAAAGACATTTAGTATTTCGGCCTTTAGTCTGTCATCCTCTGCATAAGTACCATTTTGGTCATAGAGTGTCTGGACATTTTGTTTTGATCCACCTACCGCTTTGACATAAGACCATAATTTCTTAGGATTTTCTGCCAAGTCAGTACATAGAGCTTTACTTTCGAATTCATTGAACGCCTCTCGCATAGCCCTCCTCACACTACATTTCGCTTCGCGTAATTTTTGTTTGTCTGCAAGGCTTTGGCTATATTTATGTTTGCTGTGAAGTTCCCTTTGCTTCCGCAGCAGTTTTCTAACTCGGTTGTTGTACCACGGTGGCTCTTTTCCATCTCTTACGATCTTGCTTGGCACACACTCATCTAATGCATATTGTACCATGGTTTTGAACTTTGTTCACTGATCCTAAACACTATCTGTACGTGAGACAAAACTTTTGTGTTGAGCCATCAAGTACTCTGATATCTGCTTTTTGTCACTTTTGCTAAACAGAAAAATCTTCCTACCTTTTTTAATATTTCTATTAACGGCTGAAATCATTGATGCAGTAACCGCTTTATGATCGTTGATTCCCTGTTCTGCATTAACTGTTTCAAATAGTTCGGGTCTGTTTGTCACCAGTTGTGGGCCGGCCGTGGGGAACCAACGGACGTCCAGCACAATCCGTAAGTCCGCCGATCAGTCCGCACCGGTGACCAGTCCACTCACTGATCGCACTGAAGAGGTTGACCCCTCACACGTGGTCGAGTGGGAAGTCGCCTTGGGACATGGCAGGTGGTGAAAGACTTCCCAGGGGGCCGAATGTAAGGCTCCCTGCCGCCGTTGGATAAGCAGCTGAGCAGCAAGTCGTATACTCCTAGCTCACTCGTTTGTTACATAGTTTAATTCTTAATTTCTTTGCGTGTTTTTGGTACTTGCATTGTTTAATTCATAAATTTCGGGCGTATTATAGTATTTGAGAGTTGTAGCATCGCGTTTTAGTACCTGAATAGTGTAAGATCGTGTAGTCTCCTTCCGCCGCCGAGCAGTGTGTCTGCAGTGCGCAAGTAGCAGCATTACTTCATTTACTAGGCAATCTTGTATTTTAATAACCGTTTAAATTTTGTGTCGATTTGTTTGCGCTCTCTGTAGATTAGTTAAGACGTTCTTTGCACAACAGTTTTTAGCATGGATAGGGACTGCAATTGCTGTGTTCGGATGCAGGCTGATTTGGCATCCCTTCGCTCCCAGCTTCAGGCAGTGTTGGCTTCGGTCACTCAGCTTGAGGCTGTTGCCAATGGGCATCACTGTGGGGGTCTGGATGGGAGTTTGTCGGGGACGGCCAGCTCGTCCCACGCATCCCCTGATCGGACTACGACTGTGGTTGCCCGGGATACTGCCCGCATTGAGGCTGATCCCTCACCTGTGGTAGAGTGGGAGGTCGTTTCAAGGTGTGGCAGGGGGCGAAAGACATTCCGGAGGGCTGAACGGAAAGCCTCTCCAGTTTGTCTGACGAACCGGTTTCAGGCTCTGTCTCAGGCTGATGCTGATCTTCGGCCTGACATGGCTGCTTGTCCTGTTCCAGAGGTTGCCCCTCAGTCTGCAAGATCCGGGCAGTTGCAGAGGGTGGGCTCACTGGTAGTTGGGAGCTCCAACGTCAGGCGCGTAATGGGGCCCCTTAGGGAAATGGCAGCAAGAGAGGGGAAGAAAACCAATGTGCACTCCGTGTGCATACCGGGGGGAGTCATTCCAGATGTGGAAAGGGTCCTTCCGGATGCCATGAAGGGTACAGGGTGCACCCATCTGCAGGTGGTCGCTCATGTCGGCACCAATGATGTGTGTCGCTATGGATCGGAGGAAATCCTCTCTGGCTTCCGGCGGCTATCTGATTTGGTGAAGACTGCCAGTCTCGCTAGCGGGATGAAAGCAGAGCTCACCATCTGCAGCATCGTCGACAGGACTGACTGCGGACCTTTGGTACAGAGCCGAGTGGAGGGTCTGAATCAGAGGCTGAGACGGTTCTGCGACCATGTGGGCTGCAGATTCCTCGACTTGCGCCATAGGGTGGTGGGGTTTCGGGTTCCGCTGGATAGGTCAGGAGTCCACTACACGCAACAAGCGGCTACACGGGTAGCAGGGGTTGTGTGGCGTGGGCTGGGCCGTTTTTTAGGTTAGATGGCCTTGGGTAAGTACAGAAAGGGCAACAGCCTCAACGGGTGCGGGGCAAAGTCAGGACATGCGGGGACCAAGCAGCAATCGGTATTGTAATTGTCAACTGTCGAAGCTGCGTTGGTAAAGTACCGGAACTTCAAGCGCTGATAGAAAGCACCGAAGCTGAAATCGTTATAGGTACAGAAAGCTGGCTTAAGCCAGAGATAAATTCTGCCGAAATTTTTACAAAGGTACAGACGGTGTTTAGAAAGGATAGATTGCATGCAACCGGTGGTGGAGTGTTCGTCGCTGTTAGTAGTAGTTTATCCTGTAGTGAAGTAGAATTGGATAGTTCCTGTGAATTATTATGGGTGGAGGTTACACTAAATAACCGAACTAGGTTAATAATTGGCTCCTTTTACCGACCTCCCGACTCAGCAGCATTAGTGGCAGAACAACTGAGAGAAAATTTGGAATACATTTCACATAAATTTTCTCAGCATGTTATAGTCTTAGGTGGAGATTTCAATTTACCAGATATAGACTGGGACACTCAGATGTTTAGGACGGGTGGTAGGGACAGAGCATCGAGTGACATTATACTGAGTGCACTATCCGAAAATTACCTCGAGCAATTAAACAGAGAACCGACTCGTGGAGATAACATCTTGGACCTACTGATAACAAACAGACCCGAACTTTTCGACTCTGTATGTACAGAACAGGGAATCAGTGATCATAAGGCCGTTGCAGCATCCCTGAATATGGAAGTTAATAGGAATATAAAAAAAGGGAGGAAGGTTTATCTGTTTAGCAAGAGTAACAGAAGGCAGATTTCAGACTACCTAACAGATCAAAACGAAAATATCTGTTCCGACACTGACAATGTTGAGTGTTTATGGAAAAAGTTCAAGGCAATCGTAAAATGCGTTTTAGACAGGTACGTGACGAGTAAAACTGTGAGGGACGGGAAAAACCCACCGTGGTACAACAACAAAGTTAGGAAACTACTGCGAAAGCAAAGAGAGCTCCACTCCAAGTTTAAACGCAGCCAAAACCTCTCAGACAAACAGAAGCTAAACGATGTCAAAGTTAGCGTAAGGAGGGCTATGCGTGAAGCGTTCATTGAATTCGAAAGTAAAATTCTATGTACCGACTTGACAGAAAATCCTAGGAAGTTCTGGTCTTACGTTAAATCAGTAAGTGGCTCGAAACAGCATATGCAGACACTACGGGATGATGATGGCATTGAAACAGAGGATGACACGCGTAAAGCTGAAATACTAAACACCTTTTTCCAAAGCTGTTTCACGGAGGAAGACCGCACTGCAGTTCCTTCTCTAAATCCTCGCACAAACGAAAAAATGGCTGACATCGAAATAAGTGTCCAAGGAATAGAAAAGCAACTGGAATCACTCAATAGAGGAAAGTCCACTGGACCTGACGGGATACCAATTCGATTCTACACAGAGTACGCGAAAGAACTTGCCCCCCTTCTAACAGCGGTGTACCGCAAGTCTCTAGAGGAATGGAGGGTTCCAAATGATTGGAAAAGAGCACAGATAGTCCCAGTCTTCAAGAAGGGTCGTCGAGCAGATGCGCAAAACTATAGACCTATATCTCTTACGTCGATCTCTTGTAGAATTTTAGAACATGTTTTTTGCTCGCGTATCATGTCATTTCTGGAAACCCAGAACCTACTATGTAGGAATCAACATGGATTCCGGAAACAGCGATCGTGTGAGACCCAACTCGCCTTATTTGTTCATGAGACCCAGAAAATATTAGATACAGGCTCCCAGGTAGATGCTATTTTTCTTGACTTTCGGAAGGCGTTCGATACAGTTCCGCACTGTCGCCTGATAAACAAAGTAAGAGCCTACGGAATATCAGACCAGCTGTGTGGCTGGATTGAAGAGTTTTTAGCAAACAGAACACAGCATGTTGTTATCAATGGAGAGACGTCTACAGACGTTAAAGTAACCTCTGGCGTGCCACAGGGGAGTGTTATGGGACCATTGCTTTTCACAATATATATAAATGACTTAGTAGATAGTGTCGGAAGTTCCATGCGGCTTTTCGCGGATGATGCTGTAGTATACAGAGAAGTTGCAGCATTAGAAAATTGTAGCGAAATGCAGGAAGATCTGCAGCGGATAGGCACTTGGTGCAGGGAGTGGCAACTGACCCTTAACATAGACAAATGTAATGTATTGCGAATACATAGAAAGAAGGATCCTTTATTGTATGATTATATGATAGCGGAACAAACACTGGTAGCAGTTACTTCTGTAAAATATCTGGGAGTATGCGTGCGGAACGATTTGAAGTGGAATGATCATATAAAATTAATTGTTGGTAAGGCGGGTACCAGGTTGAGATTCATTGGGAGAGTGCTTAGAAAATGTAGTCCATCAACAAAGGAGGTGGCTTACAAAACACTCGTTCGACCTATACTTGAGTATTGCTCATCAGTGTGGGATCCGTACCAGGTCGGGTTGACGGAAGAGATAGAGAAGATCCAAAGAAGAGCGGCGCGTTTCGTTACCGGGTTATTTGGTAACCGTGATAGCGTTACGGAGATGTTTAATAAACTCAAGTGGCAGACTCTGCAAGAGAGGCGCTCTGCATCGCGGTGTAACTTGCTCGCCAGGTTTCGAGAGGGTGCGTTTCTGGATGAGGTATCGAATATATTGCTTCCCCCTACTTATACCTCCCGAGGAGATCACGAATGTAAAATTAGAGAGATTAGAGCGCGCACGGAGGCTTTCAGACAGTCGTTCTTCCCGCAAACCATACGCGACTGGAACAGGAAAGGGAGGTAATGACAGTGGCACGTAAAGTACCCTCCGCCACACACCGTTGGGTGGCTTGCGGAGTATCAATGTAGATGTAGATGTAGATGTAGATGTAAGGCCTCCTCAGTTAGTTTGGCAAACAGGTTCCAGGTGCTGTATTTGGCTGACACTGTCCCTCAGCAAGATGCGGTCGCTTGTCCTGTTTCAGAGAAAACCTCTCAGCCTGCAAGATCTGGACAGTCACAGAGGGTGAGATTATTGGTCGTTGGGAACTACAAAGTTATTGGCGTTATGGAGTCTCTTACTGACATGGCTGCCAAGGAGGGCAACAAAGTCAATGTGCACTCCGTGTGTATACTGGAACTAGTCATTCTAGATGCAGAACGGGTCCTTCTGGATGCCATGATGAGCAAAGGGTGTAGCCAAATGCAGATGGTAGCTCATATCGGTATCAATGATGTGTGTCACTTTGGATCGGAGATTTTACCTCTGGTATTGGGCAGGTATCAGAAGTGGTAGAGGCTGCCAGTATTGCTTGCGTGATGAAAGCAGAGCTCACCATTTGCAAGATAATCGACAGCACCGATTGCGGACTTGTGGTAGAGAGCCGAATACAGGGTCTGAATCCGAGGCTCAAACGGTTCTACGCCCGTGTAGGCTGCAAATTCCTCGACATGCGCCAGTGGATGATGGAATTTTGGGTTCCTCTAAGTACGTCAGGGCCCCTTTACACGCAGGAGGTGACTACACGGGTAGCAGCGGTTATGCGGTATGGACTGGGTAGTTTTTTAGGTTAGAGGGTCTCGAGGAAACACAAAAAGGGCTTCACTCTCAAAGGGGACAGATCGAAAATAGGAAGATTGTAGATCTAGGAACCTTCGATATAACAGTTGTAAATTGTCTTATCTGTGTTCTGAAAGTACCAGAGCTCCAAGCGCTAATAGAAAGCACTGATGCTCAAATCGTTACACGGAGTGAAAGCTGGCTAAAGCCGGAAATAAGTTCAGCCGAAATTTTTGCGAAGGACCTAACGGTGTTCAGAAAGAATAGGCTAAATACTGTTGCAGGTGGCGTGTTTGTTTCTGTTAGAAGTAGTTCATCTTGCAGTGAAATTGAAGTAGATCGCTCCTGTGATTTAATATGGATAGGGGTCATCCTTGGCAATGGGAATAAAATAATGATTGGATCCTTTTACCAACCTCCCAACTCAGATGATACAATTACTGAAAGGTTCAAATAAAATTTGAGTTTAATTTGAAACCCATATCCAGCCATACTTTTATAGTTGGTGGTGACTTCAATTTACCCTAGATATGTTGGTGAAAATACATATTTAAATCCGGAGGTACGCATAGATATCATCCGAAATTGTGCTAAACACATACTCTGAAAATTAATTCGTGCAGTTGGTTCATGAGCCCATTCGAATAGTAAACGATTGTGAAAGCACGCTTGACCTCTTGGCAACAAACGATATCAAAACGGATACAGGGATTAGTGAACAAAAAGTAGTCGCAGCGAGACTGAATACCGTAACTCCAAAATATTCAAAAAATAAAAGAAAAATATGTCTATTTAAAAAAGCAGACAAAAATTCACTTGACGCATTCCTGCGAGACCATCTCCTCTCCTTCCAAATTAACAATGCAAGTGTAGACGAGATGGGGCTTGAATTCAAAGAAACAATTTCGACAGCAGTTGAGAGATTTATACCAAATAAATGAACAAAGGACGGAGTTGATCCCACTTGGTACACAAAACGGATTAGAACACTGTTGCAGAACCAACAAAAAAAGCATTCCAAATTTAAATGAACGTCAAATCTCCAAGATTGGCGATCTTTTACACAAGCCCTAAATTTAGCGCAGACATAAATGCAAGTTGGTTACAATAGTTTCTACAATGAAACTTTGTCTCGAAACCTGACAGAAAATCCAAAGGGTCTCTGGTTGTATGTGAAGTATGCTAGGGGCAAGAAAAAATCAATGGCTTTTCTACGAGGTAGCGATAGAAGTACTATCGACGACAGTGCTTCCAAAGGAGAATTACTAAACGTAGCCTTTCGAAGTTCGTTCACCAAGGAAGACGAAGTAAATATTTCAGAATTCGAATCGAGAGCAGCTGCCATCATGAGTATATTAGAAGTAGATAATCTCTGAGTAGTGAAGCAACTTAAATAACTTAATTTTACTAGTTAGGTTCCCTTCGGACTATGCTTGTACAATAGCTCCATACTTAACAATAGCAGCGAGGGATAGCCGCGCGGTCTTGGGCGTCTTGCCACTTTTCGCGCGGCTCCCCCCATCGGAGTTTCAGACCTCCCTCGGGCATGGGTGTGTGTGTTTTCCTTAGCGTAAGTTAGATTAAGTAGTGTGTAACCCTGGAGACCGATGACCTCAGCAGTTTAGTCCCACAAGACCTTACCACAAATTTCCAAATTTCTTAACAATAATATACAAGCACTCGCTTGACGAAAGGTCCGTACCCAAAGGCTGGAAAGTTGCACAGGTCACACCAATATTCAAGGAAGACTACAGGAGTAATCCACTAAACTACAGACATATATCACTCACGTCGATATGAAGCAGGATTCTGTAACTTATATTGCGTGTCAACATAGTTAATTACCTCGACGAGAACGGTCTGTTGACACACAGTCAACCTGGATCTAGAAAACACCATTCTTGTGAAACTCTTTACTGACAAGAAATATTGAGTGGTACTGACAACGGATTTCAAATTGATTCTGTGTTTCTAGATTTCCATAAGGCCTCACAAGTGGCTTGTAATTAAATTGCTTGCTTATGGAATATCGTCTCAGTTATGCGACTGGATTCGTGATCTCCTGTCAGAGAGTTCACAGTGCGTAGTAACTGATGGAAAGTCATCGAGTAAAATACAAATGATTTCTGTTGTTTCCCAAGGTAGTGTTATATGACCTCTGCTGTTCCTTATCTGTCTAAATGATTCAGGAGACAATCTGAGCAGCCGTCTTAGGTTGTTATGACATAATGCTGCCGTTTACCACCTAGTAAAGTCATCGGAAGATCAAAATAAATTGCAAAACGATTTAGGAAGGATATATGTATGGTGGGAAAATTGGCAATTGACCCCAAATAATGAGAAGTTTCACGACATCGACATGAGTGCTATAAGGAATCCATTAAACTTCTGTTACATTAAACTAGTCAAATCCAAGTGCCGTAAATTAAGCTGAATACATAGGAATCACGACTACGAACAAGAGAAATTGGAAAGAATAAGTAGTTAATGTTGTGGGGAAGACGAAATTAGGAGACGCAAAAGATCTGCTGAAGAGACTGCCTATACTACGGTTGTATGTCCTCTTTTGGAGTACTGCTGCGCGATGTGGGATCTTTACCACACAGGATTAACGGAGTACATGGAGAAAGTTTAAAGAAGAGCAGCACGTTTTGTATCACCGAGAAATAGGGAAGAGAGTGTCACGGACATGATAGTGGCGGCAGGAAGGGCATCTGGCCACCCCTTCAACTAACAATGCCACGTCCGATCAACCACGCCGACCCTGCGTATCCGCGGGGAAAATGGCACAAGCAAAAGAAAGAAAGAAAGTGTCACAGACATGATACGGATTTGGGATGCACATCATTAAAACAAAGGCGTTTCTCCTTGGGGCGGGATCCTCTCACGAAATTTCAATCACCAACTTACTCCTCCGAATGAGAAAATATTCTGTTACGCCCACCCACATAGGGAGATACGAACTTCATAATAAAATAAAGGAAATCAGAGCTCGCACGGAAAAATATGGGTGTTTGATTTTTCCGCGTGCTGTTCGAGATTGAAATAACAGAGAATTATAGTGAACACTCTGCCAGGCACTTACGTGTGATTTTCAGAACATCCACGTAGATGTAGACGTAGGCGTAGATGGGAGGGCGTGAAACCGTCGTCTTCCAGAGGAACAGCTCCTTGACACCTGTACGGCGGGACGGATACACGTTGGCGGCCGTTCCATTATACGCTGGGGAACATTCTCGAAGGCACCCATGGGTCCAGTGGACCTCGTGCAAGTCACCATGATGTCCAAGGAGTATCGTACACTTGTTCAGTTTCCTGACGACTGTGGAATTTTTCTACAAGATAATGCGCCTTGTCAAAAGGGCAGGAGTGTGGTGGTGTGGTTCGAGGAACAGAGTGGTGATTTCCATTTGATGTGCTAGCCCCTAAAATCGCCATATCTGAACTCGATCGAACGCGTCTTGGATGTGATTGAACGTGGCGTCAGAGTTCATGGCCCTCCTCCCCGGAATTTACAGGGATTAGGTGACTTGTGTGTGTAGATGTGGTTGCCACCTCCCTCCAGCGAAATACCAAGTCCTCATTGCTTCCATGCCACGACGCGTTGCCGCTGTTATCGGTGCCAAAGGTGGACATACCGGCTGTTAGGGTGCTGCTTATAATGTTCTGGCTGATCAGTGCATCATTGTAATTCGCACTTATTTTTCCTTTGTGGAATTTGCAGTAATGTTAACTTCGCACTGTGGTCACTACTGCTGGTGGTATGGTGTTTGTCTTTTAGTGTTTTCATTTTACGTTAAGACCTTACGTTTGTACATCGAGCTCTTTATATTGTTGTAATGCGTAAATGGCAGTTATGTTAATCTGACACTTTTGTAACTACTGTTGACTGTATTGTCTTTTATGCCCAAAGCTAAAAAGAAATAACTGAAAAGCAATACTGCGAGGCGTTCCGCCCATGATCCGTCAGCATTTGCTGCCGAAAGTGTGGTGTAAAGGCAGGCACCGGCGCCTGTAACTTCGACGCACATTAGCGTCGTTAGATGACGTTTCCCGACACGTGTTCCTACTCTTGATCTTTCCCGCAAGACACCCTCTACAACACCTCGAAGTTTCTCACAACGCTTCTGAGACACCCTATATAAACGATGATTGTTCGTAGCAAAAATATCGAAAAGTTCTCGTACGCGGCTCGTGGCCTAGTGGCTAGCCTTGTTGCCTCTGGTTCATGGGGACGGGTTAGGTTCCCGGCCGGGTTGGGGACTTTCTCCGCCCGGGGACTGGATGTTTGTGGTTCCTCATCGTTCCATCATTATTCATGAAAGTGGTGAGATTAGACTGAGTGAAGATTGGTTAATTGTAAGAGTGCTGATAACCGCGCAGTTGAGCACTCCACAGACCAAACATCATCATCATCGAAAAGTTCGTGACTGCTCCTGCTGTCCTACGAAATCGTTCTCCAGACCACAACTCTAGGTATAGGTTCAGTGGGACTAACACGCGTACAGGTTGATTGTATGCCCTCAGCTGGCCTCCTTGTAACCAACACACGGCCATCACTGACACACAGGCAGAACCAGCTTTCATCAGAAATCACAACATTCATCTACCGTGCCGTCCAATGATCTCTCGCTTGACACCACTGAAGCCGCAAATGGCGGTAGTTTGGAGTAAGTGGAACACACGCTACAGGTTGCCTGGCTTGGAGCTGTTCTGGTTAGTAACCGACTGGTGATAGTTTTTTGTGTCATTGTGGTGCCATCTACTGCTGCAGATGCGGTATGATGCGCCAGCTCCGAACACGATGGTCTTCGCTCACGGCAGAGTCACGTAACCGTCCGAAAACCGGTCTTCTTGTGACCGAACATTCTAGTGACCACCTTTGACAGCAATCATGTACGGTGGCTACATTCCTGCCAAGTCTTTCTGCTGTATCGCAGAAGGATCATCCAGCATCTCGCAGCCCTATCACACAGCCTCGTTAAAACTATTATTAGGTGCTGATAATGGCGTCTTTGTCTCCTTAAAGACATTCTTGACCAACGTCAACTCACCACGTCCAGTCTCAAAGGTAAGGAACACTCACGACTGTTAGAGCCTGTATTTAAAACAAACCGTATTTGAATCCTCATGAAAACTGAACAGACATCAACTTTCAGACCTAGAAACACGCCTACCAACGTTCATTTATGTCGCACAACTCCTTCTTGGTGTTGTGATTCTTTACCATCAGTGCTGAAAGTAAACCGATATCTTACACTTTTTTTGGAAATAAATTCGCTATATGCGAATGTCCTGGCTTTGCTAGTGACATATCAAAATTGCTATGCTAGTGACATATCAAAATTTGTGCTGGACCTCATTGGCAGTATATATACATTGTAGAGCAGCATCGCGGTATTATTGAGGGTCGTAACTAAACCGCGAAATCAGTTATCTTGATACACCGCGCCGCGCGGGATTAGCCGAGCGGTCTAGGGCGCTGCAGTCATGGACTGTGTGGCTTGTCCCGGCGGAGGTTCGAGTCCTCCCTCGGGTATGGATGTATGTGTTTGTCCTTAGGATAATTTAGGTTAAGTAGTGTGTAAGCATCGGGACTGATGACCTTAGCAATTCAGTCCCATAAGATTTCACACCCATTTGAACATTTGATACACCGCCATCTCCCGAGTAGATGATTCATGTCACAATCATACCTGGACACGCATAATTAAATCGCAGGTACATAGGTTCTGCAAGTATAGTAGGTGTGCAATGTAACGAGTTCTGCAGTGGACGAGGGAATCTTTTCAAACTACTAAATCTTGACTCAAAATTTCTGTTTCAAGACACCACGTCAGACTTAGGTTAACTTAAGCTTCGTGTTCTATGGAAGACATGTCTGACTTGTAATAAGTGGAAGATCATAAGACGCTTGAGTCCTTTCTCCAGGATGAGCAACAGGTTTTAATACACCAGTTTAGACCCCACGACGTCTTGTCTGAGGTACTCAGACAGCACTTCATTATGACCGGAGGAAAGTGGTCCATTTCTTCTCGAATTATGAGATCTGTTACACGAATACTTAGATAGCCAACTTTCTGTTCTATTTCTCTTTATTCCTCTTGTGCTTTTCTCCTTCTCCATTTCGTTCTACATTTTTCCACTTCATTACATTTTTGTGGCATTATCCACTGAATCGCCAATGGTATTCGTTCTTTCCGTGTGCTATACGAGATTAGAATAATAGAGAATTGTGAAAGTGCTTCGATAAACCCTCTAACAGGCACTTAAATGTTATTTGTAGAGTATCGATGTAGATGTAGAACTCCTTCAGGTGTGATTGAAGTTGGCTCGTCTAGTTTATACGGCTGTTCTCATAGTGTAAACTTCTCCCAGTTTGTCAGGCAATGGGTCACACGGCTATGTCGGTATTCTGAATCCACTCCATTGCGTACTTTATAATTAAGCCAACGTAACTTCTCTTTGAAGCTGATAAGGCTATTGTGGTGGATGAAACAAAGCGCCTCCGTTTAGTGTTGTGGTAGATCGCCGATTAGCGTAATTGCACTAGATAATTAAGGACGGGTACCTGGAGGCAAATAGTGGTCAAGCGGCAACTCTCGTAGCATCGTTAACTATCATCTAGCTGCGCAATTTGCAAATGCGGTTAATGACGACCCTTGCCCCAAGACTGTTCGAGTCATTGCTACCAGTAAAGGGCAGTGGTCAGTCAGAGACACCGATATCATAATATTTGTCGATCTCATGACTTGTCACTTCATATACCCAGTGCCATGGTAAACAATTTCATGGCTGCATTTCATGCTTTGTATATCGTTTACTGACCTATATAAAAATATACGAAAACGGCAAGCAAAAATGAATAAATAGGTGAACGTGACACACTATAGGCTGTTGGTCTCAAGATGCTTCCAGTAATCAGAGTGAATAATTTCTGGTCCCTCGGACTGCTACCTATGCTAAATACGTCTGTTTCCATGTTAATGGATGTATTTACGAATGCACATTTGGTCACCAGAGTAGAACATACCTGTATCCAAACAGTTCTATGTTCAGTTCTGATCAGATCAAACTTTCTGTGTGGTTCGCGTACGGAATAGACAGATTAACGTACCGGACATTTTTCATTTCATGGCGAACGTGGTGTTACTACTGGTTTCAACGTTTCCTTCCATTTCAGCTCATCCACAAAAACGAAGCGATTACATTACATATATCTTTCGCCCATAGAAGCCTTGTACGCCTTGCAACTATGTAGTATGTGTAATATAGAATGCTGGGACAATGCTGGCAATAATATATACGATCTTGTGTTTCGGTACTTTGAAGAACATGTCAGTTTTAAAAGTAAGTCTCCCCCGAAAGTAAGTACAAAATTGCCCCTGACGTTGAGTTTTGATCGTACCATAAGCAAAAAACCGCTCATTCCGCAATTACATCACAACAGATGTCACGTGCTGCACATGCTTCATCGATCGTGATATTGAGATCTGAGGTAATATTTACGGAGTGAAATGAATAAAATACATATTCTCTCTCTCTCTTTTTTTTAATTTTGTCACGGCACCTTCTCTCTCAAATAAATTTGATTACATATACCTAAATATTTGTGGCTCCGCCAATATAAATACGGAAGGATGTAATTGGATCGCTTGTGTGTTTTATCCCAGCACTTAAATGACTTTCTCCTCTCAAAATGCCTTGTTGTACGTCAAAAATGCCATGCAGCTCAACAAGCCACCGAATTCTCCCACCATCACCATCACCAGTGTCATCAGCGACTGTGTGGAACCGAGTTTTCAGATTGCAGCGCCCTAGACCGCTCGGCTAATCCCGAGCAGTTAACGAAATGGTTCAGATGGCTCTCAGCACTCAGGGACTTAGCATCTGAGGTCATCAGTCCGCTAGATTTAGAAGTACGTAAATCTAACTAGCCTAAGGACATCACACACATCCATGCCCGACGCAGGATTCGAACCTGCGACCGTAGTAGCAGCGCGGTTCCGGACTGAAGCGCCTAGAACCGCTCGGCCACAACGAGGAGGTAATCAATCACTTTTGTATTTAGTTGGGAAGTGTTACAGATAGTGTAACAGAAATGACTTTACAAAAACCATAATAGAAATCATATTCCAGTGAAGCTCATTTACATTAAATACTATCGCAAATATTTATATATGCGTCCGTGGTTGCAATTTTGGAACGCCTTTCACATAGATCGCCTTCAAAAGATTGACGATCGTGTTGGGATTCAGCATCACATTGCTGAACTACTGACAGTGAAGGACCAGACTGCTTTTTGATCTTTACCTATTCAGGATGGCGTTACGTTGGTGATAATAATTGATATCACGGTATTTCATTACGGCGTCGTTTCCCAGTTTATCCAATTAAATGAAATATTCCTGGCTCTAGTAGTTTCATAAAAAGAAGAGTCCCTCGTTTACGTTCGAGAGTTACTTTTTTTGTTATATTGCGCTGCATGTGTCAACATAAAACTAAACATATGTTTAAATATCAAACCTGTCTCTGAGCGAAGCTAGGAACCTGCCCTCGGACATTTTTTGGGTGACTACTTCAACCCGACCAAACTAGATGGGGCACTCGTCTCGAATTCTCCAGGAATGAGGTTCAAATCGCTACAATGACGGCCTGGTTTAGGCCCCACAAGGTCTCTCTAAATCACTGTAACTGATTGCTGGCCTGATTATTCAAAGAAGGCAATAGCTAATTTCCTTTCACTCTCCAACTTAGCTGGTACTACTCTTGAAATTTTCTGAATGGCGACGTACTGTTGAATTGTAGTGTAATTTGCGTTAAATTTCTTCTAGCTCGTATCCCTGTCTGAACTTTCTTGCCTAATGAGACTCTTTGTCGGAGACGCTACACACTGCATTAGTCAAATGTATAGCAAAAAAGGTAAAAAAAAGTGATACAGCTGTCGGAGAAGAAAAAATAATCATAAGTATAGTCGATGGCTCACAGTTTAATAGCATTTGTGTTCCTCAACGAATATTTCAACAGTCTCACTGTGCATCACCTTCGTCCAGTGCTTCGACCAAACAAATCTCGCCTCTTGGCTGCCGCGAGCGATTGTATCGTATGACAATGGGATGTGCAATTCTCCCTCGGTAGCCGCAACGTTTCTGAACAAATGCCCGAAGCGAGCTGTAAGAGAGACCCTAGTTCGCCGGCGTGAATGAGCCTGATTTATTGTTACTCGTTCGTAAGCGACGCCAGCGAAGAAAGATTAAGACTTTCGACAGAGTTTGTTTCTGCGCTAGTCTCATTTTTGCAACGTGCCAACGTGGCTTTCCGACAAGTAATTAAAAACTGGGACTCTGGAAACAGGAAAGCTGTGGAGGAAAAGATAGATAATTAGACCGCATACATTTTTTTCTTGTCTGTTCGAATAACCACCGTGTCCAGATATACAGAGCAAGATACCCTCGCTTCACCAAACCTCCATAAATGATTCTCAACGGTACAATTAGTCGTCCCTTCACACTCTAGACTGCAAAGTTAAGTTTACCCTTTACTGGGTTACCTTAATGAATCGACGCGTAGGATTTTCTACCATCTGTTCTCCGTGGATCTCTCGTTGATGTAACCTCTTAAAGCACTTCTTCTGGCTCATTGGATTCGTATGGAGATGCAAGCAAGCGACCTGTGTAGCAATAATTTGTGAGTGTGGATAGCTAATCTATTTGAAATCAGTCCGGGGATTTTTGTTACGGTGCCTTTATTAACGAACACTGTAAAACAGTTTTCAATTAAATGGTTGAAACAGTTCATCACAACAGTTACTAAAAACTGAGAGCATAGTCAAAATGAGTAGCATAGAGAACAGGCTCTGAGTACACACTTTCGCCGACTAACGAGATTGGCGCATAGCGGAAATCTTGTACATACTTCGTACAAATTCGTAGCTGTTCCTGTGTGATTGGTAGCTGAATAAATTTTAATTCTTCTCTGATTCAGCTGGTCTACTGCATAATCGTACTGTAGTATCGAATGTTTAATTTTCTGTACCAAAGGTAGACTCTATAAAGTTTTAGATTTCGTGCCTGAAAATTGGTCGGTCCCTGACGTTTGGATCTACAAGCAAGGTTCTTTCTCATCGCTCGCTTATATCACTTCACTTTACTGACTCACGACGGCGCAATACAATACATCCGTTACCGATGCCTGCGTGGGAAACAGATTCTCACTCGTTGCTGTTGTATTCTGCAGTGCTTCTCGAGCAACTTGCTTATCATGCCTGGGAGAAGTATTGCGTAGGGAACGAACTTTATTGAATTTGTTTCTCTTCATTTCATATCAGCATCCTATGTTACCCTTTATCCATAAACCGGTGATACTGAATTTCCTCCCCGCCACCCCAGGGGAACGTGGTATCACTAAGTGGTGGAATGCACGACACTACTGGAAAAAAATGTGATTGTAAAAATTGATTAATTTACTGAAAGAAAAAAAAAATACATCCTGATATAATTAAGAATTAAAATTCATATTTACGCAATTGTAACGCACCTATTAATAGGACTCTATCTATACCGTACAATGCATTTGCTAATTAACGTTTCGATACTAAATTAAAAGCAAGTTTAGTAATTATCAGTGACTTGTTTGGTTCTTGTTTACAGAACCATGTTTTTTGAGGGAGGGTTTAATATCACAAATTGATTTTTCCTTTTCGATGTTTAGGAAAGATCTATGCTTTGTCTTAAAAGTAGCCAATGCAGAAAATTCGGTTTCACAAAGGCACGATGTTAAAAATGGCAATAGCATAAGAAATGCTACTGCTCTCAATGCAGAAAAACATCATCCATCCCTAACCAATATTCAAAGAGCAATTTGTTAATAACTGTCTTTTCATTTCACCACTAGCCGTGAAGTCTGTAAAGATTTCTTCGTCAGCAGTTGTGAGACCTTCGGGAGTATTTTCAAGTGGATCCCTAAGCCAATCTTAACATGCTGCAGAGTACTTGTCAGCTAGAAAATACTTTTTAAAACTCTTTTTCAGCTTATTTAAATTATTTATACTCGTTATAAAAACAGTTTTTGCCTATTTTTCTTCCGAGTTATAAGTTTTAACCCATTCATTCACATTTCCGAAAATTTCTAGGCTTTTTTGCTTTCAATTTCGGCTGCACACTTCCAATTTTCTACAAAAAGCATTGAATTTTTCACTCGTTTCCAACAGTCTGTTAGGTAAGAGCGTGGTCGGCATTACAAGCAAATGTTACAATATAGGTAACCTTAGTCCTTCATGCTATGTCCATAAAGCATTATTTTACTTTCGGGGTGTTTCTAAAAAACTGGATTTCGGCAATTTGCACGTGTTCACCGACAGTTTAAATGCACAGAAGATGTTACAGATTTATCAGATGTGTTTGACGCCAACTGCCAAACGTTGATTAATCGACAAAAATGAAGGCTGAATACTCCAGAAGGACAATGGTCCGCCGGCCGGAGTGGCCGTGCTGTTCTAGGCGCTACTGTCTGAAACCGCGCGACCGCTACGGTCGCAGGTTCGAATCCTGCCTCGGGCATGGATGTGTGTGATGTCCTTAGGTTAGTTAGGTTTAATTAGTTCTAAGTTCTAGGCGACTGATGACCTCAGAAGTTAAGTCGCATAGTGTTCAGAGCCATTCGAACCATTCGACAATGGTCCGAAGCATCGCAGCAGCCTTTGCAGCGGTTAGAAGAAGGAGAAAGGTGAGCAAGTACTGGATTGGCCCTCACAGTCGCCGGACACTAATCTTATTGAAAATGTGTGGTCTTACGTCAAGAAGAGGGTCCAAGGAAAAAGATCTTCACTTTTAAACATATGTCAACACAAATTCGACGCATTTGGAAGACTGTTCCGCGTGAATAAGCGGAAAACTTGGTTTCATGCATGCCTCGGAGTCGGCCCCTATGACCGAGCGGCTCTAGGCGCTTCAATCCGGAACCGCGCTGCTATTACGGTCGCAGGTTCGAATCCTGCCTCGGACATGAATGCGTGTAATGTCCTTAGGTTAGTTAGGTTTAAGTAGTTCTAAGTTCTAGGGGACTGATGACCTAAGATGGTAAGTCTCATAGTGCTCAGAGCCATTTGAACCATTTTTTTTTCTTTTGAAGAATGGCGAATTCATTTCTTAATTCATAAACGCGTTGCAAGACTTGCAGTGCAGACACACACACACACACACACACACACACGCACACGCACACGCACACGCACACGCACACACGCACATACACATACACACACAGTTTCAGGGATACATTTCTCAAACTTTCACAACTATAGAAAGCAATCGCGTCTTGTTTTGTAAATGCAGTAGATCGATGCTGCAAAATAGCAATAAATTTACTTATTCTTCGTAATTTGTAGCGTTTGTAAGTTCGTACCTGTAGCGTGAAAACACTCAAAATCGGGTCGGGAGTAAGGGGAGGGGGACGTAAAAAAAAATGGCTCTGAGCACTATGGGACTCAACTGCTGAGGTCATTAGTCCCCTAGAACTTAGCACTAGTTAAACCTAACTAACCTAAGGACATCACAAACATCCATGCCCGAGGCAGGATTCGAACCTGCGACCGTAGCGGTCTTGCGATTCCAGACCGCAGCGCCTTTAACCGCACGGCCATAGGGGACGTTGAAAATTATGATTTAATACTGGGTCGTGAAAACTGAAAGGCTGAGAAACCGTGCGGCATAACGTTAACATGATTGGCTCTGTTACGTATGAACGTGTGGTTAAATGGAAGCGCATGTGCGCTGGAAGAATCAGTATACCTTTCCTGGTTCTTACTGTAGAAGCATGGGAAAGTGTGTCGAAAATTTTAACTTTCGAAGGTGTAGCTTGCGGTATGACTAAACTGCAGACAACAGTGTGTCACGCTCAAAAGTTTCTTTTACGAAAGGTCAGTCAGACCAACGGGAAATCTGTAAATTTTTACACCGAACTCTTGTTCAAGTTTTGTTCGGTAAACTGATGGGAGACTTGAGTAATGGGTGCTGGCATTTCTTTAGCGTCCACCCGACTGGGTGAAGCATTGGAACCATGGGGTCTTTTTTCGTCATACTCAGGCTTGTTGCACCGCACTACAGCGTCTGAAAAGTTTTACAGAGTATGTGATTATTTAGTCACGGTTCAAATGGCTCTGAGGACTGTTGGGCTTAACATCTGAGGTCATCAGTCCACTAGAACTTAGAACTACTTAAACCTAACTAATCTAAGTACATCACACACATCCATACCCGAGGCAGGATTCGAACCTGCGACTGTAGCGGTTGGTCGGCCGGTGTGGTGGAGAGGTTCTAGACGCTTCAGTCTGGAACCGCGCGACCCCTACGGTCGCAGGTTCGAATCCTGCCTCGGGCATGGATGTGTGTGATGTCCTTAGGTTAGTTAGGTTTAAGTAGTTCTAAGTTCTAGGGGTCTGATGAATGGTTTAAATGGCTCTGAGCACTATGGGACTTAACTTCTAAGGTCATCAGTCCCCTAAAACGTAGAACTACTTAAACCTAACTAACCTAAGGACATCACACACATCCATGCCCGAGGCAGGATTCGAACCTGCGACCGTAGCGGTTGCGCGCTTCCAGACTGAAGCGCCTAGAACCGCTCGGGCACTCCGGCCGGCAATTAGTCACGGTATGACGGTGTGGTGACTAATACAAACTGCTTCCAAGTGCACTTAGGGTAAAACATTTTGGTTGCGATACCAGCCAGACATCCAAGGTAATCCTTGCAGCAACAAAATTCAGCTGTATAGAGAATTACGAGGCCCAATTTTGCTTGTGTAAATTTTGTCGGGTTTCTACTTAGTTTTTGGAAGAGCGACATGTTTTCATCATTCACCCACGTTAGGATCTCTTTACTGTGCTATACAGATTTTCTTGAGGTGAATGAACAGTCACACGCCAGATTTGATAGCAACCGCTCGCAGCTCATAGGGATTATTAGAATTTCTTTGGTTGGTGAAATTACCTTCCAGTGACTGCATTTCCCTGCAGTGGCGAGTGAGATGCAATGCTGTCATAAGAGCTTTCGATGACACGATCCCATGCCTACAGAATAATGTTCAGCGAGCTTATTAAGAAATTAACCTACGTAAGAAATAATTATCAAGATAATTTTTACTTCGTTAAATGAATGCTAAGATTCCAGTAGAGAATGCGTCGTGCTAATGAATGTACTTCTATTCATGTAATTGTATAGTCTACTTTCATATGTGCATTCGACGAATCCTTTCCATCTCTTGTGTTTAGGGAGAACAGCTGCCCCACTTGAGAAATGTCTTTTTAAATTATTGATGAAATTAATTCCGTGATCAGTCGTGGTGAAGTCGTTTAGTCAGAATCCGTTGCACGTTATAGATAACTCATAGGGCCCAATCTCATTATATATGAAATGTATTCGCAGTTGCGAATACGAACAACAATCTTCTGTACAAAAGAATGACGACAGTGAAAATGTATGCTGGATCGGGACTGTAAACCTGATTTCCTGCTTTAAGCGAGCGGTCGCCTTAACCAAATTGGCTCTCCAAGAACGACTCACGACCAGACCGAAACTTTCGTATGTCGTCGTTCCTGCCTCACGACTTGTTCTCGTACACACATTATGTAATTCCCGTATAAGGGAGGACATTTTAGTTGAAAGTCGCTGCCCAGTATAGGCGGTTAAGTACAATACTGCACCAGTGCCTGTGTTGTTAAGAAAAACGACGCAATATTCCTCGTAACAACATTGGCACCGCAGTACCCTATAAATCTCATTATATTCTCTCACCGACTTCAGAAGACATTGCACTCAGTGGAACTTACCAATAGAGAGGCATGCCTGTTCTTGATAAAAAGCACAGTTCCTTCATATAGTCGATTAGATGTGGCGATATATGTACGAGTGTGCCGTATTTTTAATACTATTAAAGGTCGGAATTAGACAAGCGATGCCATCAGTGCGTAAAGTTAAATGTAATTGAAAGAACAATGGACATCTTTTATTGCAGCGTTAACGAATAGTGATGCGAGTGCAGCACTGCATCGTGCAACATGTGAAAGACTTTGTTGATGGTATTGAGACTGCAACCAGCCACAAATTAAATTCCTTTATTCAAAGGGTACTGTTTCGAATCATCACGATTCACTCTCATACGGCTTTCATGCTTTCATTACAACATGTGTTGCGTTTTTACTGATTAGTTATCCTAAAATATAAATAATGCATAATTATAAGCACGTCACAAAGATGGTCGAGTTACAGATCTGCATTGGGATGTGACTCATGTGAAATGTTGGTTTGGAGTACTTGTTTTCATAGTTTTCGCCCAGCAGACAACGTTTGAAGTTTTCGCCGCATTCACATCATTGCACACACAAATGTGCAACGATAGAAATGTGGCGGAAATGTATTCAGTGACAAATCTGAAGCTCTGAATTATGCAAGTTTGAAGACTTGTTGAAAAACAGATTTTGTTCTGCATTATTCAACACAACACTGCCATTCCGCCGTTTCCCTGCCGGTAACAGACTATAGTTTTCAGCGTATTCATGTATGTCGGCAATAATGAAAGTAATAACAATGGACTGAAAGATGAAATGCCTAATTAATCGTTTCATGATGATGATGATGATGATGATGATTAGAAGCTTGGTCTGGCTGGCTGGATGGTTGGTTTAGGGCAGGGAACTAAACAGCGAGGCCATCAGTCTCGTCAGGTTACGGAAGTGGGCCGTGCCCTTTCAAAGGAACCATCCCGGCATTTGCCTGAAGCGAATAAGAGAAAGCACGGAAAACCTAAATCAGGATGGCCGGAGGCGTGTTTAAACCATCGTCCTCCCGAATGTGACTTCAGTGTGCTAATCACTGTGCCACTTCTATCGGTAAAGTCTGGTGTGAATTAAAGTGGTAACCATGTTAGTTGGTATTAATCGATAAATCAATTACAGAGACCATACCGGAAATTGGGTTTGGATTTCACTGATGATGTACTGCAAAACAGAACCCATCGACGATGTGGCTATGTTATTTGCGTATCTGCAGGCGAACAGTCTGAGAAGAAATAAGCAAGCAATCTTGAACAGAAATAGAAAAGGTGCAAGGCCTTTTCTTTCTTTTTTTACTGTGGGGGAAGGGATGTCACTGAGAAAAAGGGAAACAGTATTGCCAATTGATCAGAAGGTATGAAGCGGTGTGATGCGTGGAAGAGAACAGAATGAGCGCTTAATGCCAAAATACATCTTTAAAATTAGAATAATAAAAACAGTTGTACTCTCATATCTGCGTTAGTATGAAAGACCTGTACGTATCTTGCATAAGACCTGTTCGTATTGTTTCTCAGCGATTAACAATTAAGATACCATATTACGAAGTGTAAATTTATAAAATGGATAAAAATACAACCAAATCCGAAATAAAACTTCCGAACTCTTCTCATTGTACTACTCGTAAATGGGTAACAAAGATACACTGCCTTGAATAAAGATATTTATCAAACACGTGACCGGTGGTGTTGCTAAACAGCCTTTCTCTGACGTCCATTGTCTACAGAAAATGTACACAGTGTGAAATTTAGTTACAGTTATTTTTGTACTGTTAGTGTGCAAAGAATCAAACTGTGGCGTACGACTGAGCGAATATTAATTTTCCCTGTATACACCTAGGGAGCGGAGGAGATTATTGTTTTGTGGAATGTTTCTGTTTAAAGTACCTGCATGAGATGTTTCATGACGAAACGTACTTGCGTTTAGAGCTCATAATTTAATCATCTCTAAAGAGAAAAAAAAAATATATGCAGGCATGCTCTTTTCTTAACGATTACTGGATGTATACTCCTAAGAATGCCGATGAGCCAGGTGGTGCTCAAGTAGCAGAACGCAACCTCATGAGTTGCATTCCCAGTATCCCTTCACAACCATTTGTCAGAAATCCACCGCGATCTTCAATCCACATTGCAGATAGAATTAGCAACCAAGCAACTGTCTAGAGGAGCTGGATTAGGCGGTGAAACTTTTTAACGTAACATACTGTCGTGAGACACCAGAGTTTTAGGATCTTATGGTGTTGCCTCTGTGAATGGTTTTATATTTTGTTACGATGTTCTCGCCTTAATTTAACACTTTGCTGTGTTTTCTTGTTTATTACTTTCTTTAACTTTACATGGGTGACTGAGTCTGGTATGATTCGTTTTTATTCTTCTACCGCCGGAACGCCTGAGATTATAAGCGTACTATAGCCATCAATTCAAAAGGATTACGGTGCGTAAGCCTCTAACCAGACAACCAACTCAATAGAGGCAACCAAGTGAACTGAGTCACGAAACGCCTTTATGATGTAGGGAAGATTGGCAATCTGCATATAACGATCGAGTTGCCTCACACGCTCGCCAATGTGCGCCACAGAATGCAAATTATTTAAAGCCCCGCTTTACACTGTACGACAGTTTATACAATTCCTTTCCCATGTTATCTCCTTTGTGCAGCGGGAGTAAGGAACTGTCGTATGCTGACTACACTGACTGAAAAAAACTGCAACATCAACAAGGAGTTGTGCAACATAAACGAAAGCTGTTAGGCGTGTTTCTACATTTGAAGGATGATGTCTATTCAAATTCCGCGCCAACTGAATAAGAGCACTAGAAGTCCCACTATTAGAATGTAAGTCAGGTTTGCTTTAAGTTCAAGCCGCAACTGTCGTGAATGTTAGTCACCCTGAGATTGTATGTGGTGAGTTGATGTTGGTCAAGAACGCCTTTAAGGTGACAAAGACGCCATTGTGAACACCTCACTGAATTTGAACGACGTCGTGTGACAGGGCTAAAGATGCTGGATGTTGCAGAAATACTTGGCAGGAATGTAGGCACTGCACACGATACCTGGCAGCGGTGGTCACAAGAAGACGGTCCCGGACTACCACGTGGCGCTACCGGGAGGGAAGACCATCGTGTTCACCGTATGCCTCTGTCGCATCGTACTGCATCTGACATAGCAATGTGAGCATCAGTCGGCACCACAGTGACGCAACGAATTGTTCAAATCGGTTACTACGAGGACAGTTCCGAGCCAGACGCCCTGTAGCGTGCATTCCACTGACTGCAAACCACGGCCATTGACGACGTAAGTGGTGTCAAGCGAGAGCTCATTGTAGAGCGGAGTGGAAACTTGTTGTGTTTTCTGATTAAAGCTGGTACTGCCTCGGCACCAGTGACGATCGTGTGTTAGTTACAAGGAGGAGGGCGTGCAACTAACCTGTCTGAGTGCTATACACACTGGACCTACACCTGGAGTTGTGGTCCGAGATGTGATTTCGTATTACAGCAGGGGTATTCTCGTGGTTATCCCACGCACCTTGACTGCAAATTTGTCGTCAGTGTGGTGATTCGGCCTATTGTGCTGCCATTCATGAACAGCATTCCAGGGGGTGTTTCCAAAGAGGATAAATCTCACCCACGTACTGCTGTTGTAACCCAACATACACTGCAGCGTGTCGACATGAAGCCTTGACCTGTCAGTCAGTCAGTCAGTCTGTCTTAATAATGATTCGACGAGTCCGTCAGTAGCACGAATTACGGGTTTTTTCGTCATTTAGATACAAATGTATAGCAGAGTACTTATGAAACAATAAACTAACTTTGATGCAGAAATTTCTATACTATTCCACTTTCATATTATTTAAAACAGCTGGGTTAGCGTTTTAATTGTCTTAATAATATTTTCAAGTTTTAGCATAGTGAGATGAAATCTGACGTTGCTGTTCTCCTTGTCTGTTTGCCGTTCTGGTGTTGCTCTATTTAAGCGATCCCAGTTTCTCTTTAAGTCTGGTACTATGAACAGTAATATCAGGAGACACGCTTATGCATCCATGAACTATTCTTAAAGCGTTCTTAAGCGTTTATTAAGTATCCTATTTTCTGATTGATTTTGGAATTGTCCCTCACGTCAAGGGGTTAGATCAATTTTCTCGTATTTTGTTTATCTTCCACTAATGGTGCTGTCAATGATAAGCTTTTCTGCACCGTATATCCAACAAAGGTATCTATATCAAATTCAGGTCAAAAAACATAAGACTGCGTCCATGTAGATGGTTCAAATGGCTCTGAGCACTATGGGACTTAACATCTGAGTCCCCTAGAACTTAGAACTACTTAAACCTAACTAACCTAAGGACATCACACACATCCATGCCCGAGGCAGGATTCGAACCTGCGGCAGTAGCGGTCGCGCGGTTCCTGACTGAAGCGCCCAGAACCGCTCGGCCACTTCGGCCGGCCATCAAGAAACAGAATGGCTATCGAAACATATTCCTCGTCTGGCAAGTGTAATTGACACTTGGCAACATCGTGGAAAATATTGGACGATTTTGTAATCGTCGACTAATTTATGGAGTCGACATAAACATAAGAGAAAATTTCATCATCAAGAACATCTTCTCTTTACCTAGAAGTGTGACAGCTACTGGGCCTTTCTTAGATTTCACGCCTGTATAACTCGACTCGTTTGGAATTAAGAAGTCGAAAAACATAGTTTGAAGCACATTTTTATCCTGAAAGATGATCGTTTGATAGGCAGCGAAAATGTTGAACATTTGAGAGAACAGGATCAGGAGAGTAAGTTCCGGGAGAAATTAACTCCCAACGAAGGTAGTTTCTTTTGTCAATTCATCTGGAGTAGGTGGGTGGTACAGTGCTGTAACAAAATTTGATACCGTCTTCAGTATTCTTATGACACAACCGCAAGGCGACTCCGTTGCGGGCAGCAAATGCCACTTGCAACAGATATACCCCATCTTCACGCAACGACCCTGTAGATGTATAATTTATCTACGTGGACGCAGTCTATGTTTTTTGTGGATGCACACCGGTCTTTGTTCGGGTAGATGTTCTTTGTAAGGGCTCATCCAAAACTTCCTGTTTCTGAAGTTAATGTAATGGCATGATATCTCATCGACCAAAACGATACTTAATAGGAATGCTCGATGTTGTTTCAGAACCAACCGAAAATATTCAAACAGCGAGAATCCTTCAAGTCAAAACGAACCAGAAAACAAATTATTGCATAATTTTTCCGATGACACCTTCCCCACTCTGCTGCTTCCACACATTCACGAAATCCAAAGCTGATAGTATGTTGCTATGTTACACTTTTCCACTTGATACTTCATTTTCTAGGTCTATACCCGCACTCATTATCATTAACTATGAAAAGTTCAATATATTACCTCAAAGAACAATACTACAAATAAAAAATTATAAATGATAAATATATTAATTTGTAACAACCTGCCCACAAACACAGCAAACAAATATGGTACGAACGCATGCACTAATTTAATATCTTCAGGAAAGTTTTAATCGTGATTATATATTTTATCACTCCTCACTGCACATGCTATATGGGAAATTGCCACACCACTGTTGCTGCAGCACATATTTTCCGCAGTAAGTCACACTATACGGTAAATAAATTTATGCTTCCCAGAACGTGAACAACAGCATGCGTTGTATATCCTGGGCTGCGGCGTGCAGCATTTAGCCAGTGGCTGGCGGGCGGAGTCAGCTGCATGAGGGCCAAGCCCTCTGTCCAAAAAGCATTCTCGAGTTTGACAGGCAACCACGAATTCTTTCGTAGAAATGGTTCTGGAAGGCTCTTCTCTTACTGGCATTGCGGAATGTGAGATAAAATACGATTGCTCTTCTCTTTCAAACATAATGCAATATTTCAAAGTAGCATTTCTAAAAAGTTATCCAAAAATCCATTAAAAAACAGTTAGCCGTGAATACCTAAGGCAATTAAAATCTCATGTAAGAGGAAGAAGGAAATTTATATAAAGGTCAGAATAAGTCTAAACCCGAAATTACTTGAATACTACGAAAATTCTTTTATACTTCAAGGAAATTTATTAAAATGTCCAAACGTTTTCACGCCCTGACGTAAACTAATAATGACGAAAATAAGATTTAAACTATATGGGATATAGTCAGGTCAGTCATTCAGTGGACAAGATACAATAAAAATTAAACTAAATGACAGTGCAGTGACTGCTAATTCACAGGTTGCAAGTACTTTTAACAGTCACTATCTTGATGCAGCAGCAGGAGAGTAATTAAATCGTTCAGTTGAAATAGCTAGAGAATATAAAAAGGTCATTCCACAAAACTTTAAGCAACTAGAAATAGCATTAACCTGTTTCACTGAAATTAATTGAATTATAATAACGTTAAAAAATGAAGTATCATATGGTGTTGATGAAATTTCAAACATAATTCTGAAAAGTTCTTCTTACATAATAAGTAATGTGCTATATGTATCAGTGGTGCAGGAAGTTTTTCCAGGCAGGTTAAAATATGCAACTGTTAAACCACTTAGAGAGATGATGATGAGATTCCACATTCCGAGGAGCGTAGGGGACGATGCGGGAGACCCGCACCGCCGTTCTAGGCAAGATCCTAGCTGAGGTGGTTTGCCATTGCCTTCCTCCGACCGTAATGGGGATGAATGAGGATGATGATAATGACACAACCACAGCCAATCATCTCCAGGCAGGGAAAATCGCTAACCTCGCTGGGAATCGAACCCGGGTCCCCGTGCTCGGGAAGCGAGAACACTACCGCAAGACGACGAGCTGCGGCCTCTCCGAGAGAAGAAAGACTTAGCCGGCCGGAGTGGCCGAGCGGTTCTAGGCGCTACGGTCTGGAACCGCGCGACCGCTACGGTCGCAAGTTCGAATCCTGCCTCGGGCATGGATGTGTGTGATGTCCTTAGATTAGTTAGGTTTAAGTAGTTCGAAGTCTAGGGTACTGATGACCTCAGAAGTTAAGTCCCATAGTGCTCAGAGCCATTTGAACCAAGAAAGACTTAAATAATTATCGTCCAGTTTCCTTATTGACATCTTTGGTGCAAAATATTCGAAAAAGTGTAGTGCTCAACAATATTGTTACATTTAAGTAGAACCAGTTTTCTTAGCGCATCACAATTCGGATTCCAGAAGGATTGTTTGACTCAGGGCGCTGTTAGTCTGTTGACTCATCAAATATTACAAGCCTTAAACAATAAAATAGCGCCAGATGGTACATTCTGATATCTTTCCAAGGCGTTTTATTGCGTAGAACATGTTGCACTCTTAGGAAACTCAAGTTTCATGAAATTGATACCTTACACACAGTTATTTTCAATTATATTTCATCAAACAGAATGTAAAATGTTCTGCTGAATTATTCAGACAGTGTTGGCAAGCTACAAGATTCTAGTTACTGGGGAGAAATCACAAAGGGTGTACCACAAGGTTCAATTTTGGGTCGACTCCCATTCCTTGTATATGTGAAAGATCTTCCACTTAACACTGAAGAAGCAGAATCAGTACTGTTTTGCAGACGATACAAGTGTAATAAAAAATCTCAATGGATTAAAATGAACTGAAGAGATTTCAATGGTGTTTTAAAAAGAATTATTATGTGTTTTTCTTAAAATAGACTCACTCAATTTTGAAAAAAAAAAGAAAAACTATATTCAGTTCTGTTCAACAAATAGTCAAAGCAAAAACTGATCTACCACATGAACAGGAGTTTGTAAATAGGGTCTAATGCTACAAATTTTTGGGTGTACACACTGCTGAAAACTTGAACTAGAACAAGCATATTATATTCTCAAACAATTAAGTTCATCTACTTTGGCTCCTTGTATAATTTCTAGACTTGGAAACAACGCCACCTCGTGACTTATTTTGCGTATTTCCTCTCACTAATGCCTTATGGAACTATTTTTTGGGTTAACTCATCACTCGGAAAGAAAATATTGAATGCACAAAAGCGAGCAATAACAATAATATGTGGTTTTCACCTATGATTGTTCATGTAGGTACCTCTTCAAAGAGATGGGCATTTTAACTGCTCCATCACAATACGTATATTCGCTAGGGAAATTCTTCGCAAATAACCTGTAGAGAAGTATAGTGATATCCATACCTACAACACTAGAGGAGAAAACGACCTTTATCCCGTTATTGAAGCGGTCACTGGCTCAGAAATGAGTTAAGTATGCAACACCAAGATTTGGTGATTCGCCCTGTAGCACAACGTGTTTGATAGGTAGAAAAGCAAGCCTTAAATCCAATCTAAAATCACATCCCCTGGACAACTCCTTCTATACTATGGACGAATATCCATTTATAAACCGGTAGCCTGTAAGAAAATTGCGTTTTTGAATATAGTGGTATAAAGAAGACTAGAAAATGTGTTCATCAATGATAACACATATCATGCATGCATATACTGTAAACTGACTCGTGGTTTATCATTTCAGTAAAAGAATCGTTCAAAGGGTCTATGGAACTACCTAGATCACAGCATCATATTTTGTAGCAGCTCCTAATTTGTACCACGACAATCAAATTCATACGTCATGTACTATCTGACGTTTAGCGAGGACAGCGTGAACTAACTAAATGCTTCCTACAACGATATTGTAAGCTGTGAGTTGTTTGTGTTGAGGAGCAGACCATCTGAAGACAGAATTGATTCTGCTGCTTTTTTTCATCTAACATTTTGTGTACGTGGCAAAGAGAATACTGTTACGAGGTATGTGGCAAAATAATGTTTTATTTATGGGCAAATACACATGAAATAGAAATAGTATCAGTTTTCACCCAGTCATGGGAATTGTTTACAGGAAATTGAAAATCAGAAACTGACGACATTGCCTATAACGTACGTCTATAGGTTTACGATACTGTACCGGTACAGTTTCATAAATTCACTCTTATAGTGAGATTTAAAAATGCTTTTTAGAAAACCGTAATGTGTAGAACAGTTGTGGTGAATTTTCTAAAGCGATCTTTATCCCAGATTATTATTTAAATAAGAATTTTGTATTAGAGTATAGCAATAGATGGGAGTTATGAAAAGTGGAAGACAGATTAACCATATTTAGCTGTAACGGCACAGGTATATCAAAATGGGCATCATTGATTAAAGTAATGTGCACGCATATACAATGGATCCAAGCCAAGAATTAAGAATCGCAATGAAAATTTAAAAAAAGAATACAAAAGGAGATAAAAATATTTTTGACCGTAATAAAGAGTTTTCCAACGAAGTTCTAAACGGGTTGGAGGAGTGTATTCTCATTCAGGATGTTTACTGTGCCACTTACCATATTCCACTTGAGAACTTTGCTGAGGACTACAAACAACATGAACGTACTTGGGGACATTTCTTGATACAAATTTCGTTCATTTCAGTGTGATGTCCCCCAAATGTAAGCGTAAGTCCCATCTTTCATGTGATGCCCGAAACACCCTTGCTAACGTAGCTGGAGTTATTTCTTCCACTTCTCCAAAAATGCGGTTTTTCAGTTGTTGAAGGTTATTGATTTTCATTTGATAAACTTGGACCTGATAAATCTCCAGATAAAACTGGCGTCAAATCGGGCGAGCGGGCAGCCTACAGTCTCGGCGGTGCACAGCTAAACCATCTCCCAGTAAATGTCATTCAGGTAGTCCCGGACACAGTCTGTCAGTGACAAAAGCTGTTACTTTTTCTATTGCGTATATTTCTTTATATCACCTGCAAAAAGGTCAGAATTTTTAAGTATAAGACAGAAGTGGCAAGGAACTTCATCAGCACCCTGTATTTGAAGAAATGATTCCGTTTAAGTACATCGGACGGAAGGATGCTTGGGTTGCACATTGAAAACGAAACGGATGGGCCGTAACTTCGATACAGAAGCCATGGAAGGCGAGAATGGGCTGAAGGTGTCCGTCCAAAAAATAACGCCCAATCAGAGGGGAATGATGGAAGCTCCAAGCAAAATTTCAAGGCCCTGCCAAGGAGCTTGAGAGCTGACGAAGAGCTCATATAAAAAGAAGCTAACTGAAGCAAAGCAAAGGAAATTTAGAACTTCAGCTACACCTGTTAACAGGGAGTGGTTTCGAGAGTCTGCCGGGAAGCCACCGCATAAACACATTCTTAAAACAGAATGTTACAACGGGTTATGAGAGGAACATCGAATGGAATAAACGATCAGATGCTTGAAATACAGTATGTTAATTCATGCAAAGTGTGTGGAAAGATGCGAAAAACTACGTTGTAGGGCCTGTAACTGGTGATGGCAGAACTAACCTACGTAACATTTCCTTAAACTTAAAACAGTATATATCCTTGAGCTCATACATATACACTCCTGGAAATGGAAAAAAGAACACATTGACACCGGTGTGTCAGACCCACCATACTTTCTCCGGACACTGCGAGAGGGCTGTACAAGCAATGATCACACGCACGGCACAGCGGACACACCAGGAACCGCGGTGTTGGCCGCCGAATGGCGCTAGCTGCGCAGCATTTGTGCACCGCCGCCGTCAGTGTCAGCCAGTTTGCCGTGGCATACGGAGCTCCATCGCAGTCTTTAACACTGGTAGCATGCCGCGACAGCGTGGACGTGAACCGTATGTGCAGTTGACGGACTTTGAGCGAGGGCGTATAGTGGGCATGAGGGAGGCCGGGTGGACGTACCGCCGAATTGCTCAACACGTGGTGCGTGAGGTCTACACAGTACAGCGATGTTGTCGCCAGTGGTCGGCGGAAGGTGCACGTGCCCGTCGACCTGGGACCGGACCGCAGCGACGCACGGATGCACGCCAAGACCGTAGGATCCTGCGCAGTGCCGTAGGGGACCGCACCGCCACTTCCCAGCAAATTAGGGACACTGTTGCTCCTGGGGTATCGGCGAGGACCATTCGCAACCGTCTCCATGAAGCTGGGGTACGGTCCCGCACACCGTTAGGCCGTCTTCCGCTCACGCCCCAACATCGTGCAGCCCGCCTCCAGTGGTGTCGTGACAGGCGTGAATGGAGGGACGAATGGAGACGTGTCGTCTTCAGCAATGAGAGTCGCTTCTGCCTTGGTGCCAATGATGGTCGTATGCGTGTTTGGCGCCGTGCAGGTGAGCGCCACAATCAGGACTGCATACGACCGAGGCACACAGGGCCAACACCCGGCATCATGGTGTGGGGAGCTATCTCCTACACTGGCCGTACACCACTGGTGATCGTCGAGGGGACACTGAATAGTGCACGGTACATCCAAACCGTCATCGAACCCATCGTTCTACCATTCCTAGACCGGCAAGGGAACTTGCTGTTCCAACAGGACAATGCACGTCCGCATGTATCCCGTGCCACCCAACGTGCTCTAGAAGGTGTAAGTCAACTACCCTGGCCAGCAAGATCTCCGGATCTGTCCCCCATTGAGCATGTTTGGGACTGGATGAAGCGTCGTCTCACGCGGTCTGCACGTCCAGCACGAACGCTGGTCCAACTGAGGCGCCAGGTGGAAATGGCATGGCAAGCCGTTCCACAGGACTACATCCAGCATCTCTACGATCATCTCCATGGGAGAATAGCAGCCTGCATTGCTGCGAAAGGTGGATATACACTGTACTAGTGCCGACATTGTGCATGCTCTGTTGCCTGTGTCTATGTGGCTGTGGTTCTGTCAGTGTGATTATGTGATGTATCTGACCCCAGGAATGTGTCAATAAAGTTTCCCCTTCCTGGGACAATGAATTCACGGTGTTCTTATTTCAATTTACAGGAGTGTATCATGGGCAGTCAAATGAAAACGAGACTGATTGGAAAAAAGTAAGTAAACCGTTTATTATTGTAAGAGTAATCGCAGTAATTGTTAATACATCTATCCCACTGTGAGGCAAGATTGTCAATGCCTTCGTGGAAACATGTTTGCAGTTATCTACAGAATCATGATTGTTCGCATGCGTGATTCTCTTCTTCCGTAGCAAATCGACGGCCACGAACGTTTTTCTTCAGGGCTCCAAAAATATGGAAATCTCGTGGGGAAAGATCGGGGCTATAAGGAGGATGTGTAAGGGCTTCCCAGCGAAACTTCTGCAGCGTAGTCGAAACAATCTTGGCAACATTTGGGGGCCGGTATATTAGAGCAGAAAGTAATGGGATCGAAAGGTTGGTTTGGCATTAGGCACAAAGAGAAGGCTTATATATTAGAGTTTCTATTGTTAATTATTTAATACGTAAATTCACCAAATAGTCTAACATAGCTGTTGATTGTGTGTGTGCTGCAAGCGTGTGTTTGTGTGTGTACGTAGGCTATTCCTTGCACTGAAAGGGAAAACAAAGGGGTATACCATGTGACACATGCACACGCGGAAACTTCGGAAGACTTGTTTGTAATACCGTGTAACTGCTTCTAAGAGGCGAATATTACAATTTTTGTAAGAAGGAGTGTGTTTAACTTGAACTTCGTGTTTCTCTGACAAAAGAATAGCTTTTATTACTTGATTAAGTAAGTGCATTAGATAGTGCTAATACGATGAACAAAGTTGCAGAAATGTTTACATACACGCATCCAGCATCAAATTGTTATGTTTACAAATTTATACACATTTCGATTTTAGAGTATGTAATATATCTGGAATTGTGTCTCTTGATAGACTCACAAACATGGATTTACGGACACTAAAATGTGTTAAACCTGAACGTTGGCAGAACTTCTACAGTTTCATAACGGAATAAAGAGTGTTCGCACAAATGTACTGAACCAAACATTGAAATGAACTTAGTGGTCGACTGTGCAATAGAGGATAATGCTCTTGGCTTAAAATTCTATAAAAGTCTTGTAAATTCCTGGATTTGGCAAACAGGTCGTGGAGCTACACTGTACGTCAGTTAAGGTCGAGTTGGAAGTAATGAGGAACATTAGCAGCCAAAAGCGAGAATGATCCGACAAATAAATCGAAATCCATGTAAAGACGTGCAGAGTTTTGGAATCTCTTTGACAACTAACGACTAAACGATTCAATTACAGAACCTTAGTCAGTCATGTCTATTCCACAGATGGCTGCCTTAAGTTACTGGAAATGTTCTATGACATGGAACTTTTTTTCCATGTGATTACTTATTGTTTGGTAGCATCAACCTTGTCCGCAATCTCTGTTACCCCTTGCATTAAGGCACTTATTAAATTCAAATAATTCGTGATGCCAACTATAAAGGTTTCTGTCACAACTCTATTTTCCATTAACTCAGTTTTTCCCCTAATAGCCGCCTTCAGTTCAGCTATCATTCATTCTCGTTCGTCAGAAAACAAGTTCATGTACCGTCTTCGTGGATGGTGTCATAATGGCGATCCAATAAGTGTTTTTCCAGCTGATGACAGTGCGATGGCATATTAAGCACTTTATATGGCCTATAAACGATACGAAATGTAAAGCAATTCGCATTCGGCATTGAACGATATGGTTTTTCCACTTTTTGCTTTTTGGGCAAGTGAATAGACGCCACAGTATTCTTAATACAGAACGTAAATCTAATTTAATGAAGATGGTATTGTTAGAAAACTGCTTGGCGTCTGATAAAGCTATTTTGATGCTCTTGTGGTGTCTGGCGGCAGACTTCCAAACTTTCACTGCTCTCCCCTTAGCCCCAGACACTGCTGCGCTTGGAGAGCTAGGCAGAGCGTGGGCGAAGCGTTGGCGTTCGCACTCGTGGAGCGCTGTTTGGCAAGGCCTCATCTACTGCACGTTGGTCCAGATTGCAGTATAGTTCTTTCCTGAGTGCAGCTAGTGGGTGAGAGAGCGTAAGGGCGACAGCTGATTTGATGTAATTCCGCATTTGTCGTTTTCAGTGTTTCATCTCTGATGTAACTGGTTCTCTTGCGGGTTTGATATAATCGTTTTGAAATCATATGTTTGTTTGCACTGATAACTTTATGGGGTGTGGTAGTGTTTATAGAAGCTGCTTTAAACAAATGGTTCATTCGAAGATACCGCTGCACCATTCCACTTCCCAGAACACTATGTCCTGTAGTTTTAGGTACTCATTGACAACAATGTGGTGTATTTTTGTTAGAATATGAATGCTTCCATCAAATAATTTTTGGAAATCACCAAGGTCCCTCATATAATTGTTTTAGGTGATTGTATCTTGAGTCCCTAGTTAATTTGTTTTTAATTTCTGGGACATGCAATCACGTGAACTACGAGCAGATCCAATAGAGCATTAGTTTGAGAGGAAAACAACACTTCATCCAGATAATACTATATTTTACAGTTTTATCAGTGCGTGCGTGCGGACGGACGTAGGAGTCTGAGGGTAGCAAAGTTTATTGTAGCCGTAAGTGCACCGTTCTAAGACGGCGAGATGGCCTACCAGTGGTCAGTTTCTTTGGAATCATGTGTGGATCAGATACAATCTACTGCACATTCGAAGAGCACTCACTGACATATCGTCAAGATGACCGGCAGGTGGTTAGTAACCCACTAAATTAGCCTTTCATTTCTGTATTCCTTTGCAGTATTTCGCACAGTGACTTATTTTTTAATACTTTGTTGTATAATATAATGACATTACATTAAGGATACAAAATTGCCACGTATAGGCTCTAATCATCCACAGAAATACAAGGGGCGTTCAAAAAGAAACAAGCGGGAGTCTGGAATGCGCAAACCGGTGACAGGAGGGTAATGTCGTGGCGTGTGTAACGAGGTATGGTTCCGACCAGAGCGTGGAAGTTCACTGCCCGTCGCTAGAGGGCACGCGTGCACGTCACGTGAATGTACAGAGCTAGCAGCAGCATGCATGAATCGTCCAACGCTGCCAGTCGCATTGCAAACAGTGACATGGAGGCGTCAACAGAAGACCAAGATGGCCCCCGTCTGATTCACTTCCTGCCACACCGGGCAACAGTGAATGCCCAGTATTACTCGCAAACCTTGACCACCCTTCGCCAAGCGATCAAATAAAAACAACCAGGCAATCTCACCCGCAGGGTCATTCTGCACCACGACAATGCAAAACCTCATACGGCCAACACAGTCGCGGCACTCCTGCATAAATTCAAATGAGAGGTTCTCGGCAACCCTCCATACAGTCTGGACCTCTCTCCCTGTGGTTACGCCATTGTTGGTCCCCTTAAAAAGGCTCCGAGGGGCAAACGATTCAACTTGGATGACGACGTCCAGCTGTACGTGCGGAACTGGCTAACATCGCAGCACCGGGAATGTTATGAGAGCCATTCACCGCCTTGTGTCACAGTGGGACAAGTGTCTCAACACCCAGAGTCAACACTTCAAACATACAGGTTGTGGTGTCACCGCCAGACACCACACTTGCTAGGTGGTAGCCTTTAAATTGGTCGCGGTCCATTAGTATACGCCGGACCCGCGTGTCGCCACTGTCAGTAATTGCAGACCGAGCGCCACCACACGGCAGGTCTAGAGAGACGTACTGGCACTCGCCCCAGTTGTACAGCCGACTTTGCAATGAACGGTTCACTGACAAATACGCTCTCATTTGCCGAGACGATAGTTAGCATAGCCTTCAGCTACATTTGCTACGACCTAGCAAGGCGCCGTATTCAATTGATATTGAGATTCTATTAATGTATCATCAAGAGCGATGTTCTACAAATGTGGATTAAAGTTAAGTATTCCAGAAGCTACGTACTTTTCTTTATAGCATTCATTACGTATCCTGTTTCAGACCTCACGCCAGCCTGCGTGAGTTTAAGCGCGTGCCTTTCGGCTTCCTCTCATTGTGTCTAGGCTGTCTTGTCTAGACACAACACAGGTAGTGGTTTCTGTAATTATGCCTCCGGCTCGTTTCTTTTTGAATCCCCCTTATATTTCTACTCAGCAGGCCCACTTTGGGTGGTGGAGGGTACATAGTGAGCCAGATCCATTTTTCCCTTTCATAATCTGCCTGAAAATGATACATGGAAAGGACTGAGTCACTATTCTGTATATATAAGCCCTATTTTTTTGAAAAATTTTGATTTTATAGTCATTACGTAAGATGTGTGTCGAAGGAAGTAACATGTACCTTTTTCATACTATAAATCAGCCTCACGTAATTTTGAAAGGAAATCCGTCTTGCCGGCTGAAGTGGCCGTGCGGTTAAAGGCGCTGCAGTCTGGAACCGCAAGACCGCTACGGTCTCAGGTTCGAATCCTGCCTCGGGCATGGATGTTTGTGATGTCCTTAGGTTAGTTAGGTTTAACTAGTTCTAAGTTCTAGGGGACTAATGACCTCAGCAGTTGAGTCCCGTAGTGCTCAGAGCCATTTGAACCATTTGAAATCCGTCTTAAATCGCTCCCACCAGACTTTAAATGTCTGTATCTCTCATTTATGATCGCTCAAATTGCTTGGGAATGTGATTCGGTGAAAGTCCAGAAGATATCAATGAACCTGCTTTGAATGGCCTGACTGTCTGATTACTGCCCGATCACTGCCCGTTCGCCTTTTGCAGGTCATGGCCGGTGGACGTGCGCCCAAAGAAAGTGTGGAAGCGACGCTGGATATGTATAGAGTATGACAGGTGGTTGTCGTAGCGTTGTTTGTCACTGAATTTTGTTAGAGATTAAACAGGATGAAAACCATTTTAGTTATGTGTACCGTAACAAGTCCTATACTCTGCTCTCTCTCAGTTCAGTTACGACCCATTTGAAGGCACATTTCTCCATAACATGCCAGAGTGTAAGATCTGAAACATTACCAGCTTCAGTGGAATGTAAGGAGACTAAAATCTGCGTAGAAACGTGTGTCAGTGATCTACGCCCATTTGCATTAGCAAGGGCAGAGGATTTCATCGTTGATATTACGAGCTCGTGGACAACAGTTTACATTTCGGATGGGTGGACGTCACCAACACTCTGATTGTAAAACAGTGTCACACGACAATGAAAGACGGACCCATGAAATACGGCCAAATATAATTAGGGCAATGTTGAGGCCGAAGGCACAAATGTCAGTTCGTGTACGTCAGATATGTGGGACGATTCATACCGGGAGAGATGTTACCTAACTGCACACTTTGTTTTCCACGATTTGACACTGAGACATATGGCGATGACAATTTACTTTTTTGAGAAGAAAAAGAATTAGGAAATGTATTCAGATCACGTTGTTTAATTTAGAAGTTTGTGAAACAATAAACTTCTCACATTTTTAACTTATTGGGTGATAAAGTTCAAGCCAGTGCCTACAGGTTTTCGGATGTAAATTTGAATTCATAAAGGCAGAGCATTTTATGAAAACAGTAATGTGACGTTTCATTCCGAAATCGACCTTCACTGCAGTGGTTGGGAGGTACTGTATACTGTACGCGGTACACAGTGGTGTTAAATGTGTTCACACCCTTCAGCGTTTAGCGTTTTGAAGCGTATTAAGGATACCAGAAAGAAGGTCATTAATAAGTAGATATATTGTTACCAAAACGATGCATAATCTACAAACTCACATGGGTCCTCAAGAATAGACAAATACGTGTGAATTTCACAGGGAGCAACCGGATACTAGGTTCTTAATACACAAAGAGTAATAAGACAACAACTCTTTCATGATTCCGACAAGGGTAAGAACTTTTAGTCTACAGCACGATGGAGTGAAAAGGTAACATTCCTCAGTCTCATCAGCATCCATTCAGTCATAACTAAGTAACCTGCGAGGTTCCATTTCGCCATGTTGAAAAATACTGCCCCAAGCCTGAGTATTGTGAGTAAACTGGGCCAAAATTTCCCAAGCATTTCCGAAATACTTGACCAGTTAACCTAAACTTCACCACGACAAGAAAATTAATCATCTCACCCAATTTTTTCATTACTGTGGCATCTCTAGATCAGATCAAACCGACAGCAGACAAAGCCAGTCATCCTCTCAGAGCAGAATTCTCTCCAGACAGCACAGACACGGAACAGTACAAGAAGTAGGACCAGAATGGTAGAAGCCGAGTCAAATAGTAAGACCTCGTGGCGTCCAAACCACTAACGCTTCCCATTGGCTAATAGACAAACTGGCCTTCCAAAGATGCGGAAGTGCCTCGGCGAATACGCAAAGAGATTGCTGATAAACTTGTTTCGATCAGTCGAAGCTGAGTGTAATAGGTATACGCAAAAGACTGTAAAGATAACAGTCGTAAGCAGCTAAGAAAAAACATAGTGAGTAAATGTGAAATTGTCGAGTGAACAGACAACTTTCAACTCTAACAACGAAAAACATGCTCGCATCGTAAAACCACCTCCTCCGTACTTCATTGCTGAAACCACACACGATACTAGGTAACATTCTTCAGCCAACTCTTACTTACTTAAAATATACTGGAACTTATAGGAGATTAGTGTTATAGCATGTGTACGTACACACACACACACACACACACACACACACACACACACACACACACACGCACGCACACACATCGTAGGCAGAGTATACGCAAAGCAATACCGTATTATCAGTGGCCTGTGTCCTGGCGAAGGTGCACTTACACAAAAGATTGATGATTCTCGGGTAGTGCGTGAATAACTTTATCAGCGCAAAGGATTAAGAGCAAAGTTCTTCATAACACTGATTTCGACAGAAACTTACGGATCCTCCTGATCCGACAGAAAGATAACGAAATGAGTCTGTTGTGATGCAACTCTACAGATTCACACTATGAGTTTCACAAGAATACCATTTCCTTGGACACCCAATCATGAGAATGCAAGCATCTGAGGAGGCGCCTGTGGCCTACGGGAGGCTGGGCTGGATCAAAGCCGGCTGCCGGAGGCGCAGCTTCCGAAGAGGATGGCCTGCGGCTCGGTGTGGCTGCTTGTACGCTGACTGCTGTCACGGCCTGTGTACGGTATAAACCCTAGGCGTGAGCTGAGCTGGATGGGCAGAAGCGCAGCCGGCGTGAGCTCGACTAACCTGAGCAGCCTGCTAGTGTTTTCTTTTCTTCCTTCATTCTTATTTCATTCCCCTTCGCCCCATATGGGTGGCGGACGGGTGGTGGTCTGTCAGCGGTAAAGACAACCCGCTCTTCCGCCACTTGACAATAAATCCAAATGAGATGAAAAACACTGAACACGAAGGTGAGATATATACAATCAATTTAAAAATAAGTTCTAAAGATGAAAATAAAACTGATGTTTTTATATATAAGAGACATGACTTCATTCGGTTTTAGTTAAAGGATTTTTTTTTTTTTTTTTAATTCGTGGTAAGTTCCTAAGGGACCAAGCTGCTGAGGTCATCGGTCCCTAGGCTTACACACTACTTAATGTAACTTAAACTTACGCTCAGGACAACTCACACCCCCTGCTCGGGGGAGTACTCGAACCTCCGACTGGGAGAGCCACGCGAACCGTGGAATGGCGCCTCAGACCACGCGGCTACGCCGCGCGTTGCATTTAGTTAAAAATAGATGTTAAAGATAAAAAGAAAACAATAAGAGTACATTTAAAAAGACGATGCAGAACAACGACGTTAAAAATAAGCACTTTACTGGCACTAAAACGGGAAGGACCTGCTCTAAGATACGGAGTCTTTTGTTAAGGGAAAAAGGTTGGCGGTTGAGGAGGGTTGAAGCACGTCGTACAAGAATGGAGGACTGGGGTTGAAGTGACTATTGGAATGCAAAAGGGGTGGAACAGAGGGGGTAACGGTGAGGCTAACATTTGATGGGGAATAGGGCTTCGTGAAAGAAGGGTGGAAATGGAAAGAGGGGCTGAGGTAGGGAGAAAGAGGGAGCTCTGACGAGGATGAATGGGTGGAGTTGGTTTATGGGTGAATATCGGGACGGAGTTCCTGCTAGTGGTCGCGCCGCATCTTATATACAGACAGGAGGAGGATAGATTCCTGCGCGGCGCTAGTTCACCATGTGACTTACGGAGGAATGTAGTCCCTGCGACTGCAGCTCCGCTGTTGATGTAAGGTTGACGCCTCTGGTGGACAATGGTTTGTCGACATGTGTGCTTGTGTTAACGGCCATGATGTAGACAGGCATGAGGTACATGGGCGGCAGAGTACTGGATGGTACGACGCATGCGACAAACGTCTGTAGTGCCTGCGCGCACGACTCGCTGGTCGCAGGTGTTGTGCTGGTAGCTGCATGGCAGGCGAATGGCTGGATACTGTTGTTGTTGTGGTCTTCAGTTCAGAGAGTGGTTAGATGCAGCTCTCCATGCTACTCTATCCTGTGCAAGCTTTTTCATCTCCCAGTACCTACTGCAACCTACATCCTTCTGAATCTGCTTAGTGTATTCATCTCTTGGTCTCCCTCTACGATTTTTACCCTCCACGCTGCCCTCCAATGCTAAATTTGTGATCCCTTGATGCCTCAAAACATGTCCTACCAACCGATCCCTTCTTCTAGTCAAGTTGTGCCACAAAATTCTCTTCTCCCCAATCCTATTCAATACCTCCTCATTAGTTACGTGATCTAACCACCTTATCTTCAGCATTCTTTTGTAGCACCACATTTCGAAAGCTTCTATTCTCTTGTTGTCCAAACTAGTTATCGTCCATGTTTCACTTCCATACATGGCTACACTCCATACAAATACTTTCAGAAACGACTTCCTGACACTTAAATCTATACTCCATGTTAACAAATTTCTCTTCTTCAGAAACGATTTCCTTGCCACTGCCAGTCTACATTTTATATCCTCTCTACTTCGACCATCATCAGTTACTTTACTCCCTAAATAGCAAAACTCCTTTACTACTTTAAGTGTCTCATTTCCTAATCTAATTCCCTCAGGATCACCCGATTTAATCTGACTACATTCCATTATCCTCGTTTTGCTTTTGTTGATGTTCATCTTATATCCTCCTTTCAAGACACTGTCCATTCCGTTCCAAGTCCTTTACTGTCTCTGACAGAATTACAATGTCATCGGCGAACCTCAAAGTTTTTACTTCTTCTCCATGAATTTTAATACCTACTCTGAATTTTTCTTTTGTTTCCTTTACTGCTTGCTCAATATACAGATTGAATAACATCGGGGACAGGCTACAACCCTGTCTCACTCCTTTCCCAACCACTGCTTCCCTTTCATGCCCCTCAACTCTTATAACTGCCATCTGGTTTCTGTACAAATTGTAAATAGCCTTTCGCTCCCTGTATTTTACTCCTGCCACCTTCAGAATTCGAAAGAGAGTATTCCAGTTAACATTGTCAAAAGCCTTCTCTAAGTCTACAAATGCTAGTAACGTAGGTTTGCCTTTCCTAAATCTATCTTCTAAGATAAGTCGTAGGGTGAGTATTCAAAAAAAAAATGGTTCAAATAGCTCTGAGCACTATGGGACTTAACATCTGTGGTCATCAGTCCCCTAGAACTTAGAACTACTTAAACCTAACTAACCTAAGGACATCACACACATCCATGCCCGAGGCAGGATTCGAACCTGCGACCGTAGCAGTCCCGCGGTTCCGGACTGAGCGCCTGAACCGCTAGACCACCGCGGCCGGCTGGGGTGAGTATTGCGTCACGTATTCCAATATTTCTATCGAATCCAAATTGATCTTCCCCGAGGTCGGCTTCTACCAGTTTTTCCATTCGTCTGTAAAGAATTCGCGTTAGTATTTTGCAGCCATGACTTATTAAACTGATAGTTCGGTAATTTTCACATGTGTCAACACCTGCTTTCTTTGGGATTGAAATTATTATATTCTTCTTCAAGTCTGAGGGTATTTCGCCTGTCTCATACATCTTGCTCACCAGATGGTAGAGTTTTGTCAGGGCTGGCTCTCCCAAGGCTGTCAGTAGTTCTAATGGATTGTTGTCTACTCTCGGGGCCCTGTTTCGACTTAGGTCTTTCAGTGCTCTGTCACGCAGTATCATATCTCCCATTTCATCTTCATCTACATCCTCTTCCATTTCCATAATATCGTCCTCAAGTACATCGGCCTCGTATAGACCCTCTATATACTCCTTCCACCTTTCTGATTTCCCTTCTTCCCTTCTTTCCTTAGAACTGGGTTTCCATCTGAGCTCTTGATATTCATACAAGTGGTTGTCTTTTCTCCAAAGGTCTCTTTAATTTTCCTGTAGGCAGTATCTATCTTACCCCTAGTGAGATATGCCTCTACATCCTTACATTTGACCTTTAGCCATCCCTACTTAGCCATTTTGCACTTCTGGCCGATCTCATTTTGGAGACGTTTGTATTCCTTTTTTTCTCCTTCGTTTGCCGTATTTCTATATTTTCTCCTTTCATGAATTAAATTCAATATATCTCTGTTACCCAAGGATTGCTACTAGCTCTCGTCTATTTACCTACTTGAACCTCTGCTGCCTTCACTATTTCATACCTCAAAGCTACACATTCTTCTTCTACTGTATTTTTTTCCCCCATTCCTGTCAAACGCTCCCTTATGCTCTCCCTCAAACTCTCTACAACCTCTGGTTCTGTCAGTTTATGCAGATCCCATCTCCTTAAATTCCCACCTTTTTGTAGTTTCTTCATTTTTAATCTACAGTTCATAACCAATAGATTGTGGTCAGAGTCCACATCTGTCCCTGGAAATGTCTTAAAATGTAAAACCTGGTTCCTAAATATCTGTCTTACGATTATATAATCTATCTGGAACATTCTAGTATCTCCAGGCCCCTACCATGTATACAGCCCTCTTTCATGATTCTTGAACCAAGTGTCAGCTATGATTAAGTTATGCTCTGTGCAAAATTCTACCAGGCGACCTCCTCTTTAATTTCTTACCCCCAAATCCATATTCACCTACTACGTTTCCTTCTCTTCCGCTTCCTATTATCGAATTCCAGTCACCCATGACTATTAAATTTTCGTCTCCCTTCACTATCTGAATAATTTCTTTGATCTCATCATACATTTCATCAATCTCTTCGTCATCTGCAGAGCTAGTTGGCATATAAACTTGTACTGCTGTGGTAGGCGTGGGCTTCGTGTCTATCTTGGCCACAATAATGCGTTCACTATGCTGATTGTAGTAGCTTACCCGCACTCCTATTTTGTATGCATTATTAAACCTACTCCAGCATTACCCCTATTTGATTTAGTATTTATAACCCTGTATTCACCTGACCAGAAGTCTTGTTCCTCCTGCCACCGAACTTCACTAATTCTCACTATATATAACTTTAACCGATCCATTTCCATTTTTAAATTTTCTAAGCGACCTGCCCGATTAAGGGATCTGACATTCCACGCTCCGATCCGTAGAACACCAGTTTTATTTCTCCTGATAACGACGTCCTCTTCAGTAGTCTCCGCCCGGAGACCCGAATGGAGGACTATTTTACCTCCGGAATATTTTACCCAAGAGGACGCCATCATCACTTAACCATACAGTAAAGCTGTATGCCCTCGGGAAAAATTACAGCTGTAGTTTCCCCCTGCTTTCAGCCGTTCGCAGTACCAGCACAGCAAGACTGTTTTGGTTAGTGTTACAAGGCCACTTCAGTCAATCATCCAGACTGTTGCCCCTGCAACTACTGAAAAGGCTGCTGCCCCTCTTCAGAAACCACACGTTTGCCTTTGCTCTCAACAGACACCCCTACGTTGTGGTTGCACCTACGGTACGGCTATCTGTATCGCTGAGGCACAAAAGCCTCCCCACCAAGGCCCATGGTACATGGGGGAAGGGGCTGAATACTACAGAATGTAAAATCGAATGCTGTACATCACTTTTGAACAGTCCATTATCAGTGAGTTACGCGTTAGTCTTATATGCGGATACTGCGACAATAGTGAATCAGTACATCGCTTGGAAAAGACTGTGACCCTGTGTTGCTAAGCAAGCCGCCAAGCAGGTTGGCAGTGGATAACCAGGTTTCACAATTACTCTTAAAAGGATATTTCTATGTAGTCCGGGGCACCCAGAGAAAAGGTGGTGGCCTTTCCTTCTTTACAAGAGAATAAGGTGCGTGTATGATGTGATGTTTACAGAAACATCCGTGGTTAAATTTGAGTTCTGACTGTTAGAGATGTGAGATGTCTGGGCGTTGAATTAGTATGAGATTTTGTGGAACAAGCGGACCACCGGCCGAAGTGGCCGTTCGGTTTTAGGCGCTGCAGTCTGGAACCGCGGGACCGCTACGATCGCAGGTTCGAATCCTGCCACGGGCATGGATGTGTGTGCTGTCCTTAGGTTAGTTAGGTTTAACTAGTTCTAAGTTCTAGGGGACTAATGACCTCAGAAGTTGTGTCCCATAGTGCTCAGAGCCATTTGAACCATTTGAACAAGCGGACCATCAGGTGAATTGTTACGCACTGCTTGCCTTTGCTTTTCGTTGTTTGCTCCCGTTCCCGTTCCTAGTGTTCTATCATGCGTGTATGTAGGACATATTTGCAGGCCGTACTCTGGATTCCAGTCAAGATGGCATTCCATGTTACAAGAGCTTCTTTTGCTAAGCGGTCAACGGCTTCGTTGCCAGTGATCCCAAAATGTGATTTCACCCAAGAGTAAGTAACGGAATGGCCTCCTTCACGCATCATTTCCAGCACTTCGATAATCCTCTATACAATGGGATTTTAAGTCAAACAGATGCAAAAACTTTTATGTACTGTACGAGCAGATAAAGGCAATGAGTAGGTAATACATTGGTGCTGTCGTACGTAGTTAGCAAGTGTTTCCAAGATCAGAGCAAGTTTCGTGGTCATGATACTTGCCTTTTCTGGCAATTTTAGTAGCCTAGCCTTGTGCAAACATGGTTTGCAAGTACGTACTTCCGACAGAGTCACTGGTCTTAGATCCATCAGTATAGATAATGTCTTAAAATCTGCGCCGCCGGCCAGTGTGGCCGAGCGGTTCTAGGCGCTTCAGTCTGGAACCGCGCGACCACTATGTCGCAGATTCGAATCCTGCCTCGGGCATGGATATCTGTGATGTCCTTAGGTTAGTTAGGTTTAAGTAGTTCTAAGTTCTAGGGGACTGGTGACCTCAAATGTTGAGTCCCATACTACTCAGAGCCATTTGAAAATCTGCGCCAATATTTTATTGTTAATGAGAGCCTCATGGTCGAAGGTAACACCAGTTATAACGTTCACATTAGACAATTTCAGTCGAAATGCGACGCTAAAACTATTTAATCTAGATCAGTGTCTGGTAGAAACTCGGCACCCTGTTGGCGCTTGGGCACGCAGGTCACTCTCTGTCGTCTAAGGCCACGTTCCCCCACCGTTCAAATGGCTCTGAGCACTATGGGACTCAACTGCTGAGGTCATTAGTCCCCTAGAACTTAGAACTAGTTAAACCTAACTAACCTAAGGACATCACAAACATCCATGCCGTAGCGGTCTTGCGGTTCCAGACTGCAACGCCTTTAACCGCACGGCCACTTCGGCCGGCTCCCCCACCGTCCCGTTCCGCTGTCTGATTGGTAACTACAAACGCGCTGGTTAGACAGCAGAACAGTTGCGCATAGAACGCAGACCGGCTTCCATGCTGCTTGATTTTATATTATCCTATATCAGGATATTCGAAAAACTAAAGCTATGTGTCATGGAGAAGGGTATTATTCTGTTCCAGGCGCTTCAGTCTGGAACCGCGCGACTGCTGCGGTCGCAGGTTCGAATTCTGCCTCGGGCATGGATGTGTGTGATGTCCTAGGTTTTAGTAGTTCTAAGTTCTAGGGGACTGATGACCTCAGATGATAAGTCCCATAGTGCTCAGAGCCATTCGAACCATTTTTATTACACTGTTATTGACTGCAGGTACATGAGAATACACCTACAAAAATAAATAATTAAAATAAAGTTGAGTTTGCAGCTGCATTATGCCAGTGATATTGCGCGAGCCACATCATTCCATGTAAAATTCTTATAACATTTCAACTGAGATATAGAAAAAAGAGGCAAAAACCAGTAGTGTCTATGGCTTGCTGCTAGGGGTGGAATAAATTATCGTAATTACCTGTGAAAGAGAAAAGGATTTATTACCTAGCACTTCTATAGCGACAGTGCCATGGCTCCAATTCTCACCAAAATATATCAGAAACAAAACAAAATTTTCATCATTATTTAACCATTTTTGCTTCGCTGATGGCATAAGAAAATTGATGTCTGGTGAATACTGTCACCACATTGATTTGTGCAGGGCGCTTTATCCGACTGTCGTCACTGAGGCTGCCACGTAACCGTGCCTTATTTAGTTTCGTTATCGAAAAACATCTACCATACACATAAGATGATCCAAACATGGCTATCACTTTTGAGGTGTTATTATAGAGACGTAGAAATTCTTCCAGAGGAAAACTTTCGCTGAACTCCTGACACCAGACAGCTTAGGGAAATGGGCAATGCTCTTTTCCAGAAGCTCTCCCTCGCACAATGCGCTTTTCATTTTAAATGCATACGACTTTCCCATTAAATGAGATATTAATTGCTTCTCGTCTTGGAACGACATATTGAGGGTGTGAAAGTGCGCAGTGAAGTCAACTAAAATTGTGAGGTCTGCGGTCCATTCCGAATCTTCTAATGTTGGTTCCAGCTTTCCTTTTTCCTTAAAAATAGAACAGTAGCAGGTCTTCACCAGGACTTCATTTTGGCCGTAGCAGCATCGCGGCACCTCATAGGGAATTATTTTCGAACTCACTGGCACAAGTCCGTACCGGAGATTTAAAAAAGTACATCTTTATTAAATCGGTGTGTCACCATAATTTGCCGCTGCGCCTGCACCAGTGAACGTGACAATGGGTGACCAACGTGATACATGGGGCAGGAGCGTAAGGCGAGGTACTGTCTGTGTGTGTGTGTGTGTGTGTGTGTGTGTGTGTGTGTGTGTGTGCGTGTGCGTGCGTGCGTGCAGTATAACCAATGTAAGCTGAGTTTCATTCCGAAGATATTATCAGTACATATCGCTAACTTTCGTGTCGACCGTGTTTTGTATCAAGCAGAACTTACCATTAAAGTGACACTGTTACGGGGACAGACGGTAGCACCTGTTGTTTATATCAAATCTTCCGGTTTCATTGCTTTGATTATAAGAAACAGTGTTTTGTGAAAATCTTCACCCGAAGAAGATAGATGCGAAACTAACTGAAACGTTGCGAGAAGATGATGCCACCACTCTGCCCATAACCCGAATATATTCTGTCAAATGATTTCTCGTTTTAAGTTTTATCACAAGTTTTTAAAAATCGCAGCCTGCGATTTTTATGTCTGAAGCCTGAAGGGGTGTGGTGGTGGTGGGGGGGGGGGGGTTGGGGTGGGGGGGGGGCATTATATGATTGAGGAGACGCGTTCCGGCACCCATAATTTTAGAAGTCAAGCACTTGTTTTAACTCGAAAAATCGTTCCAGGTGTTCCGCTCGACTTAACCAACGTACTTTTCAGTAGTAAATCATGTCTCCATACCATTCCTGCAGTTCCATCAAAAGCAGTTGAAACTGCCGATATAATAATCCATGAGGCTTTAGATGATTTGCTATTCCGCCCACCAGTTTCATGAGGTGATCCATCCCTGCAAATTTAATAGAATGTGCGAAACAGTTAATTCAACTGTCTGTTGATCGTTGAAATTTTTTGAGCGGCAGTACTGCGAAATCATCACTTGCTCTCCATCGGTGGTAACTAAGACCAACGCGATCCAACCGCTTTAGCTGCCTCTTCAGCAGTTTTCAGTAAGTCGATTTCTCTGGTTGTGTCTTTCATTGGAACCAAATCTAAAAAGTTTTCTGTCATGTGCGAATTGCTGTCGTCTCCACGAACACACAAGTTGTGCCGTGTCTGAAACATCGATCGACTGTTCCAAAACAGTCGAGAATGCAGTTAACTTGCTGGAATTGTGAATTAACCGGTTGTAGACATCTACTGACGTGACAGCTCCGCGGCGTGTTATTATTTTTCACGAAAGACTAACTTCGGAAAACTTCTGTGCCTTCAATGGCGTCACGAGTTCCGATGCCTCAACAATGCACTCTCTAGTGAACTCTCCATCGCCAAAAGTTTTATTATATCCAACAATTTTGAGCGGTATTTTGTAATTGGTTTTAGTGACGGACTGCTACAGATGATTGCGCGCTAGAAATATGAAACCAAAGAACAGATAGGCAACACACTGGATTTCTACAAGCAAATAAATTCAAATACAAACAACCCAAACACAATGATTTTCATGGGTTACTCAATCTGAGACCGGTTCGCTATGCAGAATTGTGCCTTTTTAGGTCCTCCAACTTGTTTCGTCTTTTATGGCCAACTAAACCTTTAAATTCCTTGTACACTGTGGTGTAATGCCGTTCTATAGCGTATCCGCAGAGCCCAGCGAGTATGCGACTGTATAACAGACACTGAGATTTTTCACCCTTGTCTTCGAAAAAGTAGTGTAATTCCAATTCATATTTAAATGCTCGTGGCAATACGTCGCTAAGCTGCCTCTCTTCGAGTTTATGTGAGATTCTACGAACTACTGCTCCTTTAAACGACAAGCAAATTGCCGACCGTTGTGGCCGAGCGGTTCTAGGCGCTTCAGTCCGGAATCGCGCGACTGCGACGGTCGCAGATTCGAATCCTGCCTCGGGCATGGATGTGTGTGATGTCCTTAGGTTAGTTAGGTTTTTTAGTAGTTCTAAGTTCTAGGGGACCGATGACCTCAGCTGTTAAGTCCCATAGTGCTCAGAGCAATTTGAAGAATTTGAACAAGCAAATGGCGAGAAATACATAGAGCAGGCACTTCGAAAAATACCGCAATATATGCCGGAAGAAACAGTGCCGCGTGGCACTACTACATGAAATGCCGTGCCGTACTGAATACTTCCGAGAAGGACCGAGCAAAGAAGAGGCGGAGCCTCGGCACAGACCTTGTGCACGCGGGCAATTTGGTGCGCCGCGGCCGGCCTGCTCTAGGTGCTCGAACCATCTCCCTTGTATCTAAATACACTTGGACAAGGGGAGGAAGACTTATTGTGACCCAGAAATGTCCAGTTAAGCACTGTATGTTTAGGTTTCAAGAGATAGATTTTACATTGTTGGATTCTTATTGATTCCTTCAAACAAAAAATTTGGCGCGGGGATACCACCGGTGTAAATTTTCAACTAAGGGTGCATTGATAGCGGTGGAGCGCGTTGTTCCCAAACAAGTTGCTAGTGTTTTGTATTGGCATTTACTAGTTCTGATAAAATAACCGTCAGTTCATATCTATAATAACCAACGCCATAATCAGTTATTGGTCGTACCATCGTACAGTGAAGTGTTAGTGCCGTGCCGACTTTCAAGCCCCACCCAAGACCCATCGTTGCTTTAAAAATATTGACATCTATCTCGCATTTCTTAACCTCAAATTTTGTGTGCATCTTCCCAGGGTATTTGCCTACCATCTTCAAAGGGAAGCAGTAGAAACCTAGTGCTATTATCGCTGGCAGATTCGCTCTGTGCTTCGGAAACAATAATGCTTTTAATAGAACTGTGCATATATCTAAACCATTTCTTTTGAGCCACTGCTGAAGCGAGAAGATCGCAGCACTCAGTTTTGCCTTGCAGTGTTTGAGGGATGTAATTTTGATGCAAATACTTACATCGTCCGCGAATATAGTATGTAGGTCCATGACGTAGATCGTAAACAGAAGAGGTGCCGAATCAGATCTTTTGAGCAAAAAAAATTGGTTCAAATGGCTCTGAGCACTATGGGACTTGACATCTGTGGTCATCAGTCCCCTAGAACTTAGAACTACTTAAACCTAACTAACCTAAGGACATCACACACATCCATGCCCGAGGCAGGATTCGAACCTGCGACCGTAGTAGTCTTGCGGTTCCAGACTGAAGCGCCCAGAACCGCACGGCCACCCCGGCCGGCGATCTCTCGAGCAACCCCATGCTCGTAATACGTGGCCTTCGTACGTCTTTCAAGCAGCAATTGATCAGAGAGAAAAGATAGTATGAGTTCTACAAGTGTGTGTCATGTGCGTTATTCCTTTAGTTTCGTGGCCAGCACTGGGAGCACTATCTGTCTACATCTACATGGATACTCTGCAAATCACATTTAATTTCCTTGCAGAGGGTTCATCTAACCACCTTAACAATTCTCTATTATTCCAATCTCGTATAGCGCGCGGAAAGAATGAACACCTAGGGTATCCTTCCGTACGAGCTCTGATTTCCCTTATTTTATCGTGGTGATCGTTTCTCCTATGTAGTTCGGAGTCAACAAAATATTTTCGTGTTCGGAGGAGAAAGTTGGTGATTGGAATGTCGTGAGAACGAAAAACGCCTTTCTTTTAATGATTTCTAGCCCAAATCCTGGATCATTTCTGTGACACTCTCTCCCATATTTCGCGATAATACAAAATGTGCTGCCTTTCTTTGAACTTTTTCGATGTACTCCGTCAGTCCTATCCGGTAAGGATCCCACACCGCGCAGCAGTATACTAAAAGAGGACGGACAAGCGTAGTGTAGGCAGTCTCCTTAGTAGGTCTGTTACATTTTCTAAGTGTCCTGCCAATAAAACGCAGCCTTTGGTTGGTCTTCCCCACAACATTTGCTTTGTGTTCTTTGCAATTTAAGTTGTCCGTAATTGTAATACCTAGGTATTTAGTTGAATTTACGGCTTTTAGATTAGACTGATTTATCGTGTAACCGAAGTTTAACGAGTTCCTTTTAGTGCTCATGTGGATGACCTCACACTTTTCGTTATTTAGGGTCAACTGCCACTTTTCGAACCATTCAAATATTTTTTCTAAATCGTTTTGTAGTTTGTTTTGATCTTCTGATGACTTTATTAGTCGATAAACGACAGCTTCATCTACAAACAACCGAAGACGGTTCCTCAGATTGTCTCCCAAATCGTTTATATAGATAAGGAACAGCAAAGGGCCTATAACACTACCTTGAGGAACGCCTGAAATCACTTCTGTTTTACTCGATGACTTTCCGTCAATTACTACGAACTGTGACCTCTCTGACAGGAAATCGCAAATCCAGTCACATAACTGGACGATATTCCATAAGCACGCAATTTCACTACGAGCCGCTTGTGTGGTACACTGTCAAAAGCCTTCCGGAAATCCAAGAATACGGAATCGATCTGAAGTCCCTTGTCAGTAGCACTTCATGTGAGTTATCGTACGTGCTGCTTAGGTTCCGAAACAAAGGTAATAGATACGCGTTTCGGCTGAAACAAACCTCTATGTCGCTAACGAGATGCATGAGATCACCTTCAGTGCCTTTCTCTTTGTGGAACCCCGCCTGATTACTTGCTGAAAGATTGTGGTATTCAATCTACCACTCTAATCAGAATATGACCATTCATTCCAACACTTTGTGAGGACGTTGTAGTAAAATTATTGGTCAGTACGATGCCATCGAATCAAATTTCTCCCTGTTTTTATCACAGATGGTTGTTCCATTGCGTTTCTACTTCACAATTACATCACCAGTAGTCGAACTGGACAGCTGTAGAAGGGTTAAAATCCCTAATAGATTTGTTATTCAAGTGACATCCAATGACTAGTCGACTGATCAGTCCTTACCGACCTATTTCGGAGCTGCTGCTGCTTCTCTTGTGACAACACAACGCTCCTCGCCCACTTTTATACTGGCAGGTCCGCCTCTCGTAATTCCGCATTACACAGAGGTGTCCAGACGCTTTTGATCATATAGTGTAGTCCTACTTCACTTTTCTGTGAAGTTATTAACTGTTTCCAAATTTTAGTTGTGTGCAACAGACTTAATATCTTTAATGGATCACAGTACAGTAATGTCACGATTAGACAATATCATGCAGAAATATACTGTTACGACAACCTTAATCTATCTGTGTGTAGTTCCGTCAGCCTGATGGAATATAAAACCAGAACCAGGCTACAGACACAGAGTTACTACGCTCACTACAGAGTGGAGAGCATGCCACAACGGGGTGCTTCATCCTTCCTCATAGTGCCATGTTCGACAACAGAGAACTCACTTCTAGGACTGGCACCAAAGCGCTGCGCGCTCGAGGGAGTATGAACGAGCAAAATCCCGAATTTGCAGACTTGAAGCAGACAATTCTATAACCATGACTGTTGTGGCCAGTTCCAGTTCCTGAATGTTTACCGCTTTTGTAAAACTATCTGCGGTCTACTTGTATATTACACCTGTTTGTACTTGGGATTACTGTCAGTCACGCTGAATCCGTAACCCTTCTCTACCAACACATCAATCCTATAGGCCATTTCGTCATCTGTGAACACCCTCGTAGAGCTACATGTTTTATCTGTCAGCTCATTTATACCTCTTCGTTCCGTTGAATGACATACCTACCCTGGCGTGTAAATACGTAAGGAGAGGCCCAATTCTCTAAGCTAAAATTTATTCACATGGTAGAGGATCTGTACCTGAGAACTTGGAGATAACAATATAATGTTCTGGAAAGAAAATAAAGGATTATATTAGCATAATGAATTTGCATCTTCTGTTACGAACTCATAATATCAATTCGAAGTGATGACAGTCAATCTCAGTACATGTATTACAATACACTTCATTGACCAAAGTGAACTATGGATTCAAAATCATGTAGTCCCATAGCTTACACGCTTTATTGATGATAGGGTTATGACTGTCACTCCAACAGAACTATCCACAATGTATTACAAACATTTTACGGGCTAACTGATGAAAATTCTCGTTCGTGATTTAAAACCATTTTCGCAAGTTCTGCTATGCAAAAAGTTATTTCTAGAGAACAATTGCTAGCATCCTGTAGCATGAAAGACGCAGTTTCTCGCAAATTTCTAGGAATGCCGGCAAGTTTCTTCTTATTAGGACGACGCTTCTTGTAAAGATTTCTCTCTACATTCGTCTTTCTTTGGGGCGTTATGTTCCACTCCATCTTCAATAAATGAATGACTGAAAATTTGTGTATTCAGTAGCGCCAGCGACGGTGACTGTCATTTGTTAAAAAACATGAACTGTTTGCAGGCAGCCGGTCGGAGTGGCCGAGCGGTTCTAGGCGCTACAATCTGGAACCGCGCGACCGCTACGGTCGCAGGTTCGAATCCTGCCTCCGGCATGGATGTGTGTGATGTCCTTAGGTTAGTTAGGTTTAAGTAGTTCTAAGTTCTAGGGGACTGATGACCTGAGAAGTTAAGTCCCATAGTGCTCAGAGCCATTTTTTTGTTTGCAGGCCAGTGCCTCACGCTCACTGCTCGTTCAATAATAAGTATCACTCAAAATATTCCTTTCGGGCCATTGGTTCCTGATCTCCAAATGCGTCATTTAGGTTTCTCTAATGTTTGCGTAACCTTGACGCTAAAGATTTGGGACCTCCTGTATACAGGCTGACCTTTCGATGCATACGGAAATGAGGACTTCAGGAATTACAGACAATCTGGCACACGGATTATTCAGCATTTCGTCCCCTTTCAGTAACTGTGTAGTCAGCGCAGCGATTCCCGGCACCGCCAGAGAGTTGTCCTTGGCAGGAAAATAGGTACCGCGTGCACCCAGCCTCGTTAGCCCACTGAGGAGATACTCGATCGATTAGCAGGGGTTCTTAGGTCGAGAAAAGCGACAATGACCTGGAGAGCAATGTGCTGACCACCTCCCCACATGCCCTCTATAGCGCATCCTATGACACCGTTGACAGAGAACGACACGGCGGTCGGATGGGTCCGATTAGCCTATCTAGGGCCAGAACGCGGAACAGTTAGTCAGCATTTAACGTGAAAGTCATTTCTCTACTCGAACGACCACCTGTTGCCGAAACAGGCGGCTGCATTTGGGTGATGGAAGAGGCACTTGCGACGCACACATATACGGAAAAGTGCAACACTACCAGCTAATACAGTGTTTCCTAAGTCAGTGTCCTCTTTCATTTTATTCACGACTGAGACATTTCGTGTATTTTGTGACCAACGTGTTTCATGTAGATTTAGCAGCTCGATGAAATCTTACAACGGGATTATTTTACGTATGAATTACGTAGTTGTATGTTCTTCTGCCTTGTTTATGAGCTACAAAATGTAGTGATTGCCCCGTAAGTAAATATTTGTGTGAAAATAATATATAACTTCGATTCTTATCGGAATTATCTGTCTATAGATCATTTTTCCATAAACACCGAAAAGCACCTTGCGTAATTAGGTGATCGTGTGGAACAGTATCGGATGCTTTTTGGAACTCAATAATTAGCATCAAATTAGTTCCGGCTTATTATCTATCTCTGTAGTTTTTAGAGTTGATCTTCACGATCGTCAGTAGTTACTCGGAGTGTACAGTATGTTGAATGAAGGGACTGCCATCAAGATTTTCAGGGGTTCTGGGGAAGCGATTGCTGTTGAGAACTCCCACAGTTATTCGAAAATTAAGTCTTAGCTTCACCTGATATAATGCCATAATATCCCAATCTTTAGCTGAACGATAACTTAATATTCGACGTTTTTAAGCTACAACTGCATTTTAAATGCTGCTTATACTGATGAATAATCATTGGAGTTCTCGTTACCGCAATTATGATGGTGCACGTGTTACGTTGCGCTTATGAACAATCACGAGTATCATACCAGAAGAGTATAAGGTGTGCTTCTGGACCAACTTTAGATGCTATCAGCCGTCTCACCACCTAAGGTCTGCAAATTACTGTTCTCAGAATCGCTGTGCTCGTCTGGTACGTTGTATGGAATAAAGCCATGCAGTTTCAATATTGTGTGCTCACCCGTAGCTAGGTAGCGCTGTGGTAAGACATTGAACTGGTACTCGGGAGAGTAGCGGTTGAAATACCCGTCAGACCTGCAAGATTAGGTTTTCGCGGGATTTCCTTAAATCGCTTGATGCAAATTGATGCAATCTGATCTAGTGCCTCGTCTCGAATAACGTTGTCGTCGATATGTTGAAGTCCTTCCTTGCGTGTTTACTCACATGTTGACTCAGAGGAAACTTCAACCAAAGATACCGGTTACCATCGTTACACAAAAAAGCAGCAGAACGAAAGATAGTAAATGTATATTGAAGTTTGGAGTGTTGTGCCACTGAGTAAACAATATCAAAAAGAATGTTTTCAGTTTCAGACTTTTTCTACATTGCAACATAATCGTCAATATTTTCCTTTGTTTACAGCTATGCTTTTACTTTTTGATGAAATTTTGCAGACTGTGACCTTCTTGTTATTTCATTATCAGGCCCCGTGGGAACATGAGAGACACAACTGCTTCAGTCAAATGAAACTATATGGGTCTAGAGACCTATTCAAGTCTCAAACATCTTTGATGTATATATGCAGACTGAGGCGACGAATGAAAATTTGTACGAAGGCCGGTACTCGAAACTAGCACAGTGCCAAGGTTGCACAGTGGTTAGGGCATCTACCTAGTGAATTTTCATTCGTCGCTTTATGCTACATACGTACATCACAGATATTTGAGACTTGAAAAGGGCCCTTGAACCAAATAGTTTCATTTGATTAAAGCACCTATGCCTGTTTTTCAGGCAGGATTCCCCGTTTCATTCGATGCTATTCCAATACAGTTGTCGAGCCTTTGCAATTCTGTTCTAGTTAAGGGAGAATAACAAGTGGACTCTACAAATTTTCATTCGTCACTTCAGTCTCCATATGTACATCAAAGCTGCTTCGCCAGGCGACATGTCAGTACATAAATTACAGAATTCTAATAACAAAAAATAAAAAAAGAAACTATAGAATTTATAAAACATGAAAAAGCTTCGAAAGATTGAACGAACAAATACATCACAGCAAAATGTTCACAGTTACTGGGAGGAATTCGTGTGTGGAACAGCACATTGCCACAAGTAAATTTTGAACATGTATTTAAAGACTTGGATTATACCATTCAATGTTTTCAGTCCTGCTGTAAGCATACTGAAAAATTAAACTTTTCGAGTAATAGTTAAGCGAAGTGCAAATCCTCTATCCGTATAGTGGTTACTGATAAATATTGCTGTTTTTTAATAAGTCTATATTATTATCACCAAATCCTATGATGGGGTATATGTACGTGGATGGCAGAGTTGTAATTCCGGGATACCTGACCAAGAGCCATTTAGAAGCATGAGAAACGACACAGCAGATCTGCTTGATCGCAACTTTTCTGGTTTCACAATATTCTTGGTGAGTGCACAGAGATTGTTCAGAAATACAGTACCATAGGAGATAGTAGAGTGAAAGTAAGGAAGGTAAACAGGATTTCGCTTTTCAGTTTCAGGGACAGTGAAAATTGTTCTTATACTGAAAATATTAGCATTCAGATTCTGCATAAGAACTTTAAAGTGCTTCCTGCGAAAATATTTCATCTACTTCAGTAGCAAGAATTTGAAATGGTTAATGTCATTGACTGTTTGATGATAATGGGACAAAATAATTTCGCTTTTACGAGAGTTCAGAGACAGAAACTGCATGCATAGCCTCTTCTTTCAGCTAAGTGGTTTCCAGCGAGTGTACGACACTCCATCGCTGTCATAATGACTTGCACGAGTTCCACTGGGCCCAGGGATGCCCACGTAAATGTTTTCCGGAGCATAATGGAGCCGCCGCCATCTTGTCTCCCTCCCGCAATACAGGTGTCAAGGAGCAATTCCCCTGGAAGACGACGGATTCGCGACCTCCTATCGGCATTATGAAAAAGGTATCGGGATTCATCAGACCATGCAACGCTCTGCCAACGTCCAGTGCCGATGGTCACGTACCCATTTCAGTCGTAGTTCCCGCTGTGGTGTTAACATGGCACATACATGGGTCGTCCGCTGCGGAGGTCCAAGAGTGTTCGTGCACTGTGTGTTCAGACACACTTGCACTCTGCCCAGCATTAGAGGGTGATGTTATTTCCGCCACAGTTCGCCGCCTGTTCTGTATTACCTATGTGTTACCTGTCTGCCCAAGCCGGCCAGTGTGGCCGAGCGGTTCTAGGCGCTACAGTCTGGAATCGCGAGACCGCTACGGTCGCAGGTTCCAATCCTGCCTCGGGAATGGATGTGTGTGATGTCCTAGGGTTAATTAGGTTTAAGTAGTTCTAAGTTCTAGGGGGCTGATGATCTTAGAAGTTAAGTCCCATAGTGCTCAGAGCCATTCCCCAAGAAACCTTTTTTTAAATTTTTTATTTTTTTTATTTTTTCCCAGCTTACGACGTCCGATGATTGTAATGAGGGACGGCCGCCCAACCACGTGACGTCTGGACGTGATATCACCTTGGTTTTGCCCCGTGTTGAATACACTGACCGCAGCACTCCTCGAACACCTGACAAGTCACGCAGATTACGAAATACACATGCGGAGCCTCCGGGCCATCACAACCCGCCCTCAATGATACTCATATAGATCGCGCGCGTTCCCCATTCTACACACGGAGAGCACGCGCACTGATACTACATGCAACGTGCGTGCGTCTGGCTAGCAGTCATTCATCGCCAGGTGACGCTGCTATTGCCTGGACGGGTTTAAACGCATGGTGGGTCGGTGGTCGTAATGTTCTGGCTGATTGGTGTAAGTTCGTTACAAAAATTAAAAAAACTCAACATTACGATCTAGCGTTCGAACTGGGCTGGATCCAAAGGAGTATGACATCCAAAGCAGCTTATAATTGATAACTGGACACCGGTGTTGTTCACAAACATAAGTTCTTAATGCAAAGTAAAAACATAAACAGACATCCGAGTTTTCGAACAGGGCTGGTTCCATGGGATCGTAGTGTTGTATGTTATTCAATTATCGTGACAGAGTGCCACGATCGCCTGTGGAGACGATGGAGCTAGCTGCTCCGCGGACAGGCCTTGTCGTCTACGAATGTGATGTTCTGTTGCCCCGGTGGATGATGGCTTGGGACACAGGTTTCCATTTGCAGTTTATTTTCTCCTGTAAAGCGAAAAGCATTAAAGATTCTAGAAAGCTTTACGAGAAAAATAAACTGCGGATGGAAACTCCTGTCCGGAACAGTCATCCACTGGAGCAACAGTGTTTCGCATTCATAGACGACAAGGTCTGCCTATGGAACACCTAGCTTCATCTCCTCCACCGGCGATCGTGGAAATAAGTCGCGATGGTTTTATAACAAGCAAGGTAACGAGATGTTGCACCTGCGGTCCGTCAGCGCAGAAAGTTTGAAGTAAATCAGTAAAAAATTTTTCTTTTTCGTTATAACATTTATATACACTGGTAGAAAAAAAATCACAAAACCAAAGCAATACTTGATGTAGACTTATGCAATCTCGGGAATACATTTGTCCGCGTGACATATTTAATAGATTAACAGGGTGCGTGGGATAACATCGAGAGCGCTTCTTCTGCCATACGAAACCGCACCCCAGACCGTAACTCAAGGTGTAGGTCCAGTGTGTCTCGCACACAGAAAAGTTGGGTGCACGTCCTCAACTGGCCTCCTTCTAAGCGACGCACAGCCTATACTAGCACCACGGCAGAACTAGATTTCATGGGATAACACAACAGACCTCCACCTTGCCCTCCAATGAGCTCTCGCTTCACATCACTGAAGTTGCAGATGATGGTGGTCTGAGGTCAGTGGAATGCACGCTACAGGGCGTCTGGTTCGGAGCTGTCCTTGAAATAATCGATTTGTAACAGTTTATTGTGTCATAATGATGCCACTGGTGGTCAGATTGCTGCTGCAGATGCAGTAATATCCTAAAGATCCATACGCCGAACACGATGGTCTTCCTTCTCGGAAGTGCCACATGGTCCTCTAGAGCCCTATCTTCTTGCGACATACATTGTATTGGCCGGCCGTTGTGGCCGAGCGGTTCTAGGCGCTTTAGTCCTGAGCCGCGCTGCTGCTACGGTCGCAGGTTCGAATCCTGCCTCGGGAATGGATGTGTGATGTGCTCAAGTTAGTTAGGTTTAAGTAGTTCTAAGTCTAGGGGACTAATGACCTCAGATGTTAAGTCCCATAGTGCTTAGAGCCATTTGAACCATTTTGGACATTGTCGTGAACCCGCTGCCAGCAATTACGTACAGTGGCTACATAACTGCCAACTCTTTCTGCAACATCACAGAAGGATCATCCAGCCCTATTACACGACCTCGATAAAACTCAGTGAGGTGTTGATAATGGCGTCTTTGCAGCCTTAAAGGCATTATCGACAAACATTAGCTCACCAAGACCAATCTAAACGTAGCTAACATTCACGATCGTTACGACGTGTATTTAAAGGAAACCCGATTTGCATCCTCATATGCGACTGGCGCGAAATTTGATTAAACATCGTCATCTACACGTATAAACACGCCAGCCAAATTTCATTGATGTTGCACAAAACCTTGGTTGCCATTATATAGTAGTACTTCACGATTCCTTCCATACTAGCAAAACAAAATTGTCTGTCACAAAATTTCCGCCTCGGCTTATTTCCGGCAGTAAATGGGCGTTAAAGATCGGCAGTCTGGATACACTGCAATTGTTGTGAAGTTGGTACAGTAACTAACGTTTTGGGTTAGTATACATGAGACCAATGGTTCAATGCTGGGTCGAGGTGTAGTTTTTTTTTTTTTTTTTTGCCAATTTTCTTCTGTCATATATACTGTAGTACATACCGTTTCTTAAGCCACATGTATCCGACATTTATGTAGTACAGCGTTTTGAAACGGTGAACATAACAAGAACGTGGACAGACAACTCAGAAAAAGACGGTGGAAACAAATGACCTGTCGTTGGACAGAATAACTACAAAAATAATATGAATTTCGAGATGCTAAATATGACTGCACATTTAAATAACTCAACATCTATTAGTTATTTAAACTACATGCAGTACGTCCGCTCAGATGTAACACATTAGCAACCAGTGACAATAATAAGTTCCATATTAATGACCGCATGACGTTTATAAAACAATACGTTGTCCGCGGAGCATATGCTCAAAGGGACTCATGTGCACTTCCAAACGTTGCGCGACCCTCTGGATCATACAGCTCTGGACGCTTCACAATATGGCTGCATCTACAGATACAAGAGCTCCATGAACACGCGATATCAGTCTCCCACACGTGTCAGCGGAGCAGAATACACGTGCTACTTCAAGTGTCCTCTCTGGAAGAAATCCAGTGGATGTCGGTCAAGTGAACGCGGAGGCCATACAAGTGGGCTTCCCAGTCAGAGCCATTTCCCTGGAAATTTTCTGTCTAAATGCCGTCACACCTTAATTCCAAAATGTGCAGGCGAACCATCGCGTTGGAACTATAACCTATGCCGAACGTGAAGTGGAATATCTTCCAGTGCGTCAGGCAAATAGTTTGAGAGGAATGTATGATACCTTCATTCAGTCAACCGGTCAGGCAACAGGTAGGGATCCTAACACCTGTCTCCCAATATTCCGGCCCAGACGTCGATGCCAAAGCGAACTTGGTATCAACAGTTGCTGGTGACGAGCGCGTAAGCAGTGTAAACATGTCATTAATCGCAGCGGGCTGTTCCACCTAGGACACGTCGCCTCTCTTACAGCTTTTGTTCTGCATGATACATCCGGTACTGCTAATTGTGTAATGTTGGTTCTCAAATTACACTGTGTCCCTGACGGTAATGGACGTGATGTTTTTGCACAATTCCATCGATAATAGAAACACGCGGAGGTACTTAAAAACAGCATACGCTTATGAGACTCAACGTTGAAAGGTATAATTAACGGTTCCATAGTAATAATACAACAATCGGTAACCGCGTTTGGAAATTATTTGCAAAATATTTTGCTAGCTCTACTAATTACGTAAGGCCCTAACGAAATGTAATGGACCTGATCGTGGCAAGAATAATAGTTGGTACTAATCGATGGGACCATTGGGGGAGGGTACACAAAAAACAGGTTTGGAATCCAGTAAATGCAGTGATGCGAAACAATTCGCGCCCACGACGTGCAAAAGTCTTCTTTAAAAGCAAATCAGTAAAAACGATTGAACTTCGGTTTCTGTATTCGTAGTTCATAAGTGCAAATGCTTTGTAGAAGACCCACTGTAATCGCAGTATGACGATTAAGACGCCAGATATCGTACTACGTGGACTATATTTAGCAAATGAAAACGAATACGCCTCGACCTAGAATCGAACCCTCGACCTGCTACATGCTAACCCAAAACAGTATCGGCTGCACCAACAGCACAGAACTACTGCTCTTTTCTGACTGAGGTAGTTACAGTACACAAGTCCACAGTGTTGCCAAATTGCTAATCTTTGATGTCCATTTACTGCCGGAAAGTTGTCGACTTACAGGGTGGCAATTATTGAACTATATGAAATAAAATTGTCATAACTTCTGAACGGTTAGCGTTAGGACGTTCAAACTGCACGGTTGGTGACAGGGCATGATTGGAATTAGCTTGCGTGTGTATGGTTTGGTTTAGCGATGATGCCAATTTTCATATGGATGGGTCGTCAATAAGCCAAACTGGCGCTTTTGGGAGCCTGAGAATACGCGTTTCGTGATCGAGAAGTATCTTGACCAGCAACGGGTGACTGTGTGGTACGGAATAATCGTGGCGATATTCCTTGATGGCACGGTGACTACCGAATTGTACGTGAAGGTTCCGGAAGATGATTTCATCCCCATTATCCATATTGAACCTGATTTCGACAAGATACAAGACGGAGCTCGACCCCAATGAAACACGAGAGTCTTTAATGTCATGGAGGAGCACCTCTGGGACCGCATTCTATTTCTGCGGTAACCAGAGGCGACTGACATTGGCCTCGATTGACTGCCATATTCTCCGGATCTGAACACATGCGACTCCTTTTTGTGGGGCTATATTAAATGGGAAGTGTACAGCAATAACCCCAAAACAATTGCTGAACGGAAATCAGCCATTCAGGAGGTCATCGACAGCATCGACGTTCCGGCACTTTAACAGGTCATGCAGAATTTCGCTATTCGTCTGCCCCACATGAACGCCATTGATGGAAGAAGTATCAAACATGTCATAACATAAATCAGAAAATCCTTAATGACGTCTACATGTTGAATAAAGTGTGTGCTCACCGTAATTTGTGGCTAATTAACGTTTTCTTTACATATAGTTCAATACTTGGCCCCCTGTATATTATACAGTAACCTAAAGACATTTTTTTTTTAGGGAGAGCTTTCACAAGGGATTTGCCTGGTTCAAAAGATATTACAAATCGATTCCAGGTAAATATAAAAGGGCAATAAGAATCACGGGTATTCGTTACTGCATCCCTGATAACCTCGTGTAGTGATGTAAGTTCCCTTACCCAGAGCTTAACTTTCGCGCACTCATTTCCTAACCGATTCAGCTGTAGTCAATAGCTGTTGTACTTTAGCTTGTCACTCTGACATAAATTTCGGCAGTCCCTTTAATTCTTTCTAATTCAATACGTCCCTGGGTACAGAACGTAGATTTGTTTCAAAATGGTATGAACACCGCCATCAATTAGTTGGTCATACCCATATTTTCGAGTTTAAGAGGAAGCATTAGTCAATGATTAACAAGAACAGAGGAAAATAATATAGTAGAAGAAGAATGGATAGCTTTGAGAGATGAAATAGTGGAGGCAGCAGAGGATCAACAAGGTAAAAAGAAGAGAGCCAGTAGAAATCCTTGTGTAACACAAGAGATATTCAATTTAGTCGATGAAAGGAGAAAATATAAAAATGCAATAAATGAAGTAGGCGAAAGGCAAAACAAACGTCTAAAAAATGAGATCGACAGGAAGTGCAAAGTGGCTAAGCAGGAGTGGCTAGAGGACTAATGTAAGGATGTGGAAGCGTATATCACTGGGGGTTAGATTGATGCTGTTGTTGTTGTGGCCTTCAGTCCTGAGACTGGTTTGATGCAGCTCTCCATGCTACTCTATCCTGTGCAAGCTTTTTCATCTCCCAGTACCTACTACAACCTACATCCTTCTGAATCTGCTTAGTGTATTCATCTCTTGGTCTCCCTCTACGATTTTTACCCTCCACGCTGCCCTCCAATACTAAATTGGTGATCCCTTGATGCCTCAGAACATGTCCTACCAACCGATCCCTTCTTCTGGTCAAGTTGTGCCACAAAATTCTCTTCTCCCCAATCCTATTCAATACTTCCTCATTAGTTATGTGATCTACCCATCTAATCTTCAGCATCTTCTGTAGCACCACATTTCGAAAGCTTCTATTCTCTTCTTGTCCGAACTATTTATCGTCGATGTTTCACTTGCATACATGGCTACACTCCATACGAATACTTTCAGAAATGACTTCCTGACACTTAAATCAATACTGGATGTTAACAAATTTCTCTTCTTCAGAAACGCTTTCCTTGCCGTTGCCAGCCTACATTTTATATCCTCTCTACTTCGACCATCATCAGTTATTTTGCTCCCCAAATAGCAAAACTCCTTTACTACTTTAAGTGCCTCATTTCCTAATCTAATTCCCTCAGCATCACCCGACTTAATTAGACTACATTCCATTATCCTTGTTTTGCTTTTGTTGATGTTCATCTTATATCCTCCTTTCAAGACATTGTCCATTCCATTCAACTGCTCTTGCAAGTCCTTTGCTGTCTCTGACAGAATTACAATGTCATCGGCGAACCTCAAAGTTTTTATTTCTTCTCCATGAATTTTAATACCTACTCCGAATTTTTCTTTTGTTTCCTTTACTGCTTGCTCAATATACAGATTGAACAATATCGGGGAGAGGCTACAACCCTGTCTTACTCCCTTCCCAACCACTGCTTCCCTTTCATGTCCCTCGACTCTTATAACTGCCATCTGGTTTCTGTACAAATTGTAAATAGCCTTTCGCTCCCTGTATTTTACCCCTGCCACCTTTAGAATGTGAAAGAGAGTATTCCAGTCAACATTGTCAAAAGCTTTCTCTAAGTCTACAAATGCTAGAAACGTAGGTTTGCCTTTCCTTAACCTTTCTTCTAAGATAAGTCGTAAGGTCAGTATTGCCTCACGTGTTCCAGTGTTTCTACGGAATCCAAACTGATCTTCCCCGAGGTTGGCTTCTACTAGTTTTTCCATTCGTCTGTAAAGAATTCGTGTTAGTATTTTGCAGCTGTGACTTATTAAGCTGATAGTTCGGTAATTTTCACATCTGTCAACACCTGCTTTCTTTGGGACTCGAATTATTATATTCTTCTTTAAGTCTGAGGGTATTTCGCCTGTTTCATACATCTTGCTCACCAGATGGTAGAGTTTTGTCAGGACTGGCTCTCCCACGGCCGTCAGTAGTTCCAATGGAATATTGTCTACTCCGGGGGCCTTGTTTCGAGTCAGGTCTTTCAGTGCTCTGTCAAACTCTTCACGCAGTATCATATCTCCCATTTCATCTTCATCTACATCCTCTTCCATTTCCATAATATTGTCCTCAAGTACATCGCCCTTGTATAGACCCTCTATATACTCCTTCCACCTTTCTGCTTTCCCTTCTTTGCTTAGAACTGGGTTTCCATCTGAGCTCTTGATATTCATACAAGTTGTTTTCTTATCTCCAAAGGTCTCTTTAATTTTCCTGTAGGCGGTATCTATCTTACCCCTAGTGAGATAGGCCTCTACATCCTTACATTTGTCCTCTAGCCATCCCTGCTTAGCCATTTTGCACTTCCTGTCGATCTCATTTTTGAGACGTTTGTATTCCTTTTTGCCTGTTTCACTTACTGCATTTTTATATTTTCTCCTTTCATCAATTAAATTCAATATTTCTTCTGTTACCCAAGGATTTCTACTAGCCCTCGTCTTTTTACCTACTTGATCCTCTGCTGCCTTCACTACTTCATCCCTCAAAGCTACCCATTCTTCTTCTACTGTATTTATTTCCCCCATTCCTGTCAATTGCTCCCTTATGCTCTCCCTGAATCTCTGTACAACCTCTGGTTCTTTTAGTTTATCCAGGTCCCATCTCCTTAAATTCCCACCTTTTTGCAGTTTCTTCAGTTTTAATCTACAGGTCATAACCAATAGATTGTGGTCAGAGTCCACATCTGCCCCTGGAAATGTCTTACAATTTAAAACCTGGTTCCTAAATCTCTGTCTTACCATTATATAATCTATCTGAAACCTTTTAGTATCTCCAGGGTTCTTCCATGTATACAACCTTCTTTCATGATTCTTAAATCAAGTGTTAGTTATGATTATGTTGTGCTCTGTGCAAAATTCGACCAGGCGGCTTCCTCTTTCATTTCTGTCCCCCAATCCATATTCACCTACTATGTTTCCTTCTCTCCCTTTTCCTACACTCGAATTCCAGTCACCCATGACTATTAAATTTTCGTCTCCCTTCACAATCTGAATAATTTCTGTTATTTCATCATACATTTCTTCAATTTCTTCGTCATCTGCAGAGTTAGTTGGCATATAAACTTGTACTACTGTAGTAGGCGTGGGCTTCGTATCTATCTTGGCCACAATAATGCGTTCACTATGCTGTTTGTAGTAGCTTACCCGCATTCCTATTTTCCTATTCATTATTAAACCTACTCCTGCATTACCCCTATTTGATTTTGTGTTTATAACCCTGTAGTCACCTGACCAGAAGTCTTGTTCCTCCTGCCACCGAACTTCACTAATTCCCACTATATCTAACTTCAACCTATCCATTTCCCTTTTTAAATTTTCTAACCTACCTGCCCGATTAAGGGATCTGACATTCCACGCTCCGATCCGTAGAACGCCAGTTTTCTTTCTCCTGATAACGACATCCTCTTGAGTAGTCCCCGCCCGGAGATCCGAATGGGGGACTATTTTACCTCCAGAATATTTTACCCAAGAGGACGCCATCATCATGTAATCATACAGTAAAGCTGCATGCCCTCGGGAAAAATTACGGCTGTAGTTTCCCCTTGCTTTCAGCCGTTCGCAGTACCAGCACAGCAAGGCCGTTTTGGTTATTGTCACAAGGCCAGATCAGTCAATCATCCAGACTGTTGCCCTTGCAACTACTGAAAAGGCTGCTGCCCCTCTTCAGGAACCACACGGTTGTCTGGCCTCTCAACAGATACCCCTCCGTTGTGGTTGCACCTACGGTACGGCTATCTGTATCACTGAGGCACGCAAGCCTCCCCACCAACGGCAAGGTCCATGGTTCATGGGGGAAACAGGAAAACTAAAGAGACCTTCGGAGAAAATAGAACCACGTGGTTCAAATGGCTCTGAGCACTATGGGACTTAACTTCTGAGGTCATCAGTCCCCTAGAACTTAGAACTACTTAAACCTAACTAACCTAAGGACATCACACACATCCATTCCCGAGGCAGGATTCGAACCTGCGACCGTAGCGGTCGCGCGGTTCCAGGCTGTACCGCCTAGAACCGCTCGGCCACCCCGGCCGGCAGAACCACATGTATGAATATCAAGAGCTCAGATGGAAAACCAGTCTTAAGCAAAGAAGAGAAAGCATAATGGTGGAAGAAGTATGTAGAGTGTCTACACAAGGGAGATGTACTTGAGGGCAATATTATGAAAACAGCAGAGGACGTAGATGAAGATGAGTAGAGAGATGTGAAACAGCCGGAAGAACTTGACAAAGCACTGAAAGACTGAAGTCGAAACAAGGCCCCGGGGGTAGACAACATTCCGTTAGAGCTACTGGTAGCCCTGATAGAGACAGCCATCACAAAACATTCAGATTACAAGAAGAATATAATTATTTCAATGCCAATGAAAGTAGGCGTTGACAGGTGCGAAAATTACCGAATTATGAGTTTAATAACTCACGCCTGTAAAATACTAACACTAGTACTTTGTAGAAGAATGTAAAAACTGAGAGGAGCCGTTATCGGGGAAGACCAGTATGAATTCTGGAGAAATGTAGGAACACGCGAAGCAATACTGACCCTACGACTTCTCATAGAAGATAGGTTAAGGAAAGGCAAACCTACGTTTTTAGCATTTATGGACATAAAGAAAGCTTTTGACAGTGTTGACTGGAATAATCTCTTTCAAATTGTTAAGTTGGCAGGGTTAAAATACAGGGAGCCAGAGGCCATTCACAATTTATACAGAACAAGATAGCAGTTATAAGAGTCGAGAGGCACGAAAGATAAGCAGTGGTTGAAAAGAGAGTGAGACAGGGTAATAGCCTATCCCCGATGTTATTCAGTCTATGTATTGAGCAAGCAGTAAACGAGACAAAAGAAAAATCTGGAGTAGGAAGTAGAGTCCAGGGAGAAGAAATAAAAACTTTGGTGTTAGCTGATGACATTGTAATTCTGGCACTTACAACAAATGACTTGGAAGGGCAGTTGAACAGTATGGACAGTGTCTTGAAAGAAGGATATAAGATGAACATCAACAAAAGCAAAACGTCGATAATGGAATGTAGTCGAATTAAATCAGGTGATGCTGAGGGAATTAGATTAGGAAATGGGACACTGAAAGTAGTAGATAAGTTTTGTATTTGGGAAGCAAAATAACTGAGGATAGTCGAAGTAGGAAAGATATAAAATGTAGACTGGCAAAGGCAAGAGAAGCATCCCTGAAGAAGAGAAATTTGTTAACATCGAGTATGGATTTAAGTGTCAGGAAGTCTTTTTGAAAGTATTTGTACGGCGTGTAGCCGTGTATGGATGTGAAACATGGCCGATAAACAGTTTAGACAAAGCAGACTTTGGGCTGAGGACCACAACAACAAAATGTATATTTTTGACGTAATGCTATGCATTCATATTAACTACAGTATCTTATTTTGTGGTGTTATTTAGTCGTCACAGAAAGTAAAATGAATAAACTCTGGAATTTTTCTGAGAAGACTCCGAAAATGAACGCATGCAGCTTTTGTTGAACAGTTGAACAGTGACTACATATTTTAACTTGTTGATTATTTGACAGCACCAGAAACATATTATTAAAATATTTTCAGTATTTTCATTGGCATAGATAAAATCGTTGCACCAGAATGTGATGCACTCTTAAGCTTTTCCGATTTACTAACAACGTTACAGACGGCAGATAATGGATAGTTTGATTGGCCCAAACACGTTCGCCATTCCGTGCCCCCTGATTTCCCAATGATTCAGTTGTATGCAACTACTGGTAATTGCTGAATCAGGAAGTGGCAGCAAGGCAGACACAAATGAAGCGTGTGCAGTCATATTGTCAAGGAGATAACCGGTATACCAGGCGGAATAAAATATAAAGTGCAGCACATCTGCGGGCCGTGTCGCGACAGTCCGGCTGGTGGCGCGATGAGCGGGTATTCGAATGCAGCGCCGACGGTTATTGTAGCTGTTGTCGCAGGCGTATACGGGCTTCGCGCTGACAGGTCCGGAAATTGAAGCGATCTGTAGGGCTTCGGGCGCCGAGGTCAGCTTTATTTCGTCGCCAGGGGAGCACGGCACCTGTTTAAGCGCCGCGCCTGCAGCATCGCAGATACATCCCGCTTCTCACTCCCGATCGCTGAGCTTTCTCAGAACTAACTTATGAGTGCGGCGCGAGCCCGGTAGCTCCTGAAGTCACACCATGCCATTTGCAGGAAAACACTCGCTTTTGTTGAACTGTACGGGTTTCTTTCAATGAGAATCATAATAACCTGGTGTAAAGTGTTAGAGAAAGCTTTTGTGTTCCGCTATATTTTCTTTTCATGTCGTAGTACAACATTGTAAAAAAAAGAGCAGCACCTTTAATATGTATCCCAGTTTACTCAAGATGCAATACATAGAAAACACACAGTGATCTTATAAAATGAGTCCTTTCTGAGAACGATGTCTGAACAGGTTCCAGAACAGTAGCGCTAGGAAGAAAAGTCATAGAGCGTATTAGTATTGTATGTTGCGAACTCGGGAGCCAATGAATTGACACCGCCCATACCATAATACTTCCTGAAGTTCGATTTCCGTGTTGTGGATGAATATGCATCAGTAGTATGTGGCTTCCCTGGTCTATACCACACACGGAAACGGCTTTTATTTGCTTGCAGGACAAATAAACACACCAAAAATAGAATGCATCACCTGGATTCAGAGAGTTCCGGAAAATGTACAGAAAATTGGAATAGAGCTCAACATCAGCATCATTTCTGCACTTTTTACTGCTCCTGAAAACCACACATGGTATGCTGTACCACCATACAGTGAGACTTTCAGAGGTGGTGGTCCAGACTGCTGTACACACCGGTACCCCTAATACCCCAGTAGCACGTCCTCTTGCATTGATGCATGCCTGTATTCGTCGTGGCATACTATCCACAAGTTCATCAAGGCACTGTTGGTCCAGATTGTCCCACTCCTCAACGGCGATTCGGCGTAGAACCCTCAAAGTGGTTGATGGGTCACATTGTCCATAAACAGCCCTTTTCAATCAATCCCAGGCATGTTCGACAGGGTTCATGTCTGGAGAACATGCTGTGCACTCTAGTCGAGTGATGTCGTTATCCTGAAGGAAGTCATTCACAAGATGTGCACGTTGGGGGTGCGAATTGTCGTCCATGAAGACGAATGCCTCGCCAATACTAGTATGCTGCCGATATGGTTGCACTGTCGGTCAGAGGATGGCATTCACGAATCGTACAGCCGTTACGGCGCCTTCCATGACCACCAGCGGCGTACATGATGCTCTCTGAACAGTCAAAGGGATTGTGTCTGTGATAAAACATCCACAGTCAACGTCTATCTTCAGGAGTTATGGGAACCGGGGTGATGCAAACCGTTTTTGATGTGTGTATGTCCTCGTCATTAACACGACTGGAAACCATCCCGTCCTGCATTTTTTACCTCCTCACAAAACTGAAGTCTTACGCAACCACGCTGTGTTGTGATTGGAAGTCGGGATAGAATCGTTTTGGTAGAAACTAATTCCCAACCCTCTATTTCGGTGCTTCTGGCGAGATATATTCCCGTATTTGTGCAATAAATGGTCGTGTAATCTGCTACTGTCGCCCTCGGAATACGTCAGCTGTGGCTTACTTGTGTGACACGTGGAATCCACAACATGATCTACAGTTATTAAGGTGTTTGTCTGTCGATTATTTCCAACACCACAGAACCACTGGCACTTCACATGCGACCAGTGCAGCAATTTTCATTCCATCCTCTCATAGCACCAACATTTGAATTCTGTCAGAACAATCGGGTTGGCTTTAAAAAAATCGAGTACATCGAATGAACCGACGACTGCTTGAAATGGCCGACATTACGACAATGCGCCCTTTCGCAGAATGTGCCGCCTTTAAAGCTCTATCACTGCTGCTGTATCATGTTATAGCACTTAAAACCCTACCACGAGAGCGTCTGCAACCAAGCCTTTGTCTAGAATTGTCGTGATGCGTGGCATGTGACAGTTCACCTCGTGGCTCACGGTGGACGTTAGACTCCATTGCTTAGTGATGATTAAACAGCGCTAACAGACTACTGCCAGCGTGTTTAAACCTCTATCCATCTGCAGTCTCCTAAAGTTTTTGTCTCCTCTACAGAGACGAACGCTGGCTCTTGATTACCTGGAATTCCAAGTACTTACAAAAAAACGAAACGAAATATTTCTATAGTAATAGTTGGCTCAGTAAACACTCTGTCTCTCAGTTACTCATTTAACATTATTTGAGTAATTTGTATCAATAAAACCACTTTCCTCCTGCATGCGCATCTGTATTTATCAAAAAACTACTTACAGTTATTCTTCATTCTAGCTAACCAGGTTTTAACTAACTTGCAGCTATATTTCCCACACTACATGGCTTATGCTTCGTTCTTTACTGAAATGTGCCATTTTTGTTACTCCGTTTAAAATCTTAGGAAGTTTAACCTAATACTTGCTTGTGTCATAATATTAACTACAGTGGTTCTGAAGCCTTTAGGACCAACATTATACAGAAAATAAGTGGTCTTAAACTCAGTACTGTAGGAAAATCAATTAATTACCGTAAATTAAAATTTAGTTCCTTATTGACATAAGAACAAGAGTATATTCGTGTTCTGAGCTGTGGATGGGTTGAGGAAGGGGGAATCTGATAATATTTTCGCTACTGAAGCACAATTTTTTCAAAACAAATCACAGAGTCATTGAAAACTGTGATCACTAATCATCATCTTAGTAATGCTACAACATTATTACAGTATAGGCACCTACTACCTATAATGTATACCACTGAGGCAATATACAATAGTTTCGATCTGTACATAACCATTTTAACAATTTTCTTGTTCTGTCAAACACGTAATATTCAGGTACATGGGAACACTTTTTCTATTCAAATTAAATATCGGCTGGTAACACCAGAAGGAAAACAATGTGAACTGGAAGAACAATGCTTCTGGATGCATTTAGAGTCCAGAGGAATCTAGGATTTTCATTTTCAAGAAGAGTAACGGTGAACGCCGAAAAAATTTTAATACTACACGGAAGATGATTGAGGATACACTAACTGATACTACTCTGTAACAAGATTTTTCTTTCCTCTTAGGTGGAAGGCGGTGGGAGGTAGAGAAGGCCTCCCCCTGCCCATGCCGCTAGGTACACCCTCACATAAACAGCTGAAATACTTAGCAATAACTTAAGCGCACACACACACACACACACACACACACACACACACACACACACACACACACACACACACAACCCACCCACCCACCCACACACACACACACAGTGTTCCCAACTTTCCTGAGAACATTACCCCTGAGTGTAATCAGGTATTAGCTAGTACCGACACCCCTAACACCCATCATGATCAACATTAGCGCCTAAGTAATCTTTAGAATGCAAAATAATTTTCTCGAACACGTTCATTTTTAGAATGACTAAACATAAATGATATTTAGTTTTTGTACGTGTTTTCTTAAACCACTAGGTAATCTATCAATGAGACTATTGATAGTGCTTATTTGTAACAACCCTCCTTTTTTTATAGATTTATGAAGCAATTTTCAGTGCACCGCGAGTGCCACATACAACTCCCGCTCAGTAAAGATCGCTATCTATCCACTTCGAGGGAAGGCTCTTGTTACAAAACATGCTTCCTCTGCAACATCCTCTCCCAAGCAGCACTTACTTCACCCACACTCTGAATTTGCATTTAAAATCAACCAAATTAAAATGCTTGAACTGCACATAGGCCTAAAGTTTGTGAATCACTCGGCTGTTAGACTCCTGCCTTGCAATTGGCAGAAATTGGAAGATATCACGCTGCTAATGATTTGTGTCTGCCCATTTTCGCTGACAATAATAATAATAGAAATAATAATAACAATATCTAAAATTGTGCAACGCCAAGAATCATGGACCTTGCCGCGCGGGGTAGCCGTGCTGTCTATGGGCGCCTTGCCACGGTTCGCGCGGCTACCCCGTCGGAGGTTCGAGTCCTCCCTGGGGCATGGGTGTCTGTGTGCTGTCCTTAGCGTAAGTTAGTTTAAGTTAGATTAAGTAGTGTGCAAGCCTAGAGACCGATTACCTTAGCAGTTTGGTCCCATAGGAACTTACCACAAATTTCCAATTTCCATGGACCTTGTCGACGGTGGGGAGGCTTGCCTGACTTAGTGATACAGATAGCCGTATCGTAGATGGAACCACAACGGAGAGGTATCTGTTGAGAGAGAAGATACACGTGTGGTTCCTGAAGAGGGGCAACAGAATTTTCAGTAGTTGCAGGAGCAACAGTCTGGATGATTGACGGACCTGGCCTTTTAACATAAACCAAAACGGCCTTGCTTTGATGACACTACAAACGCCTGAAAGCAAGGGGAAATTACAGCCGTAATTTTTCCCGAGGGCCTGCAGCTCTACTGTATGGTTAAATGATGATGGAATGCGGAGGTAAAATAATACTCAATTCGGATCTCCGGGCGGGGACTACCACAGGAGAACGTAGTCATCAGGAGTAATAAAACTGGCATTCTACAGATCAGAGCGAGGAATGTTAGATCCCTTAATCTTACAGGTAGGTTAGAAAATTTAAAAAGGGAAATGAATGGGTTAAAGCTGGATATAGTGGGAATTAGCGAAGTTCGGTGGCAGGAAGAACAGCACTTCTGGTCAGGCCAATATAGTGCTATAAATACAAAATTGAATAGAGGTAATGCAAGATTAGGTTCAATAACGAGTAAAAAATATAGGAACGCGGATAAGCTACTATTAACATCATAGTGAACGCAATACTGTAGCCAAGATAGACACTAAGCCCACACCCACCAAAGTAGTACAAGTTTATATGCCGACCAGGTCCACAGATAACAAGCAGACAAAGGAAATGTATGATGAGAAAAAAGAAATTATGCAGATAGTTTAGGAAGACGAAAATTTAATATTCGTTGTGGACTGGAATTCGTGAGTAGGATAATGTAGAAAAGAAATGCAGTAGGTGAATATGGTCTGGGGGAAAGGAAGCCTCCAGGCAGAATTTTGCACAGAACATAATTTAATCATAGCTGACTCTTGCTTTAACAATCATGAAAGAAAGTTGTATCCGTGGAAGAGGCCTGGAGACACGGGAAGGTTTCAGATTGATTATATAATGGTAAGATAGAGATTTCGGAACGACGTTTTAAATTGTAAGACATTTCTCGAGGCTGATGTGGACTGTGAGCACAGTTGATAGGTTATGGACTGCAGATTAAAACTGAAGAAACTGCAAAAAGGCAGGATATTAAGGAGATGGGACCTGGACAAACTGAAAAAAACCAGAGGTTGTAAAGAGTTTCATAGGGAGCATTAAGCAACGACTGACAAGAACAGAGGAAAGGAAGACAGTAGAAGACGAATGGGTAGTTTTGAGAGATGAAATAGTGAAGGTAGCAGAGGGTCAACTGGGTAAAAAGACGAGGGCTAGTAGAAGTCCTTGAGTAACACAAGAGATACTGAAAGGAGAAAATATAAAAATGTGATAAAAGATGTAGACGAAAGTGAATACATATAAGACGGACAGGAAGTGCAAAATGACTAACCAGGAATGGCTATAGGACAAATGTGAGGATGTGGAAGCATATATCACTAGGAATTAGATAGATCCTGCCTACAGGAAAATTAAAGAGACATTTGGAGAAAGAGAACCACCTGTATGACTATCAAGAGCTCAGATGGGAAACTAGTCCAAAGCAAAGAAGGGAAAGTATAAAGGTGCAAGAAGTATGTAGAGGGCCTATACAGGTGAGATGTACTGAGGGCAATATCATGAAAACAGAAGAGGACGTAGATGAAGATGAGAAGGGAATATGATACTGCGTTAAGAATGTGACAACGCACTGAAAGAAGTCGAAAGGAGGCCCCTGGAGTAGACAACATTCCGTTAGAGCTACTGATAGCATTTGGAGAGCCTGGCATCTCAAAACTCTCCCTTCTAGTAAGCAAGATGAATGAGA